>NC_056667.1:33513750-34184166 GCF_018350195.1 Panthera tigris | reverse complement strand
CTGGGTTTGTATACACGGTCTGTACAAGTCCTGACGGCTCCCGGCCGAGACGCACTACCGGAAGGTCTCACTGAAAGCTGAAGCAGCCAGGGTATGAGGGCAGAACAGCAGCAGCAGCTACCACCACTGACCAGGTGCTCCCTGACTGGGTGCTCCCTGACCGGACGCTCACTGACCCAGTGCTCTCCGTCGGTCAGCACCACGCCACAAGCCTCATGGGTGTGAAACTCCCATAACTGCCCATGAGGTAGGACTGTTACCTCACTCTGCACATGAGGGGGCCAAAGCCGACACGACTGTGGAGCTTGTCCAAGGTCACACAGCTAGGTGAGTGGCAAAGCTGGGATTCAAACCCACGTTTGCTGGATACCAAAGCCAACCTCTTTTCACTTGCCCAGAGTGAGGAAGGGGATCCCCGAGCCCCATCCGGTCGTTGCTAAGATAGCATGAATGAGCGGCTGTGAACCCGGCACGGGCACTGACAAGGCCCCGACCTCAAGGGATCACTGACCCAGTGGTGAAGTCAGGTGGTAAAGATGCTCCTCCCCACATCCCCTGCCCAACTTCACCCCAGCACCGAGTGACGACAGTCTGAATATGGTTGGACCATTGCTGTCCCAGCTGCAAGGCTCTCTGCTTCCTGAAATCCAGGCCCACCCTCAGAATAAGGGCTGAAGTATAGCCCGTAGTTCAGTCCAATCATGGCCCAGGAAGAAAATGAGCAACCTCTGGCTTGAGGGAGCATGGTGGCTGCAGCCATGGAGCCCATGTCCTTGCCCTCTCTCTCTGCCCGCATCCGGCCCCCAAGCCCCATCTAGAAGGGGTTCGTGGCTGGATGAGGACACGGCCTGCTACTCACAGGGGTGGGCCCTGGGGCTCCGGATGCAGGGCAGAGAAAGGCCAGTCCCTTCTTTCTTCAGCAAGTGCTCCTTCATGGAGTGGGAGTCCCAGCAGAGATGGATGGAGCCAGGCTCACTCCTGAACCTGCACCCTATATCAGCTGTGCCTGTGCTGACAGCTCTCCTTGGCCGGACCGCAGCCCCCAAACCCTTTGTTTCCTCCTCATAATTTGAGCGGCAAAAGAATGCATTTTCATGAGGGTCAGTGACTCTGCTGGAGGCTGCTGGTGACAGGGCTGGGTCAAAGGCCCAAGTGTCCCGATGAGCAGTCCTCCCCCACAGCCTCGAGCACTGGGGCATGGTTTGCTGTGCTCTGCCCTGCCACCTCTTACATTGCTCTTCATTCAACTTCGAGAAGACTGGGCCACCCGCAGGACTGGCTACACCACAGGAAGCTGCTGGGCGTATTAAAACAAGGTCACTCAGGAAAGGATTCTTTCCATCAGGGGAACCACGTGGGCTCACAGGACCTAATCAAACCAGTGGTCATTCTCACTGCATCCTCCCAAGGAGTTAAAGAGTGGAGACAAGCCCACTGAGGGGGAAGGGATACCCCTAAATTTCAGGGGCATCTGAGTATGCAACAGCTTCTGAGCAGGAAGAGAAAGGAGCGGCGTATAGGCAGTGGCTTAGAGAGGATCCTCAGGGCAAACACACGGCTGGGCAAAGTCCCGCCCTTAATCCCCCTTTCGGGTCCTGGGGGTGTGCAGGAGGGCTAATAGGGCAGACAGGGAATCAGGTGGAGACAGCTTTACCAGGCCAGAACTGATCAGAGCCACCCTCGGATGCATGGGAGCAAGGCCAGTGGGGATAGCCAGCACAGACTCATCCCTAATTAGGCCCCATGGAGCTGGTTTCTGAGCCCAGGCTCCATGCACCATTGCCTTGCCCCACGTGGGGGGCTTGTTCCATTTGGGGGTATGCTTCTTGGGCAAGCTCTGCAGCTGGCTTCTGGCCCAGACCCTCCTTCTCGAGGGGCTGAGCAACAGTGCAAGATGTCTTTTGTTTCTTCCAACTATTCCAAACTGTGTTCTCAAGTGGTCCTGCTGCAGGGAAGTTCCTCATACTAAGCCCCCGGAACACAGGGAAGGGGGGTGGGTCTGTCCCAACACGAGAGGCACAGAGATGTCACAGAGCCAGCTGTCAACAGACCTGCCTTTGTGACGCTGCCAGGAGTCAGACTTGTGTTTTCCCATTCAGGGTCTCCCAAGAGCAGAGACCGTGTTGGCTGATATTCTCCACATCATCTCAGACAATCTCGTCCACCCTCTGAGGTTCGTGTATGAATCATCTCCAGGGTTTTCCCTCCAGCCCGGACCTCCCCCCTGAGTGATCCACTGTGCTCCTGTGTGGAGCTGTGGCTTCCCTCTGGCTACTTCATTCGCCCAGGTCCAGACTCCACACACAGCATTCGGGCAGAGAGTAGAAAGCTCTCGTGCCAGAAGGCAGGCATGGACTGGTGTCTTGCATCCACCTGGGGGAGGTGAGGCTTCAGCCCTGCTTCTCCCCTTTAGCTCTGGTCCCACAATGACCACTCCCATCCCCCGAAGTGCAGACAGAGTAGGGAGAGCAGGACCGAGTCCTGAAAATGCCAGCACCCTCCTCTCTGCCCACCTTCTGCCTGGGCCCTGGGACGTGTGTGGGTGGAGCTCGGACTGGAACCTTCCCTCTGGCTGCAGAGCCGCAGAGACGGAGCCCTGCAGGGCTGTTCCTGGCCTGGAGCCTCTCTCCTTGGGAGGAGGGCCAGGATTACGTTTTGTACTTTCACCAGCCGTTGCAGCTCACAAGCAGTACGGCTCCCCAGGCTCCCCACGTGGGGAATTTGTAGCTCAACTAAGAAAAGCAAAGCTGCTAATCTGACAAGATCAATCCTCAAAGACCGCAGGAATGCAGCCTGCCTACTCTCACCAGGGACAGTGCTTCTGAACACCTCTAGGATTCCTGCTTCCGGGTAGAGCCTGGAGCTTGGTCTGCAAAGCAGGAAGCTGCTCCACACCTTGTCCGACCTTGACACTGAAGCCCCAGCCTTCTAGGCATAGCTCAGGCATCCCTTGCACCAGGAACTCCTCTCATTCATCTTTCATCAGCCCTTCCTGCCTAAGGGCCTCCTCAACCCTCTGTCCTCACCTCTTTCAGAGCACATATTCCGGATATGTGTTCATGTCCCTGTGCTGCCTCCTTGAACCCTGAGGTCAGTAGGTACAGATGAGGAAAGGGAGGCCCAGGGGGTTTAAGCCACCCAGCCCTACTCACTTTTAAAGCCTGGGCATTAATCACTACAGTCCAGTGCTTCTCAAACCATCTGTGAAGAAGGACTGGTTTGTTTGGCTTTTGAAATTTCAATTCTGTTGCAGAGCGATACTTTTATAAAGCATAATAAAAATGAATCACTAGAAAAATTAAAACATATAAAATGCGAACTCCATTCTTAAATTACTAGGTTCAACTGACATAAACTTACTCTAGTTGCTATAGACATGTCTAAAATTTTATTATCAATTTCTCAGAAATCTGGCTGCAGACCAGTTCACATCACTTTTGATTCCATAGCTCACAACAGGCTTCCAAATGACTGACACCCAAGGGTTCTGCCTGGCACTCACCTTCAGGAGAAGCTGGAGAGGGGACAAGACATGGCTCCTCAGGTCCTGAACCCGGCAAGAGAAAGACACACTGACATCATCAGGGGCTGAGGCCCAGCCCTTCATCTGCAGCAGATGAATTTACAACTAGGGAAAACCCAACAGGTTTTCTACAAGATTCACCTGTTCAAAGAAGTATGGGTCCCCAGTCATCTAGGGAAGGAGATTTTTCCAAAGCAAACACAACTTCTGGTCATTTACTGCACACTCACCTAGAAGGGTTAGTACACAGAGCAAAGAGGAAGGAGATGGAATGCACAGCTACAGGGTCCAGGGGAGGGGAGGGGGCAGGTGACAGTGGCTGAATTCCTTGAA
Source organism: Panthera tigris (assembly GCF_018350195.1). NCBI lineage: Eukaryota > Metazoa > Chordata > Mammalia > Carnivora > Felidae > Panthera > Panthera tigris. The sequence continues at coordinate 34,180,310 of NC_056667.1, read as the reverse complement.
GGGTGGGGGAGGCAGAAGGGATAGACTGAGACAGGAAGTGGTGTTAATTTAAAAGCAGATCATGAATTGGTTCCCAGAGGAGGTCAGAACAGCTGATACCAAGAAATGCATGGAGACAAAACTGACGCCAGAGAAACCAAGAGGACACAGATGGCGATTCTTCTAGCTTCAAGCTGGAGGCCAGGTCAAGGACAGCCATTTGGTCTGCCTAGCTAGCCCATGAGGGGCTGTAGATCCCTGGACAACACGCAGAGAAGCTTTAGTTACTGAGGACTCTGCACTTCCTGAAAAGGCCCAGCACCCAAAGATTTCACTGCAGGGATTCCCCACTGAAAATATTTAAAACAGTCTCCAATCAAAAGGAATCTGCATTCCCCTCCGGGCTCATGGCTCAGAGCCATGACTCAAGGTAGGGTTAGTGGGTTTGATTGCTCGCTCTGTGCTACTATGACTATGGCCAAGTTACAGCTTTTTCATCTGTAAAATGGGCATAAACAACACTTATTCCACAGCGTCATTGTAAAAACTAAATGAAGAAATGAATATACAACGTTTAGCACAGTGGCTGGAACATAGTAAGTGCTCTCTATAAAACTATGTGACCTTTTATATACACAGGCTGTCTATATCTGCCAATGGAATGTAAGCTCTTTGAGGGGACAGATTTTATGTATCTTTTTCTTTTTTAATTTATTTATTTTTGAGAGAGACAGAGAGACAGAGTGTGGGCAGGGGAGGGGCATAGAGAGAGAGGGAGACACAGAATCTGAAGCAGGCTCCAGGCTCTGAGCTGTCAGCACGGAGCCCGATGCGGGGCTTGAACTCACGGATTGTGAGATCATGACCTGAGCTGAAGTAGGATGCTTAACCGACTGAGCCACCCAGGTGCCCCAGATTTTCTGTATCTTATACAATGCTGAAGCTCTAGCACCTAGAGAAGTGTCAGGCACATAGTAGGTGCTCAATAAGGTTTGTTAAGTGAATGAAATGGGAGCTATTACCATTGGGTTTACAGGATAGTAGAGTCAATGTGGCAGCCTTTTCAGGGAACTGAGAGACTTCAGTATGACTAAACAGTGGTATGAAGGAGTCAGTAAAGAGAATGAAGATCCAGGTCCTGGATCTTTAGGTCCAAGATCTAGGAAAGGTTGAAGAACCAGGGCACAGGGAAGAGACTGACCTCAGAGAAGAGATCTCACAGAGGGCAGAAGTGTCATGACTCAATGACTAGCCGGATATTTGGTTGAGAGAAGGAGAAAGAAGAACTCGCAGATTTCTGGCTCATGTTACCCTCTCAGGTGGATACTGGTGTCATTCACTGAAAGAGGCAATATGGACTGATTTTTTTAGAAATTCAGTGATTTGGGCACATTGAGTTTGAGATGCTCGAGAGTCCTCCAAGAGGAGTTGTCTGGCAGGAAGTTGGGTGTCTGGGTCCAGAGATCAGGAGCTGAGAGAGTCACTGGCACACAGGTGTTCACTGATGCCGTGGAGTAAGAAGTGAAGAAGACCATAACCGAGCCCTGGCAGACATCAGCATTTAAAGGTGGGCACAGGAACAGGAGGTTGCTTGCGAAAGAGACTGAGAAGGAACAATCAGAGAAGTAGGAGAACTGGAAGGGAGTGTGGACAAAGAATTACTGAGGAGAGAGTTTGAAAATGAAGGAAGAAATGAATACTGCCAAATGCTTCAAAGAGGTCAGAAAAAGAAAAGGTCCACCCTTGGATTTGTCAGTTAGTCCTTTCAAGTGATCTGGGCGAGAGCATTTCAGGGAGGGAAGTGGTGGGAGTGGAGAAAGCAATTGACGAGTCTGCACACTCATGTCTGGGCTGGGGCGGGGGCGGTACTCAACTTGCTACCACTCTGAAAGGACAACAATTCTGTAGAAGTAGATGATGATCTATTCTCCTTTGTCATTTATGTCTGGAACAAAGCTTAGCAAGGATGCCTTTCAATCCTACCATCCCTCTCTGGTATTGTAGTAATAAGAATCCTAGGATCTGCCCTGGAAGAGCAGAGAGAGAGGAGCTTTGGAATGTGGGGATACTAGGTACCCAGTTACCCTGGCCAGGAACCCACAAGCTTTCAAAACCCCCAGGAGGCAGTGCAATAGGCCTCCTGTACCTTTTAACGCAGGGGTCCCAAAACATGCAGCTAGGGGCTCTGTCAATATTCCAGACTTCCTGCCTCAGAGAGCTCAGTGGGGTTTCAAAGGCCATCCCTGCACTCTTAAGAATTCAGCCAGCTTGGACCATGGCTAAAAATCACAGATACATACAGTCACAGATACCGTGCACCTCGGCTTTTTGAAAGCAAAGTACATCTCAAAAGACGTTTGTTTTCCCCTGTAGAGATGGGCAAGAGGGCAATTTCTACACCAGTACCTCATTAACCACCACCGGGCATCAGGTAGACCTCTGTACTCTGGCCACTAGCCAGCCTGTCCATGAGACAGCAGCTATGAGAGGAAGCAGAAAGTAGCAGTTAAGCTTGTGGGCTCTGCGGTCGGAGGGCTTGGGTTCGAAACTCGGCTTCATCGCTTCCTACTGTTATGACCTTAAGCAAATGGATGGACTCTCTCCACTCTCATCTTCTCCTGCTTAACACTGGATTAATGACAACACCTATGTCACAAGACTGTTGGGAAGATTAAAATAGGAAAGACAGGGAAAGGTCTCAGCATAGGAACCGCTACATCGAGAGGTGTGGGCTAGCATTGTTGCTACCGCTGTTTCTGCCCTGCAGCACGGCCACTGCCTCAATTTGGATTCTGCTTTCTGCTGAAACTGCCTGCCACGGGCTTACCCTGCCGATGCTGCACTGGCTCCCCATGCCCATGGTTCCAATGGCCACCACCTAAAAGACACGACACTAAATCTTTCACGAAAGCACAAAAAGCGACTCCTACGCACATAGCAAAGTACTGCCAGGAGAATGGGGTGTGTCGATTAAGGTTTTTATCAGTCACATTTCTTTGCTTTGAAATCTACCTTTCCCCCCTGCCCCGGAAACCTACATTTTTAATGTTTATCATGATCTATTCTGGGATCTTTATTCCTTCCTGAAAAAAACTTACCTGTTCATAAGAAAAGTCACTGAGAAAACAGAATTCACTTAGTAAGTGTCTGACATTAAAATTTTCTGGAATGATCAGCATTTACAGCCCCAGGATACAACATCTCATTTCATTCTCTTCACTAATGAGATAAGTAATGCTCAGACTTTTCCAAGATCACACAGTATGTTAAGTGAGAAAGCCGCGAGAACTTTCTGTCTCCAAATCTCATCTCCTTCCAGTCTATCATGTATTGGTCTATGTCAGAATGATTTTTCTACATCAAAATAATTACTTTTCTTCACTCTTTCCATCAAGAGTATTTTATTAACAACCCTCATACCCTCGAGTCTCTCAATTTCCTGAGGGCAGAGATTAATATCCACTCGTAAAACAAATATTAAGTGCCTACTAAGTGTCAAAAGCTCTGCTAAGTGTTGGCAGCCATGAACAAGACCATGTCTCTATGTTGAGAAGTTCACATCCTACTATGGGAGAAGACACATCAATCAATAGTTGTAAGTATGATGACAGAGCTGTGTATGCGGCACTGTGGTGGCACAAGCTGAGGAAAGAGTAACTGGGTGTGTGTAGATGGGTGGGGGTCCGGGAAGACTTTCCCTTCCATGAGACCAACAATGTTCAGAGCACAGCAGGTGCTCAATAAATCTGAGTTGCTTTAAGCCTTATGCCCTCTCTTCCCTATCTCTCTCATTAGAAGAAGATGTCTCAGGGCGCCTGGGTGGCTCAGTCAGTTGAATGTCTGGCTCTTGATTTTGGCTTGAGTCATGACCTCACGGTTCGTGAGATCAAGCCCCACGTCGGGCTCTGTGTTGACAACACAGGGCCTCCTTGGGATTCTCTCTCTTTCCCTCCCTCTCTGCCCCTCACCCCCTCTCAAAATAAATAAACATTAAAAAAAAGAAAAAAAGATGTCTCTAGGCAGGCAAGTCTCAGGGAAAGTAAGGAAGACTTCTCAGGAGACAGTACAAAGGTCTAAGAGGGAACAGGCTGGCTTCCCTGGCAGGACTCTGTAGGCAGAACAGGCTGGCATACTGGCATCCCTTCCATTACCACCGCCTGCTCCCCCACAAGCGAGGCTTGGGAACAGAGTAAGAATGTATGCTTCACACAACACTTGACAATAAAGGAGAAATAAATAAAGTAAAGATTTAATGGTTTATTTATATTGGGTTGTGTCAAAAACTAATACATCAAAACTGCATTAAGGCTTTTTGTGTCAAAATATTAATGCTATCAAAACTAAAATCCTGACTTTACTTAGTATATTTAGTCAAAATATCAAGAAATGCTAGCTACTCACTAGGAAAAAGTAAAGAAACCTCAATCGCAATATCAGGGATCACTCGTAACACCAAGACAACACAAAATACAAACAAAAACAACAACAAAAACCCAGATGGCTATATATATCCATATAAAAAATAAAGTTATAAAAATACTAGAAGAAAGCGTAAAGGAAGGCATATTCATAAACTACCACATATGGATGTGAATCCAGAAACTGCTACGGAAGGCAATTTGCCAATAACTTTCAAAATTTCAAACATCTACAATTGTGATCCAGACATTTTCTTCTTTATTCTAGATGATCTCACGTGTGTAGGAAAAAGTCATTCACTGATGTAATAATACTTGTTGTAATAGAAAAGATTAGAAGTTGCCTAAATGTCCATCAATAGGGAATTAACTAATTAAACTACTATACATCTGCACAATGGAATCCATGTAACATGGAATAAGGGACTTCTGTTTCTAGCCACGATGTGGTAACAGGGATGGGATTTAACCTCTTACCTTAAACAACTAGCAAGCAAGTCAAAATACACGAAAAAACATTTTTCAGACCAGTGCAGGAATGGAGAACCCAAAAAGAGCCCAGTGGTCTTTCAGAGTTGAGATAATGGGTCACAATTCAGAAGACAAAAACGCTAAAATTTGTGAAGACTAGTATAGAGGACAGAGCTGCACAAAAAGCTCCAGAGATCTTCAAAGGGTTCCCTTACCCCTCTGGTAACTATAATAGACTTTCCCCCATGAAAAATCTTTTAAAAACTGGGGGGGCCTGGCTGGCTCAGTCGGTAGAGCATGTGACTCTTGGTCTCTTGGATGTGAGTTCAACCCCCACACTGGGTATAGAGATTACTTAAAAATAAAATCTTTTTAAAATTTTGTCAAAAAATTAAATTGTTGGGGCACCAGGTGGCTCAGTTGGTTAGGCGTCCAACTTCAGCTCAGGTCATGATCCCGCGGTTTGTGAGCTCCAGTCCCATATCAGGCTCTGTGCTAACAACTCAGAGCCTGGAGCCTGCTTCGGATTCTGTGTCTCCCTCTCTCTGCCCCTTCCATGCTCATACTCTGTCTCTCTCTCTCTCTCTCAATATTAAATAAAAGTTGGGGCGCCTGGGTGGCTCAGTTGGTTGGGCGTCCAACTTCGGCTCAGGTCATGATCTCGCAGTCCGTGAGTTCCAGCCCTGCGCCGGGCTCTGTGCTGACAGCTCAGAGCCTGGAACCTGTTTCAGATTCTGTGTCTCTCTCTCTCTCTCTCTGACCCTCCCCCATTCATGTCGCTCTCTGTCTCAAAAATAAATAAACGTTAAAAAAAAAATCTTAAAAAAAATAAAAAATAAATAAATAAAAGTTAAAAAAATTTTTTTTTAATTTAAATTGTGGTAAAATACACATAACATAAAATCTACCATCTTAAACATTTTTTTAAGTAAGCTCTACATGCAGCATGGGGCTCGAACTCATGACCCTGAGATCAAGAGTCAAATGCTCCACCTACTGAGCCAGCCAGATGCTTTCCATCTTAAACATTTTTGACTGTACAATTCAGTAGTGTTAAAGTACATACACATTATTACACAGTCAATCTCCAGAACTCTTTTCATCTTGAAAAAGATGATGAAACTCTATATCCATTAAAGAACAACTTCCTGTTTCCTCTTACCCCCAGTCCCTGGCAATCACGATTCTGCTTTCTGTCTCTATGAATCTGACTGCTCTAGGTACTTCATATAGTGGAATCAAACATATTTTTCTTTCTATGACTGGCTTATTTCACTTAGTATAGTATCTTCAATCTCACACATGTTGTAGCATATCAAAATTTCCTTCCTTTTTAAGGGTGAATAATGTTCCATTGTATAAATATATCACATTTTGTTTATCATTCCATCTCTTGATGGACACTTGGATTGCTCTGGCTATTGTAAGATAATGCTGTTATGAAACGGGTGTACAACTATCAGTGTGAGACCCTGCTTTCATTTCTTTTGGGTATATATCCAGAAATGGAATTACTAGGTCACATGGTAATTACATTTTCTTTTTCTTTTTTTTTTTTTTTTAGGAATTACCATACTGTTCCCATAGTGGCCACACCATTTTATATTCTGACCATGAGTGTACAAGGATTCTGATTTTTCTATATCTTCATCAACACTTGCTATTTTCTTTCTTTCTTTCTCTTTTTTCTTCCTCTCTCTCCCTCTCTCTCTCCTTCTTTCTTTCTTTTTTGATAGCAGCCATCTAATGCGGGTGAGGTATAGCTCATTGTGGTTTTAATTTGCATTTCCCTAGTGATTAGTGATGTTGAGCAGTTTTCCATGTGCTTGCTGGGTCATTTGCTTTGGAGAAATGTCTACTCAACTCCTTTGCCCATTTTTTAATCAGTTGTTTTGCTGTTGTTGAGTTGTAGTTCTTTACATATTCTAAACATAATTCCACATCAGATATATGATTTGCAAATATCTTCTCCCACTCTGCAGGCTGCCTTTTTCTGGTTCATTGCTAAATCACTTTAAATAACTGACTCTTTAAGACAAAAATAAATAAGAACAGTGCCATGTGGATTTACAATATATAGATGTAAAATGTATGACAAAAATAGCACAAAGGATGGGAGAGATAATGGAACTATACTGTTGCAAGGTTCTTAAACTCTAAGTGAAGTCCTATAATATTATTTGAAAATAGATTATAAATTAAAGACATATATTGTAAACTCTAGAACAGTCACAAAAAACATAAACAAAGAATTAAACCTATAAGCCAATACTGAAGGTAAAATGAAGTCATAAAACACATTCAATTTCTGGCTCAACAAGAGCCAGAAAAAGAAAGAAAAAATAAGAAAAACAGAAAACTAATACCAAGATAGATTTAAACCCAACCATATTGATGATTACATTAAATGTAAACGGTATAAGATCTGCAATAAAAGGCAGACATAGCCAAATTGGATAAAAAAGCAATACTCAGCTATGAACTACATTCTGTCTACAAGAAACTCACTTTAATTGTGAAGACACAGTCAAACATAAAAGGACAGATTGTTGTAAACCAGCACCGAGACTCAACTTTTCTGAGGCTCAAGGGTATACACAAACATATGCTTCCCCCCACAACACACACAGAAGTAAAAGTATGGGAAACATATACCACAATGAAGCTAACTCTAAAAAGGCTGGAGTGGTTACATAAATATCAAACAAGGGAGATTTAAGAATAAGGAAAAAAAGGACAATTCAAAATAATGAAAGGATCTATTCACATCAAGGGAATATAATAATCCTAAATGTACATACACTAAATGTCACAGCTTCAAAATATGGGAAGCAAAAACTAATAAATGGAGACCTCAACATCTGTCTGTCAAGAACTGTTGGAAAATCAGTAAGGATATAAGAGACTTGAAAAACACTATCAACCAACGTAATCTAATTGCCATTTATAGAATACCCAATAACAGCAGAAAAATCTCCAAGTGCACACAGAATATTCACCAAAATAGACCATATTTTATCTTATAACTCAGGTCTCAATCAACTTAAAAGTGTTAAAATCCTATGAAAACTATTTTCTGATCACAACAAAAATAAATTAGATATCTGTCACACATGGATATTTGGAACACCCTCAAATACTTGGAAATTAAGCTAAATTTCCAACACTTCAAAAGAAACCATGGGACAAAGTAGAAATCACAAGTAAAGTTAGAAAATATCTTTAACTCAATGAAACTAATAATACAATATCAAAATTTGTGGGATGTACCTGATGCAGTTTATAGAGGGAAATTTATAGCATGAAATCAAGGAATCAAATCAGTGGTCTAACCTTCTATCCCAAGAAACAAACAACAAATTAAACCCCAAATAAGCGTAAGGTAGGAAATAATAAAGATAAGAACAAAAAACAATGATTACAGTGAAAAAAAATACCAATAGAGAAAAATCAATGAACCCAAAAGCTAGTTCTGTGAGAACAATGAAAACAATAAAACTCTAACCAGAAAGACTAGTAAAAAAAAAAGGGAAAATATATAAATGACCAATATCAGGCGTATTATGCCAATACATTCAACAACTTAGAGGAAATCCACAAATTCCCTGTCAGGCACAAACTACCAAAGAAGAAATAGGAAAACCCAAATAGAAATAGAAAAGCTCCAGATCTATTAAAGAAATGTAATTCTTTTTTTTTTTTTAGAAATATAATTCTTTGGGTTTTTTTTGTTTTTGGTTTTTGAGAGAGAGAGTGCGAGCAGGAAAGGGGCAGAGGGAGAGAGAAAGAGAGAGAGAGACAGACAGAGAGAGAGAGAGAGAGAGAATATCTTAAGCAGGCTCCACACCTAGCGTGGAGCCCAATATGGAGTTTAATCCCAGGATCCTGGGATCATGACCTGAGATCAAGAGTCAGACACTCAACTGACTGAGCTACCCAGGTGCCCCTAGAAATGTAATTCTATGTTTTTTTATTAAAAAACTTCCCACAAGGGGATTTTCTTAACACAAAACCTAGGTAGCCCTAGATGTCTTTGCTGGTACATTCTATCAATCATTTAAAGAAAAATATTATCAATTCTATACAAAACTTTCAGGAAAATGCAAATGAAGGAATATTTTCTCACTGATTCTATAATGTCAGCATTACTCTGATATCAAAACCAAAAACGTTACAAAAAAACGACAGACCAATCTCTCACGAACAGAGAAACAAAAATCCTTAATAAAACATTAGTGAATTAAATCCAGAAATATATAAAAGAGAATAATAAATTAGAATAAAATGAAGTTTATTCTAGTATTAAAAGTTTGGCTTAACATTAAAAAAATCAGTCAACGAAAAAAATCACTGTGATTCACTATATTAATAGATTAAAGAAGAAAAGCCATCTGGTCGTGTCAAAAGATGCAGAAAAGGAAGCATTTGACAAAATTTGACATTATTCATTATAAAAATTCTCAACAAACCAGAAATAGAAGAGAATTCCCTCTATCCTAAAAGGGTATCTATGAAAAACCTACAGCTAACACCATAATGGTAATAGACTAAACGCCTTCCCCCTGAAATTGGAAACAAGTCACGGATATTCACTCTCACCTCATCTATTCAACACTGTATTGATGAGTCTAGCCAGTGCAATGAGGCAAGAAAAAGGAAAAAGAGGCAACCAGAATGGAAAGGAAGAAATAAAACTGTCCTTAATAGAAGACATGATTGTTGAGGTGCCTGGCTGGCTCAGTCAGCAGAGCATGTGACTCTTGATTTCAGGGTCATGAGTTCAAGCCCCACACTGGGCATGGAGCCTACTCAAAAAAAAAAAGACATGAGTGTCTACATATTGTGATATTAATGCATGGACAGATATAAAGATCCATGAAATGGAATAAAAATTCCAGAAAGAGCCCCACATACATATGTTTGGCTGATTTTTAACAAATAGGCCAACGTAATTCAATGAAGAAAGAAGTCTTCAACAAATGGTTCTGGAACAACTAAACATACATATGCAAAACTATATACAAGAATTAACTTGATATGAGTCATAGACCTAAATGTAAGAGCTAAACCTATAAAAATTCTAGAAGAAAACACAGGAAAAGACCTTTTGACTTTGGATTAGGGTAAGATTTCTTAGATAAACCACCAAAAGCAAAATCCATAAAAGAAAAAATTTATAAATTAGACTTCATCATGATTAAAAACTTCTGCTTTGTAAAAGATATTGTTAAGACAATGAAAAGGCGAGCCATAGGCTGGAAGAAAATATTTGCAAATCGCATGACAGAGGGCTTCAATCCAGAATATGTAAAGTTGTCTTACATTCAATAAGGAAACAACCAATTTACAAAATGACAAGAGCTTTGACAATTCCTCAGAGATAAAAGAATGCTAAATAAGCACATGAAAATGAAAATGAATATCATTAGTATTACTAAAATGCAAATTAAAACCACAGTGAGATATCACTAAATTTTAGAATAGCTAAAATTAAAAAGACTGATGGCAGAGACGTAGAGCACCTGGAACTCTTATACAACGATGGCAGGAAAGCAACATAGCACAGTCAATTTGGAAAACTCTTTGGCAATTCTTGGGGTGCCTGGGTGGCTCAGTCGGTTGAACATCCAACTCTTGATTTTGGCTTAGGACATGACACCATTCATGAGATCAAGCCCCGCAACAGGCTCTGCGCTGACAGCGTGGAGCCTGCTTGGGATTCTCTCTCCCTCTCTCTCTGCCCCTCCTCCACTCACATTCTCTCCCTCTCAAAATAAATAAATAGACATTAAAAAAAAAAGTTTGGCAATTTCTTATAGAGTTAATGAGACATCCCATATACAAATTTTATGGTGGCTTTTTTTATAATCACCAAAAACTGGAATCTACCCAAATGTCTTTTGACTACTGAGTAGATATTTTTTATTGTTTATTCATTTTTAAACTTTTTAAAATGTTTATTCACTTTTGAGAGAGAGAGCGAGCGGAGTGGGGGAGGGGCACAGGGAGAGGGAAACACAGAATCTGAAGTAGGCTCCAGGCTCCAAACTGTCAGCACAGAACCCAACGTGGGGCTCGAACTTATAGACTGCGAGATCATGACCTGAGCCAAAGTTGGACACTTAACTGACTGAGCCACCCAGGCGCCCCTCAACTATTGAGTAGATAAACAGACTGTTGTATCCATACGATGGAATACCATTCAGCAATAAAAAAGAACTGATACACACAATACATGTATGAACCTCAAATGCATTAGAGTGAATGAAAGAGGCACACTCAAAAGGCTTCATACTATATGATTCCATGAATATAACACTCTGAAAATGCTACAGGAACAGAAAACTGTTCAGTGGTTGACAGGGGTTGGGGGTTAGGGGAGAGGTTAACTACAAAGCAGCACAAGGGAGCTTTCAGGAGGTGATGATGGGAATGCTCTACTGGATTGCTGTGATTACTCAAAGGTGTGCATTTACCAAAACCCCTACAACTACACCAAAAAGTAAGTTTTGCTGCATGTAAATTAAACTTCAATAAGTCTTACTTGTGAAAAAATTATTATACATCCATATAATCATGTTATGCAAGCATCAAATGAATAAGATTACCATGTATGCTGGTAATAGGATGATCTCTAACATATATTGTTAGGAGTAAAAAGCAAGATACAAAACAATAAATACATGATATTTCTATTTATATTACCCAGGCTGTCTGGGTAATAATTGGCTATCTCTGGGGATCTAGAGTGAGAGCAAATACCCCTTTGCACATTTTCAGTTATTATTTTTTTGACCGTATGCTTGCATTACTTTCAATTATAAAAAGTAAAGGGGTGCCTGGGTGGCTCAGTCGGTTGAGCATCCCACTTCGGCTCAGGTCATGATTTCGTGGTTCATGAGTTCTAGCCCCACGTCAGGCTCACTGCCGTCAGTGTGGAGCCTGCTTCAGATCCTCTGTCCCCCACTCTCTCTATCCCTCCCCCAGTGGTGCTCTCTATCTCAAAAGTAAATAAACATTTTAAAATATATATAAAGAAAGAAAGAAAAAAGAAAAAGTAAAAAAAACAAAACAAAACCCAACACCTATATCCAGGCCAAGGAAAACTCGTAGGTGTCTGGCCCAAGGCACTGAGTCAAGTAAACCTAAGAAAAGATGTATAAGAATATGGAACATAATACCAGACACTTACGAGGTGCTCAATAAATAGCTGGGGGAAGAAAAATATTTGGAAGCAAGTCAGAAGGCAGACCCTAGACAAAGAGATCTCTATCTGAACACCAGATATTCAGCAGAGCCCCTGTTTTAGACAAGGAGCTTCCATCACTCCCATTAGAAAAAGAAAAGGAGCATAAAAACCACATATTCTGGATCTACTTTGGGGCAAGTTGTTTCTCAGGCTTCCTCGGCAAGCACGTTGTATGCCCTAACCTCAGCCTTCTCAGGGATGGGATGTAAGCCCTTCCCCCAGTGAACGGACCCCACCCCAGGAGGCCACCCCAAGGGCTCCCCTGCGGTCCAAGTGCTGCATCCCCACTCCCAGAGGGTCCTGAGCGGCCTTTCCTCCAGCTCCTCTAAGTCAGACACTCCGATAACTTTCTGAAGGAACAAAATGACCCTGGCAGTCTCACTACACTCCAGACTGCAGACAAGCCCATCTTGGCACATCAGGTCCTTCTCCACACTGTAGCTTCATGGAAAGAAAACTCAAGAGGAAAAGGCAGATATGTAAGCAAGGCCCCTCAGCAGAATGTGGTCAAAGAAACTCCCAGGGTTTGGCACAGTTTCTTCCAGCAAGCTTGGTTATCAGGAAATCAGGAACTCCAGAATGCAAAACGGACAAAGAGAGAAGGTGCCAGAACAGCCAGGCCAGGCTCAGAAACCTCTCTTTGTTCCCTGCTTTATTTGGATATGCTTCCCTGAAGCCATGTAGTTTTGATGCTATGACTTGGAGCTTCTATGCTGAGGAGGCTTATCTGGCTGCCTCTGGGTACCTGGCTTCCAAGGAGTGCCACGCAGGTTCTACCTGTCCCCTCCCCTCCACAGAAACAGGCTGTGCTGGCAGGTGCAAGCTCCAGAGACAGGACGGGGGTAAGGTATAGCAAGGGCACAGAGTGGGACTGGGGTAGGAACCGACCCGAAACAAGTCCTCTCCAGGTACCCACAGACTCAAGGACACAGGGCAGTAAGTTACACCAGAATTTCGCTTTCTCAGAGCACATCACTTGCACAGCATAGAGTTTCTGACTCCTGGGCCATGGACCAGGCTGTCTGGGCAGCGGGAAGAAATAGGAACACTTACCGAGGAAAGATGGCAGTCATCAAGGCTGAAGCATAGCCAGGCTTGCAAGCTCCCTCTGAAAAGTTTGCGTATTTGGTGGCTAACTCAGCAGGCCTATGGGAAGAAAAGGAAAGTCACAGCTTGCCAGGCACTGAGCAGTCAGTGGGGTATTAGTTCTTAAAGAGCTGTAGCTGTTTGAACCTTGAATAACGCTTCATTCTCTACAATCAGCCTTTCAGCCCCTTTTCCACACCAAGGCTTCGGGGCGGGGGGAGGGGGGGAGTGGGGAACCCAAACCAAAAATTCTAAAGGAATATAGGTAGATAAATTAGCAAGGCCCCTGTACAGAATTTGGCAAAAGGAACTTGCTGGGTTTTGCAGCAAGCTTAATACCAAGGAAATCACGAACTCCATCCAGGCTCCCAGACTAGAAATATGGAGCCTGCAGACCTAGGGAGAGAGCTGCCCAGGCTTTGACAGTCACAGGCACCTGCCCTTTCAAGCTTCATTGTGGGGTTGTACACGCCCAGCCACACCTGCCTCTACTCTCTCCACATATACTATGATCCCGCCAGTGGGAAACACTCTCAGTATCCTGAATATAGGTCAAATATATGTTGGGACTATTGCTGTAACCGTTAGATGTTTAGTTGAGGATGCTCTGCTGCTTTCCTATTCTCTTTGCCCAGAATGTTCCTCCTTGTCCTTCTCCACCTGGCTATGCCGACTGGTCCTTCACAACTAAGCTTAGGTCTCAGCTTCACTGGGAGTAACTCCCTGGCCCCCAGGTTGGGCTAAGTGCCTCTTCTGTGCTCCACAGTCTGTCCCCCGTCACCCACATTACATGCTTATCCCCAGAGGCACTTGCCATACTATACTGTAACTGTTGGTAGTTTGTCTCCCTCATCATACTGTGAACTCCCAAGGTCAGAGTCTGATTTAACCCTGCATCCCCAGTACCTTGTGCAGAGATGGGCCCACAGAAGATGCCTATAATTTTCTGAAGGAACAAAATGACTCTGATAGTCTCATTGCACTTGTACTGAAAACAAGACAGTCTCGAGAGCCCACAAGCCCTCTAGAGTGTTTGCTGCATATTTGCTGAAAATTTTTTCAGAAGACCTGTGTGTTCCAGCCCCGGCTTTGTTGCTGTGTGACTGTAGTCGAGTCACTTCACGTCTTTGGGCTTCATTGCCCTTATGTGTTCGATGTGGGGCTAGAGTCACCGCCTTGCCACCAAAATCCGTGCCAGTGCAGTTTAGAGAAAACCGCCGTGGAAGAACAGGACACATTCAGCGACTGCTGAGGCTGGCGGCCCTGCATGCTGGGGCACCTGAGAGAGCCCTGGCTGGCTGCCAGTTCCCAGGCCCAACCTCCCCCGCCTCCACCCTTGGGCCTGCCGCCAACATGCTGGTGCCCAGCTGCTCTACTGTGCTGGGGCCCCCCGTGGTAAGTCTTCCCTCGGGGCTGCTGCAGGAACTGGGTGGGGCAGGCCTGGGGGGAAGGGGGCTGGCGCCTATACTAGACAGCCAGAAACGATGATGCCACTGCCTAGCATGTGTCATGTGTGATTCACTCCTATGCCCCTGCGGGCCTAGCCCAGGGCCTTGCACAGAGTAATTGCTCACTGAATTTAGACAAACCCATCTGTATCCGTGTGCGTTTCTTCTGGAAATCTACAATTGTTTTTAGCATTGCCTACCAGTGAAATGTAAAGCCCGAAATGCAAATACAAATGCTGAGTAATAAGCCAGAGTCGAGACTTTATTTGGTAGGCAAAAGAAAAGTCAGAGGTTTAACAAGAGAATTTACGTAACAGTATTTTCTTATATAAACAACTGTATTTCCGAAACAAAACAGAAACTTCAGCATACTTCGTGAACTTGAGGAAAGCTCTGAGACTAGGTGCAGTGACTGAAATACAGATTTTTTTCAATTACGTCTTCAACAGCCATGTGAGTAGGTGCTATTAGTTATCCACTTACACGTGAGCCCAGAAAGAGAAAGAGACTTATCCAAGATCCTATAGCGCGTAAGTGGTAGACATCAGTAAAGGAGCTCTTCACATGGAAGTACCACCAGTGCGGATCGTGGTAAGGGCCATCACAGAGGGAAGCACAGAGTCCAGGGACAGCACATAAGTGGTGAGCGCCAATGGACAGGGGTAGAGAAGAGGGTCAAGAAAGCCTCACACAGCTCTCCGACAGCGTGTCTACAAGCAGTGAGGTGTTGTGAGTCTCCCAATCCCCCACTCTCTGTGTCCTGCCTTGTAGCAGTGGATTCCTGTGCTCTTCCTGAATTCCAGAAAGTTTCACACTGAGGACGAAAGACGGACAGCAGCTGCCCCTCTAACACGGTGTACCACAGACACAGATATACAACAACAGATAAACCTTTGGCCCCATCTTTCCTCTCTCTGGCTTACATCGTCCACCTCTGGCAAGGTGCTTCTGGAATAAGGGCTATGGGCAGTCCAAGATCCATGGACTCAGGTAATCTATCATGGAAAAGAGGGGGGCACCGGCCAGCTGGAGCACAAGGAAGCCAGAACCTACCCCGGAAGGCTCTTCCCATGACAGTGCAAGGTAGTCAGATGTCAAGGATGAGCACCTCTAAATCAACCCCCCCCACCTCCATTTAGAAAGCAACAGTAACTTCTAAAACATACAGCCCCGGGGACAGTGGGCCATGTCAAGTTATTACCAAATTAAAATGCCTTAGCAATGGCCTCCTGACTATCCCAGTGGGAGAAGAATAGGGGGAGTGTTGGGGATTCTGAGTCATACAGCAGGCTGGGACCTCTGGGGCAGTTAGCGGTCAAAACCACCAAGATTAACAGTCGCCAACTCCTTCAGGCCAGAATAGTTAGTTTCTCTAAGGCACTCACACTCCAAATGCCAGGAGGCCCCCACAGATGTCTGATCAAATCATTCAGCCCTTGTTCCTCTCAAACTCTGCAGCTGGCCTTTCATTTTGGGAGATTTAGCATTTCAACCAGTAAGAGCACCCATTGTCCTGCAAACGTGACGACCAAGCCCCTGGGGTGAAGAGTGTAAACCACTGTACTCAAGAGGAAATCCAGATGGACAGACTGGAACCCAAAAGAAGGAACCAAACATCCACTCCCCTGCTTCACCCCAGAGCATGGAGTTTAAGGATCAGGCCAAGCAAAGGGTTGTAAATGAGAAGAGCATAGGATCTGGGATCAGAAACTTCAGTGTCCAGGGGACACTGGCAAGTTGTGTGACCTTGGGCAATGATGAAACTCTGATTCTCAGCTTTCTCATCTGCAAATGGGAACCACTCACTTCCCAGGGATCTTGGGAGGATGTGGCGAGAAAGTGCACGTGAAGGGGCTGGCTGTCCTACAGAGTGCCACCCAAATGTTATGTGAAAGATGAGATGCCAGAGGCAGGCATCGGATCATGGAGGCTTTGAACACTTGGCTCTAGTTTGAATTCTGTGGTAGGGGAGGGTCACTGAAGGATTCCCAGAGGGCGAGTGCTCTGACCAACGTGTGCATTTTTAAGGATCAATGTCTGGGAGGCGAGGAGGCAGCGAGAGGCTGAAAGGAAAAGTCCAGGAGACAGACACTAATCTGGAGAGAGTGCTCTCTCAGTTGCCGAGGGGAGGAAGTGTCTCAAGAAGGACACAGGAACCAACCCAGTGCAACACAGTGGGAGGCCTGGTGAGGTGTGGCCATTGGATCAACAGCTGGCTTTGGCAACAGGGAGGTTACTCTTGACCTTGACAAAAGCTGGTTCACTGGAGAGTGGGGGTGAAATGCTGATTTCATTGGGTTTAAGAGAACACAGAAAAAGTGGAGTCATGGAATACAGACTACTATTTTTAGGAGTTTTGCTATAAAGGAAGACACAGAAATGGGGCAATGAGGGAAGAAGCAGGGAGAGACGTTTTTGAGGTTAGAAATTAGCTTAGCATGTTTGTAAGCTGGCTGGAATAAGAGGGAAATTCCTGATGTGATAGAGAGAGGATGGCCATAGGAGAAATGTCCTAGAAGAGGTGAGGGGGGAAAGGACCTAATACAGAAGTAAGAGGGTTGGCCTTCCTCTGCTCGCCCTGCCCTGCCCTGCCCTGGCCCATGACTACCTCTTTATCTTGCAACACTCAGTTTAAGCACCACCCCTTTATGAAACTTTGTAAAAATTTTTTCCCCTCCCTGGCAGAACCAACCTACCTGCCTGTGGACCCCATTTCGCTTTGCTGACTTTCACCTTAGCTCGCTCACTTGTTCCCACACTCTTCTCTCCCTTCCTCCTTCCCTTCCTCCCTCTCATTCATTCATGCATGCATGCATGCATTCATGTAACAAATATTTAGAGGCGAAAGAGACACTCTGCTTGGATTTGTAACCTGGCTCTATCCCTTCCTCGCTGTTTGACTTTGGGCATGTTATTTAATTGCTCTGTGCCTTAACTTCCACATCTTGAAAAACTGGGATTATACTCATACAATTGTACTGAGAATTATGTTAAGAATAAAGTGTGTTTAACTAACTAGAATTAAAAAAAAAAAAAAAAAAAAGACATGACAGGGGCACCTGGGTGGCTTGGTCATTTAAGCATCTAGCTCTTGGTTTCAGCTCAGGTCATGATCTCATGGTTCATGAATTCAAGCCCAGCACTGGGCTCTGCGCTGGCAGGAGGAAGCCTGCTTCAGATTCTCTCTCTTTCTCTCTCTGCCCCTCCCCCACTTGTGCTCACTCTCTCTCTCTCTCTCTCTCAAAATAAACTTAAAAAAAAAAAGACATGACAAATAAATACAAAAACAAAACAACAACAACAACAAAAAATAAATTGCATCCAGGTCTTTGCGTAGCTTAATGTTCATTTGTTTTAATCACTGAATATTATTTAATTGTATGGATGCCCCACTCTTCATGTATCCATTCACCTTGACAGATATCTTGGCTCCTTCCAGTTTTTGATGATTTTGAATAAAATTGCTACAGTTATTTATATTTTAAAAAAGATAATAAAGTGCTTACTACAATGCCAAGGCACTTGGTTTTCTCTCAATACATATTAACTGTAACAGCCTTGTTGTTGTTGTGTTCCAGACACTGGCCTGGGATTAGGGATACGATGATGACTAAGACCTGGTTATAGCCTAGCATTGACCACACTAAAGAGTAACTATCCATTTAAATGATCTTTCTCTCGTACACCACGAAAACTGAGTGTGGTGCATGGCACAGAGTACCATGCGTATTGGACTGAACTCAACTGATTACTTTGACAACTGGAAGGTTAATTAATAAAAAGTGGGGGGGAAGCAGTGGTGATGGCTGGGGGAAATGGAGATGGGACTTTGAGGGTTCTTCCTAGGCCTCTATATTCCAGTCAATGATCTAATTTCTAGAACCCTCCCAGAAAGGACTGAAATCAGATCAGCCCCCTACTATGTCTCTTCCTTCATTCAGACACTAGTTCACTGATGTAGAGTACAGGAACTGGCCATGAAAATGAAACAAGACCACATAGAGAACACTCAACACAATGCCTGACAAGGAACAGTTAATAAATATTAATGTCCTTTCATGCAAGCATAGTTATTTAATCAAAGCTGGCCAACATTACTGTTGGAGGACTTGCACGAACACACAGATGAGAACCCTCAGCCCAGGGTGGGTCCGACCACTGCTTCTTCAATACTCTCTTCTCTGACCTTCCTGATGGTGCATTTCTCCATTTACTAAAGGGCTGTTCCTGGAACAGGACTTGGGAAATGGCAGAAGCAGCTTAGATTAGTTTTAGTAATCCTATTCTGTCATTAAACATTTTCATTTTTATTTTTTTCTGAAGTAGACTTCATGTAAGGAAGGGTACTTAATACTGCCACAGATCCTTTCAAGTTCCAAGATGGAAACTTTTCTCCTTAAGGACAATTTCTATCTCCTCTGACTACCTCTTCTGTCTGACTTCATTATTATGGATCTGCTGGCTCTTCCTACATTATCATTAGTCTCTTCATTTACCCACATTCGGGAGTTGTGGATTCATCCTTCCCTGGGCATCACCAACCGTCTGCTCTTGTGAACTCCCAATGCAGACCAGGGCTTCCATATAGGTTCTGCCCCACTTACAGTGACCTATAATAAACTTGGCAGCACTGGCTTATGTCTCTTTCATCACGTTAAGGCAGAGGGACTGCTTCATCTGAGCCATGTGGAATTTGTGGTATTTCTCAGCTCTAGAGGACCTGCCTTTCAGCTCTTGCTACTTACTGCGCACCGTAATACCTTTTCAACACACCAGGCCACTCTGCTGTTTGATCAGTGACTCTGGAGCTGACATAACTGCAGTTTATTTTTGTCTCCAGGATCTTATCATTTATGTCATTTTGGCTGGGAAGACGTCCTCCAGTAATCTCTTGCAAACGCGTTAGCCTGAACTGTATAGGCAATGCTCACAGAGACTCTCCATCAGGGATCTATTGGAAATGCTCCAATTCAATTTTGTTTCTACATTTCATTTATTTGGAAAAAAAAAAAAACAAACAACCACATCCTCTTTAAGGATGGTAGTGGAAAGAACATGGAAACTAACATTTATTGAGCACAAGCCATGTGCTAATAGTTGACCTAGTTTTTTAATTTAGCTTTACAATAATCCTCTAAAGCAGTACAGCCCTTAGATTCAGGCATGAGTCCAAAAGAAGACATGGTTGGAAGATGTACTGTTCTATTTTTAACACTATAAAATTTCAAATGATAAATTTTGATAGGGTTTGCACTGAAACTGTTGATTGCTTTGGGTAGTCGACATTTTAACAATATTAATTCTTCCAATCCAAGAGCATGTAATACCTTTGCGTTTATTTGTGTCTACTTCAACTTCTTTCATCTAAGTCTTATAGTCTATTGGTACAGGTCTTTCACCTCCTTGGTTAAATTTATTTCTAGGTATTTTATTCTTTGAGGCAACCGTAAACGGACTTTGAAGGAATTTCTCTTACTGATAGTTATTGCTGCATGAAAATGCAACTGACTTTGTGTATTAATTTTGTATCCTGCGCCTTTACTGAGTTTGTGTATTAGTTCTAACAGTTTTCCGGTGGAGTCTTCAGGATCTTTTCCATATAATATCATGTCATCTGCAAATACAGACAGTTTCACTTCTTCCTTTCTGATGTGGATGCCTTTATTTCTTTTTCTTGCTTGTTTTGGCTAGGTCCTCAAATAGTATGACGAAGAAAAATGGTGGGAATGGATATCCTTATCTTCTTCCTGATCTTAAAGGAAAAGCTTTCAGCTTCTTTGTTGAGTATGGTGTTAGCTGTGGGCTTGTCATTTATGGCCTTCATTTTGTTGAGGTAAATTCCCTCTATACTCACTTTTTTGACAGCTTTTATTATGAACGGATGTTGAAATTTGTCAAATGCCTTGTCTGCATCTATTGGGATGATCATTTAATTTTTATCCTTCATTTTGTTACTGTGGTATATCACACTAATTGATTTGCGATGGTAAACCATCCTTGCGTCCCTGGAATAAATCCCATTTTAGTCATGGTGTGTGATCTTTTCAATGTATTGTTGAATTTAGTTTGCTAAAATTTTGTTGAGGATTTCTGCATCTATGTTCGCAAGGAAAACTGGCCTGTAATTTTCTCTTCTTGTAGTGTCTTTGTCTGGTTTTGATATCAGGGTAATACTGGCCTCATAAAGTGAGTTTGGAAGTGTTCCCCACCCCCTCTAGTTTTCGGAAAAGTTTGAGAAGAATTGATATGAATTCTTCTTTCGATGTTTGGTAGAATTCGCCAGTGAAGCCATTTGGTCCAGGACTTTTGTTTTCTGGGAGTTTCTAACGACCAATTCAATCTCCTTACTAGCAATTGGTCTGTTCAGATTTTCTATTTCTCCATGATTCAGTCCCGATAGGTTCAAATGATAAACTTAACATGACTAGAAAACTAACTGCAATTCACATTTCCCCTGCATACTCTGGGTAAGACTTGCATTTGTGGCCATTGTCAACAAAGCACAGTCACAACCTTTGAGAGTCAATGGAAGCCAGTATTCACGGGCAGCACAAAGGATAAAGATAATGAAGCATCATGAGTAATGATATAACTAGCATGACATAAATGGTACTGGAGAACTGAAGAGAAAGAAGATCTATACTGTTTCCATTCTTTTTTTTTTTAATTTTTAAATGTTTATGCATTTTTGAGAGAGACAGACAGACAGAGAGAGCGAGCAGAGGAGGGTTAGAGAGAGACGGAGACACAGAATCTGAAGCAGGCTCCAGGCTCCAAGCTGTCAGCATAGAGTTTGACTTGGGGCTCAAACCCATGGACTGCAATATCATGACCTGAGATGGTTGGAAGCTTAACTGACTGAGCCACCCAGGCGCCCCTATACCATTCTATAAAACAGGTTTCAGACAGCCATGGCTACTATGAATAGTAACAGTATTATTAGCTTTTTCTTGTGGGAGATGTGAATTAGCCAGGAATGATGCAATGGACCGTAAAATACACGAAGAGATGGTTCCTGAACCTGAACAGAAAGACATGGTGTCTGGATACTATGAAGAACTGTCATGTATACTGATTAGGTAATAAACAAATACATAAGTATCTCCTTTCCCCATTGTTCTAAATCCTCATCAGTAAATCAATGTATTTCACATGGACCCATCAACATGTTTACACACCAAAGGCATTACAAAAAATATTTAGCCAGGGCTCTGCACACCCTTAGAGAAGCCCTACTTTAAGTATTATTCTCATTTTTGACAAGACAAACTGACTCTAAAATCCATTCTCTGCTCTCACCAAAGCTCTTGCTTTCTTTGGTATAAACTGTAATGGGCATAAAGGTAAAAAGACTTGAATTTAAGTAACCAGCTCTTCACTTACTAGCTGTGTAACCTCAGGTAGGTAATCGGTTTCCTTAACTCTTGTAATAGCTGTAATAATACATATTTTATAGAGTTGATGGAAAGATCAAATGATTTCCTGCAACAACGTATGTCAGAGCATTCTTTGAAAGGTTATACAAATGTGAGTTACTGTTCCTACTGTTGTAATGCTTGATTTCTGTTTTTACTACTTCTAGATCATCTGAATTAGTATCATTTCACTAATCTAATGATGAAAAATTGTTCCTTTTATTTTTCTTACTTGGATTATTTTCTCCAACTTACTTGGCTGTCTCCAAACTTCTGCAAATAGGTAGGGGTGTGCAGGTGTGTGTGTGTGTGTGTGTGTGTGTGTGTGTGTGTGCAGTTAGATTTATGCCTAAGTCTTTCTTTGCATGTGTGCTTGCTAATATAAATGATACTGTGCTTTTAATGCCAAATTCCAATATAGGAAAACAACTGACTTTTGTATATTATTAGCCTCATATCCTATAATCTTGCTATAATTGCTAATTAGCTCCAGGAGTTTTTGGCAAGTCCCTGGGTTTTTCTACATAGACAATCGTGTCATCTGTGAACAAAGACAGTGTTATTTCTTCATTCCCAATCTCTACGCCTTTTAATTCCTTTTCTTTTTTTATTGAATTAGCTGGAGCTTAGAGTATAACACTGGAAAGGAGTGGTGAAGGGGACATTCTTGCCTTTTCCCAATCTTGGGGGAAAGCATTTAGTTTCTCATCATTAAGCATGACGTTGGCTACAGGTTTTTTTATAAGTATTCTTTACCATACTCTATTCCTAGTTTGCTGACAGTTTTTTTTGTAAAATCATGATTGGATGTTGGATTGTTATCAAGTGCTTTTTCTGCATCTTATAGGTATGATCATATGATTTTTCTCCTTCAGCCTGTTCATATGATGGAATACAGTCACTGATTTGCTAATGTTGAAGCAGGCTTGCATACTTGGAATAAATCCTACTTGGTTGGAGTGTTTGATTCTTCTTACATATTATTGGATTCAATATGCTAATATTTTGTTGGGATTTTTATGTTAGCAAAAGATAACAGTCTGTGGTTTTCCTTTCTTATGATGTCTTTTTTCAAAGTAAACTCTACCCCCAACATGGGGCTTGAACTTATGGCCCCAACATCAAGAGTCTCACACTTTCCCAAATGAGCCAGCCAGGCACCACCTTTTGTATAATGTCTTCATCTAGTTTTGGTTTTAGGATAATGCTAGCTTCACAGAACAAGTTAGGAAGTGTTCCCTCTGCTTCTATTTTCTGGAAGAGACTGTAGAGAACTGGTATCATCTTTTCCTGAAATGTTTGATAGAATTCACCAGTGAAACCAACTGAGTGTAGTGTTTTCTGTTTTAGGTTATTAAATTTTGATTCAGTTTCTTTAGTAGATACAGGCTTATTCAGATGATCTATTTCTTCTTGTGTGAGTTTTGATGGTTTGTGTCTTCCAAGGAATTGGTCCATTTCCCCTAAGTTATCAAATATGCCTTTACAGAGTTGTTCACACTATTCTTTTATTATCCTTTTAATATCCATGGGATCAGTACTGATGATCCCCCTTTTATTTCTGATCTTAGTCATTTGTATCTTCTCTCTTTTTTCTTGGTTAGCCTGGCTAGAGGTTTCTCAATTTCATTAATATTTTCAAAGAACCAGTTGTGGGTTTTGCTGATTTTCTCTACTCATTTCTGCTCTCTACTTCTTTGATGGCCTCCTAAGTATTACATCTCTTTACACTTCTGTCCTCTCCAATCAGCAGCCCAAGTCATCTTCCTACGGGTCAAAACTGATGATGTTTTTCACCAGCTTAAAATATTTCAATGGCATCTTCTGACCTCAAGATGAAGCCTAAACTTCTTACTGTTATATCTAAAGCCCTGCATGATTTGGCCGGCCCATTCTTCCAGACTTCTCATGTCTCACCCTCAGATCTCCTGGAGATTTGACAGCCCAGCAAAGATAAATATTGAATATTAAGCCTTTACACAAATATTAATTTCAATTGTAGATAAGGATGAGATACTTAAACAGGCTAATAGGATATACAGAAAACTCTCCAACTGATTCAGAATTTAAAAGACCATAAAGAAAAACCAGATTAGCAAAATCTAATATATGTTAGCAAAAATTAATATATGTTTTTGAAAACAGTGTTTAGAGACCTAGAGATTATGAAAGTTTGAAAAAAATTACAGAAAAGAAGGCACATCCAAATACATCTTTTCATTGTAAATGTACATGAGGAAACACAGAAAATGTAAACTCAAAAGGAAGAAAAGTACCCACAATCCCACTACCCTAATATAACTACTACATTCTGCCATAGCGATTATGATATAGTCAGATCTGATTATAGTGACAGACTTGAAGGCTATACCCCCATGGTTCTCGACCCTGGCATGTTAGAATCACCTGGGAGAACTTTTAAACTTTAAGGCACCTACACCTGATTCTTGATCAACTAAATCAGAATCTCTGGGTGGTGAGGACTTGGGTTGAGAGACACTGTATATGGGCAGACTCCTGTGTGTCAAGCAGGGCTCTCTCCTCAAAGTTGAGTTTACTCTTGGTATCAATCAACTGGGAAAGTGGAGAGTTCCTCAGACAGAAGGCAGCATCTTTTAGAGCAATGATTCTCAACTTGGACCCATATTGGACTCACCCGAAGAGCTTAAAAAAACCCTAATGCCCAAGCTGCACCTCAACCCAATGACATCAGAAGCTATACGGGGCGGAATGCAGGCATCAGCAATTTTTTAAGCTCCCCAGGTGATTCCAATATGTAGTCCAGTTTAAGAGCCACTGTGCTGAGAGCTCCAGGTAAGCTACAAAGTGAGAATGTGGCTCTTTGGGTCTTGATCATATAGGTATCGAGATGTATAGCAGGAAGCCCTGTTGTGAAACAGGGCAGAAGTTGTGAGGCAAAGAGCCCAGTCAAATCCAGCGATGCTGAGCTCTCCTGTTGTGAACTAAGTATGGCCCTGGCTTGAGCTGTCTACAGAAGAGACAGACTACTATTTTGAGTTTCTTATATTTTCAGGGTTTATTTCTCTGTTGTCCTCTTTTAATTCTTAGTGAAATATTTTTAGCTCTGCTTAGAGGAACCAAGATAAAAAGGTTTCTGTTGTTGTTTTCTTTTTGACAGCATTAAAGAAAACCTATGCTCTCTGGAGTCAACGTAATGGTAGTGGCAGTTCCTGAAGTGAGAGACCCTCCAGGAGATGGTGACACTCGGGGTTAAAGGCAGGGGCCACGTGACAGTTCCATTCCCCCCAAATCTTCCAATATGGAGACTTGGGCCTGGGTTTTGTTATTAAAGATGGCACTATTCTGTCTTACATCCTCTTCCTCTGTCCTTAATTAATTTAACATTTATCGAATATTTACTGTGAGCCACAAACACTATACAAGGCACTGGGAATACAACTGTGAGCAAGACATTCATACCTCCTGCCCTTATAATGCTTACTTAAGATCAAATTGACAGAGTGAATTTGGGAAAAAGAGAAAGCACTATGGAATAGTGGGATGGGTAGAAAATTTGGAGCCAGGTGGAGAAGGAGTAGAATGCTAGCTTGATCACATACAGTTCTCTGAACACAGGTAAATTATTTCTATGGTTACTTTCTCATTTGTTAAAATGCATTTAAATACCACCTACTTCGGGGCGCCTGGGTGGCTCAGTTGGTTAAGCGCCCAACTCTTGATTTCGGCTTCGGTCATGATCTCGTGGTTTGTGGCATCAAGTGTCAGGGTCTGCACTGACAGCACAGGGTCTGCTTGGGATTCTCTCTCTCTCCCTCTCTCTCTGCCCCTCCCCCACTCGCATGCATATTCTCTCTCTCTCTCAAAAATAAATTTAAAAAACATTAAAAAACAATAAAATAAGGGGCGCCTGGGTGGCTCAGTCTGACTCTTGGTTTCAGCCCAGGTCATGATCTTGCAATTTGTGGGTTCGAACCCCACATCGGGCTCCATGCTAACCGTGTAGAGCCGGCTTGGGATTTTCTCTCTCTCCCTCTCTTTCTGCCCCTCCCCTGCTCATGCTCTCTAAGTAAATAAATAAACTTTAAAAACTAAAATAAATTAAATGCCACCTATTTCATAGAATTGTCCACCAATTAATCCATCCATCCATCCATCCATCCATCCATCCATCCATCTATCCAACAAATGTTTATTGAGCAATCACTAAGTGCTAGGCCCTGTTTTATGTGCTAAGAAATAGTTGTGAAAAAAAACAGACAAGTACCTTCCACCTGCCCTCCCTCTACTGGAAGGAGACAATCAACAAGTAAGTGAAACATAGATATCCAACAGTAAAAAACACCCTAGAGAAAAATGACACAGTAGAGGGAACAGGGAATGAATGCCAATGGAGGTTGTGGCTACAACTTTAAATGGGACGGACAGGGAAGACTTCACTGAGAAAGGGGATATTTGAGCCAACCTCTGAAAAAGTGGGGCAGATGTCAGGGGAAGAGCACCCCAAACAAAGAAATGAGCGAATGCCAAGAGTCTGAGGCGGGAATGGGCCTGGAGGATTTGAGGCACAGCAAAGGGCCCAGTATAGTATAATAAACAAGGAAAGTCATTAAGAAAACAGGAGTCTAGACCATGTAGGGGCCTTGGTTGAGCATGGTAAAACCAAACTGGCTCTTAGCTAAGAGAAGTCACTGGAGAGTTCTGATCGCAGGAACAATCAGGTCTATCTTACATTGAACAGGATCACTTTGGCTTCAGTGTGGAACTGGACCACCGGGAAGCAAGCATGAAAGCAGCCAGGAGTGAAATAATGGAGGAGACGATGGTTGTCTGGACAGAGGGATGGTGGCAGAGATAGCGAGGAACAGTTGGCTCTGGAGGTATTTAAGGTAAAGCCAATAGGCTCTGCTGATGATTAGTGTCAGAGACATGATGCTAGGTTTTTTTCCTGAGCAACTGGAAGGATGAAGTCACCATTTACCGGGGTCGGGAAGATTCTGGGGGGAGGCAGGGGTTGTGAATCAGGGGTTTGGTTCTGGACACGTTAAGTGTGAGATGCCCACACATCCAAGTAAAGAAGACAACTGGATAAGTGAGTCAGAAGTATGGGGAAAGAGGACTAGGCTTGCACTGTGCATTTGGGAGATACCAGCTTCAGATGATACAGCATCTAAAGTCACGGGACTGGTGAGATCTTCTAAGAAAAGCATGAGGCACATAGTAAGTGTTCAATAAACACTTTCCCCATGCAGCCACAGGGACTTGGCAGGCCATTCTGGAAAGAGTTAACTGGCCTTGGGGTATATTACAGACTGTTCTGGGTTTATAGGCCTTTCACAGTTGGCTTGGTTTTCACAAGCCTTTGGGGGTTAAAAATGGTTGGTTTTGGCTTTCGGATCTTTGTGTCTTCACAGAGAATTCATTATGAAAGTAGACAGAGCGCCAAAGTCCCCATGCTCTTGCCCATATGGTGACGATAAAACACCACATCCTGGCAGTAGACAGGAGCTCTCCCAGAGCACAGAGCACCTACCCACATGCAGCTGATGTGGATGAAGCCTCCCTTTGACTAAACCAGCTCCCTGAAGGCTGACATCAGCTCAGGAAACACACACCTGGACACCACGGTCTGGCTCCGTCAAGGCTCCAGGTGGCTCTTCTCTCCATTCCTGGCTCCTGGTGTCACATTCCTCATAACTGAGATTTCCTTCAGGTTCTGTGCTGAATGTTCCTCCTGCGGATACTGGCAGGCCTAACCCCCTCTCTTCCCCTCATCTGCTCGGATGTCACCTTTCAACGAGGCCTGCCCTGACCACTCCATTTAAACCTGTAATCTCTTCATGAGCATTTCCTTGTCCTGCGCGACTGTCTTCTGTGCCACATACTACCTTCCAAGATATCGAAAACTTTACTTATTTATTACACTTTTTGTTTAATGACCTTTTTAAAAAATATTTTTGAGAAAGAGAGACAGAACGTGATTGGGGGAGGGGCAGAGAGAGGGAGACACAGAATCCGAAGCAGGCTCTAAGCTCTGAGGTGTCAGCACCGGGTCTGACATGGCGCTCGAACTCACGAACTGCGAGATCGTGATCTGAGTCAAAGTCACAGCTTAACTGACTGAGCCACCCAGGTGCTCCTAATGACCATCCTGTTCACTGGGCTATCCTCAGAACAGAGAACGCTGCTTGCCAC
Organism: Panthera tigris; assembly: GCF_018350195.1. Classification (NCBI taxonomy): domain Eukaryota; kingdom Metazoa; phylum Chordata; class Mammalia; order Carnivora; family Felidae; genus Panthera; species Panthera tigris. Next base: position 34,152,070 of record NC_056667.1, on the reverse strand, counting down.
ATCGCACTTGCTGGAGAAGTTTGTTAAATAAATGAGGAGGTGCTTACCTCAATGTTGGGGCAGCAGCCTGTAGCCCTGAGACTTTCCCCAGGACCCTCAACTTTAAACAACAGACTTGCAGAGAACCCAGAGCCTCCCCAGGGACCAGACTGGACACCCCACCCCCACCCCGGAGGTATCATCCAATCAAACTGTAGTTGAATACACTCAACAGCCTGAGTGTCCACCCCCAGGGGAATATGAGATTAGTTCTTGGGCAATCTTGAGGCCAGCAAAACCCAGCTCACCAGCCTCACATCCTGGTTATTCTTGTTCAGTCCCCCAATTATGCCTTCTCAGTTTCCTCATGCTCAAGTCACTGCTCTCTGCTTCTTCGTGGCCCACATCTCCCTCGCTGCCCCATATTCTAACTTTCCACTGTGTTCTCTGAAGCCTTGTTCCTTTATATCCTCAGCTTCTCCAGTGAACGTCCCTTCCATCTGCTGCTTTCACAGAAACCTGGGTCTCCCCTGAAAACGCCATTTCCTCTACAGCCCTGTGTGAGGGAGGCTGCTCTTTCCTGTGTTCTCCACGCACCTGAGGATCCCTTGTCTCCTCTTTGTGCTCCATCTTTCCAGCTACCAGTATGTCATTCTTATTAGATAAAATCAGAAACAAGAACCTGTTCCTTGTTCGTGCTATCCAGAAATACTACCCCTTACCATCCCTCACTGTTCTCATTTACTCCCTTCCCATTCACTAAGTCTTTAGCTCACAGGATAGTCTTTCCCATCAAACTTATAAGGGTGTTCATTTGGCTTAGAATTTTCAGTTTTAGGGTGCCTGGGTGGCTCAGTCATTTGAGCACTGGCTCTTGGTTTCAGCTCAGGTTAGGATCTCAGAGTTTGTGAGTTCAAGCTCCACATGGGGCTCCATGCTGACAGTGCAGAGCCTGATTGGGATTCTCTCCCTCAAAATAAATAAATAAACTTTAAAAAAAAGAATTTTCAGGGGCGCCTAGATGGCTCAGTCAGTTAAGCATCCGACTTTGGCTCAGGTCATGATCTTGCTGGTCATGAAAGTGAGCCCCTCGTCGGTCTCTGTGCTGACAGCTCAGAGCCTGAAGCCTGCTTCGAATTCTGTGTCTCCCTCTCCCTCTGCACCCCCTTCAAAAACGAATAAACATTAAAAAAATTTTTTTTAATAAATAAAAGTATTTTCAATTTTATCCCAATTACAAAGCACAGAGTTGGTACTTAAGAAATAGTTGCTAAATGAATGAGTGAAAAAATGAAATCTGGGGCATGGAGCAGGAGGCAAGCTGAAGTTCAAGTCTCATTTTGGGGCTAGATTTTTCCTAGTTTAGCAGACACAGATAAGGGTACAGGATAGGCTGAATCTCATCCTTGGGTGATTATTATTATCCCCATTTTATAACTCTCTCAAGATTATATCAAGTGAGACGTGGAACTGGGCTTTAAAAATCCATGTCTGACACCATAGCCTATGTTTCTAACTGCCAATAAACACTGCCCTCCTCAACAACATAGCTTGCAGTTAAAAGACAAAGTTTCAGACAGATCACTGCATTGAAGTATTTTGAGTAATTTTCATAGTGCTGACACATGATCTTGTCATATACATACGAGCAGTAGGGAATTCTCAAAGGAAATGGAAAACTATTTTTTCCACAAAGGTATCAAGAAATATAGTGAAGACAAACAAAAATCCAAAGCATCTATTTTCAGATTTGTAGAGAATCACTGGATATAGAGACATTTAAAGAATATTTCTCTATATTAGGAATTTAAGAATGGAAAAACACCTGAGGTGGGGACACAATTTTTATGCAGCTATATCTGTGCAGAACTCTCAATTCAAGCAACTATGATTCATGGGCCAAATCTGACCCACTATCTTGTTTTTCATATGGCCTGTGAGTTAAGAGTTATTTTTAATGGTTGAGAATAAAAATCAGAAGAGTATTTCATGACACATAAAAATTATAATAAAATTTCAGTATCCATAAATAAAATTTCATTGGAATACAGACCTATTCATTTGTCTACGTGACGTCCATGGCTGTTTTCATGTTACAGTGGCAGAGTTGAGTAGTTGCAACAGAAACAATAAAGCCAAAAAACCTAACATATCGATCATCTGGCCCTTACAGAAAACGTTGCCCAACCCATAATAGTTCATTTCTTCTGACTTATCTTCCAGTTTGCTAATGCTGTCTTCAGTTGTCTCTAATCTGCTGCTAAATCCTATTGAGTTTTTAATTTTAGTAAATGTGTTTAATTCTAGAAGCTTTGTTTTTCCAACCTAATATTTTGCTTTTTCTAATCCCCTAGTCCATGTATACAGCTCAATCTTGTCTTTATTTCCTTAAATATAGTATATCTAATTGCCTTATCAACTGTGTCTGGTAAGCCCAATTTCACAAGTCTTTGTGGGCCCCCCTCTGTTGTCTGTTGTTTTTCACAGTTCTCACTAATGGAGACTTGTTCCCTTGCGCACTTCAGTTATTTTTACTCTGAGCTGTTTGTTTCTTTTAAAGGTTATTTGCAGGGATTTCACGTCTTCCTCCAGAGCAGGTTTGCGTTTGCCTCTGCCAGGACTTTGGCGGCACTGCCAGTCTGGGATACATTAAACTCTCATATAATTAAAGTTCACAGCTTGAGGTTCCACAGATCACCTGAGCGACGAGAACCCTGGCTGCAAATAGCAAGTGTGGCTTTTTTTAAATGAATTTATTGCTCTGATCCACTAAGAGTTCTGGAAACCTGAGTTGAACTTCTAGCTCCACCTATGCTAAGTCCTTTGGGGTTCCAGTTTGATGTGGAAAGGGTCAAAAGATGGAAAATATGGAAGAGATGTCAGTAGATGTGGAGGCTAGAATGAAAAGGTCTAACAATTTAATCAGAGTTTCAGAAGAGGAGTGGAGAGAGGGTGGGCAGAGGCAATATTTAAAGAGATGATGGCTGAAAATTTTCCAAAACATATGAGTTCTTATACTACAGAAGTATAGTGACAGACAGTAGCTACACTTGTGGTTAGCAAGGTGTAACATATGGACTCTTCAAATCCCTATGTTGTACACCTGAAACTAATATAACACTGTATGTCAACTATACTTCAATTTAAAAAACCAATTCTGTAAACACACACACACACACACACACACACACACACAATCTGTTTGATTTAAAAATTAAATAATTTTTGGGGTGCCTGAGTGGCTCAGTCGGTTAAGCATCCAACTCTTGGTTTTGGCTCAGGTCATGATTTCACGGTTCGTGAGCTCGAGCCCCACATCAGGCTCTGCACAGACAGTGCGGAGCCTACTTGGGATTTTCTCTCTCCCTCTCTCTCTGTTCCTCTTTCCCTCTCAAAATAAATAAACATTTTTAAAATTAATTAAATTTTAAAAATCTAAATGAATCTAATCACGATAAATAAAAAGAAATGTTCACATTTATAAATCTATTTATACTTTGTAGAACCCTTTCTTCTAGTCTTCCTTAAAAACCTTGGGAAGTGGATCTTATTATCTACATTTTTGATAAGAAAAAACTGGTATTCAGAGAGCTAAAACAAATTATCTAAGGTCGCATAATTCTTTTCTTTTAATTATTGTTTATTTATTTTTGAGAGAGAGATCACGAGCAGGGGAGGGGCAGAGAGAGAGGGAGACACAGAATGTGAAGCAGGCTCCAGGCTCTGAGCTGTCAGCACAGAGCCTGACGCAGGGCTTGAACCCATGAACTATGAGATCATGACCTGAGCCAAAGTCAGACGCCCAACTGACCAAGCCACCCAGGCGCCCCTAAGGTCACATAATTCTAAGCAGCAGGGGCAGAATTCAAATCTAGTTCTTCTGATTCAAGTTCAGGTCCTTTCCTGTGCATTAGAATTAGAACACAACACAGCAGGGGCACCTGGGTGGCTCAGTCGGTTGGGTGTCTGACTTCAGCTCAGGTCATGATCTCCTGGTCGGTGAGTTCTCATGCTGTCAGCTTGTCAGTGCAGAGCCTGCTTCGGAAGCTCTGTCCCTGTCTCTCTCTCTGCCCCTCCCCTGCTTACACTCACTCTCTCAAAAATTAAAAAAAAAAAAAAAAGAACACAACACAGAAGGTGACTTCATAAGAGGAGATCTGGATACTGCCGAGGGATCAACTCCAAAACCCAGAATCGTTCACTTGGAAACTTCTCCTTGGAAGCAGGTAAAGACCGTTTCCACACATCTGTGCTTTCTTCTAAAGATAGCACTGGATTGGAAAAGTCTTTGCAATCAGAGGCAGGAAAGTTCTAGCTTATACCTTAACTTGTGAGTTATTCCCCAGGCTAAAGACCAAGTTGACTCAAATGGCTCATGGATCTGGCCTGGTACACACCAGAAAGCTGCACACCAGCCTGCTGTGTACCACCCAACTGTTGAGACAACAGGGCAGGAGTGTCCTCCTAATTCCCCTTCTTACGCTGCTGGAGACAGTTTAAATACCATAGTTAACATGTCCTAAATAACATGCCTTTTGTTCATCGATGTGATTTGACTTGGTAAATTACTACATCTCTTCCATTCTGGTGGCATTTCACTTGCTTAGCTGATACTTGATTTTTTTTTTTTTTTTTTTTTTTTTTTTGCCCAGAGTACTAAATTAAGAATTTTCGAAGAGTGAAGGCTGTGGCTTTCTAGCATAATTGAGCCCCATTCCCCAGATGTTAACATATAGCTGACATCTCTTTACTAGCCTGGTATAAAGGGCAGACCATCCTTCCCTCGTGGCTGCCTCCGTGATGTATAAAAGCTGGAAGAATTACAATGCCTGAATTCACAGTATGAGGCATGAAAGCCAAAATGCCAGAAGCCAGGGAAAGGGTTTAGATGCTAGATAATTCAGTGGGAAAGCCAAATAGCCCCAGATTCAATGTCTTGTATGTAGGCACAGCCATCACCATCACAAGCGGCTGTGGGCAAGGCTTCATGCAAGAGAGGAAAGGAGACACAATGCCCATCTTTCATGTCAGTCTGGTGCTGGCAGGGGACACAGGACTACAAAAGTGACTGACAACAGAAGGGAGCCACAGGCAGTTTTTCAACCATTTACTGCATATCAACCATGTGAGAGGTGCCATGCAGGGTATGAACACACAGAATGGATACAGTCCAATCTCAAGGCATCCCAGTCTAACTGGAGAAGTGCACGGTCATCCACCTATCATCCATGCATCCATCCATGCAGCCATGGTTACTGAGCACCTCACAAACATAAACCAGCGCTGGCTGGGTGCTAGAAAGGACAAGAAGGCCAGAACAGAGCAGGATTCTGAAAGGATTAGACTCTCTGTAGTTGAAAGCCCTTATGAAGTAATCACTTCAGTTAAGTCCTCACAATAACCCTAAGAGGTAGGTATATTGTCCTCCTCTTACAGATGGACTGAGGCTCACAGTGGCTAAGTAGCTTGCCCCAAATCAGAAAGAGAATAAATGGCAATCTGGGATTTGAACCAAGGCAGGCCTGGCTCTAAGCCTGTGCTCTTAATAAATTGATAATTATGACATAGTTCATTATACTACAATGAGATAATCGGTGGCAGAAGGAGAAAATTCACAGGAAGCAGAGGGGGAGAGATCGTTAATTTTGTGCAGGGAAGAGGTAGTCTTTGAGTTTTCCCAGGAGACCAGCAAGGAAAGGGAATTGCAGGCACAGAGAAGAAGCACACGCAAAGGCAGACGGGAACGGGGGGTTTGCCAGTGGCAGAGACAGGAGCTAACGCAGCAGAGGAAGCCTGATCACAGCAGTCTTTTGCACATCAGGCCACAGAGCATCTCTGACAGGCCACTGCCTCCTGCTACAATTCAACCATCCTCCGCTCTGTAGCAGAAGCCTTCCCAGGGCCTCCTTGTCCCTCAAACCTGGCAGTGGCTCCTTCTGTAAGGAGCTCCCTGTGCCAGCCAAATCTAAGGCTTCATGTTTGCACTCACGATCCCATCCCCTCTGGGCCCCTGCAGACTATAACATGCTCCAAGATTCTGCTGATGGTGGGGGCGGGGAGCAGAGGTCCCAGGGAGTCCCCCAACAAAAGCAGGGCTGAGGAGGTGACCCTTTGAAGATGGACCCCAGTTCTCACAGACGTCTCTACCACAGAGTCAAGGTGCTTTCTTGTTCTACTCACAGTTTAGAGTCCAGCTTCAGGAGGAAACCCAACCGATCATACTCTGAAAAAGAACAGAAAAGCAGAAAATGTCACTAAAGTCAAGCCACTGTTGACACTAGCAGGTTACATTCCCCAGACACAGATCATGGGGACAGACAACTGCTCAAGGAACAGACCCAAATACATAAGCCGTAACTAAATTCAAGTCTCAGAACTCTTGCTGAACACCTGTTTTATGAAGGACGAGGTTCAATGCCAGGTGTTTCCCAGACCCTCTAGGCCAACCAGTTCCTATGCTGGTATATAACTGCCTTCCTGTTTAAACGTGGTGCTTGACTGAAACTTAGTTAAACCGCAAAACTGGACCCCCAAAGAAGTAACAGGGTTAGAAGCAATTTCTGATTCCTCTAAGCTCTAGTCATAATTTTTGCTGGAGCAGCCGTGTTAACTATGGAGTGAAGATGTGGCAGCCAAGGGGTCCTCAAATCCAGGGCAATGACCCCATCGTCTTCATGACAGGCACAAGGAACTGACAGGTCTGATTACATAAAGGGTAGGAAATTTAGAGTGAAATCTAAAAATAAGTTGTAAGGTGTTTACAACAAACGATAAATCATGAATATTTTAGGTTCTTTATATCTTGTCTCATCCTAAAACGAGGTTGAAGCAGTTTTACAAAATTGTAATGAAGTACAAGATCTTTTAAAAAGAAGGTATCTGGGGGGAGGCACCTCGGTGGCTCAGTCAGTTAAGTGTCTGCCTCTTGATTTCAGCTCAGGTCATGATCTTAGGGCTGTGAGACAGAGCCCCACATCAGACTCCATGCTGAGCATGGAGCCTGCTTAAGATTCCCTCCCCTGCTCTCTCTCTTTCTCTCTCTAAATAAAAAAAGAATAAAACAAGGAAGATATCTGGTATCTGGGACCACAGGGGAAATAAGCATAAGAAAAATAGTACAGCCAGGATAAGAATACCAAAACTGGATGATCTAAGGTCCTATGTGCTGGCTGGAGCAAGATTATAGATTTACCCCCAAGATTTCTCACAGCTAAAGCTAAATGCGAAGCACTGATGAAATGATTTATAGTGTTCATCAAATAAACCAGGAGAAACACAGCTATCCCTGCTACTAAGACTTGAGGGAAGTATCATGAGGTTATTTCTTATAGCTTTGGTCAATGTTTGCAAAGCGTGTGTGTGTGTGTTTGTGTGTGCGTGGTGTTGACTATGTCAAAATAAAGCAGTCTATGAATTCAGTTCTCACTTGGCCTGGCTTAACCTGAGGATAAAACAGAATACCAAGGCCAAACACCTAAATGGCAAAGGCCATGCAGCAAGGTTTTCGAGGAACTCAGTCTTCAATAAGAATGATGGCCAAGAGAAAGAAGGTACCCATATTGACAAGTACCTCACAGGAGCCATTCAGCAAGGCCAACTAAGGCCCAAATCTGTACTCTTTCTTAAACAGCAGAACTGCAGTGAGAGAATAATTCTTCTTAAAATTGAAGATACCGAATAGAACATACAGCTCAACAGAAGGCTTGCCTCCCAGGAGGAAAGTCAAAGCCTTTCCTCAAAATAATTCTGCTTTTGCTCGAACTGAGATAAATGGATGGGAGACTTTGCTTAATATATCAGGAACTCATAAAAGTAAAAAAAAAAAAAAGTGTCAATTTTTAAAATAAAGTGAAAACAAAATTTGCAAAAAGAGTTAGTTTCAAAGGTTAATACTCTTTCAACAATCCTAGTTATCATTCCATAAAAAAGAAAATCTCATTAACTTGCCAACACCTGTTGCTTTCCCCCCATGTGGTCATAACCTTGGGGCAAGTATTCTGCTACTGCTCCTCAGACCCAAGCTAAGACTTCACTGGATATACAATGAATCCACATTTTGGCTGTTTCCTTCCAGAGACTCCAGAGAATGCCCTCCCCTTGTTGCAAACTCAGATGTTGGGGGCCAGGCAAGAACCTAACACAAATGAAGAAAGGAGGGAATGTGATACCTTTCCAGAGTAACTCATACTACTGATTTCAGCTGCATTAAAAACAAATCCCGTTGAAATGTATTTTTTCACCATGTATTTTTGTACAGTAGCCATGATTATCTCTGCGGGTTATTTTCCAATGGCATCTTAAGTTTTGTTTTACGGACACATACACTAATTGCATATTAAACATATGAGAACACTGCATATCTAAAGAAATCCCCTTCATAGCTCTCTGGGACTGTTGTTTTCTCTCTTTTGCTAAGAGACAGGAGTGCCAGAAATATTTCTCTTCATTCTGTTAATTTGAGGAAAGGTAACTGCGTGAGCCCAATAATGATAAATGGCAACTGGCATTGCCTTTGGGTCACAGAGCCACGAGGGAATGGAGCCCATCTGGAGACTCCATGCCCTGTCCAACGGGGAGTTTCCACCAGCGCTAGCGGACAATGTCAGGCAGTAATGCAGGCCCAGCACTGCCACATCTTCTGATTTTTTTTTTTTAAGCCAAGGATCTGGGGCACTTGGGTGGCTCAGTCAGTTAAGCGTGCAACTCTTGGTTTCGGCTCAGGTCACGATCTCAGTTGTGTGGGTTCAAGCCCCATATCAGGCTCTGCACTCTCAGTGCTTGAGATTCTCTGTCTCACTCTCTCTCTGCCCCTTCCCAACTCATGCTGTCTCTATGTCTCTCAAAATAAATAAACTTTATAAAGCCAAGAATCTGGATCTTTTCTTTCTTTTTTTTTTAAGTAGGTTCCATGCCCAGTGTGGAGCCCAATGTGGAGCTTGAACTCTCAAGACCCTGAGATCAAGACCTGAGCTGAGCTCAAGAGTCAGATGCTTAACCAACTGAGCCACCCAGGCACCCCAGAATCTGGATCTTTTAAGGTAAAAATTTTCAATGTGTAACTATTGGCAGTAGATTCCACAAAACTTTGGGGAGCACCTGGTCGGCTGTTGGTTAAGCGTCAGACTCTTGATTTTGCCTCAGGTCATGATCTCACGGTCATGAGATCGAGCCCTGCATCGGGCTCTGCACTAGGCATGAAGCCTGCTTGAGATTCTCTCTCCCTCCCCCTCTACCCCTCCCCATCTTGTGTTCTTTCTCTCTGTAAAAATAAAAAAAAATAACTTAAAAAAAAGAAAAATTTAAAGATTATGATGATTAACCAAAATACGTCCACGGGCAGGATTCAGCCAGTGGGCTAACAATCTGTAAACTCTGTCCTAGACTGGCAGCCTGTGAGGACTGGAAGCATTTCTCTTTTGTGGCTGCACACAGTAGATGCTCAATAAATATTTGTCGACTGTTACTACCAGGATTATTTGGTCACAATGGTCATAAATCCAAATCAAATTAGTCTAACAGGATGCTAAAAAGAATATTTCAGTCAAGCCTCTGGGATGATAAATTTCAGACACTAACGTGAGGTTCTAGACTGAGATGTAAATTTTCAAAGGAAATATCTGAAAACTGAAAAATTTCAAAGGAAATATCAAATCAAAATGATCTGAAAGGCCCTCCCTACATCAAATATAAAAGTAACCGGCAATGAGAAGTTAAGGAAAGAGAATTTGAACAACTTGCCTGGACTGAGCAGTGCTATGGACTCCTCACTTAAGGGGCAGAATGAGTACTTGTCGCTCCCTCATGCCTGGTGAGGGAAGCTTAACTTTGACCCTTAAAAAATGGGGAACACAGTGGACTTCTAGGTGCTTGACTTCTACCTGACAAGTGTAAAGGCCACAAGATAGGCTGGATGCAGGAACTGGTCTGCACTCCTGGAATTTGTTGTAAAAAAGGGTGCATAAATGAGCGAGAGTGGGTTTGTTTTAGGTCCTTTCCAAAACATGGGTCCAGAGGGTTGCCAGGGGCCTCAGCAGACAGCAGTGGGGACAGACACTGGGAGTCCTAGGGGCCACAGGAGTGAGTGACAAGGTTTGGGCAAGTACATGACCTCCATCAGGGGAGCTGTACAGCAGAGGTCCCTAGTTGCAGGGGTCTCCAAAATGCCTCCCAGAGCACCCACAGGCGTTAGTTTTAAACACTCAACAGCTCAGACAGCGCTGACACTATCTTATGTCTTTTCTATTCACATTGTCTCTTTCCCTTCCCCACCGATTCCAGAGAGGTCAGAAACCACAACCAGCATCCGAGGAGGAGTGGGAAAATGACAGGCAGGGCACATCCCCTTCCCAGGGTCAGGCACCTGCTGGTACTAAGCCCTAAATGCAGGGAGGGGAAGTCACTGTAGCTTTGAATGAATTGAAAGCTATGGCTCTTACATAAGGCCAGATACTCTAATTTTGGAATTGGTGACTCAATGTGACCATGGGATTTTTAGTACCTCCTCGATATCAAAAAATTCTCTGGACTTCCCACACTGAAAACATTTTAAGAGGGCACAGGGAGACAAAATAAAACCGGCTTTGATTATCTCCTGATGTGTCTTGGACGTTCAATACACTGGTTGTACTAATCTAGGCAAAAAGGGCAATGTAATGGTTCACGCAACCAGTGTGGAAAGGGTCAAGGTACAGAAGGTTTCAGGGACCACAGAAAGTGACTGGACCACCACTGAGCCTCCCTGAGTCATTGCTCTCCCCTGACCAGCTTCCTTCCTCAGTTAGAAAACATGCTGCTGGCAACCTTCAGATACACACCTTCAGCTTTGCCTCTGAAAGGGACTGAGACTCGGTCTCTCTGCACAAAATGGCAAAACTCCCAGGGAAGGGCCAGGAGTGGCCTTGTGTACATCTGTTCCTCACACCCGCTCTAATCACAGTGACAGGAAGCAAGGATTGTAAAAAAATTACTACTCCCACATTACACATGTGGTTAGGAGAATTTACCAGAAGAACGGACATGCCGTCCTGAACAAATGCAGGCTCTCGAGAACAGTAGGAAGTCTTTGGAAAACATACAGCTAGCTCAGTCTCCGCGGAAAATAGGTATAGCCATGGACGATATTAAATGGACCACTGTTAAAATGGGTTTCGGACTTTTTCCTTCCCATCCTCATTCTGCCGTGGGTTTTTTCTTCCCTGACCAATCTCCTTTTATTTTTTTTTTATTTTTTTTTAACGTTTATTTATTTTTGAGACAGAGAGAGACAGAGCATGAACGGGGGAGGGTCAGAGAGAGGGAGACACAGAATCTAAAACAGGTTCCAGGCTCTGAGCTGTCAGCACAAAGCCTGACGCAGGGCTCGAACTCACGGACCGCGAGATCGTGATCTGGGCCGAAGTCGGCTGCTCAACCGACTGAGCCACCCAGGCGCCCCACCAATCTCCTTTTAAAATCTTTCTCATAATGCGCTCTGGCTTACCTCCCTCGACCTCCTCGCAGACTTGAAGCCCTGCTCTGCCATATGAGACCTCACTTTTCCTGTGGCTTTCAAGGGGAAGCTGCTTTTTCTGTCAGATGCCAAGTCCCTGTGGCCATGAGGGGGAAGTTCTTCTGATGTGCTGTGGTGGTTTTTTTTCATCACTTTTCTTGGGTTTGGGGTTCCTTGAGCTTCTTAGATCTATTATGGGTCTATGGTTTTCATCAAATTTGAAAAATTTCTGGCCATTATTTCTTCAAAAAATTTTCTGCCCTCCCCTCTCTGGGGGAGTTCCAGTGACACAAGTATTAGGCTGCTTGATGCCCCACCACTCACTGATGTTCTGTTACTTTTTTTTCCCAGTAATTTTGCTCTCTTATTATTTTAGATACTTCCTATTGCAATATCTTCCAGTTGACTACTCTTCTCTTCTGCAGTGTCGAATTGCCTGTTTACCCATCTCGTCTGCAGTGTCGAATTGCCTGTTTACCCATTCAGTATAGTTTTCATCTCAAACACTATTTTTTCACCTCTAAATTTCTTTTTCATATCTTATATGTCTTTCCTTAATATTCTCATGCTTTCTTCTACCTTCTTGAAGATATGGACTATGTTTTAATGTCTTTGCCTACTAATTCTATCTTTTGTGTTATCACTAGGCTTATTTCTATTGTTTTTTTCTCATTATGGGTTGTATTTTCATGCTTTTCTGAATTAGTTAGTCATTCTTTATACACACACACACACACACACACACACACACACACACACACACACTTTTTAATTTTAATTCCGGAATAGTTAACATACAGTATTATAGTAGCTTCAGGTGAGCCTGGTCACTCTTGACCAGATGCCAGCCATGTGAATTTTACTTTGCTGAGCACAGAATATTTGTGCATTCTTTATTTATTTTTGAGGTGCAGTTAAATTACTTGGAAACAGTTGGATCCTTTCAAGGCTTGCTTTCAAGCTTTGTAGGATTAAGATGAGAGGCAAAGTGGACTTTCATCTAGGGCTAATTTTGCACCACTGCTAACACTGCCCCACGACTAAGGCAATGCCCTTCTGAATGTGCCATGGATGCCCATGTATTATGATGCTTCACCACTATTCCCAGCCCTGTGTGAACTGTAGTGAGTCTAAGGGGACCCTCTACAGATCTCTAGAGCTGTCTCTGTGTGCAGCTCTTCCCTCTTTGGTACTTATGAATTCTGGCAGCCCTTCTCTCAAATTCTCAAATCTGTTTCCTCTTAGGAAGACTCTAGGATCCTGTATGGGTTCTTCTTCCCTGTGCAGGGGTCTGGAAACTCCATCCAGGCTGTTAGCTTGGACAATTATAGGGCTAACCTCATTTGTTCCTCTTCTTTCAGAGACCAGTGCCGTGTGCTACCTATTGTTCAATGTCAGAAAAAATTTTTTCATATATTGTGTCTGTTTTGTTGTTGTTGTTGTTGTTGTTGTTGTTGTTTTCCCTCTTTCTTTGCTTTTTCCTTATCCAGGGTAGACTTCACCCCACTCAACTATTCAGGTTAGCCTGCCCAACGATCCTTCCATTGCACCCAAACCCAACCTCTCATTCCTGCCCAACCCCTCTCCTGAGTCCCAGACTTATATATTCAGCTGTCTGCTGCACATTTCCACCTCCTACAGACACCTGAAACTCAGGCTGCCCCACACAGAGTTCACATTCACAGAACTCACATACCTGTAGAGCCTGGTTCTCCTCCTGTATTCCCTACCTTAATGAATTGTACCACTATTCACCCAGCTGCCCAAGCTTGAAACCTGAGAGAATTACTTGATTTCTGTTTCCTTCTTATTTAATTACCATGTCCGTTTTTTAAGTTTCTATTTAAATTTCAGTTAGTTAACATACAGTGTAATATTAGCTTCATGTGTACAACATAGTGATTTAATACGCCCATACACCACCCAGTGCTCAGTACAACAAGTGCCCTCCTTAATCCCTAACACCTATTTAATCCATCCTCCCACTCACATCTTCTCTGGTAACCATCAGTTTGTTCTGTATAGTTAAGAGTCTGTTTTTTGGTTTGCCTCTCTCTCTTTTTTTTCCCCTCTGCTCATTTGTTTTGTTTCTTAAATTCCACATGTAAGCGAAATCATATGGTATTTGTCTATCTCTTATTTCGCTTGCCGTAACACTCTCTGGCTCCATCCATGTCCTTGCAAATGGCAAGATTCCATTCTTTTTTAAGGTTAACATTCCATTGTATATATATACACCATATCTTCATTTTCCATCCATCAATTGATAGACACTTGGGCTATTTCCATAATTTGGCGATGGTAGATAACACTGCTATAAACATCGGAGTGCTTGAATTACCATGTCCTTTTAATTTCATCTTCTAAATGGATCTCCAACCCACTTACTTTTGTTCATTTTTGTTCTCTAAGAAGCCAGCTTTACCTCTCATCTGGATTACTGCTAGGCTTCCTGCCTCCTGTCTTGTCCCCCTCTAATAGATTTTTCCTGATGTGATCAGAGCTATCTTTCTATAGGACAAACATGGTTATGTCATAACCCTGCTTAAAACCTTTGAACAGCCTCTACTGTTCTAAGAACGAATCCCAGTCTCTTGATTCATAAGGTCCTTCAGGATCTGACCTACAGTGACCATTCCAACTTTACTTTTGGAGTCCCTATATTACCGCCACCCTGCCCCTGCCAAAGTCTATGCTCTGACCAAACTGAACTATTTTATTTGCCTCCTAAGTATCTTTACGATCTCCAGCCCTTTGTACCCGCTTTTCCTTTCACTTAAAACATTATTCCTGGGGTGCCTGGGTGGCTCAGCTGGTTAAGTGTCCGACTTCAGCTCAGGTCATGATCTCTCGGCCCGTGGTGAAGTTCAAGCCCTGTGTCAGGCTCTGTGCCAACAGCTCAGAGCCTGGAACCTGCTTTGGATTCTGCGTCTCCCTCTCTCTCTCTGACCTTCCCCTGCTCATGCTCTGTCTCTCTCTCTCAAAAATAAATAAACATTAAAAAAATTTTTAACATTATTCCCAACCCCTTTCCACATTGGTTCTTTCCTACGCATTGCTCCTAAATGATCCAGTCACCGCAAACTCAGAATGCCGCAAATCAGATTTATGTGCACCCTGTTCCCCAGCCACGTTTTTTGTTTTGTTTTGTTTGTTTGCTAGTGCCATTGCCATTCAGTACTTCAAGACAGACATGTTTGATATACTCTTTCTCATTTCTAAATACAGATCCTGTTCCCTAAACCACGGCCACTGCTTTTGCCGCATATGCACTGTTGCTTAGACCACACAGCCACCTCTCACTCTGTACCTGTCTCCCTAGCCTCACCTTCCATCACTCCTCTGTGTGCAGCCTCTATGCCTGAGAGCTACTCGGACCACGTTACCTCTCTTTGTAATGCCCTCCCTCAGCCTGCTGACTTGGCAAACACCCACTCATCCTTCACGATTTTGGTTGTCACCGAAGCAAAATCTAACAAGTATTTTTGTAGAGTCACAAGACCTTTCATGGCCTGGCTTTTAGCTACCTTTCCATCTCCATCTTCCGCGATCTTGCCCCCTGTGCCTGCTGCTCAGGCCATCCCAGCCTTCTTCAGTTCCCTGCATAAGCCGTGAGCTCCCTCGGCATAGGACTCTTTTGTAGAAGCAGCTTTTTTCTGCCTGAAATGTGCTCTCATCTCTTTACTCGTGTTAATTCCTGCTTATCCTTTAGACTGTAGTTCAAACGTACTCTCTTTCAGAAGAGCATTTGTTGACCCTCCTGCCTCGGATGTGCCCACTCTTACATGCTCCTCGAACGCAGCATTAGAGCATCAACGATTACTTGCCCTCACGGCACTTCTGCCTCCCTTTGGAAACAAGTCGCTTGAATTTCTTTTAAGGAACTGCCTTTCTTCTACAGCAGGCAAGTGGTGAGACTGTCAGTGGGATTTGCCTGTCCAGAGTGGGGGCACTCGACAACAGCTAGGTTAGCCGGACCCTTCTCTCTTAAGCGGCGTGGCACTGGGGAGAGCAACAGGATGCTGAAAAAATGGACCACTGGTTGCAATCTAGATTCCTGGCACTGCCTTTGTGTCCTGAGGGCCGGCTGTTTGACGCTTAATTTTATTCTATGGGTACCCGTGTCCTTCCAGTAAATTCCTTTTTCTTTTAAACTAGCCGGGTTCCGTTTCTGTTGCTTGCAATTAAACAATCCTAGCTATATGTATCTGTATCTCTAGCCCCTCGTATGGGGTGTGGCAGAGAGGCGGTATTCCGTAAATGTGCTAAGCAAATGGAAGAATGAAGGGAGTGACCTAATGACCAAGAGAGTCTAATAGTAACCTCAAGACCTGGATTCTTTGTCTTCCTCCACCCTTGCAAGGGGGCAACATTAAGAGCATAACAATGGTGGCATCAGTGGCTTCATCTGTCACTAGCCCCACCACCTTTTGCAGTGCTCTGGCCACTTCTGCTCCCAGCCCTACAGATAACTGCATCACAGTCACCTCTGCTTATGCAGAGGCTGCCCTGCTCTTCTGGGGAAACTCCTCCCCTGTATCGGTTTCTGGCTTTTACTTTGGGGTTCCCTTTTGAGGACTCCACACTTGCCAAGGTTAATTCCCTCCCGGCATTTATAATAGCCTAAAACTTAACTTCCTCCACAAAGACTTTCTGAGGCTTCTGACTGCCCGTTTCCAGCACATCCGGGGATCTTACCAACAAGCACCCCACTCTCATATTCGTAAGCTGGTACTGGTGGTTGGATCTGTGCCCAGCTCCTCATAGAGTTCCGGGACTAGCAGGGAAGCTTAAGTCTAGTGTTCAGGAAATATAAACCAGAGAAAGCAATCAGGAAGGCCGAGGCATAATGCTCTGGGACACAGGAGCAGAGCTTCCTACCGTCGGGTTTGCGCAAGGCAAATCTGCAGATCGCAGAGCATCTCACTGTTTATGAATGTGTTTTCGAAGTTGCATGTGAATTCGGTTTTACAATACGGAAATGCTAGTCTGAGCATTTCTTCAGCATCAACTCACATCTGGGGAAGTTGGCAGTAAAGCCTGGGCCTCACTGACAGTCCACTGATCCCAAATCTGTAGTAAGTACAGAAGACTCTGGGACTCACCAGTCAGCCAGGCATAATGTAGGTTGATGTGCATATACAGCACCCCCAGCACCTGAAGGTATTCTCTCCTCAGGTGTCAAAGCAGCAAGCCCACAGCTATGCAGTGAAGGAGAGATGTTTAGTCTGGTGGTTTGGGCTTCCTGCCTTAGCCAGGCTGCAAAGCTCAGCAGTACAAAACCCCCTGGCCGAGGAGCACATGTGTGTCCTTTGCCTGGCTCCAGGTGGGAAGTGGCATGGATAATGCAAATATCTGCTCTTCTCCTCCTGCACCTGTACCAAGTCAGACCTGTGAATGCACACGGTGCTTTTTCAAATGACTCAGGTCTCCGAAATTAACCATTAACTCTTCCGTTTCCATTCCAAAGGACTAGGTCAGTGTTCTGAGCTCACATAAACTCCTAGAAGGTTCAGAAACTGGACATAAACAAAAGGGGGCTATGTGCTCAAATGTGTATGTACCTAGTGACGAAGCCTCTCTCTCTAAAAGGCCAAATTCGCAAAAATTACAAGGAGAAATATACAAGTCTCCTGTCATCATAATGGGAAACACAACCACTGAAAAACCAGGCTCTCTGAATCAGTGAGAATTCAAAGGATTTGAGCAGAACAATTAATAAATTTGAACCGATATAGACTACCTTACATCCACTGAGTGGAGAATGCACATTCTTTTCAAGCATATATGGAACATTTATGAAAACTGACCACCTCTGAGGCTCAAACCCTGATATGAAAATTTATGAACACTGAAACAAGCTCAAGCTTTTCACTTAAAAATCTGAAAATATTAGGGCACCTTCGTGGCTCAGTTGGTTAGGCGTCTGACTCTTGGTTTCAGCTCAGGTCACGATCTCATGGTCTGTAAGTTCTAGCCCTGCACTGGGATCTGTGCCGACAGTGCAGAGCCTGCTTGGGGTTCTCTCTCTCCCTCTCTCTCTGCCCCTCCCTGCCTGTCTCTCTCTCTCAAAATAAACAAACTTTAAAAAATTTTGGAAAATATTTATTTTATAGCAATTCAACATTTAATATATTCCATAATACTTTGTATTTCACTTTGTTCATAATTCCGAAAAGAAAATTATGAATGCTTGGGGTGCCTGAGTGGCTCAGTCAGTTAAGCATCTGACTCTTGATCTCAGGTCAGGTCATGATCTCATGGTTTGTGAGATCAAGCCCCACCTCAGACTCTGCGCTAACATCTTAGGGCCTGCTTGGGATTCTCTCTCTCCCTCACTCTCTGCCCCTGCTCTCTCTCTCAAAATAAATAAATAAACATTTAAAAAAAGAAAGTTATGAATGCTTTCACAATGCCCGATTTACACACAGTGTCTTCCTGTTTATCTCAGCATGGTGTACAAATTAGTATCACTCTCAGCCTCTGTTCTCTCTCACGTGTAAACAGCTGGGAGCACTGCATGACACAGCGAGATCCTCTTCTAGAATGAAGGGAGACCTCCCTGAAAGTTCCCCAAGCCAAGTAGCCTACTCTAGCCTCATCAGCAGGCCACTGAGCCCCAGAATGGAATTTCTGGGAACACAGGTGCATGTCGCGAGCCAACTGTGCTGCTGGCATTTTTGGTCTCCAGTGACCCACTTCCTTTTTTCATTCTAAGGGACCGCCAGAAATTCCCACCAGCTGTCCCTATGCTCTGCACAAAGCAGATGTTCATTAAGTAATTGCTGCTGCCCCCCACGTGAATCACGGGAGTTAACCACGGCCCGAGAGGGGCTGGCCAAAATGCAAACAGCTCCCACATCATCTCAAGTCAGGGAAATAAATCATAATGGAGGATCAATTAATCAAAGACAAACTAAAATAGGAAAAGCAGTATCATAAAATAAACAGAAAAATTCACTGACCTAGACTAAATTAAGTGACCCAGTAAAATAACTTAGAAGTTCACACACTGAAATCCAATCTCAAATGGGTGCACATCGGCATGGGGGCAGAGAGGGCCTCGCAAGAAACTCCTGATAAGCCCCGATCTCCTGTGACTCTGCACCACGCTCCCTCTGAGCACAGCACAGCTGTGACACACCTGGGGACAAAGGAAAGTGGAACCTCCCCTGGAAGGTAAAAGCCCCAGCCCAGCCAGTGGAGGCAAAGGGGTCATGTACCCATTTCCCCTCTGTCCTGGGAAAATAGCAATGTCCAGTGTCCAGAGCAGGGCATGCAGTGAATTCAATTCTATTCATGATAGCAAGCGTGTCCAGACCATGTCAGGCCATCTCGCGTGAAGCTGCAGCAGAATTTTGGCGGAAAACACGTCAAAAGAGCAGCTGGGGCAGGAAAAAAAAAATGGCTCACTCTGCAATTTGTATCTTAAACTTCATGGAGCTTACCACCTAGTAGGTAGAGAAGTACAAATAATCACCAAGCAATTATTGTATAAAATAAGACAGAGTCCCTCTCTCCAAACAAAAATAATTTTATTTTTTCCCCAGTTTAGGGTTAACACATGCTTACCATATAAGTTTTTTTACATTTGGATTTTCATTTTATTTTTTTAGTTTCTTTATTTTTGAGAGAGAGAGAGACAGAGAGACAGAGGCAGAGAGAGAGAGAAAGAGAGTGCGCACAAGTGGGGAAGGGGCAGAGAGAGAGAAGGAGACTTAGAATCTGAAGCAGGCTCCAGGCTCTGAGCTGTCAGCACAGAGCCCGATGCGGGGCTCTAACCCACAAACTGTGAGATCATGACCTGAGCTGAAGCAGGATGCCCAACCGACTGAGCCACCAGGTGCCCCTACATTTGGATTTTGAAAGCATGAAGTAAGCACCATTTGAAATTCCGATTTTCTAAAGTTAATATCTTCAAACGTTTTGGTGACTACCTTCACAGAAATCTCTTTCCATAAATACATGTGTGAACGTGCATATATAATTTTATTTACGTGTGGCCTCGATATACATGTTCTTTGTTCCTGTTTTGTTCACTCAACAGTATCCCTAATGTCTTCTGTGTCAATAAACATAAGACTGCATCATTTTTAATGGCTGTTGGAGTCCATTTCACCATACGGATGTGCCATTTCTATGTAATCCCTAAGTATGTGTTACATGATGGACATTACGGTTTCCATTTTCCTACTTTTCATTCAACAAATATTTGCTGAGCACCTATTATATGCCAGGTACTGTTCTAAGTACCAGGGACACAGTGATAAATAAGATAGGCAAGGTCCCTGGCCAAATTCTACTGGGGGAGACTGACAGTATGCAAGTAAATAGCAGATAATTTGAAGGAAGGATGAGTGCTAAGAAGAAATAAAGACAAACTCTCTTAGAGAAGGACTGGGTGTCAAGAGAGTAGACTACTTTAGACGCAGTGATCCAAGAAGGCCTTTCTGCAGAATGACATTTGAACACAGACCTTGGACAGTCATGTAAAGCAGGAGTAAAGCATTCTAGAGGCAGGAGGCATGGAGTACAAAGGCCCTGGTGCAGGAAGGGGTCTGGCATATTCATGGACTCACAGGAATGACAATGTGGCTTGAGGGCAGAGAGGGACAAAATGGACTAAGCATTGAGAAAACTCAAGAGAAACCACAGTAGGAGCTAGCAAGTCAGATCCTATAGGTCATGGAGTTTGGGTCTTATTTTAAGTGTACCATGAAGTCAATGGAGAGTTTTCAGTGGGAACAAGATATGATCTGATGTACATTTTAAAAGATCACTCTGGCTACAATGTGGAGAATGGACTACTGGGAAACGACAAATGAGCAGAGAGACCAGTAGATGTTTCCTTATCCAAGGGAGAGAAGATGGTACCTTGGACAGAGCTGCTGGAAAAAGGCTAGACAAGAACACATTGTGAAGACAGAAAAAGTGAGAAAGGGAGAGGAGGGGCAACAATCAAAGAGGTTTCCGGGTCTGTGGCTTGAACACTTGGGCAGATGGGGACAAAAACATGGGAGAGGAACAGCTTTGAGCACACAGATCCCACACACATTCCATTAGATTTATATGTAACTATTTTGGTTTGGGGACAGGAGGGCTACTGCTAATTTATTTTTTTTATTTTATTTATGTATTTTTATTTTCATTTGAGAGAGAGAGAGAGAGAGCAAAGGTGGGGGGGGGGGAGAGAATCTTAAGCAGGCTCCATGCACAGCACAAAGGGCTTTATCCCACAGCTCATGACCTGAGCCAAAATCCAGTCAGAAGTTCAACCCTCTGAGCCACCCAGGTACCCCTAATTTTTTATTTTCAATTATTCATTGCTAACATATATAAATATATTTTTAATTTTTACATTTTGATCTTCTTTCTTATCTTGCTAAACTCAGTTATTAGTTCTAGGATTTTTTTTTTGTAGATTCCTTGAGATTTTCTATGTAAACAATCATGTCACCTGTGAAGAGAGCCAGTTTTATTCCTTCCTTTCCAATTTATATTCTTGTTGTCTCTTTTTCTTGCCTCACCACACTGGCTGGGACTTTTAGGAGTGGTTCCTGATCTCTGGGGGAGAACAGTTTTTTACCATGAAGCATGATGTTTGCTGTGGGCTGTTTGTAGATGCCCCACATCCAGCTGAAGAAGTTCCCTTTTAAGCATGCTGAGAGTTTTTGTCACGAGTAGATGCTGAATCTTTGTCAGATGCTTTTTCTTCACCAATTGACATGACCATGCGGTTCCCCTTCTTTAGACAGTGAACATGGTGGACTCCATTGAGTGACTTTTGAATGCTGACCCAGCCTTCCATCTCTAGGATAAACCCCAGGTGGGCACCAAACCTGGGGAGTTTTAGCAGTATCTCTTCTGCACTGCACTTTCTTCTTCTGGGACTCCAACGACAGACAGCAAAGCTTCTGGTGTTGTCCCACAAGTCACTGAGGCTCTGCTCAACTTTGTAACTCTTTCCTGTTGTTCATATTGGGTAATTTCTATTGCTTTCCTTTCAAGGTCATTGATTCTTTGTTCTTCATCTCCATTTTGTTATTGAGTCCACTCAGTTTTTAAAATTTCAACTATTGCATTTTTTTTCTTATATCTCCATTTGGTTCCTTTTTATTTCCTTTTTGGGGGGTAGTGGCTAACAGTTTCTATCTTTTTTGCATCAATACCGTTTGCCCTTATTTTGGAGAGCATTTTCATAACAGCTTCTTTAAAGGAAGTGTCTGGTTATTCCAACATATGTATTGAGATGTTCCTGGTCCTTCACATGATGATTAATTCTGGATTGTATCCTGGATATTTTGAATATGAGGTTATGAACATTTAGGTCTTGTTTAAATCCAGTGGAAAGTGTTGACATTTTTGTTTTACCAGACTCTCAACCAGGTTGGATTTAGGTGGCAAGTTTTGACCAGCCTTCCATAGGTTATAGTTTCAACGCCAGTTCCATTTTCAAAGCCTCCTCAAGTGGGTCCTCTGTGGACAGCACCCAATGTCCAGTCTAGGACTCAGTCAGTGGTCTATCCCTTGGACCACTTCTCAGAGTCTTTGGCGTTTGCTAGAATCAGATGCGTGCGTGCACAGCTCAGCGGTTAGCTGTTCATAAACAACTTTAAAGGGCTGCTTTCCTGAGCTCTTCCCTGTTTTCTCCTGGTGATTTCCAGTTCATCGGGCCTCCCCCTCTCGGACCTCTGGCTAGACAGCTGAGATCTTAGTTACTGCCTTCTCCCTCACATTTCCTGAACGGTACCCAGATCTGGGCCCCAGCAGCAGGAAGGCAGAGGAAAAAGAGCAACCGATTTCACCCCCTGCCCCCACCATCCTGGGATTACAGCTCCTCTGATCAGAGAGGAACATTTCCCTTTTTCAGTTTTAGGTGCTTGGCGACCCCACTGCTGTCACAGGCGGTACCACCACCACTATAGTGGGGCTGCCTGCCGTCTAAGGCACGAGGGAAAAGGGAGGAAAATAAAACCAACCTTTGGAATTTCCCCCTCTGTCTGAGTCTCAGAGCCCCGTCCCCACCCCAGAGCCATAACTAGAGGTCTTCTGGAATTCTCTCTGGCTGTCCTCTAACAGGCACTGCTGGGTTTGGGGCCTTGCATTGAGGACATGGGATACCAGAGGAAAAAATGAAAAATTCACTGCCAGCGTGGTAGTGCTTTTAATTCTGGTCTCTTCCCCCAATCTGCCTACTACTCTTTATATTTCAGAGTCCTCAAATAGCTGCTAAATGCACCTGTCCAGGCCTTTAGCTGCAGCCAATGAGAGAGATTCCTGTCCATGTATCTTGTACATATATCCTGGTACATACAGATGCATCCATTTCTGTAGGGAATATAGCTACGAGAGGAAGTGCCAGCTCATGAGGTATGTGTATATTCAAACTGTGCTAGATACTACATAGTCTTTTCTAAAGGGATCGCAACCAATTTACCCTTTGACCAGTGGAGACCCAGAGTTTCCACTGTCCCACATCCACACCAATACTGGAATATGGAGCTTTTCAAGTTTTGCTACTTTGGTGGATGTGCAGTGGTATCTCAAGGTAATCCTAATTTGCCTCTCCCTAGGCAGCGATGCAACCGAACACGTTTTCATAAATTTATCGGCCATTTGGATTTCCTCTTTCATGGAGTGCTTACTCAGGCCTTTTGCTTGTTTTGATACTGGGTTGTTTCTTTATTCCTGTTGATTTCTGTAGCTCTCTATTCTGGAAACACACCCTTTGTTGGCTGTTCATGTTATAAATATCTTTTTTTCACTCTGGATTGCCTTTTCATTCTCTTAATGGTGTCTTCCTGGTGAATGAGAAGTTCTTAACTTTAATACAGCAAAAGCGATCGATCTTTTCCTATAGCAGCAGACACAACTTTTGTGTCTATTTAAGAACCTTCTGTCTGTCCACTCTATCTTAAAGTGATCTCTCTTGTCTCAGCATTTGAGTGGAGTATACCTCAAGCATACAAAGTATGAAAGAGCAAGATAGCAAGGGAGAGAGTATGAGCTCTAGAGGTGGACAGATAAGAGTGGTCCTGGACAGGTTACTTTACCTTTGGGAGCATTAGTTTCTTTTATCTGTAATCAAAGATACACTATCCACCTTGCACGATGTGTATAAAGCACCTACCACAGTGTTGGCACATAGTAGGCCCTTAGTAAGCAGTGGTAGCAGTGATTATAGTCTCTGAACTCACCTCTCCCCTTGCCCACATGGCCACAACTGCCAAAGCCTCAGGGCTGCTCTGTGAAACACCAATCTGCTGCATTCAAGGACAGCTACACGGATTCAATTAACTGCCCTCGGCAGGCCAGCAAAGTCTCCCTGTTGTTCACAGGCAGCACCCACCACCAAGGCCCACTATCTCCAACTAGAAATGCAGGCTTGATGCCCGGAGATGCTCTTCTCACAAAGGAAAGTCGTCCTGGGGCTCCCATACGAACGTGATGTCAGCCAAGGTGAAGAATCAAAACGACGTCTCTTTCTGCTCACCGCCAAGCTCCACTGAGCCGGAGTGATTTGGTGTCAAAGGTGACTTGTAAGTCCATATGTGGGTCCCACATTTCGACACAGGGAAGAGAGGCAGCATGATGACATGCATGTGGGTTGGCACAAGTACACAGTAAAGTGCACACCCTGGAGGGGGTGTGTATTGGGGTACATGGGATGTGCGTGCAAACGTGCAACAGTGTATGTCCGCAGGAAGCCGGGACATTCTCCTCAGCCTAAGGTTTTGCTGGAGAGGCCTGATAATTATCTACTCCAACATACCCAGAGCTCCGGGCCTCTTAATGCCCTCTGCCCCACCCTCTAGGCTGCAATCTGTGCTCAGGAGACAGATTCCTGTTCTATGGACCTGGATGGATCTGAATGAGGAAGGAGCATCTACTGCAAATTCTTTAAGCAACTGGCAGAGTCTTCTAGATGCTACATCCCAGTTCTGAGACCACAAGTCTCCAGAAAAGCTTCGTAAGACTTTCCCACAATCCTGAGATATCCCACTGCCCTTCCCAGAGACCCCCTCCCCCACCTCACCAGGCTCCACCTCAAATGTGGCCAAGTGCTGAGTGCAGAAAGGACAGAGGGGGGAAGATTGGTACCTGCGCCTAGTGTTTGTCCAGCGGAGTCAAAGGAAAGAACCACTGAATCTGCAACACAAGAGGACAAGTTCATTTCTTTCTCCTTGCTAGAGTTAAAAAGACAAAAACAAAAAAAACAAAACAAAAAAAACAAAAAAACAAGCTCCCACTGACTCTGCCCAAACCCTCCCCCCATGAGGGAAAATCAACTGGATTGGAACTCAGCTGCATGGACAGCCTCCACAGGCCCATGCCCACCCATCCACTGGGCCAGGAGGCCCTACCGAGCCCAGCCCCTAGCCTCCCACCACTGGGAGGAACGTCTCAGGGCAGAGACAGGCCTCAAATTCTTCAGAGGCATTTCCTGCAAAATTAGGGGACAAATTTACTTTTTTTCCCCCTTCTTATAATGAAAATAAAATTAAAACAATGCAAAAGAAAACTCTTCTGCAGCTGGTTAAAGGCACTAACATTTCCCTTTGACTTCTCCCTTTCTTTTCCTACTCATATACCCAATTTGTTTATTATTTCTTCCCCAGAAGGGCTTAAAATGGCCTACAGGAATTTACAGGACACACTGGAATTTTTTAAAAAATGAAGAAGTCAAGAAAGGAAAAATATTACATAGTCCGGGGAATGTTAGTGCACAAAACGCATGCCATGAGGACCTGTGCATATGCCACAGGTGGAATCAAGAAGGCTTGAGCTCCCAAACTGCCAAAGGAAAGGAGAAAATGAACAGTCACAAGATTTAGTACCCACAGCACATTCATTCATTTGACCAGTCAGCAAATATTTATTGGGCATGACAATATGCTATGACTTTGAGATACAGCCACAAACAAAAGGGCATGGTCTCTACCCTCACAGGTCTCCCTAACATCAGTCTAAGAGACAAAAAAAAAAAAGTTACCAAACAACAAATCACCCAACTAAAAATTGTCTGAGTGAAACAGAGTGCTTTGAATATCTCTATTAAGAATCAGACCGAGGGACACCTGGGTGGCTCAGTCAGTTAAGCGTCTGACTTCAGCTCAGGCCATGATCTCACAGTTTGTGAGTTCGAGCCCCGCATCGGGCTCCGACAGCTCAGAGCCTGGAGACTGCTTCGGATTCTGTGTCTCCCTCTCTCTCTGCCCCTCCCCTGCTCGCACTGTATCTCTCTCTCAAAAAATAAATGAACATTAAAAGAAATGAAAAAAAAAAAAAAAAAAAGAATCAGACCGAGTTTGGAAGGGGACGGGGGGCTGGTTAGGGAAGGCTTCCCTGAAGAAGTGACACCTGGACTAATAGCTGAGGGATAAGTGAGGGTTAAACCCCACAAACCCCTGGAATGAGGCATTCCAGGTAGAGAGAATACCTGTGTGGAGACCTGAAGCGTGATGCAGCAGGGTGCTTCGGGGCGACTGAAGACCAAAATATAAAAGCAAATATGAAACAGTCAGCAGGAAGAAATTTCTCCTGTGGGTCCTAATAATAAAAGGGGATCCTATATGACGTTGAAGACTGTAACTTCTACAACATTTCTATAATACATAAGCGTGACTCTTGTATGGCTATTTCTTACAACGCGAGCTCATACAAAATGATGGAATAAAGCCAATGCATAATTCAATAAAAGCTATTACAAGGAACACTGAGATAAGGCCCAAGATAACCCCAGAAACCCCAGACTCAAAAGGGATCATATTCAAAAGGCTCACTCACCACCAAGGAAAGCCAGCTAGATGTATATAGGACCAGGGTCTATAGCCACACCCCCACCCCAGCCATATCCTCTGACCTCAGGCTGAGGTCATTTTCTCTTAACTGCACAAGGAAACCCAACACATGATAAATCATTATCATAACTGTACATAACATCTGTCCCCACTGCTGGACTATCAGCTCCACGAGGGCAGACACTATACCTGCTTTATTCCCTGGCACATTACCAGCAGAACACCGGGAAGTAACCATCTGCTGAAGGGCCCGACCGTGGCTCAGTCGGTTGAGCGTCTTACTCTTAATTTCAGGTCGGGTCATGATCCCACACTTGTGGGATTGAGCCCCGCATCGGGCTCCACGCTGAGCATGGAGCCTGCTTGGGACTCACTCTCTCTCTCTCTCTCTCTCTCTCTCACTCTCTTTCTCTCTCTCTCTCTCTCTCTCTCTCTCTCTCTCTCTCCCTCTGCCCCTCTCCCCTGCTTGCATGCACTCTCTCTCTCTCTAATAAAACAAAAATTTACCCATTTGCTGAATAACAGTGCCTAGAGAAGTAAATGGATCACAGATGCTTCATAAATATCATGTCTTAAAACCAAATGTTTACAAAGAACAAGGTGGCAGAGAGCCGACAGATATGGTTTCTGATAAGGGTCCAGAGGCAGACATTCTGTGCTTCCAATTAAGGGCAGATCCACATGCCGTGAAACCTACCAAGTAGAAGGTAGGGTTGAAGTTTTCTCACAAAGATGCAGAAGCACAATTAGGACACCTGGCTGATCAAATAGGTGACTGTCCTATCTCGTATGAGATCAAATCAATGTCTCACTCTACAACCTCTTCTTCTTTATCAACATTTCACACATCTGTCTTCTCTCAGTGCTACTGCTCTTCTAGAAGAGAGCCCCTTATTTTTTGTCTCTCTTTTTTAAAGAAGCTTTACTGAGGTATAATTTACATACTATAAAATTCACTCATTTTAAATGTACAATTCAGTGGTTTTTAGAAAATTGCAGAGCTATGTAACCATCACCACACGCAATTTTGACATTTCCATCATTCCAAAAAGATCCCTCATGTCCATTTACAGTCCTGCCCTGCTCTCACCTCCAGCCCCAGGCAACCACTGATTTACTTTCTGTCTCTGTAAATTCCCCTTTCTGGATATCTATCTATCTGCTTTTGTTAGAACTGTTCCATAGCCCCTAACCATACCCCTGCCTCTGATGTGGCCTAATTCCATCATCCTTTATAGTGCTGATGATCTTTCTTTCTTTCTTTCTTTCTTTCTTTCTTTCTTTCTTTCTATTTATTTATAGACAGACAGACAGACAGACAGACTGCAAGAGGAGAAGAGAGGGAGAGAGAATCCCAAGCAGGTTCTGAGCCATGAGCCCAGAGCCCAAAGTGGGGCTTGAACCCACAAACTGCAAGACCATGACCCAAGCCAAGACAAAGAACCAGATGCCCAACTGACTGAGCCACCCAGGTGCCCCTATATCCCTGATGACCTTTCTAAACAGTATGCCTCACTGTGGCTTTGCTCTTAATTAAAATCCTTCAGAGACCAAAAACCATAAAATACCAAAGAGGTGAAAAATCTATACACTGAAAACCAAAGAAAGCTTATGAAAGAAATTGAAGAAGACACAAAAAAATAGAAAAAGATTCCATGCTCCTGGATAGGAAGAATAAATATTGTTTAAGTGTCGATACTACCCAAAGCAATCTACATATTCAGTGCAATCCCTATCAAAATTATAGCAGCATTCTTCACAGAGCTAGAACAAACAATCCTAAAATTTGTATGGAACCAGAAAAGACCCCAAATAGCCAAAGCAATCTTGAAAAAGAAAACCAAAGCAGGAGGCATCATAATCCTGGACTTCAAGCTATACTACAAAGCTGTAATCATCAAGACAGTATGGTACTGGCATAAGAACAGACACTCAGATCAATGGAACAGAATAGAGAACCCAGAAATGGATCCACAAACGTATGGCCAACTAATCTTTGACAAAGCAGGAAAGAATATCCAGTGGAATAAAGACAGTCTCTTCAGCAAGTGGTGCTGGGAAAACTGGACAGCGACATGCAGAAGAACGAACCTGGACCACTTTCTTACCCCATACACTAAAATAAACTCAAAATGGATGAAAGACCTAAATATAAGACAGGAAGCCATCAAAATCCTCGAGGAGAAAGCAGGCAAAAACCTCTTTGATCTTGGCCGCAGCAACTTCTTATTCAATACGTCTCCAGAGGCAAGGGAAACAAAAGCAAAAATGAACTACTGGGACCTCATCAAGATAAAAAAGCTTCTGCATATCAAAGAAACAATCAGCAAAACTAAAAGGCAACCGACAGAATGGGAGAAGATATTTGCAAATGACATATCAGATAAAGGGTTAGT
This sequence comes from Panthera tigris, assembly GCF_018350195.1. Taxonomy (NCBI): domain Eukaryota; kingdom Metazoa; phylum Chordata; class Mammalia; order Carnivora; family Felidae; genus Panthera; species Panthera tigris. The sequence goes on along the minus strand of NC_056667.1, from coordinate 34,123,406 downwards.
ACCCAAAATTTATAAAGAACTTCTCAAACTCAACGCCCAAAAAGCAAATAATCCAGTGAAGAAATGGGCAAAAGACATGAATAGACACTTCTCCAAAGAAGACATCCAGATGGCCAACCGACACATGAAAAGATACTCAACATCACTCACCATCAGGGAAATACAAATCAAAACCACCATGAGATACCACCTTACACCTGTCAGAATGGCTAACATTAACAACTCAGAAATCAACAGATGTTGGCGAGGATGTGGAGAAAGAGGATCTCTTTTGCACTGCTGGTGGGAATGCAAACAGGTGCAGCCACTCTGGAAACAGTATGGAGGTTCCTCAAAAAACTAAAAATAGAACTACCCTATGACCCAGCAATTGCACTACTAGGTATTTATCCAAAGGATACAGGCGTGCTGTTTCAAAGGGATACATGCACCCCCATGTTTATAGCAGCACTATCAACAATAGCCAAAGTATGGAAAGAGCCCAAATGTCCATTGATGGATGAATGGATAAAGAAGATGTGGTATATATATATACAATGGAGTAATACTCAGCAGTCAAAAAGAATGAAATCTTGCCATTTGCAACTACGTGGATGGAACTGGAGGGTATTATGCTAAGTGAAATTAGTCAGAGAAAGACAAATATCATATGGCTTCTCTCATATGAGGTCTTTAAGAGACAAAACAGATGAACATAAGGGAAGGGAAACAAAGTAATATAAAAACAGGAAGGGGGTTAAAACAGAAGAGACTCATGAATATGGAGAACAAACAGAGGGTTACTGGAGGGGGTGTGGGAGGGGGGATGGGCTAAATGAGTAAAGGGCATTAAGGAATCTACTCCTGAAATCATTGTTGCACTATATGCTAATTTGGATGTAAATTAAAAAAATAAAATTAAAAAAAAAAGAAAAGACAAAAAAACAAAATCCAAAAAAAAAAAAAAATCCTTCAGAGGGTTCGCACGGCCTGGAAGATAAAGTCCAAGCTCTGACATTCCTTCATTTTCTCTCATTTGCCATTTTTAATATATCTTATGTTCCAGATATGGCAAACTACCTCCATTTCCCCAGAGGCATACACCGTCTTTTCTTCACACATCAGACACACATCAGACAGACTTCACACACCTGTTTGCATGCAAAAACCTCCAACTTTTTCATTAAGATCCAACTCAGTCATCCCCACTTCTTGACACCTTCTCTGGTCAGTTCTGCTCATCCTCTCCTTTAGGCCAAGACTGTACTGTTATTGTCATTTATTGTAATCCCTGGTTACCTCTCTTTTTCTCTTCTTTTTTTTTTCTTTTTCTCTTATTAAACATTTCAAGTTCCCTGAGGACAAGGAATATTTATTCATTTTGAGGCTGTGATGCCTAGCTCAGTAACTGACACACAGAAAGTGGTCAAGATGCTTCTTAAACAAAGGAATAAACCGGTAAATGTCCTTGCTTGCTTCCAAAGGTGATGTTATCTAAGTGGTATTTCACAAGCTGGGAGGACAGGGCAGCGGGGAGGGAATCCATTCTGCATACAGATTCTCATTCGACTCAAGTCGACCTAACTGTCCCTGGACAGTGAAGCTTTGGGGGTTCAAGTGTGGCCTCCTCCCAGGAAGATAAAAACATGTGCACAAATCAGAATAAGAAAAGTGGCAGGGAGCTTCCTAGGTTAGAGGCTGCAGTCACCTGGAGAAGATTAGGCCCAGCTTCCTGAGGCGCTGACTGCCTGCATGACCAACAATAAAAACAGCATCTGAAATTTTTATTGCAGTTGACAAGTACTTTTCCAATTGCAATTTACCTTCTTTGTACTCACAAGCAGACTTGAAATAATCTCTTTTAAACTTTTCGATCTAAACAAAGACAAAGGGCTTAGAAGTTAAGTAAAAGATGATAACTTAACTAAGCCTTAAAAGAAACGAGACAAAATGTTAACAGTGGCTGCCTCTGGGTGAAAGAATTACAGGTGATAGTTTTTCTCTGCGCTTTTGCAAAATTTCTACAGTGAACATGTATTCCTTATATCATCAGAATAAAAAAAAAAAAAAACTAAAAAAAAAAAAAGAACTCTACTCCAGCTGTAGGATTTTAACCTCTAATTCACTGGTACCAAAGCAAAATGATGGAAAGCTCCTGACTGCCTTCATTTTTCTGTGCATGCCCAAAAGCTGTTCAGCTCTTCCCTGTAGGTACTGAGGTCATCCTTGTATTTCATGCCATTTAAATATTATCTCCGTGACATCAATTCCTAGCTCAACTACAACAATTCCTAAATAGACTGGACTCTTTTTTTCTTCCCTCTCCCCTCACCCACAAATAGTATCAAATGCCTATTATGTGCCAGGCCCAGTGCTAGATACTAGAGACAGGGAGCCGAGTAAGAGACAGTCTCTGCCTTGCAGCCAAGAAAGACAGGCAAGTTCACTGGAACCTAAAATAAAAATAAAGTATGATCAGGGTATGCAAAGAGTAAGCAGTGAGCAGAGGAGAGACTCCCTGGAAAGAAATAGTCAGAGTGTCGGTGGAATGCTCCCAAGACCACGTGTCCGTACCGTGGAAGGTGCAAGTAACAGGGCAGAAATTGCAGGAGGAAGTTAGTGACATATTCATGTTTTGTGTGAGTTTTCATGGATTTTGCTTTGAACGTGAAAGGCACTGACTTGAGAATGTTTGGTCATTTGTTGTTTGCATTTATTCTAAGGGATGGAAGATCACTTCAGACATAAACTACACTGTGGCAGCTAAAGGGGAAAACTCGGTATTCAACAAATCAAGAAGTTTCTTTTGTAAGACGCAGAGCAAGAATATCCAGACTGCTCCCTCTCAGGCTAACAAATATGTCATTTTTATTTCAAGCAGCCCAGGCTCCAGCTGTTCCTGGCTCCCAGGCCAGAGGCAGCCATGTGGTGCACTATACAAGTGAGCAAATAGAATTCCAGACCCAGGTACAACAGAGCATTGCTGTGTATGACTTTGTTCAATGAGGAAACCTAGAATTTACTGGAAATCTTTTATTGTAGTCAGATGTTTCCTGTGTCTGGTTTCTGAAGTGGATAAAAGGAGTATGAAGAAGAGTGGAGCTCAGTCTTTCTAGCACTGGAGGGGCTTCCAAAGCTCAAATGATGTGAACAAGCTATATATTCAGGTAGTACCTGGCACAGTACAGATTCAACATGTATCTTCTGCTATCTACCACGTGTAAGCGCTAGAGATCCACGAATGAGTAATTAAAAAAAAAAAAATGTCCCCTCAAACAGCTTGCAAGCAGGTAAAATAAAAACATACAAAGCTGGGGCACCTGGGTGGCTCAGTCGGTTGGGCGTCCAACTTCACAGGTCATGATCTCGCAGTCATGAGTTCAAGCACGACATCGGGCTCTGTGCTGACAGCTCAGAGCCTGGAGCCTGCTTCAGATTCTGTGTCTTCCTCTCTCTCTCTGCTTCTCCCCCACTTGCACTCTGTCTCTCTCTGTCTCTCAAAAATGAATAAATGTTAAAAAAAATTTTTTAACACATACAAAGCTAAGCATTTGATACTTATCAATATCGTACTATACACCTGATATTTGCTAAGAGGGTAGATCTTAAATGTTCTCACCACAGGCACACCCACACAAAGGTAACTAGGTGAGCCAACAGACGTGCCAACTTGCCTTCTTTCACAAATACATATATATATATCAAACCATCACATCATACACCCTGACCTCACACAATGTTATTTGTCAATTAGCTCTTAATAAAGTTGGGGATAAAAAGCTAAGTATAATACACCAGGATAGAAATAAGAGTAACGAAGGAAATAACTCACTGTTTCTTAATTTAACAGATATTTATTAAATAACTACTACACATCAGACTTAGGGATACAACGGTAAGCCAAGAACAAGAATGTTCCTATTCTCGAAGACTTTTATGTTTTAGGCAGGGAGCCCGGAAAAAACAGGAGTAAACGATCGAACAAACCAACTTCTGACAGTGAGTAAGTGGTATGAGGAACAGTCAGGGATGTGACAGTGACCGAGACTGAAGTACAGGCACTGCCAGAGGAAGTGTTTTGGGAAGGCTTCTCTAAGGAGGTGACACAGGGGCCGAGACCTGAAGACAGGAGCCAGCCAAGACAAGATGAAGGGATAAAAGAGCTCCAGGCCAAAGGAGAAGGAAGTACAGCAATCTTAGTACATTTAAGGAACAGGGAGAAGGCAGTTGTTGGAACGCAGACCATGGAAAATAAAAGGAGGTGGGCAATGAGGTCAGAGAGGAAGACGGGAACTAGATCCTTGGGAGGCCCTGTGTAGGAGGCCATAGAAAAAGTCTGCATTGTGTTATAATAGCTTAAACCCGGGGAGTAACATAATCTGATTTATTTTTTAAATATAAACTTTGCTATGTGGGAATGAAATTGACTATTCTGGCAAGGGAATGAAAGACAGCTTAGGGCAGAGAGACTGAAGGCAGGGAGATCGGTAATGTGGAGAACGCTCATTCCAGAGAGGACACGGCAGCCTGAACCAAGGCAGGGGCAACAGGAAGAGAAAAAAGGACGGATGCTAAATATTGAACAAAAGGAAAACTTTACGGGATGAGTGACTGGTGGGACAAGAGTGAGAGATGAGGAAGGAGGTGGATTATATCTACATTTGGGGCTTGGGGCAAACAGATGGTGACTGCTGCCTGATTGCGAATGGCCTTCATCTAAACTGCACAACCCTGCCCCTCCTCTGGCCACTGACGGCTGGACCACCGTGGGTACCTGACCCAGGGGCAGCCAATCCAAAGACCAATCATCATCCATCTATGAGGCAGATGGGAGTCTGCCTTTGGGAGACTTGAACTGGGAAGTACAGAGAGTTGGGGAGACACAAGCAGACAAAGAAGAGCAAAGACTGGGAGGCCATGGGCCAGACCTGATGCTGGGCCCTGGGGCCCACGCTGGTGGCAGAGATCAGAGTGAAAGCCACAGACCAGCCATTGAGGGCAAAAAGATGCCTTAAAGAGCGGTCTTAAATCCAGAATGTTCTTCCAGTGCCCTCTCTGTGGCATTTGTGCCATGGATCACCTTTCCACTAGACCTTTAGAGTTCAGCTTTTCCTCAGTTCCTTTGAAGCTTACCTTATAATCCTATAATTGAGATTCTCCTTTCCATATCTGTTGCTATCACAGAGCCATCTATAGTATGAGTGGGCTCACTTCCTCTAACTTCCAGTCCTCACCCTTTAATACCCTGGGGCACTCTCTCTCTCTCTCTCTCTCTTTTTTTTTTTGGCCTTCCTGATGACGGGGTGTAATGTGTGGATCTGACAGCAGGCTGGACCTGCTCCAAGCACAACTTACCCCACAGGGTCTGACTCTCAGAAGTAAAAGGCCCCACTCGGACCTTAGGTCTAAGCTGTGTTCTCCAATCTAGCTTTACGGAAGAGCCTCAACTTTAGGGCTTTATTGGTCTATCAGCGGCACTAAAACTTTAATGGCCACACGGCTCTTTCTTGTAGATTCTCCATTGCCTAGATCCTGGGGGGAGGGCTCTAACCCCCTAGTCTTAGTCCCTCAATTTCTCCCTGATCCCAAACGAGACCTGAGTAAATGAGATTCCTGAAGATACAGAGAAAGAGGTCAGAAGACAGAATATAAAACACAATCATTAATGTGGTTTATGGAAGAGAAATCAGTGAAATAATTAAAGAGACAGGAGTAGCGGGACAGGGCGAGCCAGAGGAGGTGACAACCAGTTACAAGAAGGAATGCTGAAATGTGGCAAAGAGGTGGAAGAAAGGAGTAGATGAAAAGATACAGCAGAATTGTCCCCTGGGAAGACATCTGCAACCTTGGTGGGAACAATTTCGGTACAATGATCAGAATGCAGATGCGGCTGTGAGTAAGTAGAGGCTGTTGATACAGTAGACTTATTTCAGGGAGTTTCTCCTTAGATTTATTTCATTAATTTATCAAACATATTTGAGTCCTTCCTAAGCTCAAAAGACAGCAGGAAGGGACGCCTGGATGGCTTAGACAGTTAAACTTCTGACTTCAGCTCAGGTCATGATCTCACGGTTTCATGAGTTTGATCCCCACATCGGGCTCCACACTGACAGGGCAGAGCCTGCTTGGGCGTTTCTCTCTCTCTCTCTCAAAATAAATAAATAAACTTTAAAAAAAAAAAAAAAAAAGGCTGCAGGAAAAGATCCTGCCCCTGACATGGAAGTGTTTACAAACTATCAGGAGGAGAATATAGAGAACTTGCTGTAGGAGTTCAGATGCAAAAGGCAGAGTTTTTGCTGGGAGAACCTGGTAAGATCGTGGAGGAGATGGTGTTTAAGCTTGCATTAGATGACCTTATAGGTCACCTTATAGGCTATGCTGGTAGAGTGCGAACAGCTTAGGAGAAGCACTGAAGCATTGAAAGTAAGGGGTGTGTGGTTTCAGGAAGCTAAAATCAGGCCTAATTAATATATTAGGGTTTCTTTCAGGAGGTAAAAATGCATGTGACTGAAAGGGAACTCGTCAATACAATCTGTTTAAACTTTCAAAAAAAGGCTTTGACACATCAAAGACTATTTTTAAAAAGTGAGTCACCATGAAATTGAGGAAGAAACTGCTATATCATCCAGGAAACAAAAGGTGCTTGGCTGAGGATCTAGGGCAGGACACCCCCTGGGGCATCAGCACCCACAGGGAGACCAGAAAGTCTGGCAGTAGCTGGAATTCTACTCACTGCCTTTAGGAGGGTAGGGGATGGGAAGCTGGACATCTGTGTGTGCAACAGAAGAAGCTGGAATGAGAACACAACTAGGCATGTGCTGCAACTGAGTGAGATGGAGGATGAGGTCTGGAACTTCAGGGGCATGGGAAAGCTTTAGTCCTGGTGCCCTGCAAACTCAAGGACTGGATGTGGTACAGAGACTACAGTTTGCTGCACTGATTTACAGTACCCACATCCCTCCACTCCCTTCCAAACCCCTCAAAGTGACATAAAACATTGTTTGTTGTAAAACAAAAGTACACACAGGGGCACCTGGGTGGCTCCGTCGATTAAGCGTCCAACTTTGGTTCCGGTCATGATCTCGTGCTTCATGGGTTCGAGCCCCGCATCAGGCTCTGTGCTGACAACTCGCAGCCTGGAGCCTGCTTCAGATTCTGTGTCTTCGCTTTCTCTGCCCTCCCCCGCTTGCTCTCTCTCTGTCTCTCTCTCAAAGACAAATCAACATTTAAAAATTAAAAAAAAAAAAGCAGACATACACAAAGACAAAGAAAACAGAAGAAGAGACACCAGCAATAAAGGTTTTGAAGCTGGAAAGCAGGTAAACAGACAGAACTAACTCAGCAAACCCCAAAAAGCTGAATCCTATACTAGTAGTGGGGAAAGCTGGCATATAACCTGAAATACCCCACAGAACTCCCCAAAGGCTCAGTTGCTGAGGGCACTGGGTACCACAGGAAGTGGGAGAGAAAACAATACTAAAAACAAGACACCACACTCTTAAGTATGGGCTGAGATCATGAGACATTAGGAGAAAGTATCCAATGTAAACACAGAGACCAAAACAATTGAAAAATAAACACAGTGTGGAAAAACAGAAAATGTACACGGAGATGAAAACTTAGGGGGAAAAATCATTAAAATCCTCAGAGAGAAAACATTTTATTTATAAAACAAATAAATGATGTCAATTATTCAAAAAGGTACAGTTAGTGAATAAAAAGAAAATTCTTGAAAAGAAAACTCTTGAAAATTAAAAACAGGATAGCAGAAATAAGAAGGATTGAAAAATAAGTTGAGGAAATCTCTCAGAATGTAGAGCAAATGACAGAGATGGAAAACAGGAGAGAAAAGTTGGGTTTGCCTTTTTTTTTAATTAGAAGACCAGTCTATGAGACATGACATCTGAATACAGGAGTTCTAGGAAGAGAAAATAAGAGAAAAAAAAATGGAAGGGGAAAATATTGAAGGAAATAATTCAATAAAACACCTCCATAATTAGAGGGGTTGTTTTGTTTTGTTTTAGTGTAAGGGACCTCTGAGTGCATAGCACAGTATGAAAATAACCCTCCACACCAAGGTACAGCATCATGAAACTTCAGAACACTCAAATTTCCAGAAAGAACAATAGGTTTTATACAAATAAAAAATCAGAATGGCATAAGATGCCTCAACAGGAACACTGAAAACCTAATTGTAGTGGGGCAACATCATTAAAACACTGAGGGAAAATAGTTTCTAACCAAGAATTCTATGCCCAGCCATACTATCAATAAAGTATGAGACACACACTTTCAAACAGACAAGGTCTCAAAAATTTATTTCTTATGCATCCTTTCTTGGGAAATTATTAGAAGATGTGTCCCATTAGATAAAGAAGAACATGAAAAAAAATGGGATCCATGAAACAAGATACACCAAAAGAAGATGATGGTAGAGGCTGACTCCAAGATCATAGCTCGGCAGCAGCGATAAACAGCAAACAGTCCAAAACACAGCCCATCAAAGCCTCCAAGAGAGATTTATTCAACAAAGTGGAACTGATACACTACCTAATGTGTTTGAACATATGGAGAACAGATTCATACAGCTAAGGAACAGTTTAGGACTGAAGTAAAGATAAATACACAGAAAACTAAGCAAAACAAAAGGCAAGACTGTTAATGGACTTTAGAGCAAACAAAATGTGCAGCAAAAAACCAGTAATCTTGTTATCTATGAATAGCATTTTCATGGTCAGAATATGTGGATTGAACGCTGTTCTAACTATATTAGGAGAATGGGACGATGGACTTCATATCTGGTGTGGAGAAACAGTGAGTGTGATAGAGTACTAAATCTTCATCTTCCATTGTGGAAAGCCAATAGATAATACCCTAAGTAGAGATATCAAGAACTGGCAATATAAGTGTGTTACTCTCAGGTTTGGAGGTAAATACCAAACAGATTAGTTGGAAGAATTGAAATTGGATGCTTCCTGGATAAGAAATCTAGTAGTGGCGGAAATGAGGGAGTGCTTTCTTTCTGGTTCATGTGTGTTGGTAACCAGTCTTGTAGAATTGTCTTTTTGAACTATGCACAGGTATAACTTCAATAAGAACAAACACTAAATTAGCTTGCACAAGATTACAGGACTACTGAGGCTGGCCTGGGGCTTCAAATCTAGTTGATCTAGTTCTCTAACCCATTTGTCATAGATCTACCAATAGGGCCAATGAAGACTCTATTAGAAACCTAGATGACTCATATTTTACCATATCCTACTTAATGCCTGACTAGATACTACTTTATGTTATTTTGTGATTATTTATCTAAATATAATTTATCAGGGGCACCTGGATGGCTCAGTCAGTTAACTGTGTGACTTCAGCTCAGGTCAGGATCTTGTGGCTTGTGGATTCAGGCCCATGTCGGGCTCTGTGCTGACAGTTCAGAGCCTGGAGCCTGCTTCAGATTCTGTGTCTCCCTCTCTCTCTACCCTTCCCCTGCTCATGCTCTCTCTCTCTCTCAGAGATAAATAAAACATTTTTAAAAATTAAAAATATTTCTATAAATATGGCACAAAAACAGATACTCAGGTCAATGGAACAGAATAGAGAACCCAGGAATTGGACCCACAAATGTATGGTCAACTAATCTCTGACAAAGCAGGAAAGAATATCCAGTGGAATAAAGACAGTCTCTTCAGCAAGTGGTGCTGGGAAAACTGGACAGCGACATGCAGAAGAATGAACCTGGACCACTTTCTTACCCCATACACTAAAATAAACTCAAAATGGATGAAAGACCTAAATATAAGACAGGAAGCCATCAAAATCCTCGAGGAGAAAGCAGGCAAAAACCTCTTTGATCTTGGCCGCAGCAACTTCTTATTCAACACGTCTCCAGAGGCAAGGGAAACAAAAGCAAAAATGAACTACTGGGACCTCATCAAGATAAAAAAGCTTCTGCATATCAAAGAAACAATCAGCAAAACTAAAAGGCAACCGACAGAATGGGAGAAGATATTTGCAAATGACATATCAGATAAAGGGTTAGTACCCAAAATTTATAAAGAACTTCTCAAACTCAACGCCCAAAAAGTAAATAATCCAGTGAAGAAATGGGCAAAAGACATGAATAGACACTTCTCCAAAGAAGACATCCAGATGGCCAACCGACACATGAAAAGATACTCAACATCACTCACCATCAGGGAAATACAAATCAAAACCACCATGAGATACCACCTTACACCTGTCAGAATGGCTAACATTAACAACTCAGAAATCAACAGATGTTGGCGAGGATGTGGAGAAAGAGGATCTCTTTTGCACTGCTGGTGGGAATGCAAACAGGTGCAGCCACTTTGGAAAACAGTATGGAGGTTCCTCAAAAAACTAAAAATAGAACTACCCTATGACCCAGCAATTGCACTACTAGGTATTTATCCAAAGGATACAGGCGTGCTGTTTCAAAGGGATACATGCACCCCCATGTTTATAGCAGCACTATCAACAATAGCAAAAGTATGGAAAGAGCCCAAATGTCCATCGATGGATGAATGGATAAAGAAGATGTGGTATATATATATATATATATATATATATATATATATATATATATATATACACATACACACACACACACACATACAATGGAGTATTACTCAGCAATCAAAAAGAATGAAATCTTGCCATTTGCAACTACATAGATGGAACTGGAGGGTATTACGCTAAGTGAAATTAGTCAGTCAGAGAAAGACACATATCATATGACTTCACTCATATGAGGACTTTAAGACACAGAACAGATGACCATAAAGGAAGGGAAGCAAAAATAATATAAAAACAGGGAGGGGGACAAAACATAAGAGACTTTTAAGTATGGAGAACAAACAGAGGGTTACTGGAAGGGTTGTGGGAGGGGGGATGGGCTAAATGGGTAAGGGGCACTAAGGAATCTACTCCTGAAATCACTGTTGCACTATATGCTAACTAATTTGGATGTAAATTTTTAAAAAAATTAAAAATAAATATTTCTATAAATAAATAAACAAATAAATTTTTATCAAAAATAATTAGTTTAGGATAAAAAATAACCAAATGTGTGGAACTGATCTGGACCCAGGTGAAAACAACCTGGTCCCCAATACAACAACAACAACAACAACATGAGACTCTTGACCTCAGGGTCGTGAGTTCAAGCCCCACATTGGGTGTAGAGCCTACTTAAAAAAAAAAAAAACAACTATGAAAAGGCATATTTAAGATAATTACAGACGTTTGAGTATGGATTAGGTATTAGAAGATATTCAGGAATTATAGTTAGTGTGAGATAGTAACATTATGGCTACACTTTTAAAAGTTCTTACCTTAGAAATATATATACTGGAATATGTAGGGGTAAAATGACACAATCTCTGGGATTTGCTTTAAAATCCAATGTAATTTTAGAAATCACAGAAATGGACCCACAAACATATGGCCAACTAATCTCTGACAAAGCAAGAAAGAATACCCAATGGAATAAAGACAGTCTCTTCAGCAAGTGGTGCTGGGAAAACTGGACAGCGACATGCAGAAGAACGAACCTGGACCACTTTCTTACCCCATACACAAACATAAACTCAAAATGGATGAAAGACCTAAATATAAGACAGGAAGCCATCAAAATCCTCGAGGAGAAAGTAGGCAAAAACCTCTTTGATCTTGGCCGCAGCAACTTCTTACTCAACATGCGGAGAAAGAGGATCTCTTTTGCACTGCTGGTGGGAATGCAAACTGGTGCAGCCACTCTGGAAAAGAGTATGGAGGATCCTCAAAAATTAAAAATAGAACAACCCTACGACCCAGCAATTGCACTACTAGGTATTTATCCAAGGGATACAGGTGTGCTGTTTCAAAGGGACACATGCACCCCAATGTTTATAGCAGCGCTATCAACAATAGCCAAAGTATGGTGAGAGCCCAAATGTCCATCGATGGATGAATGGATAAAGAAGATGTGGTATATATATATATATATATATACACAATGGAGTTATTACTCAGCAATCAAAAAGAATGAAATCTTGCCATTTGCAACAATGTGGATGGAAATAGAGTATATTATGCTAACTTAAATAAGTCAGTCAGAAAGACAAATCCATAATTTCATTCACATGTGGAATTTAAGAAACACAACAGATGAACACAGGGGGAGGAAAGGAAAAATGAGATAACAGAGAGGGAGACAAACCATAAGAGACTCTTAACTACAGCTAACAAACTGAGGGTTGATGACAGGGAGGTGAGTGGGGGGATGGGCTAAATGGTGATGGACATTAAGGAGGGCATTTGTTGGGATGAGCACTGGGTATTACATGTAAGTGATGAATCACTAAATTCTATTCCTGAAATCAGTATTGTACTACATGTTAACTAACTTGGATTTAAATTTAAATAAATAAATACATAAATAAATAATAAATAAAATAAAATAAAATAAAAAATGAAAAAAAAAATAAATAAAAATTAACAAGGGTGCCTGGGTGGTTCAGTCGGTTAAGTGTCCAACCCTTGGTTTCAGCTCAGGTCATGATCTTGCAGCTTGAGCCCCACATTGGCACTGACAGGGCGGGGCATCTTTGGGATTCTCTCTCTCTGCCCCTCCCCTGCTCGTCCTCTTTCTCTCTCTCTCTCTCTCTCAAAATAAATAAACTTTAAAAAATTATTAAATAAATAAATACAGGAGGATGGGGCGCCTGGCTGGCTCAGTGGGAAGTGCATGCGACTCTTGATTTAGAGGTCATGAGTTTGAGTTCCACGTTGGGTGTAGAGATTACTAAAAATAATAATAAACTGTTTCATTTTTTTAAGTTTATTTATTTACCTTGAGAGAGAGAGAGAGAGAGAGAGAGGGCCAGGGAAGGGCAGAGAGAAAGGGAGAGAGAATCCCAAGCAGGCTCCACACTGTTAGCGTGGAGCCTGAGCAGCGCTCGAAGCCCCAAATGGCAAGATCATGACCTGAACGGAAATCAAGAGTCGGTCACCCGACCAACTGAGCCACCCAGGTGCCCCTAAATAAACTATTTTTTTTAAAAAGGAGGATATGCATCGCTCAATACCCCAGCTGAGAAATGAAAAGTTGTAACTGGTTGTCACCACTGTCATTCATCTAAAATATTAAGAGTGGATGGCAGGGGAGAGAAATGGAATATATCACCGGTGAGAATATAAAATGGTGAAGCGGATTGGGAAAAGAGTCTGGGATTTCCTCAGTAGGCTTTTTTTTTAAGTTTTTATTTATTTATTTAAGCAGTCTCTACACCCAATGTGGGGCTCAATTCACGACCCTGAGATCAAGAGACCCTGAGATCAAGAGTCACATGCTCTACCAACTGAGCCAGACAGGCGCCCCCTCAGTAGGTTAAATATAGTTACTGTAGGACTCAGCAATTCTACTGAGAGGTATATACATACCCAAGAGAATTTTATGTCCACACAAAAACTTGAACATGAATGTTTACACCAGTCTTGTTCATTAATAGCCAAAAAGTAGAAGCATCCTAAATGTCCATCGACTGACAAATGGATACATCAAATGTGGAATAACCATATAATGGAGTATCATTTCACCATAAAAAGGAATGAAGTATTGTTACATGCTTCGACATGGATGAACCTTGAAACATTATGCAAAGTGAAAGCCAGTCACAAAAGACCACATACTGTATGATTCCATTTATATGAAATGCCCCAAATAGACAAATCTATCCTGATAGAAAGCAGATTAGTGGCTGCCTAGGGCTAGTGGTGGTTGGCGAGAAATGGAGCATGACTGCAAGAGGGTACAGAGTTTCTTTCTAAAATAATGAAAATGTTCGAAAATTAACTGTGGTGATGTGTGAATACTCTATGAATACACTAAAAAACATTTAATGCTATACTTTCAATGGGTGAGTTGTATGGGATGTAAATTATATTTTAAGAAAGCTATTATCTAAAAAGGGGGGAAGGAGAGTGGAAGGTATGTCATGTTCACTCTAGGGAAACATGGACCCCTATTGCCATGGAGGCTGACCATGGGCAAATCTCTGCTCCTCTGAACAGAGGGAACCGGACTGTTTGGATTTTTTTTTTTTTTTTTAATGAAAGCAACAAAGAAACCCCATCAGCAGTGGGCTAAGAAATCAGTAAAGGCTGGGGCGCCTGGGTGGCTCAGTCGGTTAAGCGTCCGACTTCAGCTCAGGTCACGATCTCGCGGTCCGTGAGTTCGAGCCCCGCGTCGGGCTCTGGGCTGATGGCTCAGAGCCTGGAGCTTGCTTCTGATTCTGTGTCTCCCTCTCTCTCTGCCCCTCCCTCGTTCATGCTGTGTCTCTCTCTGTCTCAAAGATAAATAAACGTTAAAAAAAAAATTTTTTTTTTAAATAAAAAAAATAAAATAAAATAAATTAAAAAAAAAAGAAATCAGTAAAGGTAATCATTATTTATTACTTATTATACTGAGGAGAAAATTAAAAGGAGCTGGCTTTGAAAGCCCTCTTTCAGTTTCTGTCCTTAGTATTCTGAACTTCTTGTTTAATAACCTTTTTATTTTTTTTTTTTTTAAGAACTAGACAAGAAGGGAATTTTGCCTAATCTTTTGACTTAGAATTCTCCTATACCTGAACTTCCGTCCCCTCAAGCAGATATTGCAAACTGGAGGCTCTCAGCTGTGTTATATTTAGCCCACAAAGTGTATGACCATTTTTGAATTTGGTAACATTTGTAAGTCAGGAGATGTCACATAAAAATTTGCATTTCCAGCTTCTCTTGAAAAAATGGACAGATTCTGATAATAAAGAAGAATGTGTCTTTTATTCAGCAAGGTGACGAATGATCTTTGTACATCGATATCCAAAGTACTCGAAGAGTAAGTTAGCCAGTTCGTGCTCTGAAACTGGGGAAGAGAAGGTAAAGGAATCAGGCAGACAGGGACTGGGTGTACCAGAGGCAGAGGACAGAGATGGAAGGGCGAACATCTTTAGAGCTATCCTCTGAGGTAACATGCAAGTTGGGACAGTCTTCCCGTTATTCCCTGTCAGAGCCCCTCTACCTCTCTCCATGGAGGGCTTACCACAGATCAACTGAGTATTTACTTGTGTTCAATGCTGGTTTCCCATACAGACTTTTAAAAAGCTCCAGGTGACACGTACTGCCTTATTCACAATACTCTTCACTTAACACAGTACCTGACACACAGCAGACACTCGATAAATACCTATTGAATTTAAAAATCAATGAAGAAATGATGTGGAAAGGGATCTGGAAACCAGGTAATGTAGGAAACAAAAATCCTAAAACAAAGGGTCAAAAACTGTGTAGAGTCACTACAGCTTTTTAGAAGTCTGTATTTTAGAATATCCACAGGATGCTTGGCTCCCCCTCCCTCAGAGAGATGAATCATGTATGCCTTCATGCAGGACTTTCCCATACTTCACCGGGGCTTTACTACTCTAGTCCTGTCTCTGGCCCCTAAGCTAAAAACTCCAGTTCACGGTCTGCAATGCAAAGGTCCTGAATCTGCCACTCAGGGGCCCACATACCTGCACGTACAGCAAGGTGCAATCTTCTGGAAGCATTCACTGCAAAACTCTCCACAAGGGAATGGCACAGAACACAGCTTTGATTTTTATTAAAATATATTGTAAGTTACACAGCCCTATTTGCTCAGTGAAGCAAGAATCAAAATATCAAAAGAAAAAAAACCAGGATAGAACTGGAATCACCACAACTTCTAACACTACTTTATATAATAACAAGGATTCAGGGTCATCGCATACAGTACCTATTAAAATGTAATCAATTGCCCTCCAAATGTCTTTAATGGCTTTTCCCCTCACATCTGGGTTCCAATCAAAGACACCCATTGCACTTGGTTATTTTGTCTCCTTAACCTCTCTTAATTAGGAATAGCCCACCTCCTCCATGTTTGTTTATTCCTGTCACTGACTTTTTTTTTTCAAGAGTCCAGGTCAGTCAGCTAGTAGCATGTCCCACGTGTTGAATTTGTCTGATTATTTCCTCAATATTAGATTCAGGTTAAACATTTTTGGCACAAACACTCTGTAGATGATGGGTATTTACTACTGCATCACACTAGAAGGCTATCATACTGGTCAGATATCATACTGGTGATATTAAATTTGATCATCTGGTCAACGTATTGACCCTCAGACCACTTTTCCCCCCTTGTGATTAGTAGGGTAATTATTAAGTAATTAATAATAAAGCAATTAAGGTAATTAGTAAGTAATTATTAAGTAATTAATATGAGAATTAATAAGTCAATTTTCTTTATGTCATAATGGTACTGTGGCTATGTAGAAGAATATCCTTGTTTTTAAGAAATGCAAGATGAGATATTTAAGAAAAAGTACAAAAACTCTGTAACTTCTAAAGGAATACTATAAACAACTCTAGGCCCACTCTAGATGAGATGGACCAATTCCCTGGAGACACAATATGTCAAAACTCACACAAGAAAAAAAAATCAACAATCTGAATAGGCCTGTATCTATTAAAGAAATTAAATCAAGAGCACCTGGGTGGCTCAATCAGTTGGATGTTCGACTTCAGCTCAGGTCATGATCTCACAATTTGTGGGTTCAAGCCCCGTGTCAGGCTCTGTGTTGACAGCTCAGAGCCTGGAGCCTGCTTCAGAGTCTGTGTCTCCCTCTCTCTCTCTGCTCCTCCTCTGCTTGTGCTCTCTTTCTCTCTCTCTCAAAAGTAAATAAAAAATAAACATTAAAAAAAATTTTTTTAAGAAAATAAACCAATAATTAATAACCTTCCAAAATAGAAGGCACCAGGCCCAGATGAATTCACCAGTGAATTCCACCCATCATTTAAGGAAGACATTAAACCAATTCTGTACTCTATCTTCCAGAAGATAGAAGCAGAGGGAATGCTTCCTCACTCATTCTAAAAGGCTGGCATTACCCTAATACCAAAATAGGACAAAGACATTACAGGAAAAGAAAACTACAGACTAATATCTCTCATGAACACAGATGTAAAAATCCTCAAGAAAATATTAGCAAACTGAATCCAGAAATGTGTTAAAAATTATATACCACAACCAAGTGAGGTTTACCCCAGGGATGCAAGGCTGATTCGCCATTTGAAAATCAATTAATGTAATATACCAATATCAACAGGTTAACGAAGAAAAAGCAAATGATCATATCAAGAGATGCAGGAAAAGCATTTGACAAATCTAACAATCATGAGAAAAACTCTCAGTAAACTAAGGAAAGAGCAGAACTTTCTCAACTTGATAAAGAATATCTACCAAAAACCTATTGCTAATACCACTTAATGGTGAGAAACTAGAAGTTTTCCCAGTAAGATAAGGAACGAGGCAAGGATGTTCCCACTCACCACTCCTTTTTAACACTGTACTGCAAGTCTGAGCTAATGCAATGAGAAAAGAACAGGAAATAAGGTATACTGATAGGGAGGGAAGACAGAAAACTGTCTTTGTTCACAGATGACATGACTGTCTATGCAGAAAATCTGGAAGAATTGGCAAAAAACTCCTGGAACTAATATGCAATTATAGCAAGTGTGCAAGATACAAGGTTAATATATAAACGTCAATCACTCCTACAAACTAGCACCGAAGAAATGAAATTTGAAATTTAAAACAATACCATTTACATTAGTACATCCCCAAATGAAATACTTACATTTAAATCTAACAAAATACAAGATCTATATTAGGAAAACTATAAAACTCTGATGACTGAAATCAAAGAAAAACTAAATAAATGAAGAGATATCTCATATTCCATAAGAAGACTAAATATTTCCAAGATGTCAGTTCTTCCAAACTTGAGCTATAGATTCAAGGCAATCCCAATCAAAATCCCAGCAAGTTGTTTCATGAATACTGACAAATGGATTCTAAAGTTTATAGGGAGAGGTAAAAGACCCAGAATGGGCAACACAATACTACAGAAGAACAGGGTGCGTGGGTGGCTCAGTAGGTTGAGCAGCCACCCAAGTTCGGCTCAGGTCATGATCTCATGGTTCACAAAATTCAAGTCCCACATCAGGCTCTGTGCTGACAGCTGGGAGCCTGGAACCTGCTTTGGATTCTCTGTCTCCCTCTCTCTCTGCCCCTCCCCCGCTCACACACTGTCTCTCTCTCTTTCAAAAATAAACAAACATTTACAGAAGAAGAACAAAGGTGGGAGACCGGCATTACCTAACTTCAACACTTACTATAACACTATAGTAATCAAGACAGTGTGGTATTGGCAAAAGACAAACAGATCAATGGAACAGCATAGAGAGCCCAGAAATAGACCCACATAAATACAGTCAACTGATCTCGGACAAAGGAGCAGAGGCAATACAATAGAGCAGACACAGCCCCTTCAACAAGTTGGTACTGGACGCCCACATGCAAAAAAGTGAACCTAAGTAGAGACCCTTCAAAAAACTCAAAATGGATCACAGACCTATGTATAAAACAGAAAACTATAAAACTGTTAGAACATTGAGAAGAAATCTAGATGACCTTGGGTTTGGCTGTGACTTTTAAAAAAAAAATTTTTTTTAACATTTATTTATTTTTGAGACAGAGAGACAGCATGAACAGGGGAGGGTCAGAGAAAGAAGGAGAAACGGAATCTGAAACAGGCTCCAGGCTCTGAGCTGTCAGCACAGAGCCCGACGCGGGGCTCGAACCCACGGACCGCAAGATCATGACCTGAGCCGAAGTCAGACGCTCAACCAACTGAGCCACCCAAGCGCCCTGGGCTGTGACTTTTTAGATACGCCACCAAAGATGGGATTCAGGAAAGAAAGAGCTGTTATGCCAGACCTCATTAAAATGAAAAACTGCTCTGTAAAAAGAATGAAAAGACAAGCACAGTTTGGGAGAAAATAATTATAAAGGCATATCTGATAAAGGACGTTTATCCAAAATATACAAAGAACTCTTAAAACTCAACAATAAGAACACAGACAACCCAATTAAAAAAATGGGCCAAAGATGTCAACAGACTCCTCATCAAACAAGATATACTGATGGCAAATAAACATATAAAAAGATGGGCGCCTGGGTGGCTCAGTCGGTTAAGCATCCATCTTCTCTTCGGCTTAGGTCATGAGCTCATGGTTCATGAGTTCAAGCCCTGTATCAGGCTCTCTGCCGTCAGCACAGAGCCCACTTCAGATCCTCTGTTCCCCTCTCTCTCTGTCCCTCCCCCACTAGCATGTGTGCAGCTTCTCTTTTTTTCTCTCTCTCAAAAATAAATAAACTTAAAACAAACAAACAAACATAAAAAGATGTTCCACAGGGCACCTGGCTGGCTCAGTTGGTAGAGCATGTGACCCTTGATCTCAGGGTTGTGAGTTCAAGCCCCATAATGGGTGTGGAGCCTAATTAAAATAAATAAAATAAACACTTCCAAAAAAAAGATGTTCTACATCATATGTCAACAGAGAAATACAAATTTTAAAACAACAATGACATACACATATTAGAATGGCCAAAATGCAGAACACTGACAACACCAAAAACTGACAGGGATGTAGAGTGACAGCGGTTCTCGTTCATTGCCGGTAGGCGTGCAAAATGGTACGGCCATTTCGGAACACTGTGGGGCCGCTTCTCACAAAACTAAACACACTCTACTATACAATGCAACAACGTATGTGGTATTTATCCAAAGGGACTGAAATTTTATGTCCACAGAAAAACCTTCATACAGATGTTTATAGCCGCTGTATTCATAATTGCCAAAACTGGGAAGCAATCGCAATGTCCTTTAACAGTTGAATGGAGAAATCAACTGTGGCAGATCCAGACAATGAAATATTATTAAGTGCCAAAAAGAAATAAACTATCAAGTCATGAAAAGACATGGAGGAGCCTTACATGCCTATTGTTTGGTGAAAGAGGCCAATCTGAAAAGGCTGCATACTGTGTGATTCCAACTATATGACACCTGGAAAAGGCAGAACTATGGAGGCCATAAAAAGATCAGTGGTTGCCGGCGGGGAGGGAGAAATGAACAGGTGGAGCACAGAGGATTTTTAGAGCAGTGAAACTATTCTGCATGATTATATAACAGTGGATACATGTCATTATACGTTTATCCAAAGCCACAGACAGAACACCAAAAGTAAACCCTAACGTAAACCATGGGTTTTGGGTAATAATGATCTATCAATGCAGGTTCATCAATTGTAATAAATGTGGATGGTGGGGATGTTGGTAATGGGGGGAGGCTGTGCATATGTGGGGACAGAGGGTTTATGGGAAACATCTGTACTCTCCCTTCGATTTTACTGAAAACCTAAAAATGCTCAAAAAAATAAAGTCTTAAAAATAAAAACTCTGCAACTCACTTTCAAACAGTGAAGAAAAATGTGTGTCTGTCTACCTCCAAAGACAGAACAAATGTGGCAAAACATTAACATGTTAATTTTTCTTAATGTTTTCATTTTTGAGAAAGAAAGAGCACAAGCAAGGAAGGGAGAGGCACCGAGAGAGGGAGACACAGAATCCAAAGCAGGCTCCAGGCTGAGCTGTCAGCACAGAGCCCGACACAGGGCTCGAACCCACGAACTGTGAGATCATGACCTGAGCTGAAGTTGGAGGTTTAACTGACTGAGCCATCCAGGTGTCCAAAAACATTAACATGTTAACCAGATAATCTAGCTGAAAGGATCCTCATGCTCCCTGTACTGTTCTATCAACTTTTTACTGTTTGCAATTTTTCCAAAGCAAAAAGTTGAGGTGAAACACACAGAAAGGATTAACAACGAGTCAGAACTGAAGCCCTGAGACCAGAGCACGTGGTAACCGCTGTAGGACAACACTAAGATACCAAAGGAAGTCGAACCAGAATCTCTCCACTCCTTGGGGAAAAAGAATAAAAGAAAAAGAAAAAGAAAAAGAAAAGAAAAATAAAAGAATAAAAAAAAAAAAACCTCACAGGTTGAATGTCAACCAGGAGCCAAAATCACAGCCACACAGAGCTGGGTCAGATGTGAACCTCCAAACTGAGGTAAACTGAGAAGGCACTGCAGTTACAACACGCAAAACCCTGCCCTTCCTCCTTCCTCACTTCCATTTTCCTACTTGTGAGGACATTCAGAACCTAATTAAGAAGTTCACTAATACAGAGACTTTTTTTCCAAAAAAAGATTTGAAAACAAAGGTTGTATTAGTCAAAAGAGAACAAATAATGTCCCCACTTGACTCCATTTATTGAACAACTGGACTAAATAAAAAATTCTTTCTTTAAAAAAAAAAACAAACCTTGTGGGATAAGAAAGGACACAGAAAATGTAGAAGAGCACTTAAGCAATGAGTTAGTTCATAAAGGAAGGTCAGTTCTGTCCTCAGAGCTCTGGATTTCAGATAATATGTATATAATTAGAAAAAGCACATACATGTATCAAATAAAAAACTGGACTGCCCCTACTGGATGTGTTTGATTTCAAGTCAGCAGGCTTCGAATATTCCCCCCTTTCTTATTTTTTCTTTTAACTTTCATGCTCCTGGAGGAGAGACAAAGGAGACCCCATATCCAGGAGCACACATCTTTGAAAAGGGCAATCTTCTGTAGAATACGAAGTATCCATTTGTTTAAGAAACTTATTTTTCTGGGGTGCCTGGGTGGCTCAGTCAGTTAAGCATCTGACTCTTGATTTCAGCTCAGGTCACGATCTCCCAGTTCGTGGGTTCAAACCCTGCATCAGGCTCCATGCTGACAGTGTGGAGCCTGCTTTGGATTCTCTCTCTCTGCCCCTCTCCACCTGTGCTCTCGCTCTCAAAAATAAATAAATAAACTTTAAAAAAAAAAGAAAGAAACTTATTTCCCTGAAAATAATAGTATAGGTGTCACAGCTGTAATCACCCTGGATGGCAGAAACATCCATACACATACACAAAACACACATCCATGAAAATGGCCTAGAGAGATACACGCCAAACCTTTCGAGTGGGACTGTGTGATGGGTCAGTTTTAGTTTTTACTCTGTACATTTGTTCACTGAAGTTAGGTAAATGAGCATGTGTTCATGTTTAAAACGTCTAATGTATGTATTTACTTTAAATATTTATTTTTGAGCGACTGCACACGCGATCAGTGCAAGCAGGGGAGGGGCAAAGAGAGTGAAGGGGACAGAGGATCCAGAGCAGGCTCAGCCCTGACAGCAGAGAGCCCGATGAGGGGCTCAAACTCACAAACCGTGAGATCATGACCTTAGCCGAAGTCAGACGCTCAACCGACTGAGCCACCCAGGTGCCCCTAAAATGTATGCCTAATTTAATAAGGCCCTATGATCTTCTAATATCAGACTACTAACGCTATACCATATAAGTCACACAATTAAAAACTTTAAAAAACATATGTATACACCAGTGTGATTCATTATATGTAACAAGGAAAAACATTCAGGACACAGAAAACAATTCAGGAAAAAAATAAAACAAAAATTACCTCAGATTGCCTCTGAATGACAGAAGCGTAGATGTTTATTCTAAAATGAGCCTTATTTTATCGTGGCTCAAACACACAGCCTCACAAAATTTTGTGAAAAATTGTAATTTCTGAGCTCTAATTTTGAGATTACTGCATCAAAAGTGGTCTCCAAAAAGACGCAGCCCCACTTATTCAAATATAAATGATGATTCCCAAGAATCTGTTTTTACAGTACATGGAAAAAAGGTCTCTAATTCATGTCTTCTAAACCAGCCAGTCTGTTTATGGCAGACATGCTCAAGCACTCATTTTGGATATAAAATGCATTCACAATTTTCACGTACATGTAAATAAGCGAAGCGTGTTGATTGCCCAAAGGGAGGGAGCCGGGAGAAACCGCAGGCTGGGAAAGGCAGAGGGAGAAAGGCTGATGGACTGATGCGGGACTAGAGAATCCCACTGGACTTGGAAAACTGGAAGAGTGAAGGTCCGAGTCCGGCAGACACACGGTGAGGCCCTGAGACGCGACAGATGCCAGCCACCCTTGTTCCTGTGGCAGTCGAGGCTGCACCCATCAGAACGTGAAAAGGGCTTTGTCTACCTTGAGGGGAAGATCTGAATATCTCCTGCTCGAGACTGGGGCACAGCGCTTCCTTCCAGCTCAGAGATGGAACTTCATTTGATTAAGATCCCAGGCAGTTGGCAAAGTATCTGGCATGAAGCGGGAACTCGGCAATGTTTGCTCAACTTCTCCCTTCTTTTTTTCTAAATGTATGTTTGTTTGTTTGTTTTGTGAGAGAGAGAGAGAGAGAGAGAGAGAGAGAGAGAGAGAGAGAGAGAGCCCTTGCGTGCAAGCAGAGGAGGGGCAGAGAGAGTGAGAGAGAGAGAATGAATCCTAAGCAATGCATCCACACTGTCAGCAGGGAGCCCGACGCAGGCAGAGCTCATGAACCGTGAGATCATGATCTGAACAAGTCAGATGCTTAACCACTGAGCCACCCGGTGCCCCTCTTCTCCCTTCCAAGCAATGAAGAAGCAAGGTGCGATTTTATCAGAGGCTTTGTTTCTAGCATTAACAGTCTGTCAAAAACTGTCCAACTGATTCTCATCCCTGTTCTCACTTCCAGGATAGCTTGTTTCTTTTCCTCGGATCAAGGTGGTGTTTGAACAAGACACCCTCTTTATTTAGGATCTTGTCACCAGCTCTACCTGAACAAGTCAAGATGAGACTGCACCTTCCTTCTTGGGCCAAAAGCTTCCAATCTGCACTGTCTGCGTTAATCTATGCATACAGCTGAGGACTGCAGGCCGGTCACGGAGGCAGAAGTTCTCTCTCTCAAAACTTCTGGCATAAAATTGCTCACAATATTGTCTCTTTATCTTTTTCATGTCTGTTAGCTTCTCTACTGTCGCCCCTGCCCATTCCTGGTGTTGCTCATTGGGCACTGGGGCTCCCACGCTCTCCCTCCCCTGATTCCTCTGTGGTCAGTCTTGCCAGAGCTCTGACCATTTTATCTGTCTTTTGAAAGGACAAACTTTTGGGTTTGTTAATCCTCTATATTCTGTTTCGTTTTTCTCTTCATACTCTTAATTATTTTGGTTTCCTTCTTTGGGTTTAATTCACTGTATATTTTCTAACTTCTTGAAACACATGTTTAGATCACTGATTTTCACCCTTTGTTTCAGTTTTTTCCCCATATACACATTTAGGTCTATAGATTTCCCTCTAAGCTTGGTTTTAGTAGCATTACATAAGTTCTAACGTAGTGTTTTTACTATCATTTAATTCAAAATACTCTCCAGTTTCCATTATGATTTCGCCATTGACCCAATGATTATTTACAAGTTCATTTCTTAACTTCTAAACATACAAGGATTTTCTAGTTATCTTTCTGTTACTGATTTCTAGCTTAATTCCACTGTGGCTAGAGAATTTGTTCCATATGCTACCAATCCTGGGAAACTTGTTGAGATTTGCTGCATGTATGACCTGATGTTTTCTCTTCATTTACCCAATAAAATCTACACTCTTCAACGTGACCTGAATCATGACCTACCCACCCGGTAAGGGATGTCCCCCCATTTACACCCTACATGCCGGCCACACTGGACTCCCCGTAGATGCCAGGCTCTTTCACATTCTGTGCCTTTTCCCATAATCTTCACTTTGCCAGAAATGCCCCTCTCTGTCTGCTCCTCCTCATCCTTCTCTATGTAGTTCAGAGGACCCCTCCTCCATGCAGCCCTTCCAGCCCTCTCCCCATTCCTGGCCTAAGGGGCAGCCAGTCCCTGTACCTCCAGGTTTTCCCTTGCCACCACTCCTCCACACTGCTGCCAGAACTATCTTACTCAAGCACAAATCCGACCACTTCTCTCTCTGGTTTACAATCCTTTCATCAGAGGCTCCCCTCCACCCAGAGCCCAAACTTGGTGCTCCAATGCAGGACTCTCTCCCAGCCCTTCTCCAGGTCCCCCGCACCTCTGTTCATGCTATTCCCTCCACCTAAAATGCACTTCCCAAACAGTAAATATCAAGGGCAGTGGTGGGGGCAGAAGAATTTCCCTTCATTAATTTGTAATTACAGTATTTATTTTATTTCAGGAGGATTCCAGTGCTCTCCCAGCAGAGTGTGGGCTGTGTGCAAAAGGCTGGACGGCACTGTGTGCCCACCTATACCTCCCTGTCTTAGTATGTGTAACACCTGGTGCCCTCGTGTTTGTTTTTTTTTTAATTTTTTTTTTTAACGTTTATTTAATTTTTGAGACAGAGAGAGACAGAGCATGAATGGGGGAGGGTCAGAGAGAGGGAGACACAGAATCTGAAACAGGCTCCGGGCTCTGAGCTGTCAGCACAGGGGCCCGATGCGGGGCTGGAACTCACGGACCGCGAGATCGTGACCTGAGCCGAAGTCGGCGTTCAACCGACGGAGCCACCCAGGCGCCCCGGTGCCCTCGTGTTTTAAAGCATGCCTTGCTCTGTCTCTCTCTGTCCCAAAAATAAAAATAAAAAACGTTGAAAAAAAAAATTTTTTAAAGGGGCGCCTGGGTGGCGCAGTCGGTTAAGCGTCCGACTTCAGCCAGGTCACGATCTCGCGGTCCGTGAGTTCGAGCCCCGCGTCAGGCTCTGGACTGATGGCTCCGAGCCTGGAGCCTGTTTCCGATTCTGTGTCTCCCTCTCTCTCTGCCCCTCCCCCGTTCATGCTCTGTCTCTCTCTGTCCCAAAAATAAAAATAAAAAACGTTGAAAAAAAAATTTTTTTAAAGCATGCCTTACCAGGGACGCCTGGGTGGCTCAGTCGGTTAAGCATCTGACTTCAGCTCAGGTCATGATCTCACGGTTCATCAGGCTCTGGGCCGACAGCTCGGAGTCTGAAGCCTGCTTCGGATTCTGTGTCTCCCTCTCTCTCTTCCCCTCCCCTGCTTGCACTCTCTCTCTTTCAAAAATTAATAAACGTTTAAAAAACAATAATAAAATAAAGTATGCCTTACCTAACCAGGCTATAATTTCCTTAAAGGTATGGACTGAGGCTGATTTAATTTTGATCTCAGGAGACTAGCATAGTAACTAGCTTAATAAGTACAACTAAATGAACTTCACTGAGGGAATAAAGGAAGGCAATTTTAAATTCTAGGTACTCAAATGGAAAATCCAGAAGAAAACTCTGCGTTCTGTTAATTCTCCTTCACACCCAAGTCCAGAACACCATGCCTCCACCAGTTATTTCCATTCCGTGTAAGAATATTTAATGGCCGGGCTACATCAAACCTAAACTTGGACGGCTGATATGGGGGCCTCCATAAATGGGACTCTGCCCCACTCCAATCTTCCGTCCCACTCCCCCCGCCCCCATTCTTCACTGGCTGCTCTCAGCAATCACCGTCGCTTCAGAAATACTGCTAATGCTCTACTTACCTAGATCACTTTTCCTAGGTCCCCTAACGTCTTACCCCTTTCTTTTTTAAAGTTTTGTTTTTGTTTTTTTTGTTGTTTTGTTTTGTTTTGAGAGAAAGAGAGCTGGGGAGGGGCAGAGAGAGAGAGAGAGAGAGAGAGAAAGAAAGAATTCCAAGCAAGCTGTCAGTGCAAAGCCTGACACAGGGCAAGATCTCACAAACAGTGAGATCAAGACCTGAGCTGAAACCAAGAGTCGGACACTTAACCAACTGAGGCACCCAGGCGCCCCAGTCTTACCCCTTCCATCAGGGTCCCTGCTTTAGGGCACATGTCTTTCTCAAGGCCCCCCTCGATTTCACTTCTTCCTCCTCACCTCTGAAACACTTAATCTGGCCCTGTCTTACCCCTGGGTCCTTTCTCTGAGCCTCAGCTTTCAGGCTGCAAACTTCCCAGACCCTGGTGCCTCTCATCCTACGTGTCCCACACTGCCTAGAACAAAGCTAGCTGTCAGCTGTCACTCAACAGTAACACCCGTTGACTGACAAGTCACTGATGTCTCTACCTTGGCTTCTCTCCGTCCGACTCAAGGGCTGCTTGGGTGGTGCCCAGGTGAATCCCCAGGAGCTATCAGTGCTATTTGCATGAACATTTCCTGTAATCCTAGCTCCCCCAACCACCTCCCTGTTACCATGAGAAGACCTGCCTGCACAGCTGAGCGATTCTCACAGCTCTGTGACAGAACCAGAGGCTTTTCCATTTCCTTCTATACCACTAGAAATACACACACACACACACACACACACACACACACACGCACGTGCACAACTGAAGTCGTTTTGCCTCTTTTTGCCTTTCCAGAGCAAGTAAGCTTTAAATTCTCAGCTCTGTACGACTTTGTTCTGTCCCTACCCTCTGGTAAAACCTTGCTTTCCTGAGCCTTTGAAAAATACCCCCTCCCCACCAGGTAAAAATAAAACTGTGATATTACGCTTTTGGAAACTTCAACATGTAATTCTATGAAAGTAAAAACATACAGTTTTGAAGTGTCTTTGGTTCACCAACAGTGACGGAGTCCAGCCACCGCAGGGTGTGAGCACTAGAATACCCCAGCAGTGCGGGCTCCACGTCTGTCTTCGTCCTCCTGGCCGTACGGCTATGCTAGGGTCCAGCTCCCCTCAGCCGGTGCCTGGGGTCTGGAGGATGGGATGTGGGTGGCGGAGGTACACCACCTCCGGCCCTGGCCCTTGGAGAGCTTCTGCAAAACCTCCATGTTCTCTCCTATTCGTCCTCTGTGAACTGGGTCAGAGGACCAGGGGAGGCCTCCAAGGCTGCAGGAGCTGCTGGGGTCACTAGATGGGAACGGTCTGTGTCCCTGAACGATGAGGTGGAAGGGAACTCTTCCCCCGGCCCCCACAGCCCTGCCCTAGAAGTGTTAAGTCACTGCAATTTGGGGGTAGTTTGTAATTATAGCAAGTCTGCCCTAAAATGATAGTATCCTGAATTCTTTTTATTTTTTTAAATATATTTTTAAAAAATTTTTAATGTTTATTTTGGAGAGAGAGAGGCGGGGGTGGGGGGGATGCAGAGAGAGAGGGAGACACAGAATCCGAAGCGGGTTCCAGGCTCTGAGCTGTCAGCACAGAGACCCATACAAGCCCAGAACTTACGAGCTGTGAGATCATGACGTGAGCCGAAGTCAGACACTCAACCGACTGAGCCACCCAGGCACCCCCTGAATTCTTAAAGTTAAAAATAGCAATTATTCCTGAGTGTTACTTACAAGCAACTCTGTCTAAAGCCCTTTTGTTACACTGCACTAGCCATGTTACTATTTTCCCTTTCGGGTGACTTGGGCACTGGTGGGAGCTGTGGTGCACCCCTCAGATCCCCTCCCCACCGCCCCGTAAGAAACTGATGACTAGTCCCCATCTGCTGGGATCATGGTGGGCAGAAAGCCTCCAGCTGTCAGGCATCTTCAGGAAATGCTTAGATGAAAACAGATGCTTGCCCAGGATCATGTCTTCTTGGTCTTCCAATGACTAGTGGCAGCCTATGGCCAGTCAAGGAGAAACTATACAGACGAAGTCCCCTCCCTTCAACTCAGAAGGGCCATCCCAACTTTACAGCCCCCACGGCATCGGCTGAAGCCTTTCTTGGGACTGAACCACAGTCCAACTTTTCCCTCTGCACAATCCAGCCTCCCTTTCCTCCCTTTCCTTTCTTTTCCTATCGAGAATGTTGACCCCAAACCACTCCCCAATAAGACTAACCTTTGTGTCAGAGTTGCTTTTTCAGGATCCAAGCAGAGACAGGCACTGTATTCTTGACACAACAACCCTGCCTCCGAATATGACACAAATACCATACTTCCCAATCAAAAATGAAAATACACAAAGTCCCAATGGGATAGAAGCTTTAAGCTTAAAACTTAGACTCTCCAGGAGGGGTGAAACAGGTGATGGGGATTAAGGAGTGCACTTGTTGTGATGAGCACCGGGTGATGGATGGAAGTGTTGAATCACTATTCTGTGTACCTGAAACTAATATTACACTACAGGTGAACTAGCTGGAATTTAAATAAAAACTTCCCCAAAATAAAATAAAACAGACTCTCTACAAAAATTCAGAATGTATCATACTATTAAAAGACAGACTCTTTCCAAGAAAACAAGTAAAAGAAACCATAAACATTTTAAGATCCGCTTTGAGAAAAGGAGCTTTGAAACTGTCCTAAAGAAAATGTTACCACCTGGCTTGTAATCAAATAAAATTATTAAATACGTAGCAAAGAGGTACACAATAAAAATTATTGAGGATCTATTATCCATCCATGCAGGTATTGAGTTTTTGTTTTTGTTTTGTTGTTGTTGAGAGAGAGATCGCAAACAGGGAAGGGACAGAGAGAGAGGGAGACAGAATCCCAAGCAGGCTCCACACTGTCAACACAGCGCCCAGTGTGGGGCTCAAACTCACGAACTGTAAGATCAAGACCTGAGCCAAACAAGAGTCGGATGCTTAACCGACCGAGCCACACAGGCACCCCTAGACCAGTTGCTTTTTCAGTACTCACCACAACACAGCGCTGGGAGCTTTATTCACATGCACTATCTCATTAAATTCTTTCTAAGTTCTGCAGGCAGTAAAACTCAGGTTCAGAAAGCGTAAATAAACTACTTAAAGTCCCAGAGTTAGAACTCCAAGTCAGGTTGGGCTTCTTCCAGAGCCTCAACTCCTGTGGTAGTCTTGCATATTCAAGCTACTATGAGGTGTTGACTAAGTAATTTGCAAGGGGGGAGGAAGAGCAAAAGGCGAGTATATGTGGTTCCAAAACCTGTTCTCTCCTCTTACCCGTCTCTACTGACAGTAGGCACAGGCACTGCCTTCTAGATACACACACTCCAAGGAATGAGTTAAAGAACTATTCCATGCACGATTCTGCCAGAAGGAAGATACCCAGCACAAAACTGTTCTCTAGCAATTCAAAAGGTTCTTCTGCCCTCTTGTGGCTGAAGGAGACTACTACAGATCAAAGCTCCATTAAAAAGCTAAAATACCATATAAAGGCAATTGGCAGTCACACAACACAGGAGGCAACTGCGATGGGCTCATAATGAACCAGATTTAATAACTCAAAAATTTGATCTTGCCACTCTTCCATGACAACCACTGCTTGGAATAAGATAAGAATAACAATACTAGAGATCAGGGAGAAAAACGACAAAAATCAGTATTTTTGTAATGATAATAAGGACTATGACAACCGCTACATCCATCCAGAACAATGATAAAAGTGTAAAACATTCTAAACCCCAAACAAAAATCCTCATCTTTACTTTCCACACGTAACAATGTATTTTAGAAATCTTCTCACAGCAGCCAATACAGAGCCTCCTCATGAGCCAATACAGAAGCTCCTCAGAGCTTCCGGGGCACAGCACCCCCTTGGATGGGTGAACTTGGCCCCTACTGGTGAATGCTTCGCCGCCTTCCAAACTTTCACCATTAAAAACAATGCTGCAAAAAGCAAACAAATAAAAACTACGACAGTGCTATCATTTTGTAAGTGTGCAAGGATACCTGCAGATGAATTCCTAGGGGAGGAAATGGGGGGTCAAAGGGCACATGCATGCCTTTGCACTACTTTTTAAAAACTCTTTTCTCCCTCTGATTTTCCCTCCTCTCTCTCTGGCTGCTCCTTCTCATGCTTTCTTAAAAGTTTTATTTTAAGAAAAACAAAAGTTTTATCTGGGGTGACTTTCTAAGCAGTGACCATGTGTGCTGCTCACCCCTTAGTTATAAATTCCTCCAGGACTTGGTCTTTGGTCCTCTTTCATCCTGTAACCTTTCCCAACTATCATTTCTCTTCCCTGAAGGCAATCAAAGTTACTATCTGGGGGTTTTATGCTTCCAGAGTGATTTTATGCATATATATGCAAATGTATATGTACTGTGTATGCCTGTGTATGTATAAATATGAACATACATGCACGAGACTTTTCCCTCCCTTGCTCTACAAATCCATACTCTAAACTGAAGGGGTGGTAAGGGGACACTGCCAGGCAGCAACTTTCATAAAAGATGAAACTGAGGCCCCAAACCTTTTTCAACCTGCAGGTCTGTGCCAGACAACTGGAGTGGACCCACAGGGGAAGATCAGATTCGAGTACTGTCTCCCATCCTAGCCTACTGTAGGACAGGTTTCACCAAGTAGCCATAGATTAACTCAAAGGAAGGACAGAGCACAGAAGCCAATAAGTCAAAGATCAGAGTCTAAATACGATCTTTCACATCTATGGTTATTTGCCTATGAAAGATTTTTGATTTTTTAAAAACATTTCTTTATTTTGAGAGAAACGGTGCAAATGGGGGAGGGACAGAGAGGGACAGAGAGAATCCCAAGCGGGCTCCACACTGTCAGCACAGAGCCCGATGTGGGACTTGAACTCACGACCGTGAGATCATGACCTGGCCCTAAAACAAGAGTCCGACATTTAACCAGCTGAGCCACCCAGGCGCCCCTGATTTTACTTTCAATGAAAATTTTCTAACTACACAAAAGTAGAGAGGAATGTAATGAACCCCATCCAACAGATTAAGCAATTAAAACATTTTGCTATTGGTTTCCTGGTTTCACTCCTTTCTTCTTTCGCTCTCTCTCTTCCCTTCCCTCCCCTCGCCCCTCTTTCTTTCTCCTTCTCTCTGTTTTGGCTACATTATTTTAAAATAAGTCCCTGACATCATGCTATTTCATCTCTAAATACTTTGTCTGGACATAATTATAAGACAGAAAGAGATTTCCTTATTGTGACCACAATATCATGATCACATCTAACAAAGTTAATTTCTTAATATCATCAAATGCTCAGTCCCCATTATTTCCACAATTATCTCAAAAAAAAAAATCTTTCTAGAGCTGACTCCTTAGGTTTCAAGAGAACCTAGAGCCAAACAAATTCCAAGCCCAGCGTGCAACAGCCCATGACTACTAAATCTTAAAAGAATTTCCAGGTTCCTAAACCCCCACCAACAGGAAATGAACTGCTAAGGCTCCCAGGAAGGGCATTCCTCCCAATGCCCATGCTGACGTAGCCTTGGCAGGTATGGGTTCAGGAAGAACCACCCTATACCTCTCATACTCCCATCCCTCCAGTTCTAAGCAAATACTAATCTATTTTCTGTCTCTACAGATTTGCCTCATTTGGACATCTCATACCGCATGTGGTCCTTTATGACCGGTTCACATGCTTTCAATGTTCATTCACGTTGTAGGATATATCAGTACCTCATTCCTTTCTTCATATTCCATTGTGTGGAGAGACCACATTTCATTTATCCACTCACCAGTTGATAGATATCTGGGTTGTTTCCACTTTTTGGCTGTTATGAATAATGCCACTATGAAAGTTTGTACAAGTTTTAATTTGGACATGTGTTTTCATTTCTCTTGAGATCCTAGGTATAAACTCTAGGTCAAACGTTAGCCCTGTGTTTAACTTTTTTTTTTTTTTAATGTTAATTTACTTATTTTGAGAGAAAGAGAAAGAGAGAGCGCGGGGGAGGGGCAGAGAGTGAGGGAGAGACAGAGAGAATCCCGTGAGATCATCACCTAAGCCAAAACCAAGAGTCCGACCAAGCCACCCAGGCACCCTGGTAACCCTGTGTTTAACTTTTTAAGGAACTGCCAGGCTGTTTTCCAAAGTGTCTACACCATTTTACATTCCCACCAGCAGTGCATGAGGGCTCTAACTTCTCCACATCCTCACCAACACTTGCCCTGTCATTTTGATTACAGCCATCCTCCTAGGTGTTAAGTGGTGTCTCATCGTGATCTTTATTTGCACTGCTCTGGTGACTCATGATATTGGGCATCTTTTCACGTGCTTACTGACCATGTGTACACGGGTTTCCCCAATATCCGAAAGCAGAGCATTCCTATGAAACCTTTCATAAGCCAAAATGGCCTAAAGTGAGGAAGCAATTACCACTAATTTATATGGAAAAATGTTTGAGCGTTCCCAGGCACAAAAATAATAACCCCTTTAGGCTTTTCTGGTATTTTAGGACACATCTTGCTAAAGGATGCACAAAATAAGCTGAGATAAAGCACTGATGCTCACAGACACAGTCCAAAGCTTATGGCAGCTTGAGGCTGACACAGTGACTGTGGTTCCCGCAGAAGGAACTAGGGGGCGCCACTCTCACTGCTTGAAGGGCACGCTTCCTGGATAATAGCTCACTGCATATCACTGAACGCTACTTTCTCTTTTCACCTTTTTTCATAAAAACAAAAATCCTCTTCAGAGTTCTCTCAGCGAAAACAGGTACTAATAATGCAGGTCTTTCGGAAAAGCAAAGTGGCTAACACAAACTTTTGCAAAGCAGGAAATACCCGCATCTTCTTTGCAGAGATGGCTATTCGGATCCTTTGCCCATTTGAAAAATTGGGTTGTCTTTTTATTTTTGAGTTATGAGAGTTGCGCACTCTATTTTTCCCATCTGTTCCACTGAGAATAAAAGCTTCCCAACCACTTAAGAAAGTAGTGATTGTTCTTTTTCTATAGCAAGAAGTAACTACCAGAACTGGTTTCGAGCTCACCCAAATCAATGACAGCTTCACACCATTATACAAGCTTTTGAAAAGCCAGGCAATCAACAGCTTCACCTCAATGACCATGCTTCTGAAAGCCATTCCATTTAACAAGAATCCTACTCAGACAGCTGTGTATCCAGAGCTAAAGGTCAACCAACCCCTAAACACTCTTACTTCTGAAAGTCTACCAATGCCTGAACTCCACTCTTTTGAAGACTCTAGAATAAACAGGGGTTCTTGAAGTCCTGGTATCAGGACCATTTTACGTCTTTAAAACTCACTGAGGATTCCAAAGAGGGCCTATATGATATGGGTTAATAATTATACTAACATTTACTATATTGGACATTAAAACTAAGAAATAAATAAAAAATAATAATAAAAAAGTAAAACTAAGAAATATTTAAATAGCAATTTAAAATTAACAGTAAAAAGCTCATATTATAAGTTTAAGAAAAATAACTATTTTCCCCCCAAAATTAGTAGGAAGAGTGGCACTATTTTAAATTTGTGCAAATGTCATTTACTGCTTTATAAAAGTCTGGATATGCATCCATTTCCACATTCAATCTGTTGTGAAATGTTTTAAATATATGAAATTTTTTTTGGCCTCTCACAGATACACAGTTAGAAGAGGGAAAGGTATTATAATAACCTTTTCAGATGGTTATGGATATTCCTCTTTGATGCTACCCCAAACTCAAAAAGCAGTAGTTTCTTACAAGTTAGTGGCAATATTGAATCTGAAAGCATATCAGTAAACATTTTCATACTTTGTTACATTAACATCCACTGCTCTTACACTTTGAATGAATCTTTTAGCCACGCATAATTTGTTAACATCGTAACAGTGGTCTTTTGGACATTATTAGTTCACTGAATTATACAAAACTTCCAATGTTTTCACACTCATTTTGCCATATTAAAAAAATCACATTTGTTAATATCACTACCAATCTCATCAGAAACGTGTTTAAATATTGAGAAGGTGTCAGTTTCATGGCAGCAGACAGAAGCTTTTCAGAATTCTAATTTTCGTTTGAAAGCTCAAGTTTTATCTAAATAACAAAAAAATCCGTTGTTTCCCTTGAAGTGACAGGTGTACTGTATTCCTTTTTGAGAAAGTCTCCCAAATACCCAAGTCTGAATAACCATGGTTTGCCTGTCAGTCATTTTTTCAAGTAAAAATGGTGTTCCCTCAAAAGAGTAGCTAGTTCAGCTTGCAGCTCAATCACACAAGTGCTTTTCCTTGAGACAATAATAAAACGTCAGTGTGCATACTAGTGCTTTATGCATACTTATGCATATTTCCCATTTCATCATCGTATTTGTTTTGTTATTAATTTATTTTTTTAAATAGGCTCTACACCCAACGCGGGGCTCGAACTCACAACTCCGAGATCCACAGCTACATGCTCTACCAACTGAACCAGCAGATGCTCCCATCATATTTGCTTTTTAGAAAAATGATATATACTCAAAGGTCAAGATTTAGTCAAATTAAGATCTGTTTCATCAAGAACTTTCTTCAAAAAAAAATTTACTTATTTAAGTAATCCCTGCATTCAATGTGGGGCTCAAACTCACGACCCCAAGATCAAGAGTTACATGCTCTACCAACTGAGCCAGCCAGACACCTCTCACCAAGAACATTAAGTGAGGGGCGCCTGGGTGGCTCAGTTGGTTGAGCGTCCGACTCTTGATTTCTGCTCAGGTCATGATCCCAGAGTTATGGAATCAAGCTCTGCGTTGGGTTCCATGCTGAGCGTGGAACCTGCTTGGGATTCTCTCTCTCTCCCCTGCTCATGCTCACACACACTCTCTAAAATAAAAATTAGGGGCGCCTGCCTGGGTGGCTCAGCTGTTTGAGCATCCAACTCTTGATTTTGGCTCAGGTCATGATCTCACAGTTGGTGAGATCGAGCCCTGGGTTGGGCTCCATGCTGTTAGCCCTTTTAGCTCAGAGCCCACTTGGAATTCCCTCTCTTCCCTACCCTCTGCCCCTCCCCCCATCAAAATAAACTTTTAAAAATTAATAAATTTAATTAAAATTAAAAAACAACATTCTCAGGATGCCTGGGTGGCTCAGTCAGTTAAGCATCTGACTTCATCTCACGGTTCGTTGAGTTCAAGCCCCATGTCGGGCTCTGTGCTGACAGCTCAGAGCCTGGAGCCTGCTTTGGATTCTGTGTCTCCCTCTGTCTGTCCCTCCCCTGCTCGTGCTCTCTCTCTCTCTCAAAGAATAAATGAACATTAAACAATTTTCAATAAAAAAATTTTTAATAAAAAAATTTTAAACATTCTTAAATGAAACTGGCTTTTTTTTTCCCTCAGTGTGTGGGGCAGTGAAAAGTACAATGACTGTTAGTTCAGTTTGGTACCCTGCTTTGCTCCGTGCTAAGGTGTGAGCCGTTGTACCCACCATCACTTTGCAACATCAATGCAAATGGCAACCCGCTGCAATGGGCAACCAGTATCTTATTATTAACATGAAAACGCTCTTGACAAAACTCTGAAAACCACTGCTAGGCAAGAGGGCTCTCTGTTTTGTTCTAAGAAACTATGTCTTACAAGCACAGTTCTTGCTCAAATGACCAATACGTTCAACTTTTTGTTTCATGTATAAGTGTTGGCCTGTTCTTTCAAACATTTGTTTGACATCCTGCCTTCTTTTTTCTTTTCCTCGCTACATTTTTTTCTTCTGTTAGTTCTGGAGTCACGCACTTTACACACTCTATTCATGTAGCAGTTAAGCGAGAAAACTCACCTGCACGTAAAACTTAGAATTCTAAATTTATCAATATATTGAACCCTCCTACCAAACAACGTAAGAATACTTTAACTCTTAACCTCTCTCAATTGATATGCTATTACTGACTAGTAGTATAGTTCTCTCCCTTTGTTTCTATAATACCAAATATTGGGCAACAGCATCAATGTTTGCTTAGATATCCTGACATTTACCATTTTCTTTGCTTACCATTCCTTCCTGCGTCTTTCTTCTGGAATCATTTTCTTTTTTCTGAGGTTTATGCTTTGTAAGTGCCTTTACTGAGTATCTGTTAGTATGAACTTTCTTCCGTGTTTGTGTCATTCTTGAAACATACATATGCAGGGTTCTAGGTTGACAGGTGTTTTCTTTACACAAAATAAAATAGTTCACTGTCTCTGGCTTTTACTGCTGCTCTTGAGAAGTCAATTGTCAGTCTAACTGTTGTTCTTTGGAAGGTAATCGCTCCTTTTCCTCTGGCTATTTTTTTAAAATATTTATTTATTTTTGGGGGAGAGAACAAGTGGAGGAGGGGCAGAGAGAGGGAAACGGGATCCGAAGTAGGCTCTATGCTGAGAGCAGAGAGCTCGACGCAGGGCTCAAACTCACGAACCATGAGATCATGACCTGAGCCGAAGTTGGACACTTAAACCCACTCAGCCACCCAGGCGCCCCATCTCTGGCTATTTTTAAAAGCAGTATTACTGTGGTGCCTGGGTGGCTCAGTCGGTTAAGCATCTGACTTCAGCTCAGGTCATGATCTCACAGTTCATGTGTTCAAGTCCTGCATCAGGTTCTGTGCTGACAGCTCACAGCCTGGAACCTGCTTTGAACTGTGTCTCCCTCTCTCTCTGTCCCTCCCCTGTTTGTGCTCTGTCTCTCTCAAAAATAAATAAAAATTTTAAAAATTAAAAAAACACAGTATTCCTGAGGTCTAAATTAACATACAATAAACTGTCTATATATAAAGTGTACAACTTGAATTTTGACATATATCTGTGAAACCATCACCACAACTATGATAAGAAAGATATCAACCCCACAAGTTTCCTCAGGCTCCTTTAATCCCACCCCTCACCCTACTCCATTCCCAAGCTACCCCTGACCTGCTTCTTGTCACTATAAATAAGTTTGCCTTTTATAAATAGAATCATATTTTACGTACTCATTGGTGTCTGGCTTCTCTCACTCAGCGCAATTACTGTGAGATTCATCCATGTTATTTGTGTATGAACAGTTCATTCCTCTTTTGTACTCACATGAGATGACAGACGTTACATAAATTTGTTGTGGTAGTTATTTCACAACACATACGTATATCAAATCATCGTGCTGGACACCTAAAACCAATAGAATGCTGTGTGCCAATTATATCTCATAAAACTGGGAAAAAACGGTTCACTCTTCTAAGTTCATTCCTTTTTAATGCTGAGTAGCATTCCATTGTGTAGATGTACCACAATGTATTCATTTACCTACTGATGGATCTTTGAGTTGTTTCTAGTTTGGAGCTATTACAAACAAAGCTATGATGAATGCACACGTACAAGTCTTTGCATGAACATACACTTTCACCCCTCTTGAAGAGGAATAGCTAGGTATGTTAGGTGAATGTTTAATGTTTTTAAGAACTGCCAAATTGCTTTTCCAAGTGATTGTACCATTTTCCATGACCACTTGCAGTGCAGAAGTGTTAACAGCTGTCCCATTCTGGACAACACCTGATGTAATCTATCTTTTTCATATTAGCCATTCTAAAGAGTTTAGAGTAATACTTTCTTATGGTTTTAACTTCTATTTTCTCCTAAGGACTAATCATGATTAGTATCTTTTCATGTGCTCACATGCCATC
This sequence comes from Panthera tigris, assembly GCF_018350195.1. Lineage (NCBI taxonomy): Eukaryota > Metazoa > Chordata > Mammalia > Carnivora > Felidae > Panthera > Panthera tigris. The sequence goes on along the minus strand of NC_056667.1, from coordinate 34,085,376 downwards.
TGCATATCTACTTTGGTAAAGTGTCTATTTACATCTCTGCCCACTTTGATGTATTCAAAATACAAGTTATTTATTGTATTTATGGTTTGCAAATTTTCTCCCAGTCCATGGCTTGCCTTAAAATTTTTGTTAACAATGTTTTTTGAAGAGCAAAATTTTTTACCTTTGATGCAGCCCCATTTATTAATGTTTTCATGCTTTTTTTTTTTACCCTCCTAAGATATCTTTAGCAAATTCAAGGTTACCAAGATTCTGCCCTATATTTTGTTTATAGTTTTAGCACTTCCATTTAGATATATGATACATATCAAATTAATCTTGTATACGGTGAGAAACATGAGTCAAGATTTGTTTGCTACCATTTATCAAAAAGATTGTATTTTTTTCCTATTGAATTGCCTTGGTATCTTTATCAAAAATCAACTGGCTATTAAATAAGTAAATCATAGGAATAAAAGGCACAGCATAAGGAACACAGTCAATGTATGTGTATTTCCTTCCCTTTCCCTTATGTTCATCTATTTTAAGTTCCACATGAGTGAAATCAGATATTTGTCTTTCTCTGATTTATTTCACTAATACGCTCTAATTCCATCCACACTGTTGCAAATGATAAGACTTCATTCTTTTTGATCACTGAGTAATATTCCATTGTGCATATGTGTGTGTGTGTGTATATACACACATATGTGTGTATATACACACATACACACATATGTGTATATATATACACACATACACACATACTACATATGTGTGTGTGTATATATATTGTGTGTGTGTGTGTATATATATATATATATATATACACACACACACACACACACATATACACATACTACATCTTCTTTATCTATTCATCAGTCAATGGACATTTGGGTTCTTTCCATAATTTGGCTATTGTTGATAGCACTGCTATAAATATTGGGGTGCATATGTCCCTTCGAATCAGCATTTTTATACCCTTTGGGTAAATACCTAGTAGTGCAATTGCTGGGCCATAGGGTAGTTCTTTTTTTTTATTACTAAAAAAAATGTTTTCTTAATGTTTATGTATTTTTGAGAGAGAGAGAGAGAGAGAGTCAGAGTGTGAGTGGGGGAGGGACAGAAAGAAAGGGAGACACAGAACCTGAAGCAGGCTCTAGGCTCTGAGCTGTCAGCAGAGAGCCCGATGTGGGGCTCAAACTCACGAACCACAAGATCATGACCTGAACCAAAATCAGACGCTTAACTGACTGAGCCACCCAGGCACTCCAGGGTAGTTCTATTTTTAATTTTTTGAGGAACTTCCATACTGTTTTCCAGAGTGGCTGCACCAGTTTGCATTCCCACCAACAGTCCAAAAGGGCTCCCCTTTCTCTGCACCCTTGCCAACATACATCTGTTGTTTCTTGAGTTGTTAATTTTAGCCATTATAAGTAAGCTCTGTGCCCAACCTGGGGCTTGAACTCACGACCCCATGATCAAGAAGAGTCACATGCCCTACCAAAACTATTTTGACAATTTTAAATTCTCTGTATTTTCATATTAACTTTAGAGTCAGCAATTTCTAGCAAAAAAGTGAATTTTTAAAAGAACCCACCACACCTTCTGGGATTTTTAGTGGAAATATGTTGAATCCTAAAACAAACTGGGGAGATTCAGTATCTTAAGATCATGCCTTCTGCTCCATGAACACGGTGTATCTTTATTTCAATATTCTTTCATTTCTCATGCAGCAATGTTATGTGGATTTTAGCCTACATGCTGGCTATTCTGCTCCCTAGAGGGTCTTTCCTGCATTCAGATAGGCTAGTCTCCTAACTATCACAGAATGTACCTGCATACAGAAACGATTACCCAACCACATTGAGGGAATTGCAAAGAACCCTATGGAAAATAGTATAAATCAAGTCATAAATTTTATTCCCCTTTTTCTCCCATTTCTTCCTCCTACAGAGGCAACCATTCTATTGTTTAATGGATACATTTGCTTATGTTCTTTTAATATATGTATGTTTGATATGCATTTACTCTTTCTTATCAACTTTATCCAGGAGTAATTTACATACAATAAACTGCTTCAATTTAATGTATACAATTTGAAGAGTATTGACAGTTATATACATTCACAAAACCACTGCCATTATCAAGACACAGGGCATTTCTATCTCAAAAAATTCCTGTGCCCGTTTGCAATCCATTTCTCCCTTCATGTTTCATCCAAGGTAACTAACAATCTGCTTTTAATTATTAATAATTAGCTTGTATTTTATATAAATGGAACATATAATATGTAGTCATAATATACTATTATACTAATATCAATTAATATTAATGTGTACTAATATTAATATTAGTATGTACTTAATATGTACTTAATAATATTAATATGTACTCATTCATGAGCTTAACATTCATCCACGATGCTGAACGTATCAACTTTTTTCCTTTTCATTGTTAAATGGTACTTCACTGTGTGAATATGTCACATTTTGTTCATCCATTCACCTGTTGATAGACATTTGGGTTGGTTTCCAGTTTGGAGCTCCTGGGAATAAAGCTGCTGTGAGCATTCATGTACAGGTCTTATTTGGTCATATGCTTTTACTTTTTCTTAGGTAAATACTTACGAGTGGAATGACTGCCATTTGGCAGGTGTATGTATAACTTTTTTTTTTTTTTAATTTTTTTTTAACGTTTATTTATTTTTCAGAGAGAGAGACACAGCATGAACGGGGGAGGGGCAGAGAGAGAGGGAAACACAGAATTGGAAGCAGGCTCCAGGCTCTGAGCCATCAGCCCAGAGCCCAACGCGGGGCTCGAACCCGCGGACCACGAGATCATGACCTGAGCTGAAGTCGGACGCTTAACCGACTGAGCCACCCAGGCGCCCCAGCTTTTTAAGAGATTGCCAAACTGGTTTTCAAAGGAGTTGCACCATTTTACATTCACAACAGCAATATAAGAGTTCCATTTACTTCATATTCTTGCTACCACTTTGTTATCTTTTATCAAAACTTAAGTCATTCTAGTTGATATGTAATGTTATCTCACTATGGTTTTAATTTGTATTTCTATGATGAGTAACAATGTTGAGCATCTTTTCATGTGCTTATTACCATTCGTACATCTTTTGTAAAGTGTCTCTTCAAATATTTTACCCATTTTTGGTTAAGCTGTTTACCCTCTTATTAAATTATAAGAATTTTTTATATATTTTAGATACAAACATATGCATGTACTAAATATTTTTAACTGAATGTTATATATACAAGTACTGAATATTCTTCCCCATTCTATGGCTTGTCTTTTCATTTTCTTGGTGTTTTTTAAAAGACATTTTTTTTTTTGACAGGAAGCAGGATTTATTGGTGGGCATGAATGGGGAAGGGCAGTGCTGAGGTTCTCATGAGTGCAGAGCCCTCCATTTGTCCAAGAGGCCACGATTAGGGGTGTATTTGACCCCACAGCCATCTGTGGATGAGCCGCTTTTCAGCCACCATGTCTTCAAATTCGTCCACATTAAACTTAGTAAAGCCCCACTTCTTGGAAATGTGGATCTTCTGGCGGCCAGGGAACTTGAACTTGGCCCTAGCTACGTAGGGCCTCAATCACATGCTCCTTGTTCTGCAACTTGGTACGGATGGACATGATGACTTGGCCAATGTGGACCCTGGCCACTGTGCCCTGGGGCTTTCCAAAGGCACCCCGCATACCTGTCTGGAGCCTAGACTGGAGAAAGCGTGAGGCCAAACCTCAACGTCCACCAGAAGAAAACTGTCTCCAAGGTCCCTTAGGGCAACCCATACAACCAACAGGCTGCATACCTACCAAGGAGGCTGCTGTTCACAGCCAATGCACACTGGGCCCCACGGGGAAAGAGCACAGTCGGCTTAATTGGCTGCAGAGGACAAACATTTTTAGTTTGGGTCAAGTTAATTTATCACTTTTTAATTTTATGGCTCATGTTTTTTGTTTCCTAAGAAATCTTTGTATTCCTGTTCTTTTAATTTACAAAAGTGGCACTGTGTTATTCTGTTTCACTTTTGACTTAAATTATATATTTTGGGGCACCTGGGTGGCTCGGTCGGTTAAGTGTCCGACTTTGGCTCAGGTCACGATCTCGTGGTCCGTGAGTTCGAGCCCCGCGTCGGGCTCTGTGCTGACAGCTCAGAGCCTGGAGCCTGTTTCAGATTCTGTGTCTCGCTCTCTCTCTGCCCCTCCCCTGTTCATGCTCTGTCTCTCTCTGTCTCAAAAATAAATAAACGTTAAAAAAATTTTTTTTAAATTATGTGTTTAAAGTTCCATCCATGTTGTTTTGTGTATATTGGATCTGTTACTTCTAACAGCTGCAAATCATTTCATGATATAAATACCCTACTTTTTGCCTACTCACCCCCACCCCTAGGATGGAAATACATTCATCCTCCAACTCCCTGAGCACACAAATAATGTATGTCTCTGGTAAGTGCCATGGAATGAATGAATGAATATATATATATATATATATATATATATATATATATATATATACATACATATATATATATATACACACACACACACACACACACATATACATATATATACACACACACACACATACATTCACACACATACATATATATATGGCAGATTTGCTGAGCTAAAGGATGTATGTATACTTCAGTTAGTTATTACAAGAATGTGTTCCAGAATGGCTTTACCAGTCTACTTCCCACTGACAAAGAATACAGGTTACTATATTCTCACATTCCTGCCAACACTTGGATTATCCAGCTTTCTAACATTTCTTTTGTCAGTCTAAGGTATAAGGAGATATCTTGTTTTAATTTTAATATTTGTTATAGCTCATGAGTTTGAATATCTATTCCTACGCTTAACCTTATGGGTTTCTTATTCTGTAAACTCGTTCTAATTCTTTGCCCATTTTCTACTGGGATTGCTGCCTTTTTCTTCTTCGTTTGCAGGAATTCCTTGTATATTCTAAATATCAAACTTAGCAAATTTTATTTTTTTAATTTTATTTTAATTCCAGTATCATTGACAAATACTGAAATTTTCTCCTCCCAGTATATTATCTACATATGAACTTCATCTATCATGTCCTCAATAGCACAAAAATCTCAATGAACATTCTCTGTACACTTGGAACGAATGTGTATTCTGCCATTGGGTAAAATGTTCTATAAATGTCAATTAGGAAAAGGTAGTTCATAGAGTTGCTTAGATCTTCTATATCCTTACAGATTTTTGACTTGTTTTATTAATTACTGAGAGAGGGGTATTAATATATTTGAACATGATTGTGGATTTGTCCCTTTCTCCCTTAGTTTTAACCAGTTTTTGCTTAATGAAGTTTAACACTCTCTGATTATTAGGTACATACATATTTATGTATGTCTTCTTGACAAACTGCTCCTTTTATCATTATGTAATAACCCTCTGTAATCTCTTGTCATATTTTTTGTCATAAGGTATAATGACTGAAATTAATAGTTATGCCAACTTTCCTATGCTTATTATTTATATAAGATATATTTTCCATATCTTTGACCCTGTTTTTACTTTGAACCTGTTTTTAAATTTAAAATACAGGTCTCTTAGGGGTGCCTGGGTGGCTTGGTTGGTTAAGCATCTGACTTCGGCTCAGGTCATGATCTCGCGATTCGTGGGTTCGAGCCCCGCATCGGGCTCTGTGCTGACAGCTCAGAGCCTGGAGCCTGCTTCTGATTTTGTCTCCCTCTCTCTCTGCCCCTCTAGCTCACACTCTGTGTGTGTGTGTGTGTGTGTGTGTGTGTGTGTGTGTGTGTATGTGTGTGTGTCAAAAATAAATAAACACTAAAAAACAGATTTAAAATACAGGTCTCCTATATCAGGACATACATCCTGCTTTGTTAACCATTCTGACAATTTCTGCCTTTAGCTGGAGTTTTAATCCATTCCCATTGAAATGTAATTGTTAACACAGTCAGGATTAAGTCAACTGTCTTAAATTTGTTTTCCATTTCTCTCTTCGGTTTTTTTGCTCTTATATTGCTGTTTTCCTGCTTTTGGGGGCGGTTAACTATTTTTTAGTGCTTTTTATTTCTTCATTGGCCTCTCAGATAAATATACCTCTTTGTGTTATTTTTTTTTCCTAGTAGTTGTTCTACCAAGGAGTTCTGCTAAGGAATACACATCCTTAACTTATCAGAGTCTATTTAGAGCCAATATAATACCTCTTCACGTCTGACATTTCCTACCTCTTACTTTACTCTTTCCTCACTTTATACACAACATTCCTACTTCCCACTTCTTCTTTTCACAAATGTAATAACTTTACGACAGGTAAGGTTCCACTTATCTCCCCTCTCCCCATTTCTTGTGCAAGTTTTGTCATATCTTACCTTTACATAAATTCTAAGCCTCATTCTACAGGGTTATTATTTTTGCTTTAAGCAATTAGCTGTCTTTTAAGCAAACGATGAGAAAAAAAGGAATGAGTCTTTTATATTTGCCCCTTATTTACCATTTCCAGCAACCTTCGCTTTTCCCTGTTGATCCAAATGTCCATCTGCTCTCACGTCCTGTTGGCCTGAAGGATATTCTTTAGTGTTTTTTCTGTTAATGCAGCTTTGCTAGCAACAAACTCTCTTAACTGTTATCTGAAAAAAATGTCTTCATTTCATCCTCATTTTTGAAGGGTATTTCCAACAGATAAAGGATTCTGGGATGACAGGTGTTTGGTATTTCTCTTTCAGCACTTTGAAGATCTTTCATTGTGTGAACTCTACTGCTTCTGGTGAAAGGTCAGTGGGGTTTTCTACTCCCATAGACAATGTTTCTTTTTCTTTGTCTTCAAGATTTTCACTTTAGATTTCAGACGTTTAACTATCATATGCCTAAACTTTCCCAATATTTATCCTTTTTAGAGTTTGCTGAACTTCTTAGATCTGTAAGTCAACGTTTTTCACCAAATTTAGGAAGCTTTCAGCCGTTATTTCTTAACATTTTTTTCTGTCCAACACTCATATATATTAGACAATTTTATACTGCCCCACAGGTCCCTGAGGCTCAGTTCATTTTTCCTCAATATTTTTTTTCTTTCTGTGTTTCAGACTGGATAATTTCTATTGCACTCCCTTCAACTTCACTGACTTCTGTTATATTCAACCTACTGTGAAGTGCAATCTTCATTTTCTGTTCCTATACTTTTTAGTACTAGAATTTGTTTTTGGTTTTTTTATAGTTTTGATTTCTCTGCTGAGACTACTTATTGTTCACTGTATTTTTCTTTAATCCTTTAAATTATTTGTAATAGGAGCAGTTGGGTGGCTCAGTCAGTTAAGTGCCAGACTTTGGCTCAGGTCATGATCTTGCAGTTTGTGGGTTCAAGCCCCACACTGGGTTCTGCACTGATGGTACAGAGCCTGCTTAGAATACTCTCTATCTCGCTCACACTCTCTGCCCCTCCCCCACATGCATTCACACTCTCTCAAAATAAATAAGCTTAAAAAAAAAAAAAAAAGAACAGCATTTGTTTAAAAAAATAAAATAGGGGCAACGGGGTGGCTCAGTCGGTTGAGTGTCCAACTTCGGCTCAGGTCATGATCTCACAGTTTGTGAGTTCAAGCCCTATGTCGGGCTCTGTGCTGGCAGCTCAGAGCTTAGAGCCTGTTTCAGATTCTGTGTCTCCCTCTCTCTCTCTGTGTCTCCCCTGCTTGTGCTCTGTCTCTCTCTCTCTCTCTCTCTCTCAAAAATAAACAAAGAAATGTTTAATAAAATAAAATAAATTATTTGTAATAGCTATTTTGCTATGTGAGTTCTCTCATCTACAGGCTTTGTTTTTTCTTTAATATGGGTCACTATTTCCTTCCTGTCTGTTTGTATGTCTACTAACTTTTTATTGAACACTGACCACTCTAGATGTTGCATGCAGAAACTATGAATACTGCTATCTTCCTCTGAAGCGTGCAGATTTCTATTTTATCAGGCAGTTCAATTACTGCCTGACCACCTTGAATTTGTGGAGGCAGGATTCGACGCTATGTTTAGTGTGGATCTGAGGAAAGTCCATGGTATTTTTGACTCTTCTCTAACTTGACAGGACCCAGCCTTGGTTGGGGCTTGGTTTTAGGTCTTGTTAGGGTGAGTCTTACTCTGGAGTGAGATCTTTATTCTTAAGGCATGAACTTTCTGGCATCTGGATGCCAGGGGTAGTAAAGTTCTAATGAGATTTCTCCACTCTGGTAGGGCTGCAACTTCAAAGTCCCTGACTCTTCAGCCACCCACAGACTGCTTGACCTCTACTCCTGTCCTGTCCTGTACCTGTTACCTACGTAGTTAAATTCAGGTGGTTTTGCCCTGCACATACATAGCCCAGTCCACAGCTACCGACTCCTAGGAATTCCTCCCCCAGCCCGGCTTGTGTCTCTCAAAAATTCCCTACTCAGTGATGACCTGCCTCACGGACTCCAACCACTTCAGCTGCCCTACACCCTGATCTCTGCCTCCTCAGCCAAGTGGAGGCACTATGGTCTGTTGAGATTCCAGCTCTGTGGGCAGGGCTGGGAAATTGCCCCCACAAAGAGAACTGCAGAGCTCACCTCATAAGTTTTCCTTTTCTTAGGCACTGAAATTTTATACTGCCTCCTGTCCACTGCTTGGCAAGAGTTGCTTCATTTATACTGTCCAGCTCTGTAACTATTTATAGAGAGACGGCTAGCTTGATACCGGTTATGCCATTATCATAAGAAGCAGAGTGTTACCCTAAGCCACAGGCTAGAAATACCAGCCTCCATTTCGTTTTTAAGATGGAAAACTAAGAGTGAACATAATTTCCTATGTCTATTAAGCTAAACTTAATCTACCCTTCTCCCAACATCAGATCAAAACTCCAACTTACTTGCCAGATGGTATTCTCCATAGTAATCAGATCAATAATGCATATTTTATGATCTCTCCCGTTATGATCTTTTGTAAAATATAGGCAAGAACACAGAGGGAATTGCAATATTGATAAATATGGTAACATGAATTTTTAAAGGTCCCATAAGAAATTAATCCTACTCCTCCAAAATATCCACTTTAACTTATGAAATACATATAGATAAAAATTAAAATAATAAAATATGTAAAGTTTCCATGAAAGGGAGCACGGGAATCAGGTCTACCGATAAGAGGCAACAACCCAACTCTCCTATAAGACCTGACCTGAATAAAGCATCAGAGCCAAGAGAAATGTCAGTATTTTGTCTCCATTTTGGAGATGAAGAAACTGAAGTACATCTAACTCACTCCAAGACTGTGTTCATTTGTTCATTAAGTTAAACATATGTACATATATATTTTTATCATCTTACATGTGTGTGTGTATAAACATGCACACACACATACATAAAATATGATAATTCTACAGTACTTTACTAAGAGTATTTTTTTAGAGCAGTTAGGTTCACAGAAAATTCAAGGGAAAGTACAAATATTTCCTATTATACCTCCTGCCCCCACACATGTATATCCTCCCCCATTATCAATATCCCTCACCAGAGTGGTACACTTTTAAAACTGATGAACCTATCCTGATACATCATAATTACCTAAAGTCCATAGTTTACATAAGGGTTTATGCCTGGTGTTGCACAGCCTCTGTGTTTGGACAAAAGTACAAAAACATATTCATCATTATGATATCTTATAGATTCACCACCCTAAAAATCCTCTATGCCCTGCTTATACCTACCTCTCCCCACTTCCAACCTCGGCAACCACTAATCTTTTTATTATCGCCATAGTTTTGCCTTTTCCAGAATGTCATATAGTTGGAATCATACAGTGTGTAACATTTTCAGATTGGCTTCCTTCACTTAGAAATATGCATTTAAGGCTCCCCCATGTCTATTCATGACTTGATAGTTCACTTACGTTTAGCGATTGACAATATTCCATTGTCTGGATCTACCACAGTTTCTCCATTCAACTATTAAAGGACATCTTGGTTGCTTCCAACTTTTGGCCATTATGATGAATATAGCTGCTATAAACATCTGTGTGCAGGGTTTTTTGTGGACAAAAAAACAACCAACTCCTTTGGGTAAATACCAAGGAATGTGACTGCTAGATCACAGAGTAAGAATATGGTTAGTATTATAAGAAACTGCCAAACTGTCTTCCAAAGTGTCTGTACCATCTTGTGTTCCCACCAGCAATGAATGAGGGTTCCTGTTGCTCCACATCCTCGCCAGCATTTGATGTTGTCAGTGTTCTAGGACTTTGACCATTCTAATAGGTACATAGTGGTATCTCAACGTTGTTTTAGTTTGTATATCCCTGATGATGTATGATGTCTTTTCATCATTTCCCATCTGTATCCCTTCCATGGGGAATTCTTTGCCCTCAAGGATGGAACTGGATATTTCCTTTCTCCCACGTGGAAGGCTAGAGATGACTGGAGCTGGATACTTCCCTTTCCCCAGATCAGTTAGGTTCTGATACTACTCCAACAGGCTGGGCTCTGGTTAACTAGTTTCCCTTGAGGGCAGGTCTTATTAAGAAGAAAAAACTGTCCTGGCATATTTCAAAACGGTTCCTTTCTTCTCATGTGCCAGATGCATGGGAAGACCTTTCCCCAATATCTCCTGTGAGAATCTGGCTGAGCCCCTGGAAATAAATCTCACAATACTGTGGGGGCCCCCTGTGACTGGCTCCTCCTAGAGTTTTTGATTCTCGGACTTGTCCAGAGCCTCCAGCAATTCATCTATTATAATTCAGGTTTTCCTATTCTGGCACTGCTTCCTGTGACAGTTTTTGCATGCCACTCCCTGTATTCACCTGTCTCTCCAATCTCAGAGGCAGCAGTCTGCCCTGTGTCCTCCCCTCTCTTATGGATCCAAAAAGAATTACTGGTTTTTCTGTCTGCTCAGGTTTTTAGGTGTTGTGAGGACAGAGCGGTAACTTCCAAGCTCCTTAACATAAGAAACCAAAAACTGCAAGCTACAGAACTTTCAAAAACAAGTTGATAATGAGACCAATCTTATACTTAAAGCCTTTCAGGTTAAGCACTTGACCCAGGTCCTGGCAAGTTGACCGAGCCTTGGCCACACACGGCTCTAAGCTGCTCAAAACAAAGCAGTGTGCACCTTGCCACAATGTCTTGGGACGGATGAAATCATAAGATTTTCTGTCTAGAAGGGATTCTATGCCCTAACATGGCATTTCATACACACATCTCTTTTAGAACACAACATATAAGGGGCACCTGGGTGGCTAAGTCAGTTGAGCGTCCGACTTCAGCTCAAGTCATCTCACAGTTCATGGGTTCGAGGCCTGCATTGGGCTCACTGCTGTCAGCATAGAGCCTGCTTCAGATTCTCTGTCTCCCTCTCTCTCTCCACCCCTCCCCTGCTTGCGCGCTCTCTTTCAAAAATAAATAAACTATTTTTTAAAAATAGAGCTGTTATTGTGTCAATAGGCTGAGACCATGAAGGTCTACGTTCATCTTATATCCACTTTACACAGAATAGTACATGGGCCAAAATAGGAATATACTGCTTACTGAATGCATAATTTAATAATAAAAATCTCTAGATTCCCCCCACCACCATGAAGGAATTCCAATAGATAACCTTGGTAAGTCATAAAAAAGTGTAAAAATTAAGGAAAAATAATGCTAAAGACATTTATTGTTCAAACTTGGAAATACCCCCCCGGATGAAAGACATACAAACTCTTATTGAGCCTCTTTGAAGCCTCAGCTCCTGCATCTGTAAGAGAGGATAATAATAATCAATCTAAACTATGAGGACCAGGGGCACTTGGGTGGCTCAGTCAGTTCAGCGTCTGACTCTTGATTTTGGCTCAGGTCACAGGATTGAGCCCCACATCAGGCACCACACTGAGCATGAAGCCTGCTTAAGATTGTCTCTCTCTTTCTCTCTCTCTCTCTCTCTGTCTCTGTCTCTCCGTCTCTCTCTCTCTCTCCCTCAGCCCCTCTGCCCCGCTCGTGCTCTCTCCCTGTCTCTAAACAAAAGAAATCAGTGTGCCTGGATGGCTGAGTTGGTGAAGTGTCCGACTTTGGCTCGGGTCACGATCTGATGGTTCACAAACTGGAGCCCCGCATCAGGCTGTCTGCTGTCAGCACAGAGCCTTCTTCAGAAACTCTGTCCCCCTGTCTCTCTGCCCCTCCCCTGCTCATTTTCTCTCAAAAATAAGCATTAAAAAAATAATAATAATAAATTTAATTAAAAAAAACTTTTAATGTTTGTTTATTTTGAGAGAGACAGCATGCGACCAGGGAAGGGGCAGAGAGAGGGAGAGAGCAGGCTCGACATAGGGCTCAATCTCACAAACCGTGAGATTGTGACCTGAGCCAAAATTGAGAGTCAGACACTTAACTGACTCAGCCAGCCAGGAGCCCCCACAAAAAAAAATCTTAATAAACTATGAGGTTCAAATACATTATGAATACAAAGTTCCCATCACAGCACATAGACACTCAGTAAATTACTATTTTCATTTTATTATTATTAGCAGCAGCAGTAAATTTCACTACACAATGGCCATCTCCTATAGGAGGCTCAATAAACTGACTTTTGTTTCTTGAGTAAAAGACACTTCTCCGCCTTGGTCAGCCATCAGAGTTGGTCATATTACCCTGCTCTCTGATGTTACAGTACAGAAAACAATATGCTACAGTAAGACGGTCTAAAACGACCTATTCAAAGTCAAGTATCTAAAAGGCCTGAGTGTCAGAAGAACAAAAAGATGCAAATAGTGGTTAGTCAGCTGATAATTCACTCCAAGGAAAGCAGACAGCTATTAATAAACTACTGAAGCCTACAGCGCTGGCTCGTGAACACACAGCACCCTGCCACCTCCAAGCCAATAAACTGCTCGCTCATTTGGAGAACTTCCTTTCTTTCCCTTCCCCTTACTTCCCTTCCTTCTTTCTTCTCCGCCTCCGTCCTGACACTGTCTGCTATTTCTTCTCTGAGTCCCTCTCCTCTCTTTTTACCAATTAGAATACAGAATTCAATCCTATCCTTAGTCTTAGTATTTATTATACTTTTCAATAAAATAAGGAACATGGGTTTTAAAGACAAACCAGGATTCAGTTCCGGTTCTAATAATTAGCTGTGTAACATTTAATTAAGTCCTTGTTTGCTCAGCTGGAAAACAGGGATAACAGCATCTCCACATGGTTACAGTGAGAAGTAAATTTATTTTAATTTAATTTAACTTCATATAATTTAATATAATTAATAAGTTGTGTAGCCTAACACCTGGCATATGATAGGTCTTCCATAAAGTTAATGTCCTTCTCAACTTCTCTAGGAAAATATTATCTAATTCTTAGTTATGTTGTCTACAGGTCAAGAGTTCTCAACAGAAAAGGAGACCACCATTCCTTGAACATATTTCTATTTTATGGATACAGATGAAATCTATCCATGATGGATATAGAGAATGCTTTTGACTACAGAATTTTGCACTGCACTGATGCAAACACTTGATTCTGGGTAGTCTTCTTGTTTTAAAAAATAAGTTGGGACAGAGAAATTTAAATAAACTCTGGAAAGACAAAGTAATTAGTGAAAATTATAAGCTAACCGTGTAAGAGGCACTGAAACATTCCACGTAAAACAAGAAGTTAAGAGGTAACACTGCATTTTAAAAATTGGCTTGAGGGGCGCCTGGGTGGCTCAGTCGGTTGGGTGTCGACTTCGGCTTAGGTCATGATCTTACGGTTCACAAATTCGGGCCCTGCATCAGGCTCTGTGCTGACAGCTCGGAGCCTGGAGCCTGCTTCAGATTCTGTGTCTTCCTCTCTCTCTGCCCCTCCCCTCCTCACACTCTGTTGCTCTCTCTCTCTCTCAAAACTAAATAAACATTAAAAAAAATTTTTTTTTAGTTGGCTTGAAACTGCTTCAGGAGTTTGGGCCATGTAAGAAATAAATGAATTACTTCACAGGAATGGTTCCACTATCAAGGTCTCAATACAATAATAGTAGGCCAATGCCACTTGCCTCTTCCCACTCATTTTAACCTGAGACCCAGAGACTGACTCGACTCTCGAGTGAATTCTACACTGGTAGCCAGTCAATGTTTGTAAAAACAAAACTATTTTAGGGAAGTCACATTCACCAGGAATCAGGACCAGACTACCCAGTGTTTCCTGCACCGAACTCAGCCAGCCATCAGACAAACAGAACCAAAAGGAAAACTACATATGGTCACTGTGTGATACTTCGGGCAACATCCAAGAAGAGAATGTGCACCTGCTGGTGACGCCCAATGCGAGCCCTTTGACCACAAGCCTCAAAACACCACAGCACAGGCCATACTGCATGAGTCGAAACCAAGTCAGGGGGTACAGAGAACTGTGTGGCAAACACTGTGTAACATAGGAGGCCAGGAGTACAAGCCAGAGAAAGGGATTAGGAGGTACTGGGGAGGGTGCGGGGAGGGGAGCCATTATTCTGTTCAGGTACAAGTTCAGTGCCAGCAAGGACAAAATAACTAGGTAGACAAAATTTCTTCAGGGAACATAAAACAAAGACAGTATTAAATTGAAAACTGCAAATTCAAAGAAAAGGTAAAGGTGAACGTTTTCAGGACAGAAGAAAACCAGCTGTGATACGGAGCCCCGAGGCAACGAATACAAATGGGAGAGGCAACGCACTTTAGTAATTAAAAAGCACGGCATTCAGAAACCAGAAGTACTGGAAGAGTTTGGGCTTTTATTGCAGAATAGCATGTTTTTACGGAGATCATAAGAGGATATGCCATGGCATGCAGTTTTTGAAAAACATCAAAGATCTCAACCTACAGCCACAAAAATGGGAGGCAATTTCTGAGCCTGAGTCCCAGGAGCGTGCGGTCTCCTCTCACTGCCTGTCTCCGAAGGGTGTGAGGGCACTGCAGCCCAGCGAACACCCCACGTTCCCTGGGGGCAGGCTGGGGTGACCATACTTACTGGGGTCCTCCCACTGGAGTAAATGCAGCTTCCACGCAGAGTAATACAAAAATCCCAGTACCAGAAAAAGGCAGAGGGCTAGCAGCAGATTGCGCACAAATACCAAGAGTCCCATCTTCACATGGTTTACAATTTCCTACATGACCTAAAAGGAAAAAAAAAAAAAAAAAAATCAAAAAAATAATTCAGGTCTTAAAGGATAAAGCAATCATCTTGTTGATATACTCTATCTTAAAATAAGTATTTACAGGAGAATTTCCAAACGAAGAACCACCTGGAGTTACCACTGAGTTCCTGACCTAGCAATCCTCCAAGCTGCCCGTCCTGGCCTTGAGACACAGCTCCACCAGTCACTCAGCATCCAAAGCCAGAACTCAGCAATTGTCCCTGCGTTCCTCCTCTCCCTCCTTCCCAGCACCCAATCAATGACCAAATTGTGGCGATTCCAACCTCCCACGTAAGTCTTGAGTCATGCCCCTTCCCCCCATCACTACCCTAGTCCACACCACCGCTGCATTCCCACAGACGGTTCCCCGCCTCCGAAGTGCGCTCTCCCGGATCCATTCTCACACGGAGGTAGGACTGGTCCGTTATTCTGACGCCACTCTCCTGCTTCAACCCCACTGAGCTGGCGTTCCACCGACGTGTAACAAAGTACCGCAAACCCGGCAGCTCCAAGCAACACAGATGTGTTGTCTCAGAGCTCCGGGTGCCCAACGTCCCGGTACACTGTGTCTCAACAGGGTCCTCTGCACAGGGTGTCACAGGGCCAAAACCAAGGAGTCGGTCGGTAGGGCTGTGTTCCTTTCTACAGACACCGGAGACGGATCTGCTTCCGAGCTCATTCCAGCTATGGGCTGAACGCAGTTCCCAGCAGCTGTAGGGCTGATGTCCCCATCTCCTGGCCGGATATCAGTCTCTGCTCCACGCGGCCCCCTTCAGCCACGCTGGGTTAGGTCCCTCTCACTCTGAATCTCTCCAACTTCCCCTTCTACCACATCTTGCTTCTGTCCCCAGCCAGAGAAACTTCTTTGCTTCTCAGGCTCATATGATTAGGTCGGGTCCACTTGAAGAATCCAGGATAATCTCCCTGTTTTAAGGTCTGTAGTCTTTAAAAAAAAATTTTTTTTTTAATGTTTCTTTATTTTTGAGAGAGAAAGAGAGAGATAGAGCATGAGCAGGGGAGGAATAGAGAGAGAGGGAGCCACAGAATCCAAAGCAGGCTCGAGGCTCTGGGCTGTCAGCACAGAGCCCGACGTGGGGCTCAAACTCACGAACCGTGAGATCATGACCTGAGCTGAAGTCGGATGCTTAACTGACTGAGCCACCCAGGCTCCCCAAGGTCTGTAGTCTTAACTGCATTTGCAAAGTCCCTTCTGCCACATGAGGGAACATATTTATGGATACCAGGGATTCAGATGTGGACATCTTTGGGGGGCCATTCTGCCTAACACATCTTTCATTAAATTCTCAATTCCTTGAGAATAAAGGAATTGCTCCTTAGAGTTTAGCAGTTTCTGACTGTACCCCTATTTACTCTCCAACCCATCTCTTGCACTTTCCAACCCTGTCTGTGTCCTTTGCCTTTCTTCTTCCAACTCACTGAACGCAGCCTTGTTTCTTTCCTCAAGGCCTGCCTGGAACATTCTCTGATGATCAGCATTCTCTGATGCTCACCTTAAATGTAACATCAGCCGGGAAGACTTCCTAGGATCACCACCCCCTACCCCACTAAGATATCTTGGCCATGAAATAACATATGAGAAAGAAATTATGTATAAACACTATACATAAAGTGATTAAAAAGTTATCAACTAGAGATTATATAACTGTCCACCTAGAAAAGCCAAGAGAATCAACTGAAAAAACCATCAGAACAAATAAGTAGGTGATAAGATTAATTTACAAAACTCAACAGCTTTTTTTAAGTTTTAATTTAAGTAATCTCTACACTCCACATGGGGCTCGAACTCACAACCCTGAGATTAAGAGTCGCGTGCTCTTTCAACTGAGCCAGCCAGGCACCCCACAAAAATCTTCTTAAAAACTATACCAACAATAACTGATGAGAAGATGTAAGAGGAAGAATTCCATTCATGATGGCAACAAAACCTATAATATATCTAAAAATAAACTTAGGAGGAAATGGGCAAGATTTTCACCAAAGGGCATAAAAGATCTGAATAAATAAAGAAAACACACCAGGCTCCTAAGTGAGAAGTTTCGATATTGGAAATATGTCAGTTCTCTATAAATTCAGTCTGACTCCAGCCAAGATCCATGTTTGTTTGTTTGTTTTAACTTAAATCTAAAGTTAATCCAAAGACTTCATGCCCAAGAAGAGCCAAGAAATTGTTTTTCATGAAAAATAATGAGGATTTGCCTTACCAGATATCAAAACAACTCAAAAAACTAAAAGTAAATAAAATAAAAATACAAATAAAATTAAAAAAAAAAAAACAAAACTCAAAGCTGTAATTCTTAAGATAGATGAGTACTGGCACAGGAAAAGACAAACAGATGAATAGAACAGAGTCTACAAATGAGCTTCCTTAGTAGAGACAGATAAATAGAGATATACACACATACATACATGTATAAATGATTTTACTTTATCTATATATGAATTTATTCTATGATAAGGATATAAATCTTATAAAGAAAAAAAAAACATGATAGGATACATAGCTGTTGATGGGGTTACCTCCAGGAAATAGGATGCAATGTTAGGAAGTACTTTTTCCTTTATATATTTCTAAGTTAAGTTTATTTGTTGTAAGTCACAAGTATTACCTCTACAATTTTTTAACATTAAAAAAACCAAACACCACACTGTAGAAATGTAAAATGGCAGACTCTTTCAGAAGCAATGGGGAAGTAAGTGGCTACTGAAATTTACAACATTCGTGCACCCTGGCCCAGCATTTCTATTTCTGTGACTTCTTCCTAAAGGAACATTCCAACAAATACTTTACAAAATAGGTACATAAATGTCCATTAGCAACACTCATTATAAGAACAAAATACTAGAAAAAAAATTCAAATGTCCATCAACAGGGAACCAAACAAATAAATTATTGTGCATCTACACAATGACATCTATATCAGCTGGGGTCTTGGCAGGAAACAGATGGCACATGCAGAGAATGAACCAAAGGAAATTAATGACAGGATTTTTTATAGCTGTGTGAGTAGAGTGAAAGGAACCAACCACGGGTGGTGAAGCATCCAGGGACTATCAACAGTAGGAAGCTACTCTTGCCCTCAAGGTGAAAGAGCAGGAGACAAAGGGTATCATCGGAAAAGAGAGGCCAGCCATCAGGAAGATCACTACCAAGGGCACAGCGGCTCCTGGAGCCCCAGTAAGGGGTGGGAGGGGTAAGAAATGCTCTGACTTCTCCCACCACTCACCCTCTGATCCCTGTCCATGTCTTTTATCAGCTGATTCCAAGCCAGAGGGCAAAAAAGCCCAGATGATGCTGTTCTTAGATGTCAGTCACCAGCACAGAGGATACAAGGTGGGTGATGGATTGATGAGGGCAAGAGAATGACATGTATAGTATACGATGTACCCATTACACAGAATGAGGCACAGCTGTATGTCCTCACATAGGCAAAACGTCTAGTATACACTGCTAAGTGGAAAAAATCTAGTTGTAGAGTCGTAATATATATGTATGGCCCATATGCTGGTGGTAACAAACAAGGACGACACTGATATTGAAAATTAAGGTTACGTGTTAAGCACATACTTACAAGAATAGGCACCAAACTGAAAAGTGGGTTTGGAGGGTTGTTTTCTTTTCACAATCTGTTTATTTGTACATTTATGTTTAATTTGAATTTTTATATTTATGCAAATAACAAATGTACAAAGGGGTGCTTGGGTGGCTCAGTTGGTTGAGCGTCTGACTTCAGCTCAGGTCATGATCTCGCAGTCTGTGGGTTCGAGCCCCGCGTCGGGCTCTGTGCTGACAGCGCAGAGCCTGGAGCCTGCTTCAGATTCTGTCTCCCTCTCTCTCCGCCCCTCCCCACTCATGCTCTGTCACTCTCTCTGTCAAAAATAAATAAACATTAAAAAAAATATAACAAATGTACAAAGTTTTCACATTGAAACAGGAATTAGAGACTTGCAATTCCAGCAACACAAAGGCCTGTATCCCATCCAGGGCTCCCGTTAAAAACAACAACAAATTTAAGGGGTAAGCAGCCTGCCTACAAAGGCAGGTGGCTGTTGGAAAGACGCCTGGGTGGCTCAGTCGGTTAAGCGTCCAACTTCGGCTCAGGTCAGGATTTCATGGTTCATGAGTTCGAGCTCCAAGTCGGGCTCTGTGCTGACAGCTCAGAGCCTGGAGCCTGCTTTGGATTCTGTGTCTCCCTCTCTCTCTGCTCCTGCCCCGCTCGCACTCCGTCTCTCTCTCTCTCTCTCAAACATAAACGTTAAAAAACAATTAAAAACAAAACAAAACAAGCCTTGCCTTTCAGAAGGCGGCCGTACCTTCCCCTGCTTTCTGTCCTGAATGCAGATGTGATGCCTGAACATACATACAGTCTACAAACCTGAGGCTCCAGCAGACACAGGACCATCAGTCAGTCAACAGATTTACCTATCTGTTCAGCAAATATGACAGCGAGAAGGCTGAACTAATCACCTATTTCACTTCTACCTCCTCTTCCATTAAGGAAAAGGATCTTCAAATGAAGATGTAGAACAAACACCCAAACACCCAAAGAGGAAACTGGTTTCCTAAAGTGGATGACACACAAAGAAACAAATAAAATAAGCGCTTAAAATACGCCAAAACCTCCAAGACGGAAAAATAACAGCACCTCAAAATTCTGAGAGACGAAATTTCAAACTCACAGCTAGGACAAAAGCTTGAGGGTGTTGGGGGAAACCGCTCCTCTCACACACTGTGTGGTGGTGGGAAGGATGGGGCCATGTCTAACGAAATTACATGCTTTGCCCTTTACCCCAGTAATCTCACATTTAAGAAACTATCCAAAGACACACTGACAAAAATTCACAATTCACGCACATGGCTATTTACCGCAGCACTATTTGTAATATAAGAGAGTTAAGTCCTTTGGTCGGAACTGAATAAACTACGGTATATCCACTAAAATGGAGGATTATGCAGCCATGAAAAGGAATGAGCTCCCTCCTTGTCTGCCTTTCTGAATAATTTAATCTAAAAGCCATTAAGCTTCAGGTGCCAATCAGGGTAGGCGTGGACTGGAGTGAAGAGAGGTGTGGGGCATCCAGCCATCGTGAGGGGGTCTCGGGGTGTGGCAACAGGCAATGCTGGGATTAACCAAATAAGTAAGTACACTGATGCTAGCTAACAGGAGCCAGATTTCTCCATGGTGGGGAAGGGAATTGCAAACAGGAAAAGGGAAAAACGAAAATAAATTTTGGGGGTTGTACTGAAATTGAAAGGTTTGGTGTAAATGGATGGTTTTTGATATATAAAGATATGAACTATAAAAATAAATATAGATGTGGGCAGTGTGTGTGCCTTTGTGTGATACATGCATATATTCCCTAGCTCTGGTCACTGGAAAGAGCCTGGCAGCAGTCATGTCCCAATTACAAAGAGCACGTCTAGCAGCTAGACCTTGGTTTCTAAATACCATTCTTCCCTGACAGGAACCAGGGATCCCTGGAAGCATGGCTGACTGCAGGGCTGAGGCAAAGAAGGCACAAACAAGATAAGCCTGGATCCTCTGCGGTGCCTCGGAGCAGGTAAAGGCTCAAGGAGTGAGGCCATATCGAACGTAAAATGAAGCCAGCTTGTGGGGCTCCTAATGGTCAGCTCTGGAGCAGTTCAGATCAATAATAAAAGATCATGACCCATTAAACAAGAGCCTAATAAATGAGGAGAGGAGAAAGTGCTCCCTTAGATCAGAATACCAACTAATGAATGTAGAAGGAATAACGTAATTAGAAAGTCACCATTTGTTATAGCGGCACTATCAACAACAGCCATAATATGGAAAGAGCCCAAATGTCCATCGATGGATGAATGCATAAAGAAGATGTGGTACACACACACACACACACACACACACACACACACACACACAAAATGGAGTATTACTCGGCAATCAAAAAGAATGAAATCTTGCCATTTGCAACTACATGGATGGAACTAGAGGGTATTATGCTAAGTGAAATTAGTCAGAGAAAGACAAATATCATATGACTTCACTCATATGAGGACTTTAAGAGACAAAACAGATGAACATAAGGGAAGAGAGGCAAAAATCATATAAAAACAGGGTGGGTGATAAAACAGAAGAGACTCTTAAACATGGAGAACAAACAGAGAGTTACTGGAGGGGTTGTGGGAGCGGGAATGGGCTAAATGGGTAAGGGGCATTACAGAATCTACTCCTGAAATCACGGTTACACTATATGCTAACTAACTTGAAAGTAAATTTTAAAAATAAATTAAATTTTAAAAAAAGAAAGTCACCATTTGGTAACCATTTCAGCAATAATTCAGCTAAGAAATATCAAAGGATGCTAAAATTAATGGGTAGAATTTTGAGAAATGGGGTATTCTACAGTCTTCAAGTTTCTGCCCATAAGATACCTCTTATAATTAGAGGGGAAAAGTGTAACCTTACAATGGAGAAATCTGATAGACGACACAATAAATGAGCTAAACGCTATATGGGAATTCTTGGCAGTATTTTTGCAACTCTTTTGTAATTATTTCAAATTATTACAAAAGAAAAAAATTAAACCAGTCCTCAAATGAATGTTCAAATACACATCCAAGTGAGAGATTTTGCAGCCACTTAAGATGTAATTTATGGGGGGGTGGGGGGGGAGATGTAATTTATGAAAAAATTATAGTGACATGGGGAAGTGCTTATGATATAGTAGTGGATGAAAAAAAGACACAGGTATCATGTACCCAGCCATGAAAAAGAAAAGAAAAAGACTAGAGTAAAACATAAAAATAACACTAGATTAATAGCGAGAACTGTTCAGGCTGCAGGAGCTCACCTGGCCTCCCTGTACAGCCACAAAAAAAGCATGCAGGTAAAGAGTTGCCATAAGCTTGCTGCAGCACGTAGAGTGGAGCAGCAATCAGACTCATCCTCTTCCCGTGTATTCACCTTGGAGAAGGAGGTGTCTCGCTTCTGCCCAAAGCTAGCGCAACAAACACTAAGTGCCAGGAATTATGCAAAGCCCAGGAGACACGAAGACAATCAAACGCATACTCTGCTCTAGAGGGTCACTAAGTTCGCCACTGACCTCTTAACTGTCAAACCCAATGGACATTACTGTCCTCTCGGGCCTTGACCTTCCTGCAGCCTCTGAAACTGGGAGAGGCAGTACAGCATGGTGGTAGGTCCTTTCTCTGCCTTCTTTGCCTACCAATGCCAGCTCATCTTTTAGGTCTCTAAGTCAGAGCAGACTTGGGTCTTACCTCTCTCAGGTAAGCTTTCCTTAATGCCCTATACTATGGCTATGTCTGCTCCCATAACATCCCATGCTTACCTATATCACAGCATTTATAAAACATCTTGCCTATTTTTCTGTCTCTGCAAAGAATCAGCATATAATTTGAAAGCAGAATCTATAACTTAGGTCTGTGAATCACCTGCATCTAACAGCACAGCACCTAGTACAGAGCAACACTCAAGAAGTGTTTGTTTAGGGGCCCCTGGGTGGCTCAGATGGCTGAGTGTCTGACTCTTGATTTCAGCTCAGGTCACGATCCCAGAGTCGTGAGATCAAGCCACGCTGAGCGTGGAGCCTGCTTAAGATTCTCATTCTCTCTCTCCCTTTGCCCCTCTTCTCCCCGGCTTGCCGGCTCTCTCTCTAAAAGAAAAAAGAAAAATTTTCTGAAGTATTTGTTTAAGAAATAAACCAATATATTTCTAATTATGTGCACCAACTCAAGACACGATATAAGCTGTACACATCCCAAAACATAATATATCCTGAAGCTATGATTTGTGTGCAAATCATATATCGGCATAGCAATTTTGAAAGAGGAGAGGAGCTTGGGGTACTACGTGAGGCCGTCTTAACATTTTCATTCTGCAGATATCCCCAAGGCAATTTTGTTCCACATCTATGATTTAATTTGCCATCATTATGCTGACCATCCCGAACTTTACCTTCTAAGTAACTGCTTCTGAGTTCCACATCCACGCAACGTCCTGCTCTACAGCATCATCTAGATGTTTCACAGATGCCCCACATTTCCTCCTTCTCCTCTGTTCACTATCTCAGGTGAAAGGCGACATCTTCACAGGTGCTTCTGTCAGAAACCTGGAAATCATCCTTGACACCACCCTCCTTCCCACTCCCACCTCCACATATAATCAATCACTGAGTCCTATGAGTTTCACTTGTGAAATCCTTCGTGCATCCATCCACCCCTCCACCTTCACTACCACCATCCTATTTCAAGTCGCTATAATCTTTGGCTTGGACTCCTACTACAGCCCCCTGGTAAGCCTCCATTACCCATTCTTGGTCTTCGCCGACTCATTCCCCACAGAGCAGCCAATGTGAATTTATCTCATTCCCAAGCTTAGACTTTGCAAATGTCCCACTGTCCTTAGGGTAAGGTCCCAGATTCCTTCACAAGCCACGTAAGGCTCTGCATCATTTGGTCCCTGCCCACTGCTTCCCACGTCTCCTGCCATCCCCTACACCTCACCTCGATGAGTCTGCAACACTGACCGTCTTTCAGTGTTTTCCACTCCCCATGCTCTCTCCCAAGGTCAGGCTGACACTGTCCCGACACTTACGCTTCATATCACCAATTCCCACTCAGACTTAAAGGTTAATTCCACAGAGAAAGCCTTACCTGTCTCCACACTTCAGGTCTCCCTGTTCTAAATTCCCACAGCAGCTGCTTATCCTCTTATGAGCATTTACAGCAATAATTTAACATTCATATTCTGGCTAATTCAGGCAGGGAACGTGTCTGTTTGGTTCACCATTGTATCCTTGGTAGTGACTCAAAAATCTACCTGCTCACTGACTGAATATTTAGTCAGAGTGTGCTCAAAACAAGGTACAGGGGCGCACCTGGGTGGCTCAGTTGGTTGAGCGTCCAACTGCAGCTCAGGTCATGATCTCATGGTTTGTGAGTTCGAGCCCCGCATCAGGCTCTGTGCTGACAGCTCAGAGCCTGGAGTCTACTCCAGATCCTGTGTCTCCCTCTCTCTCTGCCCCTCCCCCACTCACACTCTGTCTCTCTCTTTCTTTCAAAATAAATAAAAACATTTTAAAAAGGTACAAAAGGCATATAATGCTAGGTTATTTTAATTTAGCCATGAAAGTAAAATTATATTAAAAATATGAACTCATTGAAACAAACTGTATCAAACTCCTATAATTTCTAAAACATCCTACAATATGGTTATTTTCTGAACTATACTTAGCAAGAATTTTTAGCCTAAAATGTCAGAATTTTGCTGACCTTCAAATATCAGTCCCTATTGGATATAAACTCAAGTATGACAAAAGCATGCAGAGCAAAAACCAAAGTATTTCCTGAGCATGTCTCCTATGAATATTTTCAAGGCAAGCTAATTAGAAGTTATTATATACTGTACTATTTATTATACAGCTTCCCAAAAAATTACTGAAAAGCTCATCAATTTTTTGAAAACATTTTTGCTGAATGCACACCTCCTATTCAGATGTTATGCATGACTAGGCAGATTTAAGTAATTAATATGCAATATGTTAAATCCTTCTATGCAAAAAAGCTGTGCATTTTCTAAGTGCAAGTAAGTGTGTAGGGTAGGTTAATATTGTTAATATTCATACAGCACACACCGTGAACTGGCCACAGTTTTAAGAGTTTTGAACAACTTAACTCACTGAATCTTCTCACCAATCCTGTGAGGTTACTGTTTCCATTGTATAGAGAAAAAACTGAGACACAGAAAGGTTAAATTACCTTAAGATCACAGAGCCAGTCAGTGACAAAGCCAGAATTCAAATCCTGACCTGGCTTCAGTCACATAACTTTTTCCACTTGAAGACGCCCTAGAATGTATCAAAACAATAATAAAAGGGCGCCTGGATGGCTCAGTTACGCATCTGACTTCAGCTCAGGTCATGATTTCACGGTTTGAGTTCGAGCCCCACATCGGGTTCTCTGCTGTCGCCATGGAACTGGCCTAGGATCCTCTGTCCCCTGCTCTCTCTGCCCCTACCCCACTTGCTTTATCTCTCTCTCTCTCTCAAAATAAATAAACTTTAAAAAAAAAAAAAAAGAGGGGCGC
Organism: Panthera tigris; assembly: GCF_018350195.1. Lineage (NCBI taxonomy): Eukaryota > Metazoa > Chordata > Mammalia > Carnivora > Felidae > Panthera > Panthera tigris. Next base: position 34,060,166 of record NC_056667.1, on the reverse strand, counting down.
CTGGGTGGCTCAGTCGGTTAAGCATCCGACTTCGGCTCAGGTCATGATCTCACGGTCCGTGAGTTCGAGCCCCGCGTCGGGCTCTGTGCTGGCAGCTCAGAGCCTGGAGCCTGTTTCGGATTCTGTGTCTCCCTCTCTCTCTCTGACCCTCCCCCATTCATGCTCTGTCTCTCTCTGTCTCAAAAATAAATAAACATTAAAAAAAGTAATAAAAAAATTAAAAAAAGAGGAACTAGCCATAACCTCTTAAAAGAAAAAAATAGTAAAAAGAAATCGGTATAGGATCTAAACAAAAATGCTGCAACAATGTTAGAGAGGAACCGGGGGGTGGGGAGAAGCATAGTAGATGAAGACCACAAGACAGGAAAAATGTTGTCACAGAACAGATGAAGATCATTAACAAAGATTACCCCAGCCCTACCCACTCCCAAATGGCGCTATAAAGCAAGAGATAACTAAGAGCAGAGACTACAGGTAGCGCTCAGGGAAAAAACAGTAAGACAACATTAAAAAAAAATAAAATAAAATTAGCATTCAGGAAGAGTAAACAAAGAAAACTAACAACATCATGGAAATTAAAACCTCAGTGGAAAGTGGTCACTGCTGAAAAGACAGTAAGAGTCATGAGAGCAACGGTGGGGCACCTGGTCGGCTCAGTCCATACAGCATAGAGCTCTTGATCTTGGGGTTGTGGGTTGGAGCCCCACATGGGATGTAGAGCTTACTTAAAAAAAATAAAATCTGTAGAAAGAAAGAAAGAAAGAAAAAGAAAGAAAGAAAGAAAGAAAGAAAGAAAGAAAGACTGGAAGAAAGCAAGCAAGCAAGCCATGGTGGATAAAAAAATGAGCAAGATAAAATGAAAAAGAATAAAAAGTGTAAGAGGATTACTAAAACCCAAACAACAAAACAAAAACATGCAGCAGTAGTAGTCACAGGAGATCCAGCATAAGTGTAAATGGTATCTGAAAAAGAGAACTGGGCAAACAGAAGAGGAAACAAGATGTAAAAATGGATTAGAGAGAGCTGGGCTAAGGGCAAGTTGGCCCAAAGATACAGCGTCTTTGGCTTCTCCAAACCACAACAGCCTAAGGGCAAGGATTACCTGGGGACCTCCAAAGGGAATTCAAAAGCTAGAGGTATGCTGAGGTCCCGGTGACTTCTGCGTGGGTTACAGATTTATTGCCTTTCAGTTCCACATTCACCCTTTTTGCTTGCTCTGTGAAAATGAGCCCGGGCCCTTTTAAGTATTTTCCTTTGCCAGCTCACATGACGTGGAGCTTTGTTAGAAGTTGCCGAAGAGCTACTGCAGGAGGAAAATAGTTTTGCTTCTGGGTGCCAGTGGGTTCCTCTGGGTAGGCTCCTACAGAGCACCTGGCTTTTCCAGTGCCCAGCCGTCAGCAATGAGGAGCAGCAGCCAACAGCTGCCCTCAGCACCCCTCCTGGGCGGTTTTGTACCAGTGCCTCTCATGAGACCCCTCTGTGCAAACAGCTTCCCCCAACACCCCAGAAGGCTGGTTTCCCACTAATTCCACCATGTGGCATCACAGGAACTCATCTGCAACCCAGTGAGTCATGGTCATGTCCACAAAGTCTGTAACTCAACCTGCAGCAGGTGTGGGGGAGACTGTGGGGCTCCTCATGGAGCACTCTCTCTCAGCCCTGGGGTGGGGGCTGCTCCTTGTATCTGCTACATCTATATTCTTTAGAGTCCTCTTTACTTCTTTTGAAAAGCTTTATCGAGGGGCACCTGGGTGGTTCAGTCGGTTAAGCGTCCAACTTTGGCTCGGGTCATGATCTCACAGTTCATGAAATCAAGTCCTGTGTCAAGCTCTGTGCCTGCCTACAGCTCGGAGCCGGGAGCCTGCTTCAGATTCTGTGTCTCCCTCTCTCTCTGCCCCTCCCCACTCGAGCTCTGTCTCTTTCTCACTCAAAAATAAATAAACATAAAAAATTTAAAAAATAAAAAAGAAGGGGCGCCCAGGTGGCTCAGTCGATTAGGTGTCTGACTTCAGCTGGGGTCATGATCTCACGGTTCGTGAGTTCAAGCCCCGTGTAGGGCTCTGTGCTGACAGCTCAGAGCCTGGAGCCTGCTTTGGATTCTATGACTCCCTCTCTCTGTCCATCCCCTGCTCACACTCTCTCTCTCTCTCTCTCTCTCTCTCTCTCTCTCTCAAGAATAAATAAAACATTAAAAAAAGGAAAGAAAAAAGAAAAGCTTTATTGAGATATCATTCACATACCATACAATTCACCCAAAGTATACATTTCGATGGCTTTTAGTATTTTTACACAGTTGGGCAAACATTACTACAATCAATTTTAGAAGATTTCCATCACCCCAAAACAATACCCAGCACCTCTTAGCTGCTACCCCCCTGCCCAACATCCTGTTCTCTGAGCCCTAATCTACTTTCTGTTCCACAGAATAGGCAAATGTCTATAGACATTTCATACACAGTAAAACCTTGGATTGTGAGTAACTTGTTCTGCGAGTGTTCCGCAAGAAGAGCAAACATTTCTAATATATTTTAACTTGATAAATGAGCGATGTCTTGCAACACCAGTAGCATAGAACACTGAATGTCACATGATCACAATGGAGTCAATGGTTCTTCTCTCTTGCACACGCTGCAGGATTGTGGGTGATCGTCTCCCATGCTCAGATGCTCCATCTCAGGCTGCAGTGTTTGGCAGAAATCAGTGATTTTTCAGAACACTGGAAGGTGCCCACACCTGGCACTAGGATAATTTTGTCACTTCAAAGCACCTACAGACAGTCCTCTGCTTTTCCATACAAGAGTAAGCTTAGGAATGCTTTGCTTCACTCTAGGTCAGGCTGCTTGCAGACATAGACCCTTTCCTCTGCTGCCTTATTGCCAGTTATATTAAATACAGTATATGACAAGGGTTTACTAATACTGTACTGTAGTCAACATCCGTGTGAGCATATACAATGGTCCCCATGCAGAAAAAAGTTAAAAAGAACAGTGGTAAGAAGGAGATGATTACGGTGGAAATTAAGAAGGAAATCATCAAGAAGTACGAACAAGGTATGCGAGTGGCCGAAACTGTAAGATTTTCTAAGAAGTCTATGTCTGCATCTCATCTGCAGAGAAGGAGGAGAAAAAGGTGGAGGAATCCCTCACTTTAAATGAAGTTAGGGAGATGTGTAAAATGTGGGAAACAGTGCAAAACGAAATTCTGCAGAAAAGCACTACCCAAATAAGGCTGTAGCCCCCAAATAAGGTTGTAGCAGGGCAAACAATGAATCTGTTTAATGACAATGCAATGTCACATTTCTGCAACATCCTCAGAAGGAGGCAAAAGCAAGTGTCATTGGAAAGGTTCCTTGCTAAAGTTGCACAAAAGGAAAAAGATTACATTGAGCCAAGAGATAGCAGTGATTCCGTTAGTGATAGTGAAAGTTGTCTGACATGATAACCCTCCTCTCTCGTCTCCCTCGCACGAGCCACAAAGGTTTCCAAAGGTAAGTGCAGGTTAATTTACTTTTCTTTACATTTTGTATTTTATTTATTACTTTGTATTATATTATAGTATTGTAATCATTTTTATATCAATATTTTTGGGTTGTGGAACGAATCATCTGAGTTTCCATTATTTCTTTTTTTTAATTTTTTAAATGTTTATGTATTTTTGAGAGCAAAAGAGGCAGAAAGAGGGAAACACAGAATCTGAAGCAGGCTCCAGGCTCTGAGCTGCCAGCACAGAGCCTGATGCAGGGCTTGAACCCACAAACCGCAAGATCATGACCTGAGCTGAAGTCGGACATTTAACCAACTGAGCCACCCAGGCTACCCTTCATTATTTCTTATGCAGAAATTTGCTTTGATATACAAATGCTGTGGATTACAAGCATGTTTCCAGAACAAATTACGCTCGCAAACCAAGGTTTTACTGTATATGGAATAATACAATATGTGGTCTTTTGTGACAGGCTCCTTTCACTTAGCATAACATTTTCAAGGTTCATGTATATTGTAGCATGTTATCAGTACTTCATTTCTTTTTATTGCCAAATAACATTCCATCATACGAACACATCACATTTTATTCATCCGTTTATCAGTTGACTGACGTTGGGTTGTTTCCACTTTTTGGCTGAATAATGCTGCTAGGAACACTGATGTGCAAGTTTCTACATGGACATAAGTTTTAATTTCTCTTGGGTATATACTTATGAATGCACTTGGGTATACACCTAGGAGTGAAATATACCTGGTACATATGGTGACTCTATGTTTAACTGTTTGAGGAAATGCCAGCTGTACCTTTGTATGTTCCCATCAGCAGGGTTGTGAGAGTTCTGATTTCTCCACACCTGTGCCAACCCTAGTTCTTATCTATCTTTTTGATTACAGCCATCCTAGTGGGTATGAACCAAGCAAATGGAACAACAGATGTATAGATACAAAAATGGATAATTAGAGAGAGCTGGGGTGAGGGCAAGCGTCTCATTCTGGTTTTGCTTTACATTCCATTAGTTAATGATGTTGAGGAGGGGCGCCTGGGCAGCTCAGTCGGTTAAGCTTCCAACTTTGGCTCAGGTCATGATATCGCGGTCCGTTAGTTCGAGCCCAGGCTCCGTGCGGACAGCTCAGAGCAGGGAGCCTGCTTAGGATTCTGTGTCTCCCTCTCTCTCTGCCCCATTCCCCACTTGTGCTCTATCTCTCTCTCTCAAAAAGTAAATAAACATTTTTTAAAAATTGTTTTAATAATAAAAAAATGATGTTAAGCATCCTTCCACATGCTTATTTTTTTACTTACTAGTTGATTTCATGTTACTTCAAATCCCTGTTATAGTTAACAATTCTTGAAGTTTGGGGGCACCTGGGTGGCTCAGTTGGTTAAGCGTCCGACTTCGGCTCAGGTCATGATCTCACAGTTCATGGGTTCAAGCCCCGCATGGGCTCTGTGCTGACAGCTCAAGGCCTGGAGCCTGCTTCAGATTCTGTGTCTCCCTCTCTCTCTGCCCCTCCCTTGCTCACATTCTGTGAGTGTGATCAAAAGTAAATAAACATTTAAAACAATAATAATAACAATAATTCTTAAAGCTTGACTGCTCAAAGTCCCATGTGGTTTCTCTCCCCTGATTGGACCCAGGCTCCTATAACACAGGTCGTCAGTGACTAAGTGAAAATTAGATGTCTACCAAGATGATAAAAACAGAAGACGGAAAATGTTTTGTCCCTGGTCGGATACTCCCTTCAGAAGTAGCTGAGGAAAAGGGGGGTTGGGGAGGGGTTACCCAAGGAAACAAAACTTTCAGTTCTTTGTTTTTACTCAAAAACCAAACAAACAAAAAACAACCCTTTCGGAATAGGAGCTGTTAAGGTTTGGTTTTAAGGGGGTTTTGCTTAACACTGTTTTAATGGTGTTTGGAGGACAAGGTTGTAGACATGGTGCCTTATTTGGAAAAGGTAAATTCTATGTGGAAGTTTAAAAATTGCTGAACGCAATCAGTTTGAGGAGATGACCCTCCTTTGCCTGAGCCAATTGAGATCAACAGGCAGGGGCTGAAGGGGGCTGGGAGATGGCAATGTGTCCAGAAAACTATAGCATGAGAGCAGTCAATAACAACACTTAAACATGGGCATGGCAGTGTTCCAATAAAACCCGCAAGTTCATTCGCCAACCCCTGGTATGTACAGTACGTGGGATATAACATGTGGCAAAAGCATAAAAACACGTATGGGGCTTTAAAAACTTTAAATTCAAGATAGTTTTCTCTGGTGAACGAGGAAAAAGACTAGGGAAAAATACTTATGAGGCATTTATTGGAAATGTAATGTTCTATCTCTTTAAGCAAAACAAAACAAAACTCTGATACGATATGGCATATTAAGGCTTTAGGGGCACCTGGGTGCCTCGGGCAGTTGCCTGTCCGGCTTCGGCTCAGGTCACGATCTCACAGTTTGTGAGTTCAAGCCCCACGTCGGGCTTCCTGCTGTCAGTGCAGAGCTTGCTTCTGATCCTCCGTCCCCTGGCCCCCTTTCAAAAATAAACATTAAAAAAGAAAAAATAAAAAAAGACCTAGTGATAGGTATCATTATAGTTTTCTGTTGTTTTAAGCGTAAAATACAATATTAGAAAATATGGGGGCACTGGCTGGCTCAGAGGGTAGAGCATGCGACTTTTGATCTCAGGGTTGTGAGTTTGAGCCCCAAGTTGGGTAGAGAAAATACTAAAAATAAATAAATAAACTTAAAAAAAAAATAAAACAGGGCCACCTGGGTGGCTCAGTTGGTTAAGCATCCGACTTCAGCTCAGGTGTCATCTCACTGTTTGTGAGTTCAAGCCCCATGTCGGGTTCTGTGCTGATAGCTCAGAGCCTGGAGCCTGCTTCAGATTCTGTGTCTCCCTCTCTCTCTGACCATCCCCCACTCACAATCTCTCTCTCTCTCTCTCAAAAATAAGTAAGCATTAAATTTTTTTTTTTAAAAATAAAGCATTTAAGGGACCTGGGTGGCTCAGTCAGTAGAGCATCCAATTCTTGATCTGAGAGTCATGAGTTCAAGCCCCACACTGGGCAGGGAGACTACATACATACACACATGATCTAAAGACAAAGAAAGAAAGAAAAGAAAGAAAAGAAAGAAAAGAAAGAAAGAAAGAAAGAAAGAAAGAAAGAAAGAAAGAAAGAAGAAAGAGGGAGGGAGGGAGGGAGGGAGGGAGAGAGAGAGAAAGAAAGAGAGAGAGAGAGAGAAAGAAAGAAAGAAGAAAGAGGGAGGGAGGGAGGGAGGAGAGAGAGAGAGAGAAAGAAAGAGAGAGAGAAAGAAAGAAAGAAAGAAAGAAAGAAAGAAAGAAAGAAAGAAAGAAAGAAAGAAAGAAAGAAAATACAAGTTAACTGTTCTCTTCACTCCCGTTATTTGAGACATTAAATGTCTTAGGCCTACATAGTAGTTCCACATCATTGTTTATCTGCCATGCTTTATATATATATATAAAATACTATATATGTCATATAGAACATATAACATTAATCTATCTACAGACAACATGTTAGCTTAATGTATAGAACGTATATTATAACATACGTCCAGGTAGAAGCCATTATTAGGCACCTGAGTACAACAGTAGGAACACAGTGTGATGTCTGCCCTAGAGAGAGAGCAGGGTGGTGCATGCAGTTAGAGTACAAACATTGTAAGATGATGGAAATTAATGACATATAGGAAAAGCTTCAGCAAAGAAGGTGAGGCAGTAAAAGGGTAGGAGAGGCCTTAGATGCCATGCTAAAGAGTCTGAAATTTATCCCATTGGCAATGGAAAACCACTTCGGGGATTAAGCAGAGAAATGATACAGTCAGATCTGTATTTTGGAAAGATCACTGGGATAGTGATATGGAGCACAGCCTGGAAAAGACTAAGCCAAGACCAAGAAGAGGCTACTGCAATACCTCAGGCCCTTTGCCTTCAGACAGGATGTGCATCGCAAAGCATACTCAAAATGATTCACCAAAGTATGGAAAGAAACAAAACTTTTACTTATAAACATTTCTAACATTTAACTTCAATCAACACTTACACAACCCCATGTCAAATGTCTTGTGGCACGAGGCTCAGGAAAAATCCTCAGGAAGTATGAAAGTCCCACAGCATGGAGGAGAGTGGATCATTATTTGTTCACCTGCTCTGTGATGCAGTGCAGTTTACGCATTACAGAATGACATTAATGTCGCTAATCTCGTAAGAATCGAATCTCTGAAATAGGATCATAACCAAATTTGATAACGAGACGGTGAGTAACCACGAAACTCTTACATCTCAAAGAAGTTCTCTAAGTATTGTCTGACAGACAGCATATTAAGATTTCTAGAACTAAAAGAGCAGTTGTGTATTTTTCTTTTACAAAAATACTCGTGTTCCAAGTTTGCTGACCATGACTGGCATGACAAATGTCTGTTAGCAGTATGGTACTTTGCAGATATTCCAAAAATACACACAATTGTCCTTTCAAGGTAAAGGACTTGTCTTAACCAAAGCTAGAAACTAGTTACTTTTAAAAAAATATATACTGTGTTGAGCACATTTTGAAAACCAATGTTTGGTAGTATATCCACCTTTATGTTACTTTGTTGCCAAAAAGATATAAAAGTATCACTTATAAAAACTCTCACATTTATATGTCAGTAGTCATCAAAGTGGTCCATGTACCCATGAGGGTCCCCAAGGCCCTTTCAGCAGATCCATGAGTTTAAAACTACTTTCATAATAATTCGAACACACCATTTGCCTTATTCACTCTCATTTTCTCACAAGGGTCTAGCACATTATCCAAAGGCTACATAACAGCTGTTGTCACATCACTGTCCTCACAGCTAATGGAATGTATGGTTGTATTCTTAGAATTTAAAGTTTTCTCAGTAATTTTTAGTACATTAAATATCAATAGACAAAGCCCACAGGAGTAGAAGTTCTTTAGGGTTTCAATAATTTTTAAATTTATAAAGGGGTCCTGAGACTAAAAACCCTAAGAATCACTGCTGCATGATTTATTTTTTATATGTTTTAAAGATTTAGTAATAAAGCATTAACTAGACTTCAATTAAAAAAAAAAAAAACAAACTTAGTGGGGTACCTGGCTGGCTCAGTCAGAAGAGCATACAACTCTTGATCTCGGGGTCATGAGTTTGAGCCCTACACTGGATGTAGAGATTACATTAGTTAATTAATTAATTAAGAAAAAAACTTGGGGCACCTGGGTTGCTCAATCAGTTAAGCGTCCGACTCTTGACTTTGGCTCAGGTCATGATCTCAGTTTGTGAGATCAAGCCCAGCATCCGGCTCTGCACTGACAGCAAGGAGCCTGCTTGGGATTCTCTCTCTCCCAGTCTCTCTACCCCTCTCCCACATGCACACATGTGTGCTCTCTCTCAAAATAAATAAACAAACTTTTTTTTTTAAATCTAGCAATAGAATTTTCTCTTTTTTAAACATTTTACTTTTAAGTAATCTCTACACCCAATGTGGGGCTCCAGCTTACAATCCCAAGATCAAGAGTTGCATACTCTACCAACCGAGTCAGCCAGGTACCCCAGTCATTGAATTTTCTAACCTGTTCAACATATTTCAAACAAAAGGCTTCAGTGGGTTTTTAAGTCATGTTAAAAATACATAAACATGCCATCTTTCTATTACTGTGTAAGAAAAACTGACATCAAGGAATGGGAAAATGTACTGATATATAGACAAATAATGATAAGACAAGGCAGTAGATGACATTTAATCAGAATAACATAAATTAAGTGGTACAGGAGCTCAGAGGGGAGGAACTCCTGTCAGCCAGGATGACCAGGGAGGAACCTAATGGAGAACAAACCCAATTAAAGTTCCATTATCATCTTTAAAAACATGTTCAGGGGGCGCCTGGGTGGCTCAGTCGGTTGAGTGTCCGACCTCGGCCCAGGTCATGATCTCACGGTCCGTGAGTTTGGGCCCCGCGTCAGGCTCTGTGCTGACAGCTCAGAGCCTGGAGCCTGTTTCAGATTCTGTGTCTCCCTCTCTCTCTGCCCCTCCCCTGTTCATGCTCTGTCTCTCTCTGTCTCAAAAATAAATAAACATTAAAAAAATAAATAAATAAATGTTAAAAAAAGCTTTTAATAAAAAATAAAAACATGCTCAGAAGACTGAGGAGGAGCAAAATTTCAGGGGGGAAGCCGTCGATGATGACAACAGGCTGAAGAAATACACACTTTTTTGTTGCACATGCAGTGAGCACATTATAGTAACACCAGTAGCAAGAGTATGTGCACATGTGCATGTGTGACTTCTGGGTGAGGGCTGGCAGCAGCTGAAGAGCCATATATAATGTGCTGGCCTTTAAAGAATGTTTAAGTTGGTATGTTATCTGTATCAATTCTTCCCTTCTTGATCTCAGAATAATCCCCTGATGCCTAACACTCCCAGACAGACCAGCATCACCAACCACTTAAAATGCAGAAATAAAACCACAGGGATGGCAGTGGTTATCTCTAGATGGTGGGATTTAAGGCTAATGATTTCATCACCTACCATGAGCCAGGTAATATGCTAAACCTTAGAAGTCTTAAAACTATTATTATCATTATCATTTTTTAAATGTTTATTTAATTTTGAGAGAGAAAGAGAGAAAGAGAGGGAGAGAGAAAGAGAGAGAGCACAAGTAAAAGAGGGGCAGAGAGAGAGGGAGACACAGAATCGGAAACAGGCTCCAGGCTCCGAGCTGTCAGCACAGAGCCCGATGTAGGGCTCGAACTCGGGAACAGCGAGATCATGACATAGGTTGAAGTCGGAAGCTTAACCAACTGAGCCACCCAGGCGCCCCTTAAAATTATTATTTTTATTAGAAGAAGGTCCCTTATGTTATCTAATAGCACCAGGCTTTTAACATCTTTTTGCCCGAGTCTCCAGGGCAGCAATCTTGCAAGGTAGCTGTTTTTTACCCCATTTTACAAATCTGGAAACCAAGACACAAGGGGTTCTGAAACTGGCCCGGGGTCCTACTGTAGAAACTGCGGAAGCCATGACTGAAACCCTGGTCTGCTGGCCCCCGTCCAGGGCGCTCTTCCCGCCCAGGAAGGGCACGGACACAGCCTTTGCATCATGGCAGTAGTCCAACTGGTACCCTCCCCGCACTCGCCTCCTTCTCCTCTCTCCCCACACATAAATATTTTACAACCCTCATGTAGCAGGCTCAGAACTGTGGCTGCACACTCAGCACTTCCCCTGTCAGGGAAACGGGATAATCACTCCTCGGCGCCCTCCACACACAGGGACCTTCCTAAAAGGCAGAGCTGATTTCCTACCCTGGAACCCCTCCGTGGCTACTAATCATGCGCAGGATAAAAGCTTTGTCCCCTGAACTCACAGCCTTCGCAAGCCGCCTCCTGCAGCCTCCACACACTCCACAAACATACCCTTTCCTCCTGCCACTCAAGTGTCCTCAGGATGTAGCCACACTCTCGTGTTTCTAGGGCATTACACACATTTCCTGCCTGAAAGCCTTTCAAACCCACATCCACCCTTCTTATAACCAGTCGTTCTTCAAGACTTGGGCTGGTGTGAACGTCTCCGGAAAACCATGATTTATATTCCAGTGTGACAGCAGGTGCCCTTTTAGGAGATCCCACAGGCCCCTCAAATGTATTTTCACTGCTGGGTTCACTGGCTTCCAGTCCTACCAGACTACAGGCCCCTTCAGGCCAGGGACACACCTTTCTTACTTATAATGCCATGACCCAGCACACAGCCTTGCACACAGCACCTGTTCAGTAAATACTTGGGTCACAAGTAGGGTGTCGAGTGGGATGGAGGACACAGACAGGCACACAGCTTCGTCATATAAAATACGACACATGTGAAAATAAGAAAGGTGTGGCAGGAATGCTATCCAAGGAAAGGAAAAAGGTAGGAAAATCTGGGGGAACACCTCTACCTACATTCCTGAGTTTTCTCAAAGGTTTTTCAAATCCTGCTACTGCTGCTGGTGATGTCCCTGAACGGGGGTGCGTCCTCTGAACGAGGTACTGCGCAAAGCACTTGCCATAAACGAACGCTTTTTATTCACCCTATGCACTGAGAACACCCTGCGCATTTTACTGATGGGGAATCTCGGGCTCAAGAATAAGATGCTTCCTCAGTGTCAGACAATTAGTGGCAGAGACAAGATTTCAACCCAGACCCTGTCTTCTGAACCACAGCTCCAACCGCTCTCTGCTTCTCTTCTTTACCAAAAGTGAAATCCCCTCGCCAAATACCCAAGTTTGATGGCCTCAAGCAAACCCAATTAAACCAACGTGAAACTAAGAGTCCTTCTTAGTTCAGCAAGCAATAATGTACCTCAAGTTACTTCACTCTTCCTGGCTAAATAACTTGAATAGAACTTAACTATTTTTGGACCATTCAGGTGTTCATTACTGAGGGCACTGTAAAACTGTGATGCCCTTAGGCATGACTGCACTGTGGTTAGGGTATACCCTGTACCAGCAGCCCTGGCCTGTGGGCAGGTACAGTGCCTGTTACGGAGTTCCAGCTTCCCAATTCACCTTCATCTCATGCCAAGTTAGAGCGACCATTTCTTGCTACTGTCAATGTGCTGGTCTCTACCGGGCCAGCTGATTTTGCTACTTCCAATCTTCTAGGGGCTGTGATAGTCATAAATGATGTAGCGGTCCTTCGTGTCGTCCACCAATCATGTCCAACTCTTTGCTTCCCAGGCACATGCTAACTGTGATTTCTCGTTCTTCTTTAAAGTCAGGTGTGGCCACGTGACTTGCCTCAGTCCATGAAATGTGACCGAAAGTGACACACACCATTTGGGACCGAGACTTCAAAAATCAGTGCCCCGTGGGGTGCCTGGGTGGCCCAGCTGGCTAAGCGTCCGACTCTTGATTTCAGCTCAGCTCATGATCTCACAGTTTGTGGGTTTGAGCCCTGCGTCTGGCTCTGCGCTGACAGCACAGAGCCTGCTTGGGATTCTCCCTCCCTCTCTCTCTCTCTCTCTGCCCTTCTCCTGCTTGCACTCTCTTTCTCTCAAAATAAATAAGTAAACTTTAAAAATAAAAATAAAAATCAGTGCCCCTTGGGGTGCCTGGGTGGCTCAGTCAGCCAAGCATCTGACTAGGTTTTGGCTCAGGTCACGATCTCACAGTTCGTGAGATCGAGCCCCATTTCATGCTCTGCCCTGACAGCACAGAACCTGCTTGGGATCCTCTCTCTCTGCCCCTCCCCTGATTGCTCTCTCTCTCAAAATAAACAAACTTAAAAAAACAAAATCAGTGCCCCTTAACCACCATCTTTCACTCAATCGAAGTGATCATGGAAAACACTATGTTCAGATGGAGTTTCCATCAGTCTGGGTCCCTGAGTGACTGAGGAGCAGAGTTCCCTGTGCATGAAGGAAAAATCAACTTTTGTTCTATTAAGCCACTTAAGTCTTAATGGGCTTTTGTTATGCAGTCTAATCCAAGTTATCCAGATCAATACATCAGATCAATACGTCAGATCTCTTAGTAAGGAATTCTCTCACGTAAGTTACTTTCTTTGCATCCATCTCTGTTCCAGGCTATGTGCAATATAAAACACACCTGTCAAGTACCTACTATGTACAAAATACCATGCTAGATGACGAAGATAGTCTAGGTCTCGAAAAAGTTGCAGTCTTATGTTGACGACTGTGCCAAAAAGGCAGACGCCAGCGTTACAATGGTTTAAAGGAGAGACAAGTCCCATGTAGATGGGAAGAAAAGTACAGAGAAGTTTCACAAAGGAAGTTCCATATCACATGGCCCTGAAACACGGGTAAGAACCAACAATTAGAGATTCAAGGGGGTCATTTAAGATAGAAAAAGCAACATAAGCAAAGATATGGAGCACAAACAGCAAAGCACAAAGAGCAAATACTTCTACTGACCTGGAAAACTTAATAAAATCTAAGGGAATGACAAGAAATTGGTTCACCCGTAGTGTCTTTGCCAGGCGGGTCTGTGCCTAATTCAACGGACAGGAGGGAACCATTCAAAGTCTTGACTGGGGAAGTGAGATGTCTGGAGGTGATGGCAGTACACAGCATAGATGGGAGGAAAGAAAAGAAAATGTTGGGGGATGTCTGCAACAACTCAAGAGAACGGTATCAATGACCCCAAATAAGTGTGATGACAGTAGAAATGGAAAGAAGCAAAAACAGCGTGGCAGTATGTCAGCAAGGCCTGGCACCCAAGTGAACACGAGGGGAGGAGAGTCTAGAAAGGCAAGAGGGAGTCTCGAGGGGCAGATCCTGGGTAGCTACGAGGACTGTCCATCCACACTGCGGAAATTAATCACAAAAGTGACAAGAACAAATAAAGTGCTACCATGTATTTTTCTAAATGCTAGCTCCAGCTTCACCTGAAGTAAATGCTACTACTAGTTTAATCCTTTGCTCTCCTGGGACAAAGTTACTTCTCAATCTGACACTACACCTCCCTCTTTTGTACAAACTTATCTCCTACTTTTCCCTGATAGGAACGCCCTGGAATCACCCTTAAGCACTTTGGGTTCTCCCCTGACCCCCCCACCCCCACCCCAGACCGTCCTCACTTTCTCCTTTCTTCACTTCTTCCTCTTCATCCGCCCCCCCCCCCGCCCCACCCCACAGGCTTACCCATTCATGGCTTAAGTCAAGCTTCACCTTCCCTGTAAAACCTTCCTCAAACACATGGGTTTCTCCTTTTCCCGATTTCCATACCTACTGTCTAGGAATTCCAGAGGCAACAGCATTAGTTATCAGTTTCCCGTGTGTCCTTTATTCCCACAACTATCTCATGGGCCTGGTCAGAACAAGTCTCTTCCATTACAGGTCTTGAGTTCCCCACAGTCCAATGACCTTGTGCACAATATGCATTCATTAGACACTCTAGTGATAACCCAAAGCCAATTAAGAACATGCACATCTTATTTCCTCTTTAATAACTTGTTTTCAGTAAATCACGATTATATAGACATGCAAAATAGGCAGCTTCAGCACCTAATACTTCAAAATGTCCTTGAGTTAAGCATCCTTAAATCTTAGGAGCTGTTTATTGCCTTAATAAGAGATCTGAAAACACCATTTGGTCATAAACTTTTCGGCCAGCTTCCTTTTAATCCTTTTGACTTGAAGGCATACCAAACAGTTCAATGATCATCACTCCAAGGTGATTCTGACTCAGAAATAAATAACCTAATTTCCCATGCGGACTATTTCACTTTTGGGAACCTAATAAGTGTTCCGTTGTACCCTCACGTTCAACCAGCTATATAGTATAGACAGCGCAAACTAGATCCACAAAAAAAAGTTCCTAGATTTTACAAAATAACAGCTGTCTCCATTGGTCTCTCTCTCTCTCTCTCAATTAATGACTATGCTTTATAGCTCAACACGTTTCACTCCTCCCTGGCATGTGAGGGAAACACAAACAGAAATCAAGTTTATTGCGGAATCCTAAAAATGAGCAGTTGTAAAAAGGAATCCAAAATATTCGTAGGACACCATCCTAACCAAACCTGCTGTCATCACGAAGATTATTTCCTCTTGCAAGCAAGACCGGCGAGTTAACAATGGGGGAAAGAAAAGTGTGAGAGGGAAAGGAAGCAGGAGAGGAGGCGTACTATGCCGATCAAACTGACCGGGTTTCCAGGACGTCTGGCTGCTAGGAAAGCGGTAAGCAAGGACAGCCGCTACCAGTACGCTGCAGATTCCCGCTCAAGCTCTCCCTGCACTTTTCCTTCCCCTTCCCACAGCCGAGGCCCGCCTGCCCGTCCTTCCTCTGCACCAAGGTGCGCAGCGCGGCGGGGTCCCGCACGCAGGTGACCTCACACCGCTCGGCCCGGGTCCAGCCGTCCTCCCCGGAGGCCTGGCGGCCCCTTCCCGGCCGAGGTCGCCCAGGGGCCGGGCTCCGGGCCGGAGTCCCCAGTCCGAACCGGACTTCGGTACTCGAGGACAGCTAGGCCGTGTGTCCCGACCGTCCCTTCTTCCCCAGCGCGAGCAGGCAGGCGGGCTCCGCGCGCCCCGCCGGGACCCGGGGCGGCGGGGGAAGGGAGGGGAGGGGACGGGAGGGGAGGAAAGGGGTGGCGCGGACACCGTTAGCCGCGGTGGCTGCCGCGCCCCGACGCGCGCGCGACTGGCTCTTACCGCAGCGGAGAGGGAGGCAGGGGGGAGGCGGCGCCCGGCCCGGCGCGGGCGGGAAGGCGGAGGCGAGGGCGCAGGCGGCGGCGGCAGCCGCGGGGGACCCCGGCGGGCGCCCACGACGCGGTGGGCTGCCTGGGCGCCGCCATAGTGGGGACGCAGCGGCGGGCGGAGCGCGCGGCCGCGACCCGGGGACGGCGGGACCACCAATCCCGCTCTCCGCCTCAGCGCCCTCGCCGGGGGTCGGGCACATCCACGGCCAATCGGGGCGCGGGAGCCGGGCGGGGCGCCGGGCTGACCAATGCAGAGCTGCGCTGCGGGCAGCGGGCGAGCGCAAGCTCGCGGAGGCCCAATAGGCACGGGCACCCCCACTTTCCCGACCCGGGCTGCGGGTGGTGAGGAGCCGAGCGGGGCCGGCCTGCTGGTCAACGCGAACACCTCGCCTTGGCTCCTCGGAGCACGTCCGCCGCCTGGAGACATCCTTCTCCCCCCAGCATCACGCCCGGAGGGCGCCCGTTCGTGCGGACACCTGAAGCCCGCGGGGATGACCCAGCCCCTCGGGAGCCTTTCTCGCCGTGCGGCACGGTGGGCCGGGGGCCTCCCGGGCGCAGAGTGCTGGGCGGTCACCGTCATTCCACGCCGAGGGCGCAGCTGCCGCCCGGAGACCAGCTGAGCGCCTCCACTGGGCTCTCGGAGGCCCAAGGCTTGGAGACCTCTACGGATCCTGTGGGGTAAAGGGTGGGTGTGGTGGGGGCAGGATTCGCTGGCTGCTATTCGTTATTTCCCATTTCAGAGTCTGGCAGGAAGGGTTTTAGTTCGGGCACCGGACCACTCGCCCCGTCTACCCTTTGCAGCTCCCGAGGTCCCAGCTCTCTTCCACCCTACCCCTCCTTCCCGCAGCAGAGCACCGGCATCCATCTGGGGCACAATTTGAAACGTAGGACCTCCAGTGGGATTAACGGAAGGGAGAAGATACTGTCGGGTTGCGATCCTTGGCTGCCAACCCAGGGATCCTACCTTAGGAAAAGAGAGCAGTTTGCCCTGACAAAAAGGGTTCTGGTTAGAACCTGCCTAAAACGCTTCCCTGGAGTGTGTCCTCTAAGTCCTGGGCCTGACTGCACTGGCAGGCAGTGAGGAAGAAAACCAAGGAGCCTGGAGTCCCTGGCTGACTCAGTCATAAGAGCATGCAGCTCTTGATCTCAGGGTCGTGAGTTCGAGCCCCCCTAACCCCCAGGGGGTGTAGAGATCACTTAAAGTCTGAAAAATACAACAGCCTGCTCTGTGGGACTTGAGCAACTCTTTAAACTTCGGGTTTCCCCAGAGTTATTACTTAAACTAAAATTCAAAGTGCAAAATTTCTAGAAAAACAGCTGCTAAGAATTCTTCTGGGGCTAGACCAGGCACCTCAGCCCTGCAGGTCATTCAGCAGGGATGGGGATGGTGGGGTCAGTGAGAGGTAGCAAGGCCTGGGGCCCTGCCAAGTCTAGGGAAGTGTTCCTTCCCTTCAAAGATGTGTGCTCTGAGGGATCAAACAATTCATTAAGGCCTGGCTCCGCCTAGTCTCTCAAATGAATTCTTGGATGCTGGACAAAAAAAAGTCAACTTCCTTTTCTTGGGCCCAGGAAGGAGTTGGCATAGAAAAGTGTTTTTGAAACCTCCTGTTCCTGCCTTCCCCACAATCAGACACGAGGTAGCATCCACCTCCTAAGCCCCAGGACACAAAGAAGCATTGAGAGCTACTGAGCTGACCCAAGCCTCTCCGGCACCTGGAAAGGGCCAGGCCATCCAAGGGCCAGCTGGAGCAGCTCTGTGCCCACGTCCTGCACCTAGTCACTGGCACCTCCCTGCCCTGCCGCTGCTCTATCCTCATCCACCTGGACCCCAGAAACCCACCAGGCAAAGGGACCGATCTTTCTCCAGGGATGCTTCTCAGCAACTAGACAGCTCAGAGCAGCTTCAAGACCCCACTGGATCCCACTAGGAGCCGAGTCTCTTGCTCTTAAAGCACCTAAAATACACCCCTTCCTTTCAAGCTGGCTCCACAATTTGTACAGGACACAGATGCTTGCATGAACTTAGACTAGCTCCATGAAGATAATAATCAAGCGCTGCAGGAGTGAGAGCTCAAACCCAGTTTGACTGTGGAAGTGGTCTGGTCCTCTATGCCCATCTCTTTCCCATACCTAAGGCAAAGGAAGCAAAACAAAGTGCTCAGAGCCACAGGTGCCTCTGCCCCCCATGTCCCACCTTGCTTGTCCTAACTCAGAGCCACAGGACCGGAGCCCATCGCTTTAGGACAGCTTCCTAGATCCCGCCCAAGTTTTCTTAAAGTGTCCAGCCCTTCTTCAGAGCCTATAACTAGATACACCCCCAGCCTGACCCTGGGCCACTCAGGCTCCTTGGGGCAGACACAGCCAATCCTCTGCTCAACACATTTTATTGCTAAGGACAAGGTGATGCACCAGTTTTCAAAATAATTTGGTTTATAGCGTTCATACGTAACAAAAAACAGGGAAGTATTATAAATCTGATTCTTGTATACACAGGGTATAGGTGTGAAGCCCTCCAATCCCAGGCAAACAAATTCATGAGGAGCAAAACCTGTTTAACCCCTTCAGTGTTGCCCTCCAGTCCCTCCCCCACCCCCAAATCAGCTCCCTCCCACCCCCAGACCAGGGGCATATCTAAACCTGCCCCTGGTCTCCAGTGGCCCCAGTTCATCTTAACCCTCCCAGCCCCTGCATGATTGCAAATTTTCTGTTGACAAAATCACCCACCAGGCTCTGCCTGCTTCCATCATTAAGATCCCCCCTTCAGGGTGTTCCCCACCCACACCCTCTAATACTGTGCCACAGGGGCTCTGTGCCTAGAATGATATGGGCACAAACCCACACTGCCCCTATCTGCTCCTTCAAGACAGGACAAAGAGGTGGCATTAACTCCTTAACATCTCAATACTGCAGCTTTGCCAGCACTTCCTTGAGGCAGTTCCAGGGACATAGATGCCACACTCATCTCCAGCCAACCCCCAGGAGCCTTTACTCCACTCAGCTGAGGGCAGAATTTCACATTTTGTTTGCCCTGGACAGGCAAGGAAGAAAGTAAAGGCCAGGGGCTGGCAGAAGCTGGTCCAAACCAAACATACATGTGCGCACACGTACACACACGCGCGCGCACGCGCATACACACACACACACATATATACGCGCGCACACATAAATACAAAAGGGGAGAGGGAGTAAGCACCAGCACCTCTGCCTAGTTGGTGCAGGTGATTGTTAGGAAGCTAAGTCCTAGGCCAGGAACAGGGCAACCAGCCTGGCCAGCACAGTCAACCCCACTGGAGACTGGGGCCAGTGCAGCCACAGCATTTCAGTGCTCAGCCCTTCAGCTGGGTGATAGGCGGCTGCTGCCACATGTCCAAGAAAGGCTTGTCCTTTCACTACAGCGGAATGCGAGGGGGGGGGGGGGTGGCGGGTAGGGGCGTGAGAAGACGATGGGGTCGGTTATTCCGTTCCTTTTCATTTTACAACTTCACTTTCAGAGACTTCAGAGTTCCAAGTGTCTGCTGTGCTGTGGAACCCCCGAGTGCTCTCGCCTTGATGGCTGGGCACCTCTCAGCCCCTGGAAGCACCTACTCCATGATGGCTCGGTATAGTGCAGGCTCGATGTAATCTTCCCGATATCTTGAGTTGATCACTCGTTGCCGTTTCTTTTCCTGTTTAACCTCTTTCTCCGTGAAAATCTCATTGAAGCGCATGTCTGAGGCTACTGACTATAGAAGAATAAGCAAGCCAGATGAGCACTTTGTGGCCAACCACCCAGAAGGGAAAAACAAAATGACACACCCTTGCCTCATTCCCTCCCTCCCAGACCTGGAACAAGGGCACACAGAAAACACACTCACCAGTCTAGACTTGACTCTCTTGGGAAGCTCTTCATCCAGCGTGTACACATCATCTCTCTTAACCACAAGCTGTGAGCCGTCCTCGAACTCCACCTACCAAGCAAACAGAGGCCTTTGGCTAAGACATCCCTGACTCTCTCCCTGGTCCCCAAAGCACAATGGCAACTTTCTGCTGTCACAGGAAGGATCCAGAACACTGAAGTAAGGACTGCCAAATTCGAAGCCACCCCCGGCAAACTGAACACAGGGCAGCCCCTAGCTCTGAAAAGGTTGTTACTGACCCCTGAGCTCTTCCAAGAGCAAAGGCTTGCCTCTAAGAGGAAGCACTGAATTAATCAAGAACTCCCCCAGAGCCCAACAAAAACTTTTGGCTACCTGGTACATCTGGATAGGATGGGATGCCACAAATTTGGCTCCGTAGACTTGGCCATCTGTCCATCTGACTTGGACCACTTCTCCTTCAGCAGGAGGACCCAACTGGAGGCAGTCCTGGCTCTGAGGGGACAGTAAGGGAGAAGGATGAGAGGAAGGCCCCTTGAGCACAGGGGTGACCACCACCTACTTAGGGAAGAATGAACCAGGGCAGATTCCTGCCCAGACACCCAAGCAAGGCAGGCTCTCTCCGAGCTAGAAGACACAATGGTTAAAGACCTACCTGCCTGCTAAGTCATAAGCTGGCCCCAGATCTCTGCCCTTGCTGCTTCCAGGGGACAGACAAGAAGAGCCAGAATAAACTTCGAGTGAACTTCATAAACACAGTGCCAAGATCAAGAATCCTCCTTGTGTTCCTTCAACTGTCCCTCTAAAGAACAGGGGACAGAGCTCTACCCCGAAGAAATACTAGAACAAGAATTTCAGAGTACTATGAAAACATTAGCCTCATTCACTGTGCTGACCTTGGCAGTGATGGTATAAAATCTGTAACAGGCAAAACTGCTCACATCTTAACACAGGGCAGGGGCTCCAAGCATTATTAGTTGTTACTACATCCTGTATCACTGCGTGCTCATAATTTAGGGTAAAAAGAAAAAAGAAAAATGCCCAGTCTCACATGACAATATCTCTCAACAAAGCAGAAAAATGTATTAATTCTGTCAAACCCCAGTCCTTGAGAACACGTGTGAGTACTCAAAAGGGCGCTTTGCTGCATGCTGAGGTAGGATGGTTATCTTGAGGAAAAGCACTGTGTAACTTAATTGTTGTGTAGCTGCTTTGTTCATGGAGCACCAGCTTTATTTGAAAAAATGCCTGACATAAACAAACTATGGTTACTCAGACATGGGTACTGGCAGACATCTTGGAAATGAATGAACAAGCCTGTCACTTTACGGAAAATATCAGACCGTACTGCCAAGGATAAAACTTAAGCTTTTGGAAAAATTAGAACTTCAGAAATGTAGTAATCACCAAAATCAGCTTGAAGCTTTGCCAAATTTAAAGATAATTTCTAAGAATGGTGACACTAATAAATGTGTTTTTTGAGACTGTATAATAAAATTTAACATTTGGAAGATCTGCGTAGCCCGACGTATGAGTATTTTCTAAATAACCAATGTATGAGGTTGCAAAATTTGGCAGAGGTGAAGAACTAGTCTCAGTGCAAGACAGACCAGTGGATTTTAATGTAACAGAGTGTACAAAGCTCATTGACCTGCTTTCAGATTCCACCCTGCAACTAACTTTTAAGAAACTATTACTCGTTGAGTTTTGGTGTAGTATTAAATAATCACAATGGTATGAAAGGCTATTAAAAGACTCCTCCCCTTTCCAATTAGCACACAACTGTGTGAGGTTGAATTTTCTTCATAGACCTTAACCAAAACAATATATCAAAACTGAATGAATGAACACATGACATAGAGATTTGCAGGAAAATGGCATTCTTCCCACGAATATTTTGTTTTAAAATAGTTATTTTTAATTTTTAAAAACCCAGACTATTTCAAATCAATTAATCTCTATTTTAATTTCTAACAGAGTAAACATTGATAAACATAACCCACAAAAAAGCTCTCTGGGGTCCTCAGTAACTTTTAGAAAAGAGAGTGCTGAGGTCATTGATCTGTAAGTCAGAGATAACACCACCTGCTTCTCAGAACTGGTATGAGAAGTGAGAGACACACCTGATCTGAAGCACTTAGCACAGGGCCTTGTGTACTAGAAAAGCTAGTAAATTATAGCTATTCCACTGCCACAAATACTGTTAATATGATCTTTACCATGACTTAAGTCTACCTTGTAAGTAATGAATGTGCTTCTAGCAACTAAGCTGCTAATGAAGTATAAAAGTGGGAAATACCTGGTTTGTCAAAGGAAGAAGTGGCTTCTTCCCACTGCCGTGGTGCTTAATCTCACAAGTGAAAAGGCTGTGCGGGTGAGGGAAATTCGAACTAAGTCCTGAATACTGAGCCAGGAAACCTAGAAGTGGGTCCAGGCAGAGCCTCCAGTGTTTCAGGTGTCAATAACATAAGCAGGCCAGGGAGGTCTCCAAGCAGTTTCTGCTTAGCCCCTTCAACTGTAAAGGACCACACATCTACTAAGGGGGCATGACGGGAAAGAGAGTTGGATTAATTCTTCCAATATCACACAGCTACTAGGCAATGGAGCTAGTATTGGCACACTGGTTGGTTTCCAATGCCGGGCTCTTCCACTGCATAAGAACACCTTCAAGTGTAGTTTAGACTGAAATATAAGCATGTTTCACGGTGTTGCAGAAAACACAGATTCCAAGAAGCTTCCAGAGAGGAAGCAGGGCAGCCTAGCAGCACACAATTTTCTTTGCAAGGAAAGACCAGCACAAATGGTTCTTTCTGTTCAGGGAACTAATGGGCCTGAGGACCTGGCTAGAAATGGCGGGCTGGCCCACAGCCAGACCTAAAAACGCCCCCATCCCACCTGCCCAGGAAGCTCCTTGCAGACATTACCACTATGTCCTCAGGATAGAGATTGTCACTGAAGGAGCCATCGTCAAAGTTGACTTCATAGAAGGTCTCAGTGGTGAGCCTGACCACCTCACACTGGTAGAAGCGCCCGTTCTTGTGCTTGCTAATGACCTTCTGGCCTGCGGTGATGCTCTGCAAGGCCCCCTTGGCACGCTGGAAAAAACAGAGGCTTGGGTTACTCCCACATGGAGTTGCCAGGACTGGAAAATGGGGACCAAGATCAACTGGTTGCCCTTTACCAGGGAGAAAGAATGGGACTGGAAAAATAAAAAGGAGAAGGGGATGGGAGCTGAACCAGGTCTTTTCCATATATCCACACCTCAGCAGGGACACTACCAGAAACCAGTGTCCTATTTTCCTCCATAAATGTAGCACCTCCCTAGTTCCCGTTCCACAACTGGTCCTTACACGATACTGTCTCCCAAAATACTCTTGTGTTAACTTCCCTACTGTTGCCGGGAACTGACCAAATAGCATCTACTAATGCACACAGCTTAGATAGACATCCAGGGAGACACTCAACAGGAGATCTGAGCCCAGGGCCCCAGACAATGCTCTACGTAGATCTCAGCACTAGTTCCCTGGACATCTGCAGATGCATGTGACAAGGGGCTCCCATTACAAGGGCCATGCCAACCCTCACATCACCCCATCATTCTGAATTTGCCCTTGATGCAAATGGCATCAGAGAGCATCTGGTAACACTGTATCCAACCACTCCCCGCCAAGTTCCCCAAGCACTGCGCTCCAGCCATGCTGGCCTCCTTGCTATTCCCGGAGCACGTGTGCCAAACACGTTCCCTCCTCAGAGCCATTGCCCTGCTGTTCCCTCTACCTGAAATGCTATTCCCCAGCCCTCTGCACACTGGCCCCTCACAACCAAATGTCAACCTACTGATGCTGTTCCTTATTATACCTCTTCCATTCCCCTTATCCTGCTACATTTTTATCCACCACCCTTCTCCCATCTGAGATACTCTACTAATGCATTTCTGTATGTCTTTCAACTACATGCAGCAAGAGGACAGGCACTGTTTTGTCTTGTTCACTTATATTTCCAGCACCTAAAGTTGGGACTGACATGTAATAGATGCTCAATAGATATTTAAAGAATGATTAGCGAGGACACATGGGGGGCTCAGTTGGTTAAGCATCTAACTCTTGGTTTCGGCCCAGGTCATGATCTCACGGTTCATGAGTTCAAGCCCCATGTCAGGCTCTGTGCTGACAGTGTGGAGCCTGCTTGGGATTGTCTCCTTCTCTCTCTCTCTCTTTCTCTCTCTCTCTCTCTGGGCCTCCCCTGCTCACTCACTCTCTCTCAAAATAAACTTTAAAAAATTAAAAAACTACAGAATGATTAGTGAAAATAATACTACATAGTACCCCATTTTCTCAAAGCATCAGCAGTCTATGGGTGCCAATTTAAGGATGTGCAATGTTAATGACAGTCCCCAAATCACCATCCTGGCTCCATAACAAAACTCCTGCTTCCCTGAGCCCTCTGGGCTCAGCACTACCTCACCCACCACCCCTCCAGAGTTTCTTCCTCACAATGACTATCTTCCCCCTCCCTGAGCTCCTAACCCACCTGACCACCTCTCATGCCCAGTGTAACATCTCTATGGAAAAGGAGAAGCCAGTTGGCCAACAAGGCCTTTTCCATGACCCCAGATGGTAGTGACACGTTTGCTCCTCCAGACTGGTACTCCACTGTGCCCTTCACTACCATGTTTCCTGCACTGTTGACAAATCTTCATCACGGTCTCTTCTAGTAGCCTCTAACTTCCCCAACTACAGTCTGGTTTCTGACCAGAAGACCCCCCGACAACTCCTCAGTATGGGGCACCAACAAGCATTATACCAGACCTGCCTGCCCCAGAGCACACAGCTTCCTGATCCCCTCCACTGGCTTCTGTCTGCCCTTTCTCAGCTGCTTTCACTGGCTCGTCCTCTGCCATCTGCTCCTTACATTAGGAATCTCCAGAGTCCAGTTTCTAATGGCAACTGGAGTGAACTACCCTATTAAATGCTGAGAAGATCCAAATCTTCACCCTCATCGTTACAGCAGCTGTTTCCTGGTAGCTCCATCAGAATGCTCCAGCAATGACCTCAAGGTCATCCTCTTTTTCACTTCTCTCCCTTTCCCCTGGAAACCTGCCCTGCTCTGAATCAGTTCTGGTCACAGTTAATAGCATCACATATTCATCCTCTCCATCTTCCAGGAGAGCCACCTGAGCCATCTTAACTTCACATTCCTTCACCCCTTCCCCACTAATCTCTCCAGGATGGTCAACAAACCCTGTCGATCCCACCCATCGTAGGATCCCACGTAAGATGTGACCCCAGAGCTCTGGCTACGTGTTCCCACTCCAGACCTCACTTCGCTCCCAGCCCAACCAGTCTCCCTGCCTCAAATTCTTATTCTTTGAGCCCTGAATCCACCACCAGAATTAAGTGTTTCAAAATATGGTTCAAAATCCAAATTTTTGAGAAGTTCTCCTCATTTAGTGGAAGAGGGATCAAACTCCTAAGTAGGGCAGTCCAGGGCCTTCAGTGTCGGCTGCCATTTGTCTTTTATCACCCCTGCCATATTCCCAGAACATCTTCCATGTTCATTCTCCTGAGACTTGTTTGTTCAGCTTTTTTTTTTAATTTAGCTTGAGAGAAAGAGTTTGTGTGTGCGAATGGGGGAGGGGCAGAGAGACAGGGAAAGAGAATCCCAAGCAGGCTCTGTGCTGTCAGCTTGGGAGCCCAATGCAGGGATCGATCTCATGAACTAGGAGATCATGACTTGGGGCTGAAATCAAGAGTTGGACACTTAAGCAACTGAGCCAACTGAGTCACCCAGGTGCCCCTCGTTCTACTTCTGAAGGCTTGAACACCCTCCCTCTCATAATTCCTACTTACTGTTTAAGTCCCACTTCAACATTTATTTATTTTTGACAGACAGACAGACAGACAGACAGACAGAATGCAAGCGGGGAAGGGACAGAGAGAAAGGGAAACACAGAATCCAAAGCAGGCTCCAGGCTCTGAGCTGTCAGCACAGAGCCCAACGTGGGACCCGGACTCACAAAAACCGTGACATCATGACCTGAGCTGAAGTCGGATACCTAACCAACTGAGCCACCCAGGTGCCCACACCAAATGCCACCTTCCACCCAAACCCTTTCGTAACTTGACATGTAGTGTTCTCCAAGCTCCACTATTTAGAGAAGCACAAAAATCCCTACTGTACAGTAGTTAATGGTTAACTGTTCCGAGCTCTCTCCGTCAGTTCGCAATATCTGCATAGCTTCTGCTCTGCCCCAGACACGGTGGTAGGTGACAGGGACACTCATATTATTAATAACAGGACCCCTCAAGGATAGGCAAACAGGTAAACATAATCACAAGGAATCAACCACAAGCAGTTTGGTGCCGGTGGATTAGGAAGCACAAGGCAGGCAGCAGAGATGGACAGGGGCCACCTCTGAATCCCTACTTATTAGCACTCTCCATAAAGGGTAAAGCTGGAGAAAATACGTGCTGACATAGGCAGAGAAAATGATCCCAGAAACAGTCAATTCTAGAAACAGAGGATTCTAGAACGGCACCTTCCCTCACCTCCAAATTCGGAATCTTGTGCCGAAAGCAGGTAATGAAGACGACGAAAGGCCAGTCGTCCGGCTGCATCATCACTCCGGCAGCCTGGGCGCAGCTCACGTGGAAGGCAGTTGGACAGCGGCCATGGGAGCACTGCACACAGCAGCCGGCGGCTCTTTTCCTCCGCTTCTTACAGAAGACACATTTCTAGGACACAGGGGAAGCAAGCCAGTGATTCCAGGAACTAACGGTGTGGTGTCCTCCACTGCTCCCCTGCCTAAACGCAGAGTCCAACGGGCAAAAGCCAACCTTCTTCCCCAAACAAGAGGGTACACACACCTCTTTTAACCTCTTATCTGAGGACACGTGTCCTCTTTTAATAATCAGTGGCTCATAAGCCCTGACCTAACCCAAGGGTAACAGATGACCACTGGGCCACATGGGGCACGTTATGTTCTCCTCCACTCAGAGACTTAGAATAGGACAAAGATGCAGTGTCTCCAAGCTCATCTCCTCTTCCTTACCAGTTTGAAGCGGGGCAGGGGTATTTTGCTCACGTCCACTGGACTTCTTTCGGCAATGTTGACAAACCTTGCTTCCAAAATTGCCACAGCACACGAGACGTGGACCCACCTGCCAAAAGGCAAAGTGTACCTCAGTCACCTCTGGCTCCAAGGCCCTGTGGCCTCCTCATCAAATGTAACGATTCAAGAGTGGGTGGGCCTGCTGATCGTGCTTCCTCCTTCCTCCCCAGTCCAACACGGCCACTTACTTCCACCTACCTGCAAGGTCCCAGGACCCAGCAAGGAAGGAAACAGAGGTGTCTCCACACCAAGTATGAAAATGGGCCCCCACCACACCGCCCTGGGTTAGCACAGGGTTGCACTTCGTACACCGCTAACTCATTCACAATCTGTTGCAAAATAAGTGGAACCAGAACTAATGGAGTGGGGCAGGTTTCAGGGAGAAGGAACAAATCAGAGAGTCCTATACAGACCTCTTTTACCGCAGGAGCTGGGTGCTTCCTCAGATGTCTCCATCTGTGCCCCGTCTGCCCGTAGCCACAGCTCTACCTTCTAGGCCTCCTCCCAACCTTTCCCTTAGGCTGAGATGACCTCTGCCTCTGCTCCCTCCATCCACTGCACACTCATTTGTTAAGGTCCGGCCCAAGCCCCACTTGCTCTGACAGGTCTACTCAGTGGATATCCTCAGAAAATTAAAGTTTCCGGGCATTTTGAGAAACTGACACGCACCACGAAGAGAACAATTAAGATGCTGAAAGTTCTTAATGTGAGGCCAGGTGAAAACCTACGACAGACAGCGCGGGGCCCACACGGAAGCCATCTGCGGTGCTGGCGGGGCCCCTATGCAAGTGGGAACAGATCTGTCTGGCGTGGCCCCACAGGGCAGAACTGGCATTGTGCGGTTACGGTGGGAGGCTCAAGCAGAGCCCTTTCCACTGCAAGTAAGGAAGAACTTTTAACAGCGCTCTCTCCCAACTGTGAGGGACACGATCACCTCAAGTCGTGGCAGCAAGTACCTTTAAAGGTTGGAAGCAGCAATCAGAAGAGCGGTCTATGTGGAACAGCATGAAGGGGGTTCTCGTGCTGCAGGAGGCTCCGATCCCCACAGGACCTTAGCCGGAGGCAGGATATTCACCACTGGCTGCCTGCTGTTATCTCCTAGACAGCCAGGTTTTCCAGGGCAAAAACCTCATTCACCTCACATTTCTACCTCAGAACAAGTAAGCAAAGACCAGGTACAAAAAGCAACCTGACGGCTGCTATGCCCATACTTCTGTAGACTTGACTCCACAGCAGGTGGGTGAGGCTGAGCTCTCCAAGTCCCACTCTCCTCCCCAAGGACACACACGCTCAGTCAGACGCCAGGTCTGAGCCAGAGGGCGCATGCTCACGAGCCCACGGCCACGGCCACCTCTGCACCAGCCCGGCTACAACAAGGTTAACAGTCCTTTCAACAGGCCCTGAGCCTCTGCATCACCTGTACAGGATCTCCACACCCTTGAGAGTCTGTCTTAGCTCCCCTGCAAGGAAGACATCACTGATACCCCTGCCTCGGAGGGGAAGGTGGAGTTGGAAAGGTGTAGGGCTGCTTGGCTCCCCTTGGCATCTCATTTTTAAAATTAGTCTTGGAGATGCTATTGCACCTCCAACAACGTGCTTCCCAAACCCTCATCAGCCACTCTGATGAACAGCCACTGCCGTCTCGGTGCCTCTGCACGCTGCTCCAGAACACTGCTCAGAAACTCACCTGTCATCATTGGCTCTCTGGAGGGCTCCCCCTCGTAATGAGCACAAACAGCAGTCCTGCCAAGAAGGGAGGGGGAGGAAGGAAGGGTGGTTACCACCAAGTCATTAACATCCAATCTGCTCTCTCCTTGGCCTCCTTTGGATAACTGGAGCCTCCACATAAGAAAGTGGCTTATCGGCAGGTGGGGCCTCGCCTACGCAGCCCATGTAAGCAGGACTCCCCTACAGGAAGACAGGGAGACCACCCGGGGCTAAAGTACACCAAGTATTCCACTTGACTTAACATAATCCTCTTTGCTGTTACTGTTATCAACTGTAACCAATGATACTCTGCTCAAACTGGAAGCGTTACAGGACTCTGCCTTGTATGTGGGGTACTGCTAGGTTCCGGGGCAGGGAGTGATGAAGACAAAGCTACAAAATGAACCACCTGAACCCCATTCTGATGGCCAAACCCAATGCATTCTTTAAAGGGGGTTATAGCTTGTCCACAGGAGGACCTCTGCTTAGTCTGGACACAATGTAGCAAACACAGCTTCCAGACTCCATTCATGCCCTGCCACAGCTGGGCAGCAACCACACTGTCTGGGGAGATTTATTCTGACAGTACGCACTCTCTAACATCACTGTGTACCAGGCTCTGTACAGACTGCTGGGGACAGAAAGTCCACACGAAAAAGCCTGGCCCTGAGCAAATCCCGAGTCTCAGGGGGAAGACAGCAACACTGTGGACACACTCACCTCCTCCAGGGCATTGGCGGAACACCGAGAACACATCCAGTCTTCAGAAGCCTTTGCAGGGGGTACTCCATAGCAACCTAACAAGGACACCAAGATGAGCAAATTAAACCCAGAGGCCAGAGTCAGAATGCAGACCTGTGACTCTTTTTCACATACCATGAGTCTGAAGGCTGCGACCAAGTCTTACGGGAAAACCCCTGAATTCTAGAGTCAGGGTCCCCCAGGATTCACCCATACACTATGGCCCAAGGTCTCGAAAAGTCAGAGCCTGTAGGTCCACTGGTACAAACACCTAGGGAGCAGCAGGGACTACTAATCCCCTCCTGGCATCTACAGCCCAGAGAACAGCACAAGGTTGACCGTACAAGGACGCACCCAAAGTCAGTGAAACTCCCAACTCCATCAGCAGCAAACTCCCCAAGAACACGAGAGCAATCTTTGCACTCGGGACCTGGGGGTGCCACTGGGAGGCTGGAGGGAGGCCAACACGGGGCGAGACTTGCAGTGAGAAGGCTCAGGCCCTCTGGGTCAAGACGCAGACAAAAGCGGAGGCACTCACTGGCGTGGACCCGGACACTGCACTTCTTGCAGGAAACTAGAAGGCTGGTGCCGTCCTCCTCAAGGTAAGGGGTAGAAAGGTTGATGTCTGTGCTGCAGCCAGTCGAGGTGAAACACATTTCAGGAATCAATGGCTTGGTCCTCTGCTTCTGGGGGGCTAAATCTGGAGCGTTTCCACAGCTCTGACTAAGGCCTCCAAACTCCACCTAAGGAGAGACAGCAGTGCAGAGTTCCCAGAATCCCGTGAACATGCGCCTGTGTCTCCGCTTCCACCTGCTCTGTCAGCAGAAAGCCGCCTCTCTTCCTGGTAGGACTCTGTGGCTAAGGCTCTCGGGTGCACAGCCATTATCCCAGAGCTGCTAATTGAAGTTACCTCTAATGACTCCAATTCAATTTCTCACAGAGGCATCAAACAAAGGACCCTGGGGACAACTAAGGAAAGGGAGCAAGGTAAGAGGCAACTGGGATTTCAATCTTCCCAAACCAAGTGGTAATAAAATGCACTGAGACGTTAGCGAGGCTGCTCTTGTGGGCTCCCTTATGCGCTGCACTGCACGGTGGCCCGTACCCAGGGAGAGGACCCAGAGCAGGTGCTCCTAATGGACCAGCACGGAATCCCTCCTGGGCCCCATGGCAGCACGTGACCTGAGCAGCAGCACTGCCACACGGCTGGAGCCCCACCTGTGATTCCTGGCTCGGGTCCCTCCAGAAAGAATGCCCAGAAAGAACATCCACATACTTTCCTTGGCAAACACCCTGACTGCAAATATTTGCTGGCTCTGTCTATGGATGGCACCATCACCACCATTTCAAGGACAGGGCCCAAAACATGTCACCCCTAAGCATGTGCCCCTCCTGAAACCCTGGGGTCCTCTCAGTGGACCTGCTGACAGTGCACCCAGTCCGTTCACTTGTCTCGCAGGCCAAGGGTACACACACTTCAGTTTTGCTTTTTCGTCAGTGGAAAGAAGTACTGAGCTGCTAATCCAAAGTATGTTGGCCTGAGGTTCCATTCTCTGGCAAGCGTGAATCTGTGGCTGTGCCAGCTCAGTGTAGCCATGCCACCTTAACCAACAGAGGACTGGTTATCCACATGCCGCCCTGTGCAGGTCCCAGGTGAACCTCAGCTGCTCACCCGGCACGTGCCCCTGTAGATGCATTCCCGACCTTCCCAAGCTGAACCCGAAGGCTACCATCAAGTGCCCCAGGACGGGGAGGGGCACAGACAAGCTCAGCTCCAGTGCTTCCCCCTCCACTTCCTCCCGCAGTCCCTCCCCTAGTTCCTTCTGGGTACTGCCAGTACCCACGGTGGCAATGAGAAAGGAAGACACAACACTGGAGAATCTGGCAGACTGTCCTGAAGAAAGGCACAGTGCTCCAGACTGGCCAGGAGGAAAAACCACCCGGAAGGAATCATCACTGCCTAGAATAATTACAAAAGAGCAAGATTCCTCTGCAAACAATGCGAGTGCCACAGGGTGCAGGGAAACCCACCAAGTCAAGGCTAAGCCACACTCCAGCTCTTCTGCAAACCATTGTCAAGTGAAAAGCCCCATTGCTAGATTATCTGCCTGGCCAGAGTAGCCTGGCCAGCACTCAGATGGGGCACTGAACACCAGAAGAACGCACCTTTCCCAAGATGACCAGTGACAAGCTATGTACCCACAACTAAACCCCACCTCCCTCTGGACTGCAGGTCCCAGGTAAACAAAGGACGAAGTGGACTTACCTGATGGTAAGTCTGAAAGATCATACAGACAGCGCAGTGAGGGGCCTGCTGGGCCATGGTCTCATTGAATTCCTTCTCGGCCTCAAAGTTCGGGGGTCGGTTCTGCCATAGTTGGCTCAGGGGCTTAGCCCAGGCCTCTGTCTCCTCAGCCTCCTCCTCGGGGGTTGGCTGTTCAGAGGACTCTAAAGCAGGAAGCAGAACATGAGTCGGTACCAGTGCCACACATCTATAGCTCTGCCTAGAAAGCAGATGAGCTCAGCCCAGACTTTTGGTCTCAGGTTTGGCCTAAAGCCAAGATCCTACAGATCATAAAGGCAAAGGGCAGAAGCGATTTCCAATAGACTCCTTCAGTACTTGGATGAAACTGCACAGTCCTGTCCGTAGCCCCCTCTCTGGCAGGAATTCAGACTTCTTGCCAGGAAGAAGTCCCTCTTCTTGCCCCAGGAGTTCAGCCCACTCTCCTCTCCCCTAAAAACTGCCAGCATTCAACCCTTGTGCCCAAGGGCAGCACAGTACAACGGGGTCTTGCCAGAAACCATGTTGCTTGCTGCCTCCAATATGTCAGCATATTGAGTCCTTATTTAAGAGTTTTCTCTTTAGTTACACTGAAGGGAAACAAGGGGAACACACACACACACACACACACACACACACACACACACACACACACACAAGGAAATAGCAAGCTTAATAATTTTTACATCATGTGCCTTAGTCAGAACTTTCTAGCTCCCTCTGGAAAGGCCAGTGGGATATCTGCCTTTCTGAACAGGGATCCCCAACCATCCTGGCTCTGTCTCAGAGGAAGGCAGAGTGTGTCCAAGACAAACCCTCTTTCCCAGCCAAAGGATGGAACACCTTGAGTCTAGACCAAGGCCTAGCACACAACGGCCTGCAGGCCAAATGCAATCCACTTGGGGAGCTTTTAAAAATGTAAAAACAAAAAAAAATTTTTTTACATTTTTTTTTAACTTTATTTATTTTGAGAGAGACAGAACAAGCAGGGGAGGGGCAGAGAGAGGGGGACAGAGGATTTGAAGCAGAGGTGCTGACAGCAGAGAGCCCCGTGTAGGACTTGAACTCACGAACCTCGAGATCGTGACCCAAGACAAAGTCGGACGCTTAACCAACTGAGCCACCTGGGTGGCCCTGTTTTTACATTTTTATAGGACTCAGAGAAAGACAGTGGGATATGTGACAGAAGGTGTAGCGCCTCTGCAGACCTCTGGTCTAGATGACAAATTTCTATCTATTCGTTACTCCAAACAGCAAAGCATAGGATTCATCCGGCCTCAGCACTGCTGAGGAAGGAAAATCCCCTCTGGCTGCCATCTTCCTGGAAGAAAGGGACACACTGCTGAATGGAAACAAAAACCTACACTCGCAAAACAAGATGGAGGCAACAAAGGTGCACACTTTCCAGGTCCCCCCTCAATCGGAAGGGCACAGCCCAATCAATCCCCATGGAAACAGGGTCAAGGAGGTAGCAAAACACATTAACTCGAGGATTATGGGTGAATGAAGGCAATCCTTGATCGAAGAAGCAACACATATCAAAATAAATAAATCCAGAGCTTTTCTCCAAATCCTCCCCCAAGTGACGGAAATATAAGAAGTTACATCTGGGATGTTCTTCTTTGACAATTGAGTCCCCAAAGCAGTCCATGTATGGATTTGGAGCACCTGACAGAGCAGCTCCACGCCAGCTCCACCACATTAGGCACCCCACGCCTGGCATCTAGCTATGTGTGACCGTCAGGAGGCCCCAGCTACAACCCCTCAAATGGTCTTGCTTTGACCAAGACAGAACTGTTTTGAGGAAGCCCTAGAGACTCAGGCAGAGCAGCCCATGCAACACTCCACGACATGCTTATTTATTTGTTCATTTCCGGCAACTGCAGCTCAGTGCAGATAAACAGTTACCTACTCTGCCTTCATAGTCCTGTTTAACCGAATGAGACCTGGCAGCTGCCTCATGTGGGACCTGAGTGAAGCGTACCGTAACGTAGGGAGGCCACTGCAGACAATTAAAATCAACCTCTATAAGCCACAGCCAGGTCCAGCAAGAACAACGGTGCCAAACCAAAGCGGCTATTTTCCTTATCCTAACCAGAACAAGAGTGACCGACACAGACTAGAAGAAAAAGCAACAGGTACCCAATCAGAAAAGGAAGATTAACACAGTGATGTCTGCTGTTTTCAAAACCATAGGTGGCCAAAAATCACTTCACTCGTGAACACTGTAATGATGAGGAAAAATGTTCACCATGGTTAAGTGAAAACCGCAGGAATTTTACAGTTTACATACATAAGACATCACGGAGACGTAACAGGTAAGATGTGTTCATTTCACCAAGTATTTTATGCCTCAACTGAAAAACAATTTGATGGCAGCGGTGGGGGGGGGAGGGGGGGGCGCGGGGAGGGGGGTGCAGGGTGTGCATGCTTGACTAAAAGAAACTAAAGAAAAAAAAAAAGAAACTAAAGAAACAAAACTTTGAAATGGATGACTCTGGTTTGGTTTATAGGTTTAA
This sequence comes from Panthera tigris, assembly GCF_018350195.1. Taxonomy (NCBI): domain Eukaryota; kingdom Metazoa; phylum Chordata; class Mammalia; order Carnivora; family Felidae; genus Panthera; species Panthera tigris. The sequence goes on along the minus strand of NC_056667.1, from coordinate 34,026,257 downwards.
AGGAAAAAAAGCTATAAAACATATTTTTGGGATAAGCAGGGAAAAATGAACATGGACTGAAGATAAGACAATATTACAAAACACTGCTTATTTTCCTAGGTGTGGTAAAAGTATCTGTATAGGAGAATCCTGAGCAAAGCACCTCGCGGTGCACTTCGAGTGACTGGAGGGCTCCAGCTCGCTCTCAGATGAGACAGCAAGTGCGTGTACAGCAAGTTCATCAACGCCTGTGGAGACAGCGCCCACGGCAACATGGCAGCTGTTGGATACAGGAGGCGTGCACAGTGCTTTCCACAACGGAAATTTATCATAAAAAGTTGGGCGGCTGTATTTTATGATCTCAATTACACTATCATAAAAACATATACACGGATATACTCTAATGACTGACTAGAAAAGTCAGAAGATTAACACATGAAGACGTGCAAGTGGTCACCTTTGCAGGGTAATTCTATTGTCCTCTTTATAACTTTGTTTGCTTTTCCAATTTTCTACAACCTATATTTAGAGCCTTCGGGGGTGGGGGGGTTGCAGGGGTAAATCCTGAAGCCAGGCTGTTGCTACCCAGAGATCCCAAGCCCCACATGGGCCAGAGGAAGAGGACTTCCTAAGACTCTGAACTCAAGGTCTGGCCTACATTGAACTCAAGAGATTTTGATCTCAAGAGACTTTCCTCACCCAGTGTATCACGATCCTTCTACCAAGAAAAACAGTAGAGATGGGCACCGGCATCAGATCAGAAAGGGAACGTGGGGCTCACTTATGGAGCAGAGAGGCTGGTGAACTCTGGATCTTTCCACACAGCCACTGGTGTCAGGAAGGACAGGGCAGGAAGGGCCCGGGCACCAGTGAAGAGTGACAAGGGACCTGCCAGAGACTCACCCATGCTCTCGTTCCTGATCTCACTGCGCTGATGGCAACAACTCCCTGAGCGCCAGCAACACACACAGTTCCCGGTTCTGCTCCACACCGCTGTCTACTCCCCCCTGTCTCCTTCACAGGCTCCTCTTCCTGTCTCCCCACCCCAGTCTCTGCCCTCTCCAGAGTGGCCGCGTGTGCTCAAGGTAAAGATAGTGAACAGATGGCAGCGACACTCATGGGGAGCACAGGGAAAGGCAAAGTTGCCGAATCACTAAGTTGTATACCCGGAAGTAACATTAACAGCGTGTCAACTGCACTTAAATAAAAATTTTTAATAATTTTTTTAATGTTTATTAATTTTTGAGAGCGTATGTGAGCAGGGGAGAGGCAGTGAGAGGGACAGAGGATCCCAAGCAGAATCCTCGCTGACAGCAGAGAACCCAATGCAGGGCTCTAACTCACAAACCGAGATCATGACCTGAGCCGAAGTCAGACGCTCAACTGAGTTGAGCCACCCAGGTGCCCCTTTAATAAATTTTTTTTTTAACGTTTATTTATTTTTGGGACAGAGACAGAGCATGAACGGGGGAGGGGCAGAGAGAGAGGGAGACACAGAATCGGAAGCGGGCTCCAGGCTCTGAGCCGTCAGCCCAGAGCCCGACGCGGGGCTCGAACTCACAGACCGCGAGATCGTGACCCGAGCTGAAGTCGGCCGCTTAACCGACTGAGCCACCCAGGCGCCCCAATAAATTTTTTAAAAAGGTATCAAATACCACCTCTGCTCGCCCTCCTCTATGTTTCTCCACCAGTGGCCTCATGTACCCCAATAACATTACCAAACACCACCTCTGCTCAGCCCCAAGTTTACATCCTCCACAGACACTGGACGTAGGTTTCCAAACCCAACCACAACCAGAAGTCAGGGAGGCACTGAACCCAGGCTTCTCCGGACCCTACCAAGCTCACAGGTCTACAACCAACCCCCAAATCCAGCTGGCTTTAACCTCCCAACACCTTCACTACATCCCTCCCCAACCCCAACCACCATCATCCTGCTTCAGACCCTCCCCTAGCTCTCAGAGACCACGGCAAAAGCCCATCTGTTGCCCTCAAAGCCACTCTCAACATGCAGTCACTTCTAATGTAAATCTGGCCACTTAAAACACGTCAAAAGCTCCTGAAGGCCTGCTAGAAAAAGGCACTCCCTCTTTAGCCTCCCCCCACCTCACTCCTGCCTGCCCCACACCTTGGCCTGGCCCTTTGAGCTGCTTCCTCTGAATCTATCCTCCAGCTCCCCCTCCCTAGATTAGCATCTCCTTTCTTTAGATCTGTTTTCCTGTCAGTTTGCCCCACTACCTTGTAAGCTTTTTGGGGGCATGGACATATCTTAGTTATCTTTGTAGCTACACATTCAGCATTGGGCTTGGTATCATTGAAGGAAATGCTATCCAGAAAAATCAGCCTGTACCTCCTAGTAAAGAAAGAGAAGAACCTGCATGTGATCATCCTGTACCAGGCATATTCCAAGACACACAGACATATAAAGAAATCTGACTATGAAGTAAGTAACAAATGAGATCCTGCCCTCTTTGTGGAGCATCTGGGAGAACTAAGCCACAGGCCCACCCCTGGCGCTCAGCCCTGCCTCCTGATGTCCTGTCAGAGCAAGTCCTATAGGGTGAGCCACGTTCCCCTTCCTGGTTAAGAGAGAAAACACTTACCATCATCACTGACGCAATCCTGCAACACAAGCGGGTGATGGCGTGGGAGCTTGCTTAAGGGCTGACGACGGCCCTTGGACTTCTTATTCTCCTCCAGGGAAAACATGTATTCATCGGCCACCTGGGCAAACCAGAAGAGGAAATCAAATTGGTCTTGCCTCCACTTTGGGTCATAGCAGTAGTTAGTCTTACAATGAAAGCCAAGGGAAAAGACAGGCCTAGAGACATAAATATAAAACCAAACCCAGAAAACACCTGTCTTAGGAAAAGCCAAAATGACAATACCATCCAAACTAATTTAAACTAGGATTATGTAAAAATTTTAGGACAAAATTTGTGCCTAGTAAGCGTAGGTCCTGTTCTCAGAAGCAGCCTGAAACAAATGTACCAAAAATAAACACACTCTACAGGAGAGTCACGCCCCTCCCTTGAGCTCACTGTCATGAGATTATGTCTCTGAGAGCCCCAGAGAAACCAGGTGCCCCTCCTCTTGGACCAGAAGGCCAGCAGCACCTGTTACAAAGAGCCAGGCAGCCGGGCCATTGGACTTGAAAGCTAGAGGACATCCAAAGGGGTGAGGAACAGCTGACCCATTAAAGTAAAATAGGCCAGCTTCTCCTTATGTGCTGTCAGGCCCTCAGCTCTAACTGACACTATTCATTCTTGAGTTCGTTTCCTCAGCAGACAGGACAGAGTGCGCATCTAAAACCCTAACGTAGCTACAAAAGCAAAAGTTGACAAAATTAATGCTGTGTTTACATAATATCAGAGCAAATGCAATTAGGTTTAAGATGTACAAGACTGAATCAGTAATAATACCATGAGAGTTTCTTTCCAGTGTATTTAAAACTTGTCATACTCTCAGGTAAAGAACTTGACAAAGTACAACACACATTCATGATAACAACTCCCAAAACAGTAAGTTTATAGGGAACATACTTCAACATAATAAAGGCCATACGTGAAAAACCCACAGCAAACATCATACTCAATGGAGAAAAACTGAGAGCCTTTCCCCTAAGATCAGGAACAAGATAGGGATGTCCACTTTCACTTCATTCAACACAGAACTGGAACTCCTAGTCACAGCACTCAGACAAGAAAAAGGAATACAAGGCATCCATATCAGTAAGGAAGAAGTTAAACTCTTACTATTTTCAGATGACATGACACTCTATATAGAAAACCCAAAAGACTCCACCAAGAAACTGCTAGAACTAATAAACGAATTCAGTAAGGTCACAGATACATCAATCTACAGAAATCTGTTGCATTTCTATACACCAATAATGAAGCAATAGAAAGAGAAAATAAGAAAACAATCCCATTTACAACTGCACCAAAAATAGCAAGATACGTAGGAATAAACCTAACCAAGGAGGTGAAAAACTGTACTCTGGAAACTAGAAAATAGTGATGAAAGAAACTGAAGACATTCCAATGATTAAAGAAAGGAAGACATTCCAATGCTCATGAACTGGAAGAACAATTATTAAAATGTCTACACTATCCAAAGCAATCTACACATTTAATGCAATTCCTATCAAAATACCAACAGCATATTTCATAGAACTAGAAAAACCCTAAAATTCGTATGAACCCACAAAAAAACCTCGAATAGGCAAAGCAATCTTGGAAAAGAAAAGCAGGGGACGCCTGGGTGGCTCAGTGGGTTAAGTCATGATCTTTGCTTAGGTCATGATCTCACGGTTGGTGAGTTTGAGCTCCGCATCAGGCTCTCTGTCAGGGAGGAGCAAACTTCAGATCCTATCTCCCTCTCTCTCTCTCTGCCCCTCCCTTGAGCACACGCTCAAGCTCAAGAGCACATGCTCTCTCAAAAATAAACATAAAAAAAAAAAAAAAAAAAAGCAGGGATGCCTGGGTGGGTCAGTTGGTTGAGCTTCCAGCTCTTGGTTTTGGCTCAGGTCATGATCTCAGTTTGGGGAATCAAGCCTTGTGTTGGGCTCTGCATGCTCACGTGCTCTCTCACTCACAATGAATAAATAAACATTAAAAAAAAAGAAACCTGAAGGCATCACAATTCTAGATTTCAAGTTACATTACCAAGCCACAGTAATCAAAACAGTATGGTAATAGCACAAAAATAGACATAGATCAATGGAATGGAAAATCCAGAAATAAAACCACAACTGTATAGTCCATTAATCTTCAACAAAGCAGGAAAGAATATCCAATGGGAGAAAGATGATCTCTTCAACAAATGGTGTTGGGAAAACTGGACAGCAACATGTAGAAGAATAAAACTGGACCACCTTCTTATACCATACACAAAAGCAAACTTAAGGTGGACTAAAAATCTAAAATGTGAGACCTAAAACCATAAAAATCCCACAAAGTAGCACAGAGAGTAATTTCTCTGACATTGGTTATAGCAACTTTTTCCTAGATAGGTCTCCTGAGGCAAGGGGAACAAAAGCAAAAGTAAATTTGGGGACTACATCAAAATAAAAGGCTTCTGCACAGGAAAGGAAAAAAAAATCAACAAAACTAAAAGGCAATCTATGGAATGGGAGAAAATATCAGCAAATGACATATCTGATAAAGGGTTAGTATCCAAAATATATAAAGAACTTCTCCAAGTCAACACCCAAAAACCAAATAATTCAATTAAAAAGGGGCAAGGGTGCCAAGGTGGCTCAGTCAGTTGAATGTCCCCAATTCTTGATTCTGGCTCAAGTCATGATTCTAGGATCGTGGGATTGAGCCCCACACGGGGCTCCATGCTGAGCGTGGAACCTGCTTGAAATTCTCTCCCTCTGTCCCTCTTCCCAACTTGCACACACATGCTCTAAAATAAAAAAAAAATAAGGGGTGCCTGGGTGGCTCAGTCAAATGTCTGACGCACCTGTCAGAATGGCTAAAATCAACAACACAAGAAACAAGAGATGTTGGCAAGGAAACGGAGAAAAAGGAGCCCTACTGCACTGTTGGTGGGAATGCAAACTAGTGCAGCCACTCTGGAAAACATTATAGATGTTCCTCAAAAAAATAAAACATATAACTACCCTACAATCCAGTAATCACATTACTAGGTATTTACCCAAAAAATATAAAATACTAATGCAAAGGGATACATGCACCCCCTGTTTATAGCAGCATTATTTATAATAGCCAAATTATGGAAGCAGTCCAAGTGTCTATTTACTGATGAATGTATAAAGAAGAAGTGGTATATATACACAACTATTATTCAGCTATTAAAAAGAATGAAATATTGGGGCGCCTAGGTGGCTCAGTCGGTTAAGCGGCCGACTTCAGCTCAGGTCACGATCTCACGTTCCGTGAGTTCGAGCCCCGCGTCAGGCTCTGGACTGATGGCTCAGAGCCTGGAGCCTGCTTCCGGTTCTGTGTCTCCCTCTCTCTCTGACCCTCCCCCGTTCATGCTCTGTCTCTCTCTGTCTCAAAATAAATAAATGTTAAAAAAAAAAAAAAAAAGAAGAAGAAGAAGTGATATATATACACAACTATTATTCAGCTATTAAAAAGAATGAAATATTGGGGCGCCTAGGTGGCTCAGTCAATTAAGTGTCTGACTCTTGGTTTTGGCCCAGGTCATCATCTCGCAGCTTCATGGGTTTGAGCCCCGCATCAGGCTCCGCACTGACAGCGCGGAACCTGCTTGGGTTTCTCTCTCTCTCTCTCTCTCTCTCTCTCTCTCTCTCTCTGTCGCTCCCCCACTCGCAGTCTCTCAAAATAAATAAACCTTAAAAAAAGAAAAAAAAAAAGAATCAAATCTGACCATTTGCAACAACATGGATGCAGCTAAAGAATATAATGCTACGTGACATAAATCAGTAAGAGAAAAACAAACACCATACGATTTCACTCCTGTGTGGAATTTAAGAAACAAAACAAACAAGCAAAGGGAAATAAACGAGAGTGATTAAAATAAAAACTTAAAAAACTTGGGGTCATCCTGCCTTTAGGAGACACGGAGTTAGCAAAACCCATTAAGCAAGGAATTGAGGCCTGGAAAAGGGCTACTTTGCAACTGTGACAAAAACCAATTCATTAGGAGCACTAGGAAGAAGTGGTGGCAGGGCAGGGCCACTTCAGAAAAGTCACACTGGGCCCACAGGCTCCACGTGCAATCACAGAACCCATAGCTGAATGCCAAGAAAAACCAAATTCTGAGCAGGCTGTGTCCAGGAAGAACAGAGCCTGCCCTTCCCAACGTGAATTCAAACAAGTTTGAGTGTCCACTGGCCCATTCATTCAATAAATATTTACTGAGGGGCACGTGGGGGGCTCAGTCAAAGCACAGACTTCGGCTCAGATCATGATCTGGCAGTTCGGGAGTTCGAGCCCTGCGTTCTGTACTGACAGCTCAGAGCCTGAAGCGTGCTTCAAATTCTATGTTTCCCTCTCTCTGCCCCTCCCCCATTTGCACCCTCTCTCTCTCTCAAAGGTAAATGAAACATTGAAAAATATTTTAATAAAAAAATGAAATTAAAAAAAATAAAATAAACTTCCATCATCTTATTTCCGCACCCTAACAATCTTCTTGCACTCCCCCCTTTGAAGACCTGCTAGATAACAGGCCTAAATCTGGGATATGGTAGTGGCGGGGACCAGGAAGTAAGAAAAGGACAAAATAAAGGAACAGAAATGATGGGATTTCCAGCCTGGATCGCCAAGGTGAGAGAGACTCAACAGGACTCACATGGATGAAGAAGAGGCAGTAGTAACAAGCCAAGTTAAACAGGCTGTGCACAGTACACTGCCCCATTTCTATAGAAATACCCAGGGGCTAAGAAGAAATTGAACCTGAGGGTTCAGAAAATAAGTCTGAGCATGGGGCACCTGGGTGACTCAGTCAGTTAAGCATCCAACTATTGATTTCAGCTCAGGTCATGATCTCAGGGATCCTCGAGCCTGGAGACAGGCTCTGCACTGATAGCGTGGAGCCTGCCTGGGATTCTCTCTCTCCCGGATCTCTACCCCTCCCCAACTCACGTGTTTGCAGGCTCTCTCTCTCAAACATTTAAAAAAAAAAAAAAATCAAGTTTGAGCAAGAGCTGTAGATTTGGGGATCCTCAGCATCAGGTTCAGAATTGCAATCATGGGAGTGGATGACATTACCAGTGGAAGATAAACTGAATGGAGACTAAGCCCTTCCAGGATAGGAGACAAGAGAAAAAAAGGGAGATTCAGGTGCAGAGTAGGATGAAAGTAGAAAGCAAGGAGGGGAGGGGTTCACGGAGGGGAAAGAGGCAGTGCCAAAGGGTACATAAGAGCTGAGCAGGAAGTGGCCAAGGGACTCAGCAACTGGGAGGTCTCAGGACTTTCAGAGAAAGTTCCAGCAGGCAGATAGTAAGGAACTAAGGAATGAATGCATCAGAGACTCTTCTTGAGAAGATTAAGGGAAGAAATGAGATCATAGCCTGAAAAGGGAATTTCCTATAATTGTATTTCAGGAAAGAGACTGAATATGGTTTTATAGGCAGAGAGGGAAAAAATGTGTGGAAGAAGAGATATGAAGATATGTGGTAGAACAAGGAAGGTGTGCAATTCTAACCCTTGTGAATGTTATGTTAATATGACAAGACTATTAAGGATACTAATCAGATAAACTTAAAATACAAAGATTATCCTAGATTATCTGGGCAGGTAATCAATGTAATCAAACAGTGCTTAATGATGAGAGGTGTGCCTGAGTGGCTTAGTTAAGCATCCAACTCTTGATCTCAGCTCAGGTCTTGATTTTAGGGTTGTGAGTTCAAGTCCCACAACTGGGCTCTGCGTTGGGTGTGAAACCTACTTAATTTTTTTTAACGTTTATTTATTTTTGAGACAGAGAGAGACAGAGCATGAACGGGGGAGGGTCAGAGAGAGAGAGAGAGACACCGAATCTGAAACAGGCTCCAGGCTCTGAGCTGTCAGCACACAGCCCAACATGGGGTTCGAACTCACGGACCACGAGATCATGACCTGAGCCGAAGTCGGCCGCTCAACCGACTGAGCCACCCAGGCGCCCCTGAAACCTACTTAAAAATGGTAACAAAGAGGGAAGCAGAACACTCGGTGTGTCCAAGTGATGTGATGTGAGCGAGCCTTGGCCCTATCTGGCTGCTTTTGAAAATGGAAGAAAAAGGCCAAGGAATGTGGGCAGTCTGAAGAAGCTAGGCAGGGCAAGGAGTCTCAGTCTGGAGCCTCCAAGAAGGTACACAGTCCTGCTGACACCTTGACTTCAGCGTAGTGAGGCCCATGTCAGACTTCTGAACTAAAGAACCGGAAGATAATAAACTTATGGTCTAAGACTCCCAGTTCATGGGAACTTGTTTAAGCAGCAATAGGACACGAATATGGGGTAGGAGACAGAGACAAATCAATTTATAGGTCCAAGTACTGTAGGAAATAGAGGGATCAAGACAAAGAACACCAGAATGCAGCTCTGGGAAAGGAAGACACCTGTTTATTCTGAGTGCTTCCTACAGGACCAGCATAGGTACCCAGCAGACTGGGTTCGGTGCCGTGGCAATGCAGACACAGGTGACACAGGATCCCTAGCCTCAAGGAGCTCATGGCCCAGCCAGAGGGGGACTTGGTGTGTGAGTCTCAAGTCTCTGCCCTTTCCACTACCATCATGTTGCCTCTGACCAAATTAGTCAGGTCTATCAAATAGTAAAATATCTTTCCACGTTTTCTCATCTTCTGGACAAAACACTCCTCCTGCTACATGGCTCCCACAGCCTTGCTCAGAGCGCTGCCTTTTCCTTTTCCTGAGATGTGCTCCAACTTCTAAATCCCTTCAGTGTGTAACAAGAGCTGGGTCCAAACCTCAGTCTATCAACTAGCTGTGTGAGCCCAGGCAAGGAGCAATCCACTACCAGTGTGGGAGTAGTGAACACTGCCCCACCAAGGATCTTGTGTGAGGATGGAGTGGGACATCAGGTAGAGTCTCCCAGGGCCCTGCCTGCAGGAAAGCCACATCTCAGGTTCCTGAGTTCTATGGTCCCTCGTCTAACATCAGGTACCCAGGTCAAGGTCAATGTTCTTGATGGGGTTTCTTCTGTACAGAGAAGAACTGTGCCCTCCTGGTTTTGGGAACTCACTTTTCCAAAGCAACTTAAACAAGAACTTTTACAGCAGACATCACTGTAGCTCTGTCTGCAGTTAAATGAAAATTCTGAAGCTTTGATGCTTCAGCAGTCAGTCGATCTGGGTGCTTTTACCAAGGCCCTCGACACAGAGCGTCACATAAACTGAACAGCAAGAGGCCTGAATTACACTGCAGGGGATGCTCAAAGTAGGGGTAGGAGGGACACAAGGGTGCTCTTCAAAACCCAGCTGTTTCCAAATATAGATACAATGCCATTAGACCTCTCCAGGGATAGACAAAGTGGTTCAGCTTCTGCCCCAAGCCTTGACTGTCAGTCCCCCATTCCACCCAATCAATCCATCCTGAGTTCAGCCTCCTACTACAACTAACTTCCCTGCATTCCTTCCACATTTACAGAAGGCTCACGGCCCAAGCCCCAGGACCATGCTGGGGCCATAAGAAGCAAGGCGAATGGGGCACAGGGAGTGGCTCCTAGTTTACCTTCTGCAGCCTATGACAACTGTGCTGAGACCAAGATGGACGGTTGTTAAAAAGAAGCCAAGTGCTGCAGGTGTTCAAAGGAGGAAGGAAAGTAGACGGGAGCGATGAAAGGTTTCTGGGAGCAGTGACTTGAAAAGAGCCGGGTTCCAATGAGCAGAGAACTGTTCCGGGAGACCTATGCCGAGGACTCCCTGACTCCTCCCACCTCAACATAATCTGTAGCCTGCCAACGGCCGTACACTAAATGAAAATGTATAGAAGGCCACTGAACTAGACGCTAAACAATGGTTAAAATGACAGATTTTAGGTCATGTGTATTTTACATATATTAAAAACAGATCAACCCAAACTTTTAAAACTAAATGTAATAAAATGAAAGGAGTTAATTACAAGTTGAAAAAAACAAACCACCTTGCAGCCCTCCCCTCCTATGTCCACGTATGCTGGAGCCCCACACCCTCCCCTCCCGCTCAGACTTCAGGATCCAGTCCCCACACCTCACCCTCATGAACTCCAACAACACAGCCACACTTGGCCACTGCTCCCAGGTCTTCTTTAGTCGTTCTCCTCCCCCGGGCCTGGACACATGGCCTTCTCCTAGTCCCCCAAAACGTCAAGCTATTCTTCTTCCCCGGCCTCTACCTCCACCCTAACGATGAAAAGTGTTCCTCCTGCTCCACAGGTGAGCTCTTCCATGCCCCCCGATACCCTGCTGGAGACTGCCTCCCACAGACCCCCCCTGAGCTTTATGTCTGTGCTCACATATCTCCGTCACCCACCCCACACGCCGGTCACACTCAGCATGGCCCAAACTGAACTCACCTCCAGAGCCACGCTCAAATACCCCTTGGCTTCTCCACTGATGCACCCCTATCCATCCGGTAACTCATGCCAGAACCCCGAGTCAACCCCCGCCCACCTCCTTACCCACCCCACAGCCAGCCCCCTAGTCCTGTGCTCCTGCCCTCACAGTGGCCCTCAGGTCCACTTCCTGCTCCCCTTCCCTGTCACCACTAGACAGTCCAGGTCCGCTCCACCTCTCTTTCAGACTAAAGGAACAGGTTCCAAATTGATTTCCCTATTGCAAATCTTTCGCTCCTCCCGAAATAGAAATATTTGATTATACACGGCAGTCATAAAAAATATTCCAATAATTCATATATGTAAGAAGTGAAAATCATCCATAATACCACCTTCAGGAGAACCTCTGCTGTTTCTAATTTTGCCCACTTCCTCTCCCCACTCCAAAACCTTTATACTGTTTTCAAAGCAATCTTCTAAAACATTAGTGTAGAGCTTAAAAAACCCTTTGCCAGACAACTTGAAGAATAACTGACATGGTTTCTTGAGTAAGTCAGGGAGTGGAGGGAGCACTGCCTTAGAAGATGGGATTTAAGAGACATAATAAACACAAGGTGTGAGACTAGACTAAACCCTGATTCAAACAAACCTACTATAAAATCACTTTAGACAACTGGGGAAGCCTGATTTTGGACTGGGTATTAGATGCTGCTAAGTTTTCTGATTTTGCTATGCACAATAATGACACAGTGATCACAGAAATACCCGTTTTTGGAGGGAACACCAAGTGGGGAAGAAACGACACCTGTGACTTAACACACTTCAAATGACAAAACGACAGATGAGGCAAATGTGGCAAAGCATTGACAACCATCGGGTCTAGGTGAGGAGCACCTGCGGGTTTATTTATCCATATGCATCTTTGTACATTTAAAAATTCATTCTGGGGGCACCTGGGTGGCTCAGTCGGTTAAGTGTCTGGCTCTTGACTTCAGCTCAGGTCATGGTCTCACAGTTCATGGGTTCGAGCCCCACATCGGGCTCTGCACTGACTCTCTCTGCCCCTCCCCCACTCGAGTGCTATGTCTCTCAAAATAAACTTCAAAAACCACATGGTGGTGAACTTTCCAAAGTCAAACTGCTTCGTGGAACATAGGCAAGACTACTACGACCTGGCTCCTGACACCCTCCAGCAACATCTCCCAAGTTCCTCTCAGAACCTGAGACCAAGTGCAGTCCCCCAAATGCTCTGACTCTGGACGAGCTACCATCACCACTCGGAACACACTCTTCTCCCAGATTCCCTTCCCAACTTCACTCCAGCCACCGGGCGTACTCCTGCAAACCTTCGGCCTAGCTACAATGCCTGCTTCGCTGCAGTCTCGCCAAACGCATCACCCCAACCCCAGGCTGAGTTGCTAACTCTTCCACCTGGACTACAAGATTTATCCCTAAGGAACACCCTTATTTGCTCACACCTAGACTATGAGCTCTTTGAGGGCAGAGTCCAAGCCCAGAGTAGGCACACCTAAGTGATGACGGAGTAAAGCAAAAGGGGCAGAGCAGCCAAGGTATCTTCAGAGAATCTGAAGTAGTTCCAAGATGGCAGCACATCAAGGAGGGGGCGGACAGAGGGTTGGGTGGGGATGGAGCGGAGAAGGGCATTACCACCAGACTACAGCTGAGAAGGCCATACAGAAGTAAACAGGAGCCAGGAAGGCACTCAATGATTTTTGAGCAGAAATAAGAAGCATGTCAGAGAGGAGCCTCCTTCTCCCTAGCACATTCCCATGTGGAGGGCTTCCTGGCTTTTCTCCCCAACACTTGGATGGTAATGAGCTTCACTTGGCTGGAATCTGCCTTTTGCAGAGTGAGTGCGCTGGGGTCTGTGTCCACAACACATGAAAGGCAGGTGGGAAATGTTCAGCCACTAGGAGAGGCCTGCGTCCTCCAGGACTACCTGTGACCAGGTAGGTAACCTGTGTCACTGAGGGTAAATGAGCAGCAAAGCCATTTGGCCATAGGTTTAAAGCCACTCTCTTCAATCATTTTTACTGGCAATAAAGTGACATTCTGAGCTCCATATGCCTGACACCTGTATGATTCGTTCCTTAACTAGTTCCTAATTTGGGAAGGAAAAAGTGGGTTACATACACACACACACACACATACACACACACACACACACACACAACCTTGACCCTTGACTCTGGTAAGATTAACTGAGCAGTAACAGAGTCTGAACAGCGTATGAAGTATCTTGCGTGTAGTAACTCCTTGCTACTGTCAGCTGTTTTTGTGGTTGTGAGTGCAATAGCAGGCAAGAATGTCAGGAGGATGCTGCAAGAGGACAGCGTGACCTGTAGTGTGACAGCAGGATGAAGGAGGACAGGGGAGCTTTGTGAAGAAGAATGGCTCAGATGTGGCAACGGGGACTGTGAGGGATTCTGGTGTCCAAGCTGGAAAGCCGCCTCTTGTGGAAGCTGCCACAGGAGAGCAGACAACAGCTACTGGAAGCAGTGAGAAGGAGACGTGATCCTCAGCTTATCTGCCTGCCTGCTCCCACCCAGATGGAGGGAGGGACACGCACAGGGGAAAGGAGAGCTACAGAAACTGAGCCCTGATATCGAGGGAAGGCAGAAAGGAAAGTTATGCGGGTATTCAAGACAAGGGACAAACCAACCACAAAAAGGGACTCCTGGGAAAACTAGAAGGACTGTAATATGTACTCAGGGTCAGCACTTCAGCCAAGAGAAGAGAAAGCCAATAAGCCAAACATGAACATTCAGAGACAATGAGTATATGTAAACAATTGGTGATGGTTATTCTATCTGCATACTTTTAAAATGTTTCATAATACAGGTGCCTGGGTGGCTCAGTCAGTTAAGCAGCCGACTTCAGCTCAGGTCATGATTTTGCTGGCTGTGAGTTCGAGCCCCGTGTCGGGCTCTGTGCTGACAGCTCAGAGCCTGGAGCCTGCTTAGGATTCTGTGTCTCCCTCTCTCTCTGCCCCTCCCCCGCTCTCAGTGTCTCTCTGTGACACAGAGAAGCTCCCCGTTTCTGTGTCTCTCTCAGAAATAAACCTTAAAAAAAAATTTTAAATGAAAAAATAAAAGTTTCATAATAAAAACTTTTAGAAGACCAAAGTAAGGAAATGGGGAATAAATGAAACCTTTCTGCACTGATCTCCATCTGCCACTAACCCCATCCCACCCCCACCTCCACCACCCCCCCCTCCCGCCTCACAGCTGCAACTTGACCCACATAAGCCCGTGAGGCTGGGGAGTAAGAGCAGGTCACTTGGGTAGGCATGAGTCTGGCTGCATTCAACACAGCTCTGCTATATCCCACTCAGATCCACCAAGAGCCTTTTTACACAAAACAGAGAACAGCTTTTGATGACAACATGTTCTAGAAGGAAGCCTGAACAAACGTTCACATTTACAGCTTTGGGAATTCATTCTGGTCTCTGAGAGGATGTTCTGTCAACAATGCTGCACTTGAAGATGAAGAACGTATGGGGGGAGTGGAGGGAGAATCCCTCCAGGCAACTACACGGCAGCGGAGATTTGTAAGAAAAAGGGGACACCGGGGTGGCTTAATCCATTGGGTGTCCAATTCTTGATTTCCGCTCAAGTCATGATCTCACAGTCATGGGATCGAGCCCTGCGTCGCAGCTCCGGGCTGACAGTGCAGAGCCAGCTTGGGATTCTCTCTTTCCCTCTCCTTCTACCCACCCCCATCTCCACTTGTACTCTCTTGCTCTCAAAAATAAACACTGAAAAAAAAAAAAAAAGATTTTGTAAGGAAAAAAACCTTGAATTTTAGAGTAAGGAAGACCACCTTGTCCCTAACAGATGAACATCTGGGCTGCAAGCACTACCCCTGTAACCCTCATGCTCTAGGGCAAGGAGGCTCAGAGGGCGCCCTGATAGCTACACATCTGCAGCTGTCACTAAGGCTGCAATTCTCTGCAACTGTCACCCAGGGGCAAGCGAAAAGGAATTCCCGGCAAAGAGCAAACTGGAAGGGACCCAACACCACTTGGCTTTCTGCCGGACACTGCAGATTGGAGGTCCATTCTGGGGGTCTCCCCTGCCATCCTGGACACCTGCAGAAGCACCTCCTGGCCCCCAGACTCCCTGCCCTCCACGGGACCCCTGCCAGGGTGGCTCCTCCCCCACGAGCGCTGCCCAGGGCCCATACCTCTGCCAGCTCCCGCTCACTGACACTTCCGGTGGCACTACCCTTCTTCCTGGTGCAGGGCTCTCCCATGGTGACCCTGCCATCCCCTTTGGCATAGCTGTGCACAGTGAGAACTCCCGACTGCCCTTGGGCTCGGCAGGCCAGAGGCTCACTGGTTTCTGAGTCGGAAGAAATAGAATCCCGTGAAGAACTGGAGCCCACGCTAGAAGATGATTTCTTTTTGGAACCTGAGAAGACAAGGCGTCCCCCTATAGAGGCAGGATTCACAGAAAGATCCAAGGCAGCGGCTTCTTGTTCCTCCTCTTCCTCCTCATCCTCTTCTTCCAGTTTAACGTTTTTAAGCTCTTCAAATTTGACTTCCGTGGAGTCAGAATAATCTGAAACACACATACACATTGGCCAGAGCCAACTTCCTCCTGCATGTCTGAAGCTACTGAAAAGCAAAGTGGCACAGCACAAGGAACGTGGGTGGCAAGTGAGGCCTGGCGTCATATTCTGGCTCTGTCACCTCCAGGGTCACTGTGTGATCTGGGGCTGACCGCTCAGCCGCGCCGGGCCTCCAGTTCTGTCCTGTGGAATGCAAGCCGTCTACCACCTATCTCCATAGTTGCGTCTACGATGGGGGCCTAGCCCGGCATGCAGCAGACACTCAGTAAGTGACAGCTGCTGTTTCCTCAGAAGTCTCCTGCAGGAAACAAAGGCCTGAGCTCAGCAGAGACCTGGTGACCTCAAAAGCTAGAAAATTTGAACAGAGAGGGGCTCCTGGGTGGCTCAGTCAGTTAAGTGTCCGATTTCAGCTCAGGTCATGATCTCATAGTCCGTGAGTTCGAGCCCTGCATCGGGCTCTGTGCTGACAGCTCAGAGCCTGGAGCCTATTTCAGATTCTGTGTCTCCCTTTCTCTGACCCTCCCCTGCTCATGTTTTGTCTCTGTCTCAAAAATAAATACAAACATTTAAAAAAAAATTTTTTTTAAGAAAATTTCAACAGAGGGAGCCCAGCCCCAGGGCCCCATCCATAGTGCCATCCAGGTGTCTGCAGACACACCAGGGCACCCTCAGTACAGACGCTCCAAGCCTCACCTGAGACTGAAGCGAAACCCCCCAACAAGTCTGTCCGCAACAACTCCCAGTGACTGCTCCACCACGCCTCATTTGACGTCGCTTCCTTCCCAAAATACAAGGGGCCCCTCAAGCCCCAATGTGCGCAAACTCTAAGACGGCAGCCAGTCCACACACCATCTCACTCCTACTTCTCGTGCCTCATCTGCTAGCACAGCCCTTCCCACCCTTATCTTCAAATTACAGGACACCCATGCCAACTTCCCAAATTACAGCCAAGAAAGCTCACGTGCTTCCACACCTGCACACCATCACCCCTGCTACTCCCCTCTGGGCGCCCTTTCTATGTGCCCCCACTCCCTGCCGACCTGGAAAGCTCCCACCTCTCTCGTAAGAGCCGGTTCACTGTCACTTCACCAACCTTCAGCGTCTCCCTGAGCCCTCACCAGGTAGAGGGAGAGGGACTCCCCTACCTTCCACCCCTCATCCCTCATGTCCCTATCCAAAGGCCTTCTCACACCAATTCTCACACTGCACTGACACTCTGTCCTCACAGACCCACCTCCCCACTTTTCTGTATCTGTGACCCTGCACTCAACATGGCATCCAACTCAGAACAGAATGCAGTTACATCTCTGGGGAAAATATAACCAACTAACCTGGGAAGGGAAGGCCGTCTTCGACTTGCCGCACGGAGCTGTGGGTGGGCCTCACGGGAGCGAGGGCAGCCTGGCACTCTGTCATATCGTACTGTCCCGTACTCAGCTCCTCCTTGGGGAAGAGCTCGCTCTGACTCACCTCCTGGGGTATTTCAAGACAAACTCGGTGCCTCTTTGTCCCTATACGATGCTTGGCTAGGCTGCAAGAAGGAGAGCCAACTTTTCAAGGGGCCGCAAGTTCATTTACCTACATACATATTCACACATAGCCCCAAATGAGTGAATGGCCAGGGTCTGTCTACTATGCGTCACACTTCAGTCCCACCTCTTATCTGTAGGAGACAAGGGACTTCACCTCTCTGAGCCTGTTCCACCCAATGGAAAATAGGAGTATCACCATCCTCCTCAAAGATGTGATGTGAAGCTGAAGGTATGCAGAGCACCTGGCACACAGCAGGTACCCCACAAATGTTCCTTCCTCCTCCATGTGGCCCAGATCCTCTGGCTCAGACACCAAAGGCGCTGGCCAACTTCACTCACACCACCCCCTGCCCTTGCAAGTTTCATTCCCACCACCATACTCTCCTTTTTAAAAAATGTCTCATATGGTAAGGAGAAAATGTGGCTTTTCTGGCTCAGAGGGAGCCATGCTCTCTTATGCGACCTCTGCTCCAGCCAATTACAGGCCCGCATACAGAGGTGATCACTCTTGGGTGACAGCTGTAAGAAATAGCCTGAATGCCCTCGCTCTGGGGATTCTGGAGCCTTTACCAAGAAGAAAGTTCCCTCCGCTGTGGCTCAAACACCCCACTTAGAAACAGCCTCCTGGCAGGTTATGGAAGTTGCCAGACACCCCTCCCTTAAACCGGAGGGGAGCTAGGCCCAGAGCCTGTAGGGTTACCTTCTCTTTAAGTCACCCTCCTCTCCATCCTCAATCCCTTCCATGCCATCCTCCTCTGGACACTCCTCCTCGTTTCTGGCTCTTGGAGGCAGTTCATTCTCCTTAAGAAACTCCGCTGCTTCTGGCGTGGGCAGAGTATGGTCGATAACTGTGGTGTCCTTCCCCGCTTTCCAAAGTTTGTACCTTTCTGGCTGGAACTTCCTCACAAACACATCCATGGAGATCTTCACCATGTCCTTTCTACAGGAGCACTATCCCAGGGAACCAGGAGAGCTCCAGTCAACACTCTTTAACGGCTTCCATGCGACTCCCACATCCCATCTCCTCCCTCCAAGTGCAAAAGACACAAGACAATTGAAAGCCAAACTGTTTGCGTTCACAGGCTGAGGCCATACTGTCCTTGCAGAGCCTTCGAGCATGGAGGGAAGCAGGGGAAAAAGCAGAGAGCAATGTGCAGCGCTGGGGTGAGCCCACCTGGGCACGAACTAGGATGCATAAAGAAATGCTGGAGGTGAGGCTCTGCACTTCGACCCAGGATGCTCCACATCCACCGTCCCTCTGAGACATATCCAAGCCAGGACCACATAAGCGAGTCTGCTCCCTGCCAAACGTCCAGCCCTGCTTGCTTCCCTAACCCTAAGAATTTCTCAACGGAGAAATCCCAGAGTGGCCAAAGCAAGAAACAGCCATGTGCGTGGGTGTGGTCTTCATGCTCAAATGGACTTTAAGCATGGAAACCTCACCTTACGCATCCCAAACCTGAACAAATTCTTCTAATTTCTGTATGAACGCAACATACTAGCTCTTTTGCACAGCCCTGTCAGTCTGTTTCTGAATTCCAGCAGTTCAAAGAATGTTCTAATCACCAGCCAGTGTATCTAACAAGAATTTGCTCACCAGACATTTTCAGTCATGGCGTTACAGAAAGCAATCAAACAGACTTACCAGCACAGCTTGTTTGCCATACTCAATCCACCGCCGGGTAGCAAAATTGGTGGATTCCGCACAGTTGAAGCCATGGTTAAAGCCGGCATGGTAACCATAAGGAAAAGTGATCATGAATTCTCCAGCTTCTTGAGTCACCTGAACAAGAGCAGACTTGAACCAGCTGCATCAAATGGCTGAAGTCTAACGGACTGGAACTCAGAGCTCGGCTACAGCTTCATAACCCAGCATAAGTCATAAGACCACCAGGGTCTTTGTAAGACGCGAAGCCTGATCATATCAGACCCCAACACTGTAACTGACCATTCCCCGAAGTTAACAATGTTCTAGGGGATGTGACTCTCCTCTGGCACCGGGAAGCTACAGAACCTCCACCTTTAATATCCTTGGATCCAAGTACTGCTATATGGGTTACCTCTGGCCCACGCCTGGTACAGAGAGATGAACCAGAATAAAGCCCCTCTGTGAAACAGACCGAAAAGGGTGGCTGCCTTCCTTGTAAGCCTAAGACCATATGTAAAGTCAGCTCACCTTGTCAAAGGGAATTCCATATTTCTTCAGCATTAAAGGGGAAATCAAAGTCATCTTGTGGCGGAGAAAAGCTTCGCAGCTTTGAGCACTTCCAGGGAAAAAGCCTGTTTCATTGAAAATGGGCACAGGTGAACACACTGCTCCACACCAGCTCTGCAGCCCTGCAGCCACTGCACACCTGTGCATCTCATCTGGCTGTGTCAGGAGGATAAATCAGCACAGGATCTCCACAGATCCTTCTGGCTTCGGGCCAATCCTGATTCTACAGTGAGCCTCCGGGCTCTCCAATGGCTTACCTGGGTAATCAAATTCTGTTAGGGAGACTGAGATCACCCAACCTGCCTTGTGCTTAAAGAGAGCTTTGCAACTATTTAGGACCTTGCTCCTACTCTATCCCTCAATCTTTTGTTAGTAACACATCTACAGCACAGAATACCCAAACTCTCTTGAAATTGGCCCTCTAGAGGTACAAATCTATTAAAGTCCACTTAAAAGAACCAAAGCACAAAAATTCAATTTTAACCTTTAGGTTTCTGGCAGAAGAACCAGACCCAGGATGACGGGTATACTCTCCGTGGTCAAATAAACCTATGCTTGGTAAAACTGAGACAGAGACTGTCTAAGAATTACTTAGTCCCTTCCCAGGACAAATGGAGGAAGTTTCCAGATTTTTATTTGCTCTGCTAGGGTAACCACTCTGGCAGTGTAGCTTATCACCTACATGCAGGCCTGTGAAAGGACACATAAGAAATCTGACCGCAGAGAACGGACATTTTAGAGCAATTAGTGCAGTTCACAGGGTCTCAGGGTCTGAGCAGGCACAGGGAAGAGAGACAGTACCTTTGGCAAGGCGCTCCAACCGCTTTCCGTGCTCCGGGGGGACAGAGTACCTGCAATCACATAGAAGCACTGGATGCTGAGGAGAGCCCCCTTCAGGACCTAAGGGGCTCATCCCCACTCTCAAAACAGCTCCCAACCACAAAAACTGGAAAGGAGTCTGGAGAAATGATATATTGGACTTTGGGGAGAGGAGCCCACAAGGTACAAGTGAATTTATTTCTCTAATATTCATTCATTTACCGAGACTTTCACTGAATGTTTACCATGAGCCAGAATTTATAGTATGCAACCAGCCTTGTTCTCCTTTATAATGTTGAAGCAATAAAAAAAAATTTTTTTTAAAGGATAGCATTAAAGTGCTCCTGGTGGAGGCTGAAAGCCTAACTGGGACAGGATGGAGGAGGAATGGTGAATGGGAAAAATGGATTTGATACTAGAGACCCGGCCCTGTATCTGCTGCTGACCCCATTTTCACATCATCTCTGTGACAGCTACACTGATTACCCAATAATTAATTATTCTTCCACCCCACAGGGTAGCAAGACACCACAGAAACTGTTCATTTAAAAAAAAAAAAAAAAAACCACCTGTAATTACGTAAAATTTTTGCAAAACTGAGGTGCCTGGTGGCTCAGTCGGTTGAGCGTCTGCCTCTTGATTTCGGCTCAGGTTATGATCTCAGTTGTGGGACTGAGCCATACTCCGTGCAGAGCCTGTTTAAGATTCTCTCTCCCTCTGCCCCTCTCCCTTGCTCTCTCTCTCTCTCTCAAAATAAAAAAATAAAATAAAATAAAATGAAATCTTAAAAAATAAATAATAAAAAATAAAAGTTTTACAAAACTGTTAAACTTTATTGTATTCTGAAACTCACAGTTAAGTCTATTTTAACCATTATAATTGATTATAAAGATCATTCCACGACAAGAGAAACTTCCCATCCCAAATAGTTTCACTACCAAACAAAACAGATGGGGAGTGGAGGAAAATGTTGGTCACCCAAAGGACCTTGGGATCCATCAGGCAACCTTGCCCAGAAGTCTCTGGAAGTCCCACTTTAGACGATCTAAAAAGAGTGTATGTAATAACTAGAAAATCTCTCTACAGGAGAGTGAAAATCCAATCTCAGGGAAGTTGGGAATAAATAGAAGGAAAGCACAAAAGCTATTTTTACAGATTCTAGAAGTCTAGCCATCTAAGAAAGGTTATGGGACAGCAGTCAGGGGGTCCACACAGGCTCAGAAGGTCACACACACCCCCAAAACTAGAAACTGGAAAGCATTAGAAAAAAAAGGAAAACCTCTGGGAAAAGAAGTGGTTGAAAATGCCGGAAAAGGAAATGAAGGTGCATACGGTTTCCACGACTCCCCGTGACCTGGCCCACAGTGTCCCTGTCAGCCTCCTCGCTCATCCGTCCTTGTACACAGCACCCAAACCACAAAGGACTTCCTCTAGTTCCCGAAGACATCGTGCTTCCTCTCAGCTTAGGATCTCTGCACGTGTCATTCCGACCACCCGGACACACTTTCCTCAGTCTTCCCTGTCTGAAACCTGCCACTGTCTCACCCAGCTAGGCCTCCTCATGTTAGGCCTCAGCTTGGTAGTCACCTCTTCCAGGGAAGCTTCTCCAATTCCCACCCCACCTTCGTGTACCCTTCCTACGAGGATCTAGAGTGCCCATCGGTGCTTCTCTCACCCCTTCTCTCTCCTGACCAGTCTCCTGTGTGACAGCACATAACCTATGTCTCTGTCACTATAGTCGAATGCAGAACCTTCACTGAAATGCTGGGGTTGAGAGACGGATCAACACAGGGAGAGAGGAGAGAACAGATCTTTGCCTCCCCAACTAGACTGAGAACATCCTGGAGAGCAGGAAGCATATATGGAGTAGCCCTGCATCCCCTCTTGGGTTAAGCACACACTGCTGCTCACCAAATATTTTTTCCATGAGGAAAAGAAAGCTTTCTATCATCTGAAGGAGTGACTCCAGTCTTGGAAGTCTGCCTCTAAGAAATGCCTCAGGCCTGTTCGGAGAAAGAAATCAGAAAGCAGTGGGCAAGCCTGGGAGAGCCTCTGTAGCTCTCAGTAACTCAGACGACTTATCTTTCCATCCAGTAGTATTAAATGACCTGCCCTCTGAAGCCTCACTATTCGAAGAGAGGTCTAAGCACCAGAGCTCTAACAGCATCTCACAGCTTAAAAACCTGGAGAAAATGTCAAGTGCCAGTCCCACCCCAGGCCTACGGAACCAGAATGTGCATTTTAACAAGACCCCAAGGTGCCGCCTCGGCACACTAGAGCCAAGGGGCCCTACCGCGTCGCGAGAAGCCCGGTGCCAACTGCAACCCAACTTTACCAGGACTTTGGCTCTCCAAAGTGCAGGTAGTTGATGCTGTACAGGTCCATGTCTTCAGTGTGCCAGGCAAAGGAGGTCTTCCACATGCCGAAGTACAGGTACGGGGTGTTCACACCCTCAATGGTGATCCCGCTCTCCTTCTCCACCAAGTCCAGGATGGTTTTCAGCCGCCCGATATTCCACTCATCGACATGCTGCAAAGTAAATCACAGCTGAGGGCAACTGCAGTACCCACAAGCTGAGGCTCTGAACCTACAAGAGCAGGGGTCACAGGTGACCTGTCACCCCTAATGATGATGTGGAACAATGTCAAAACAGCCTGGACATGAAGACCACAGCCCCCCTCACTCACACTTCACAGCCACCGCTAGAGCTGACGCCATCAGACCTCCAAAAGGCAAATACCACTCGGTAAAGAAAACTGGCATGTGAAAGATGAATAAGGAGGGGACAGCCACCTGTTTTTAACCCCAGGAGGAAGACTTTGATCTGAAACTAAAGAAACTGAGGTCAAAATAGGAAAGAACTCCTAAATCACTAAAAATACAAAACATGGGAATTTACCATCCCAGTCTGTGACTGTTTAGCCCCAGCTTCCACTAGGCAGCGTCATCAGTAAAAAGTCTACAATGTCACCCAAATCCATTGCCAAAACTTTAATGGTCAGCTAGAAGCCCACCTCTTATACGCACGTTCTCGATTCTTATGTCCTGCTTCTGTACCTCCCCATCCCAGATCCTTACAGTATCTTTCTGCCATTTAACATCTGTAAGTTTCACTTTCCACCACTCAATAAATTGTCATCGACAAGTTGAGAATCTTTTCAAACTCCTTCTTTCCAATAATTTACAAAATCATTACAATTAATGTGAGTGATAATCCCTAAAATTCTCCACAGATTTTTTTAATTATCAAAAACAATCCCAAATGTTCCTTCCTTATGCCATCTAAGGCTGTTTTTTATTCTTTTTTTATTTAAAAAAAATTTTTTTTAATGTTTATTTACTTTTGAGAGAGAAAGACAGAACACGAGCAGGGAAGGGCAGAGAGAGGGAGACACAGAATCCAGAGCAGGGTTCAGGCTCTGAGCTGTCAGCACAGAACCCAATGAGGGGCCCGAACCCATGAACCACGAGGTCATGACCCAAGCCGAAGTCAGAGGCTCAACTGACTGAGCCACCCAGGAGCCCCAAGGCTGTTCTTTATTCTGAAAAGCACTATACCGCAATCCGACACAAGTTGTTAAAATAGGTTCTGCTAAAGAATCTTGTTTGAGGGTTCTGAAAATCGGAATGTTTCTCTTCTTAAATACATACCCCTTTCACTAAATTAGTCAGTGATCTTTTTTCTGCAGAAACCACACTGCCTCTCCCCCAACATTTCATTTACTGTGAGCCCACCCTTTGAAGAACTCATCGGCTACCACCCACAGACTATTCTAACAGCCCTTGCAAAGAACACTATATCACCCAATTCACATGGAGAGTGGGAGAAATAAAATTCAGTCACATGCAAAAATACCCACCATTAAGTGTGCATAGCACATCGGCTGGTGGTGGGTCACTCTTTTGTTTAACTACTCAACTCAGCAAGCAGCTTCTGGGTGCCTACTAAGTGCTGGGCAGGTAAAAATTGTGTTAAATTGCAAAAATGCTGCAGAGGGCTTCCTGGAAGTCTCACCTTTTCATAGAGAGTGCCATTCACATCTGCACCATAGATTGGAGGATTGAATGTGAGATTTTTCCAGTACTTCCGTTCAAGCTCTTCAAACTCACTGTAGCGTGGGGTACAGTACCTTTCAAAAGTAAAACAAAAACAAGTAAAAAAAAAAAAATATATATATATATATACATATATATATATGTATACATATATATGTATACATTATGTGTATATATATATATATATATATATACATATATATATATATATGTATACATATATATATATATTTTTTTTTTTTTTTTTTTTTTTAACAAGGACTAAATTCATCAGGCATTATGAAAGGACAAGACACAATCCCATTCTAGGGAAAACAAGACATTTCAAACGAACAAGACAAAACCTTGGCCTTCAAGGCTCCATTACACAAGTAACCTCCTCCACATCCCTTCCTTGGGCTCTGGGCCTGAGGAAGGTAACGTATATGAAGACGTTAAGCCCATCTTCCCTAAGAAGCAGAATAATCTCAACTTTTTCAAGAGACCACTAAAAACAACATCCTGGCCAGAATCAGGAGTGGCCCAGACACTCAGGGAGAAACCAAGAACTGCAAATCCCTATATATCCACAGACAACCAAAACCTGCCAGCATGTGAAGGGCTGAGGTTCTAGAACAGTATTGCACTCTGTAAAGGAAGCGGCTCCATGACAGCTCATCTGTATTGTCACTGTTACATTCCCACCACCCTATGTAGTGACTAACTCAAATAATCACACCTAAAAACAAAGTATTTTAATAAAAAAATAAAATTCTTAAAAATGTAGATTTTTGCAAATCAAATGTTTAAGAAAGATATTTTTAAAAAGATATTTTTATATATGCACATACACGTACACAGCTGTCTATATATAGATGTCTATATCTCTATATAAAGACATTAAAAATATCTATATTCTTTAGCTCAATTATCACATACTGAGAATTTACTCCAAAATCTTTTTAAAAATTCAAACCCCTTAAGATTACATAGCAATTTTAAAAAGAATAATGTGTAAATTGAATAGATATTTGAAAATGCACATTATAAATCAAATGGCAAGAAAATATTATGAATGGATAAAGAGTAGAAGCAAAGACCCAAGACAAACTGTGGAGACAACGGGCTGGGTGGGGAAAAAAATCTTACTTTAAATGCGGCCTTACATTTTAACCATTTTAACTTCAACCTATTGAATGATCAAGTTTAAGACCCCTGAATTCCCTTTGAAATATAAGTAACTCTTCCACCTCCAACTGCTCTGCTTTATAAACTTAGATTTTTACCTGCTGGGTTTTCTTAAAGCTGGCTGACCAAGCAGGTAAGAAATCAAGGGTAAGAATTTGTTGCATCTCAGGTAAAGGGAAAAGACAGGCCTGGCTAATTTAAAAAGAAAAGAGGTATCCTGAAAGACCTACCATTTTTGAGAAGAGAGACTGGATACAGGAGGCTGAGGCCTCTGGTGGAACCCCATGTGAGCTTGAAAGCAGGGGGCCCTGGCCCCAGCGCACAGCTAGAAACCAGACAGAAAGGACGGCACAGCCTCTCCTGTGCAGAGCATGTCGCTCTTCTTCAACATGCTCTTACATAAATTCACTCATTAGACAGCAGGTGAGTCAGCAATACAGAGGTTTTTAAGAGTTAAGCTGCCAGGGCAACTGGGTGGCTCAGTCAGTTGAACGTCCGACTTCAGCTCAGGTCATGATCTGTTTGTGGGTTCGAGCCCAGCGTCAGGCTCTGTGCTGACAGCTCGGATTGTGTGTCCCTCTCTCTGCCCCTCCCCTGCTCACGCCCTGTCTCTCTCCCCCCCAAAAAATTAATAAATAAATATTAAAAAATTTTTTCTAAAGAGTTAAGCTGTCAATAAAACTGGAAAACCACATTTTGAATTGTGCGAAGTCAAAGGAAAAGAAGGCAAAGCATAGAAATAGAACAAGATCTGATGTGAGACAGAGCAATGAATAAAGCACAGGAAGGGACACCCCCAGGAGCGTGAAGACTGGCCAGCTACAGATCTAGCTCTGGGCTCATGCACAGAAAAGACAAAATATAATGTCTGACTGGCTGAAGTCATGACATGCACAGATCAAAAGGGCTCAGGAAAAAAAAGCAAGAGAGAAGGAAGGAATCCCTTGTGGACACTCAAAATTGAGGAATAACATTGGAAAGGAGAAAGTCCAAGAGAGAGAATTAAGAAGGAACAGTCAGAGCTCAACGAGGGAACCACAAAATTCATTCCAAATGTGAGGTCAAATGAAGCTAAATATTATAAACAGAAAACAAATGAAAACAGCAGGCCTAAACAAAGATGTTTCTAACAGATCAATCAGCACGTATGGATGATGAAGAATGGAGACAGAAAATAGCAAACAGCTTGACAGTTTATTCACATTCTGTCATGTCAAAATGGAAAAGAGATAGCTTCTGGATGGGTAGTGAGGAATTTGAGCATGATAAAACACAGAAGGACCCAGAAGGAAGAGAATAAACTACTGAGGCCACTTTTCGATAAGCAGGTGTTAAGACATCCGGCAAAAACTCCTTTTGAACCAACTCCAACACTCTCCTTTGCAACTCTGCAACTTACCAGGGTCAGAAAATGATTCTGCTTCTGATGGAAGAACAATGGGATTACTTTAGGTAAGGACACAGACGTGTTTAGACTGCGACACAGTACTGAGAGTAGGAATGCTTCCATAAAAAGAGCAGAAAGGGAGACAAGCTAGAGCTGAGAAAAGTGTTCTTCAGCGTCACGGCAGCAGTCTTAGGAGACAGCTATGAAGATGAGACGTTAGTTCCTAGATGCTATAGCAGGTGGGAAGGAACGTGTTTTCACTCACTTATCACTATTGGCTATCTTGCGGAACTCTCGAACAGTCATGGCTTTCTTCTGTATGTTGTACTGAGTAAAGAGGCCAGACTGCCCAGTCACCAACTGTTGGATGGGGGCAGGAATGACCAGATCATCAATATCATCGTAGGACGCCCGGGGCTTCCACTCCTTTGGAGGAACAACCTGTAGGGAACACAGGAAACACAGAGATCAGAAATCCAACAAGCTGCTCATAGTCCAGGACGTGGGTAGGCTGCTATCCAACCAGCCAATTTTACTACAAAGTGACTCTGATTTAACCACACTCACCCCAACATAGCGAGTCACACTGCTGTGCTAACCCTGATCCAGTTCAGCCACCAACTAGCTGCCTAGTTGCAGTGACCAAAGACGAGTAATACTCATTCTCAGCTCAGCATTTCCTCTGGGCACAGAGAGGAGGCTGAAGAGTTGATTTTCTTAATCTAACAAAGTGCACAAGAGAACCCAACCTGCTATCAGAGTACTGGATGAGACTGAAATGAGAACAAGAGAAGGTGGATGGCATAAGCCCTCCGAGTGCAAACACTAAAGCACCCATCTCCACCAAGAGAATGGAAGCACCACAGCAGCTGGCCCGGGGACACTAGCTCTACACCGCCCTTTAAAGACTCCAAGCTCTCCTCCAACTTAAAAGGTGCTTCAGATGTTAACAAAAGGAATTAACTTGCAAATAGGAAGTATATACTCCACACCCAGCCTTTAGGAAAGATTTCTGCTGCTGCCCGGTTGGTCACAAAAGCTCCGTGGACCAATCCCACCCACCCTCACCTTGGCCAGCCCAGCCCGATGAGCTCCTTGGGATTCAATGTAGGCCATGTATCGACTGAAGTTCCGGAACTCCTCCATGGTCGGGTAAAAAGTCATTATCCGAGCACTGGGATTCAGAGTTTCAGATTCTGAAGCCATTTTCCCTCCTTTTTGAAGTCACTCTGGTCAGACAGGAACCTGAAGAAATACATTAAGAACATAAAATCATATAAAATGTAATTAGAGTTAAATGCTGGGAATGTCAAGGAGGATGGGTGATGGGAATTAAGGAAGGCACTTGTTGGGATGAGCACTGGATGTTGTATGTGAATTCTCCACCTGAAACAAATATTACACTGTATGTTAAATAACTGGAATGTAAATAGAACTTGAAAAAGAAAGAAAAAATGCTGGGAATGTCAGGGCTGAAACAGTAAAAGATGCAGAAATTCTGAAGAAGCATTAAGACCTCACACCTGGAATCTGCCTCTACACAGGTTATTTAAATGAACAAAAAAAGATAGAAAAGTTTATATTTAAAAGAATCTAAAAGAATCGGATGCATTAGGGCACCTGGGTGGCTCAGTGGGTTGAGCGTCCACACTCAGCTCAGGTCACGATCTCACGGTTCAGGAGTTTGAGCCCTGCATTGGGCTCCGCACTCAGTGCAATGCCTGCTTGGGATTTTCTCTCTGTCCCACCTGTGTGCTTTCTCTCTCAAAATAAATAAATAAAAACTTAAAAAAGAAAAAAGAATCCGATGTATCAAAATTGTGGGTATTCAAATCTCATTTAAATGGAGACACTGTTTCAGCTAAACTGTTACTAGAGCGTTAATCCTATCTAACAATACTATCGCTGCCCTGCCCATATTTTACTCTTATCTTTTCAAGTTGCTCCCTTATTCACCTTTGATAACTGCTTTGGGGTATATTAAACAATGTATTACAACCAGATGTAAAAAAACAACCTTTGGGCTTCCTTCTAGGTCACAGCTTAAAGCTTAAAGCAGTATTCTAGATTCCTAAAGACAGTTACTTGGCTACAAGATTACAAAGTTTAAGAGGTAAAAAGTACACTGATATTAGTTTTTAAAACCCTAAAGTGAAACTGTTCTCATATCTAAGCCAAAATGTAATTTCAGCAGTATTACATGAGATCAAACTAGAGACTAGTTCAACTGTACCATACCCAGAATTCAAAGGACAAAATTTAAATGGGCAATAACCTGGCAATACAGGGCAAGCCTCAAACTGACTGGAAAAGGTCAAATATTGTGTTTCTAGATGAGGCCTTCAACTAAGTGGGTGCATCCCCATTACCTGATAACACAATAGACTATTCCAGCTGAATAAGAACCAAGCATACTAGACAAAAGGAGCCACTTCAGAAGCAAAAACATTTCCCTCCTCAACTCCCCCAATCTGGGCCCCAAAGCCATGGCAGTTCAGCTTCAAGTTCCCTAGAGAGCTGGAGAGCTCAGAAGGGAAAACTGTCTCCAACCTACCAGCAACCTAGTAACAGACTAGGAAGACAGCATGGGCACAGAACTATCTAAGATAGGAGAGAAAAGCCACTACCCGCATCTCTCAAGCTTCCATTTCTCCAAAAACAAAGTCTGCTCTTGGCCAGGAGCTTTTCACACACCTCACCAAAACTTTACATGGCAGGTTTACGTTTATCTTTTTACATACCAGGAAATTTCCCCACAGTCCTGCGATGCACTCCCAGCACTTCTTCCGCTACTCGATGCTGCCTGCAACATAACTTCCACCTAGACTAAGCAAGTGTGGAGGAACCTCTCAAGTTTAATCAATTTTGAGGACCCTCTTTTTTAAAAATGCCAAATATCTTACTTCAACAAATTTGACAACACACAATCCTGTGAACACTGTAGGCCCCGTCACCTGGGCCTTGGAAGCCACTAATGGGGCTTCACCTGCCTCTGGACTTGGTCATCTTTGTTATGCCTACAACCTAGAACAATGCACGGCACAGAGTAGGCACTCGGTACCTATTGAATAACTGATTTCCTCGCCCCCACTTCAGTTGCTCACTCCCTTTTTCAACCCTAGGATTCCCTTCCCCCAATCTACTCCCTGGGGAAAGCTCTTGTTCCTTGACTCCTTCATTTCCCCCATCCAGCAACAAAGCCGAGTAGTTTCAGAGCACCGGCTCCGGGATCAAAACAACTCTGAATACAGATCCGGTCTCTGCTATTCAGTAGCTGTGTGACCTTGACTGTATGAGTTGCCCAAGTCTCAGTTTCCCCACCTGTAAAATGGGGATCCCAACCTCCCTGCTCAGCAGGGTTGCTGTGATTAACTCAGATGATGCAAGCGAAACCCTAAGCACTAGGCCCTGTACCTAATAACTCAATAAAGGTCGCTGTTGCTAACAACCACCTCTAACTCCCGCCCCCTCCCTTCGCAGCCACCCCCGCGGGTACCACTCCCAAGGTAGCCCCCGCTCCCAAGGTCCCCGATCCTCACCGCATAGAGGGCCAGCCCCTCCCGGCCCCGCCGCCTAGGCGAGTGAGGCCCGGCCGCAGGAAGAAGAAAATAAGGCCTAAGAGACCCGCCTCCCTTCCCGACGTGCATTGGCCATAAGAGATTAGAAAGGACCAATCTTAGGACCCATATTAGAAGCTCCTGTTCCCATTGGCCAAGAACCATGCCTTTCACTCACCGCTGACGGCAACCCCGCCCCTCCCCCACTGGAGCTCACGGTCACGGCTACAGCAGCAACAAACCTAAAGGATTCCAAAACCCTGTGGTTCCTACCTAAAGCCCACCGCCCCGGCAGGGCTAATGCTGGGCTCCTGCTGTCGCCACTAGCCGTATCTACTGCTTTTTCAGCCGGCGAAGGGCGAAGCTCCGCCTCCTCTAGAAAGTCGGCCTCTGCGCAGCCGTACAGCGTCAACCAATCTGAGGGACGCTATCACTCCTCAAACAGCCAATGAGCACGCGCTGCAGTCGCCCAAGTCAGGGCATATCAATCTGCTCAGCCTATGAGCGCTGGGTCGGGCTGTTGCCAGGAGGAAACGCTGTACCACTCGGGACTGCGGCCACTGAGCATCTCGGCTGGATTACGGGGCTGGCCAATCATAGGCGCGCTTCTGGCCGCCCAGAGCTAATCAGAATTGAAAGAGGCGAATGCCTGGAAATAGGATGGTCGGCAAAGGTAGAGGCAGTGAGATTATTGTAGGATGTTACTAACGGAAGGGTGGGGCAGAGTCTTTTTAGGGTGAGACCCTTGCCTAAGGTAGAAGTGCGCTGGGAGCCTAATCTTCCGAGATCAAGCAATTTCTGATAGGGTGACCAACTTGTCCCATTTTACGAGACTGCCTTGGTTTTTAAAACTGTAAGTCCCGTATCATGGGGAACCCCTCGCCCGCCCGCAAACCGAGACATTTCCTGAAGGGGGCAGTTCCTGAAAGGAAGAGAGCTCCGAGGTGGGATGTCCTTAGAGTCATTAAAAAGCAGTTTCTCAATGAGCAGGGATTTGGGGGCCATTAAGAGCAGCTCTTGGGGCGGGGGAGAAGGTCCTGGGAATCATTAGACACACTTCTGGTGAGTTGAGGGGGTGCCTCGAAGTCATTAGGAGCTGTTCCTAAGGGGTACTTAGTCGCCCTAAGGACTTCCAGATTATCACGGATGATGAGCAAGGAAGCCTACATACAGGGCGCTCTGATAGGTACAATAGAAAAGTAGAATACTCACAACCAGAATCATAAAAAAATGTGCAAATTTACCCATAGATGAGTTAGGGAGTAGTGCACTGTAAGGAGCTATGGAGTCAGATCGGTGTTCAAAATCTGCCACTCCTCTGAGCCTGGGTTTTCCCATCGGTAAAATGGAAACAATAGTACCTGCCTTGCGGGATTGTTGTGAAAATGAGAGGTAATATATGTTGGCAAAAAGGATGATATTACCTACGTGGCACGGAGGTAGATCAATCGTGATTTATTCCCCTGGGTCCGGCCACATGTGTCCTGGAAAAAAAAAAAAAAAAAAGTGGGGGGTGGGGGGTGGGGTCTGTTTCAAAAAAGACAAGGGAATGAATTCGTTGTTCATTGGGTAGGCAACCAATAGCTTTTCACAATTGCAAAGTTGTTCTCTCGACCTAGTAAGAGAATATATTGGATAATAGATTATATTGGGTAGCCCACAAAATTGTTGAGAGCCTTAAGAATTCAACTTGGAGGACACATCATAAGGAAAGCCAGCCCAAATCATGCCAAAGAATTCACCTACCGCTCCCCTAGCTGCTCCGTTGCTGCTGCCGCCACCAAGCGAGATGCTACAGCGTGCCTTACCAACTCCACTGACCTGGGAATAGATACAGTTGCTACTACTTCTGTCACTACCAACTACTTCATGAATTTTATCTTGCTAGAATTCCCACTGCTACCGAAGACGATTTTTCCAAGATCACTGCTACTTTGTATCGCTAGATTCCGATTGGTGTGCGCTAGTGAAAGTGAAAGACGGGCGAGCTCTCTTGACATTCTCCCATTTCTCTGGCCAGTTTATCTGTCACCTTTTTAAGCCCATCTTTCCTTTCCCACAGCTTAAATGTTGATATTTACAGCAAAACTAATCGTGAAGAAAGAAGTCAAAGGTGAGGTTACCTTTGGGTGGGGGGCAGGCAATGATGAGGGAGTAGTGTAAAGAATGATTCTGGAGGGAAAAAAAAAAAAAAGAATGCTTCTGGAGTGTTAGTAAAGTTTGTCGTTATTTGGGTTTTTTTCTTTTCTTTTTTTTTTTTTTTTTTTTTTTTTGGTAATGTTCTATTTCTCCATCTGGATAGCAGGCTATTACAATGGCATGTTCACATTTTAAAATGTCACTGAGCTGTACACTTATAAGTTGTCCATAACATCCAAAACACATGATACCTTAAATGTTTTTGATACCTTAATTTTTTTAATTAGAAAATTATTTTTTAATTTAAAAAAAATTTAAAGAACTAAAAACATGTTGATGTCCTCATGGCTCTCTGTCTTTGCCCTCTTCTCTCATTCTACAAACTCCTTAGGTGTTTCTGTTTTCACGACCCACTAGCAGTATGACCTCGGACAAGGTTACTTAATTTCTCTAATCTTCAATTATAACTAAAATTGGAATGGTACTTCCCTTTCTTGGTACTTCCTTTTCTTGCAGTGACAACTGAATGAGATAATGCAGATAAAGCACTTACTAATGAAACTGGCATGTATTAAGTGCTCTGTAAATGTTAGCTGTGGAATGGATGATGATGGAGATGGTAATAAGACAAAGCTCTCAGCATAAAGCCTGAAACAAGAATTCAAAACACTTAAACTCTCAGGCTTCACTCACGAGCACACTGACGACACCTATTCTGTACTCCAGGGTAATCTTCCCTGTGTTCAGATCCAAACACCCTCCTATCTCTGGATGCCTCCCCCTGGATCCCTACAGGTACCTAAAACCCACATGCCCAATAAAGAACTAATCTATTTGCCCCACAAATGAGCTCCACCTCCTAGGGTTTTCTTTTATCTCAGTTAGTGGGGCAGTCATCCACCTAACCACGTAAGCCAGAAACCAGTATCTAACTAGGGATTCCTTGATGGGGTCCATTACCTCACCCTGTACAGGGTGCCACAAACAAGTGTTCTACAAATGCCTCGATTTGTTTACATGTCCATCTTCCTCCACTAGACAAAAATCTCTCAAGAGTATCCCTTCAGTCTTATTGATATTATCATTTAGAAAAGTGTTCCATTACCAGAAATAGAAAACCTTAGCAACAAGATCTTAAATAAATATGGTTTGGGGCGCCTGGGTGTCTCAGTCAGTTAAGCATCCAACTTCAGCTCAGGTCATGATCTCACAGCCTGTGAGTTCGAGCCCCGCCTCAGGCTCGGTGCTGACAGCTCAGAGCCTTGAGCCTGCTTCGGATCCTGTGTCTCCGTCCCTCTCTGCCCTTCCCCAGCTCATGCTCTGTCTCTTTGTCTCAAAAGAAAATAAACACTAAGAAAATGTTTTTTAATAAAAATAAATATGTTTTTTTCCTCATGTGTAATAATAAATCTGAAGCGGGGTATTTATTGGCTTTGGCTCATTGCCCAACCAAGTCACCAAAGAGATGGGCTCCTTCCATCTTTCTCCACACTTCACAACCTGGCTTTGGGCCTCAGAGAAATGCACCTCATGGTTGTAAAGTGACTGCTGAAACTCCAGACATCCCATCCGCATTCATGGGAATAAGGAGGAAAGGGACAGTATCAGCAGCAACTACTGTTCCTATCAGACCCAGCAAAAAGTCTCCCAGAATGGGGCCCCTGGCTGGCTCAGTTGATGGAGTTCTCCCGATCTCAGGGTCATGAATTTGAGCCCCATGTTGGGTGTAGAGATTACTTTTTAAAAAATTTGGGGCACTTGGGTGGCTCAGTCGGTTGGGCGTCCGACTTCAGCTCAGGTCATTATCTCACAGTCTGTGAGTTTGAGCCCCACGTCAGGCTCTGGGCTGACAGCTCAGAGCCTGGAGCCCGCTTCGGATTCTGTGTCTCCCTCTCTCTCTGCCCCTCCCCCATTCACGTGCTGTCTCTGTCTCTTCAAAATTAAATAAACATTAAAAAAAATTTTTTAAATTAAAAATGAAGGGCACCTGGGTGGCTCTGTCAGTTAAACATCTAACTTCTGCTCAGGTCATGATCTCACCATTCCTAAGTTTGAGCCCCTCATCGGGCTCTCGGCTGTCAATGCGGAGCCTGCTTTGGATCCTCTGTCTCCCTGTCTCTCTGCCCCTCCTCCTCACTCTCTCTCTCTCTCTCTCTCTCTTCCTCTCTCAAAAATAAGTTAACGTTTTTAAAAAAATAAGTAAATAATAAGCCAAAATCTCCTAGAAGGTGCCTATCTGCCGGTAATGAGTGGAACGGAACTTTCCCTGCCCTCGTGGTGTTTACAATCCAGTGAGGGAGACAGACATGAAACAGGTGTTCTCATAAATAAATAAAATCACAGAAGTTGTGCTTACTATGAAGGCAAAAAAACAGGGGTGAACAGATGTAAGAGTCACTTGCTAGCAGTGGCAGTAGGATCTGAACATTAAAGTCCGTCTTCATGGCATAAAGTTTGTGACCTTCTAGCTCAAGGATTCTTCCTTGGAGCTTCACTTTATCCAGCACTCAGCACGGTGCCCAACACATAGTAAGTACTCCATCGGGAATGATAATGGTAACATTATCAGCTTAAAAGGTTAATATTGAGGTGCCTGGCAGGCTTAGTTGATAGAGCATGCAACTCTGGATCTTGGGGATGTGAGTTTGAGCCCTACACTGGGTGCAGACTTTAATTTTTTTTTTTAATGTTTATTTATTTTTGAGAGAGAGGGAGACAGAGTGTGAGAGGGGAAGGGGCAGAGAGAGAGGGAGACACAGAATCCGAAGCAGGCTCCAGGCTCTGAGCTGTCAGCACAGAGCCTGACGCGGGGCTCGAACCTACGGACCGTGAGATCATGACCTGAGCCGAAGTTGGATGCTCAACCCAACTGACTGAACCACCCAGGTGCCACTAGACTTTACCTTAAAAAAAAAATTAACGTTTATTGGGTGCTTATTATGTTCCAGATGCTCTGCTAAATGCTTTATATACACATAAATTATTTACATTGTCATTGACATTGTTCTTTTTTAAAAAAACAACTTTATTGGGGCTCTTGGGTCCAACTCTTAATATAGCTCAGGTCATGATCTCACAGTTCATGAGTTGGAGCTCTGCATAGGGCTCTGCGCTGACAGTATGGAACCTGTTTGGGGTTCTCTCCCTCTCTCTCTGCCCCTTTCCTCTCATGCTCTCTCTCTCTCTCTCTCAAAATAAATATACTTTTAAAAATAAATAAATAATAAAAACAATTTTTAAGGTTTATTTACTTTTAATGTTATTTTTAATGTTTATTTACTATTGAGAGAGAGAGAGAGAGAGAGAGAGCAAGAGCAGGGGAGGGGCAGAGAGGGAGACAGAGGATCCAAAGTGGGCTCTGAGCCATCCACACAGAACCCAACACAGGGCTCAAACTCATGAACGGTGAGATCGTGACCTGAGCTAAAGTCAGACACTTAACCGACTGAGCCACCCAGGCACCCCTTAAGATTTTATTTTTAAGTAATTTGTGTACCCAATGGTGGGACTTGAACACACAACCCCAAGATCAAGAGTCTCATGCTCCACCCACTGAGCCAGCCACATGCCCCTGGCTTTTTTCACTTAGCATAATTTTTATTTGAGATTCATCCCTGTTATAGCATGCATCAGTATTTCTTTCCTTTTTTAATGTTGAATAGTATCCCATTGTAGTATTTTTTTTTTTAAAGCATCTCTACACCCGACGTGGGGCTCGAGCTCACAACCCCGAGAAAACAAGAGTTGTATGCTCTACTGACTGAGCCAGCTGGGGGCCCTCCCATGGTAGTATTGTTAGCTAGGATGCCATGGGAAGTTATTCTGCGGAAAGGAGGAGGGGGAGGGACAAAAGCAGGGAAGAAATGTGTTTTGTTTTGCAGAACCAACGGTTCTCCAGCCCAGGAGACACCCAAATAGTTTTGTCACCTGATAACCCCTTGCTAGGTGTGTCACACGTGATAGCCTCTTATGCCAGCCAGTTTCGGATGGATCGGAACTTCAGACCTGTGCAGATGTCCCGAAACCCCTAGTTGTCCTCAGGTTACCTTTGGCTCATTACGATACTAAGATCTTCTCCTATACGTGGAGTTTACAGTCATTTTTTAAAACATTAGATGTATGCACTAGTGTGTTGACATGTTAGGAGGAATGCACAATTGAATCGGAAGTGTCTAGGCAAGCTCCCCACCCCCATCCCCTATGATACTGAATAAGGGGCGCCTGGGTGGCTCAGTCGGTTGTGTCCAACTTCGGCTCAGGTCATGATCTCGAGGTTCGTGAGTTCAAGCCCCACGTCAGGCTCTGTGCTGACAGCTCAGAGCCCAGAGCCTGTTTCAGATTCTGTGTCTCCCTCTCTCTCTGACCCTCCCCCGTTCATGCTCTGTCTCTCTCTGTCTCAAAAATAAATAAACGTTAAAAAAAAATTTTATACTGAATAAAAAATCCTCCTGCTAACCCCTTCAGTGCCTAAAGCACTCTCTCCCTGTCTCCTTACTTGTAACAAGCAATACAAATTTCTTTGCTTTCTACATTTCCTTGGGTTGTGTTCAATTTGATGCACTCCAAGGAGTGAACCCTCTGAGTTAGATTACAGTATTGATTGACATTTGGGTCGTTTCCACTTTTTAGGTATCATGAATAGGGATTCTATAAACATTTATGTGCAAATCTTTGTGTGAACGTATGTTTTCATTTCTTTTGGTAGATAAAGGGCGGAATGTCTGTGTCATATAGTAAATTTGTTATCTTTTAAGAAACTGCCAAACTTTTCCAAAATGGTTGTACATTTTATATTTCCATTGACAATAGATGAGGGGCCCCATTTCTCCACATCCTTGTCAACATTTGTTATTGTCCATCTTTCTGATTAGAGCCATTCTAATGAGTGTGATGTGGGATCTCCTTGGGGATTTAATTTGCATATTTCTAATGATGGATGATGTTGAATATCTTTTTATTTGCTTATTAGTCATTCACATATCTTCTTTGGTGAAATATCTATTTAAATCTTTTATCCATTTTTTTCCTTTTGTCTACTTTTTAATTGAATTGTCTTAACATTGACTTGTAAGAGTTCTTTACATATTCTGGATACGAGTCCTTTATCAGATTTGGCTTTGTAAATATTTTCCCTCACTCTGTGGCTTGTCTTTTCATCTTCATAGGGTCTTTTGAAGTGCAAACGTTTTTAATTCTTTTAAGTTTATCTATTCTAGGAGGAAGAGATATCCCATGTGCCAGTGGGGGAGGGGCAGAGAGAGAGGGAGAGAGAGAATCCCAAGCGGGCTCCACACTGCCCGCACAGAGCTCAGTGCAGGGCTTGGTCTCATAAACCGTGAGATCATGACCTGAACCAAACTCCAGAGTCGGAGGCTTAACCGACCGAGCCACCAGGTACCCCGCAAATGTTTTTTAATTTTGATGAGGTCTAACTTATTGAATTATTTTCTTTCATGAATTGTGCTTTCGGTGCATTGACGTTAACATTTATATCAGCCTGATCAGGATAATTCTCCTTGCCTCTGCCCCTGCCCACTACAATCTCCTCAACCCAGCCGACAAAGTGATTCTTTAATACTAGAACCAGATAGATCACGTTGCTCCTCTTAGAAACATCAGATGGCTGCCCGTCTCATTCTGGAGGGAAGCCAAGTCCTCTGATGACTTACGACGTTCCCCTGCCCCCAGTCCTGTGTAAGTGCTCTCCCAGCTCACTGCTCCAGTTCCCCTATTCTCCCAAGTGTTGATGGCTTGCTCCTTTACCCGCTTCAGGGCCTTGCTGACATATGGCCTCCCCAGTGAGGACTTCTCTGCCCACCACGACGTGCTTTATTTGCTTATTTTTCTTTCCGCTTTCCCTGTTAGAATGTCCGCTCCATGAGGGCAGGGATCTGTGTTTTGTTCACCAGTATCCCGAGCACTTAGGACAGCCCCAGCTCTTTGTGCTACATATTTGTTGAGTGAATGAATGACATCCCTTAATTTCATCCTCCCAATGAACTTTGGAAAAAGGCATTATTACTGTCCCCACTGTAGAGCTCAGGGAATTGGGATGCAGAGAGTCTCAGCAACTTGAACACCAGACCTGAGGCTATTTGTTGAATAAACGAATGAGTGATGAACGAAATGAGTGAACAAACAGGAAGGACTGTTTGTATGGTAATAAATAACGCTTTCGGTTTTCACCTCTGGGTCAGCCACATTCCAACCCTTGCCTGTGGGCGCTACCTACTCAACTTAAACATCTCTCTCTGGAGCTTCGAGAGGCTCTGGTCAAAGAGCCTGACACTAGCTGCTCAGAAAAGTAAGCCATGATCCGCAAGCAACAGGAATGTGTTGCCTGACCCGAGCTCAGCCTGGCCCGCTGGGGGTTGGGTGGGGTTCTGCAGTCAGGTTAGTCCATGTAAATGAGAAGAGAATTCAGCCCTGCGGGCAAGGTCAATTGGAAAGACCAGGGCCTTCTAGCCTATGAAATATAGAAATACAAATATAAAAATGCTTAGAGGCAGACACACACATACCCATGAATACACTCTGGATTCCTCTGTTTAATAAAAACGTACTTTTTCTTTGTCGCCCTGACTTACTTTCCTGCTCAGCAGAGGACGGCTCAGCATTAGAGGCAAAGGCACAGAGGGCCTTGGTGAACAGCGACGCCAGGCGACCCGTGGGTCACTTCTGCATCACATTTGGTCCTTTATTTGCTTCCACCAGCTGTTGTATTTGGGTTTTGTTTTGATCTCAGGCTCTAAAATGTCTTCATCTCAAGGCCAAATCCCATCCATTCTTCAAGACTTGACTCAATGGGGCGCCTGGGTGACTCAGCCGGTTAGGTGTCTGACTTCGACTCAGGTCATGATTTCATGGTTCATGAGTTCAAGCCCCGCATTGGTCTCTCTGCTGTCCCCATAGAGCCTACTTCCAATCTCTGTCTTTCTCTCTCTCTGTCCCTACACCATTCCCCCTCTCTCAAAACTAAAAAAACAACAAAACGAAAAACACTCGGCTCAAATTCTACCCATTTGTGCATTCTTTTATTTACAGATTAAAATTTTTTTAATGTTTATTTATTTTCGAGAGAGAGAGAGAGGGGAGAGAGAAACAGAGCATGAGTTGGGGAGGGGCAGAGAGACAGGGAGACACAGAATCTGAAGCAGGATCCAGGCTCTGAGCTGTCGCACAGAGCCCAAGGCGGGGCTCGAACCGACAAGCCATGAGATCATCACCTGAGCTGAAGTCAGACGCTTAACCCAGGCACCCCCAGGCATTCTTGATTCTTCTTTCATAGCCCACATTCAATCCTACTGGCCTTAGTTTCAAAATGATATCCCCCTTCCCCCTCTTCTTCCCTCTCCTGTCATTACCATCCTACATCACCATCACCATTTACCTGCACGCACCCCGGTAACTGTTGCCCCTTCCAATCTGTTCTCCAAATGGCAGCCAGAGAGATTTTTCCCAAAAGCAAGCCTCGGGGCGTCTGGGTGGCTCAGTCGGTTGAGGGTTGAGCATAGGACTTCAGTTCAGATCATGATTTCATGGCTTGTGAATTGGCATGTCTCCTCTCTCTGCCTCATCCCAGCTCGGGCTCTGTGTCTCTCTCTCAAAATAAATAAACATTAAAAAAATTATTTTAATAAAAAATAAAATAAAAAAGACAAAAAGCAAGCCTGAATTCACCACTCTACTAAAAATCCTTTAAATATTCCCAAGTTCCCTACCTTGGCCTACCAGGCCTTCAGTGATCTAGCCCCTGCCCACTCTCTCCCCAGCCCTGCACCACTCTCTGGTGCTCTCTGGGCTCCAGCCATGTTGGCCTTTGTCCTGTTTTTCTAAAATACTCCTTGAAGGAGCTACGTTCCCTCCCTCCTCAGGGTCTTTCCTAAAGCCCACTTCCTTCCAGAAGCCTTTCTGAATCCTAGTCCTGTGCTGCTTCCTTTTTATTTGGTACTTTGCCCACAGAGCATCCAGGAGAGCTTGTAATTATGTACGTGAGATTTTTGGGATTGATGTCTGTTTCCCACCAAACGAGGCTTCTCAGGGGAGGGACTTTGTTTTGCCACCATCGAATCCCATCACTTTGTACAAAGCCTGGTTCATAGCAAGTGCTCGGTTAACACTCCTGGAATATTATTTGTGGGAAGAATGGATAAACGAAGCCTCATGGATTGTAATTTGTACAGTAGTTTAAGCATTCAGGCTCTGGGGTCACACACATCCGGGTTTTTTTTTGTTTTAAATTTTTTTTTTCAACGTTTTTAATTTATTTTTG
The DNA here is from genome assembly GCF_018350195.1 of Panthera tigris. NCBI lineage: Eukaryota > Metazoa > Chordata > Mammalia > Carnivora > Felidae > Panthera > Panthera tigris. Next base: position 33,985,573 of record NC_056667.1, on the reverse strand, counting down.
GGACAGAGAGAGACAGAGCATGAACGGGGGAGGGGCAGAGAGAGAGGGAGACACAGAATCGGAAACAGGCTCCAGGCTCCGAGCCATCAGCCCAGAGCCTGACGCGGGGCTCGAACTCACGGACCGCGAGATCGTGACCTGGCTGAAGTCGGACGCTTAACCGACTGCGCCACCCAGGCGCCCCACACATCCGGGTTTGTATCTAGGTTCTGCTCCTTTCCTGTGTGCCTTAGAGTGACTTGCTTGACCTCTCTGAATCTTAGTCTTCTGCGAAAGGAGATAATAATACAACCAACGGTCCAGGGCTGTTGGGGGAATTAAATTTTAACAACACAGGTAGAGTGCTTGTTAATTTAAGTGGTTGGTAACTAGCAGGTAATATTACAGCACTTGATAAGTGTGTACCATGGGGCTCCCGGGTGGCTCAGTAGGTTAAACATCTGACTCCGGGCACTCAGGTCATGATCTCACTGTTCGTGAGTTCGAGCCCTGCATCTGGCCCTGCGCTGATGGTGCAGAGCCTGCTTGGGATTCTCTCTCCCTCTGTCTCTCAAAATAAATAAATAAACTTAAAAAAAAAAAAAAAGTGTGTGGCGGCACCTGGGTGGCTCAGTCGGTTGAGTGTCCGATTTTGGCTTGGGTCATGATCTATCGGTTCATGAGTTGGAACCCGCATCAGGATCTCTGCCGTCAGCCTGTCAGCGCAGAGCCCCCGCTTCAGATCCTCTGTCCCCTCTCCCTGCCTTGCCACCGCTTGCGTTCTCCCCAAAATAAATATAAAAAAAAAAAAAAGAAAATGTATGCCATGTTTGTTGGATTTAAATCTTCAGGACCACGTAGAAGCTCAGACAGCGGTAACTGCAGAGACTGCTCTGAGATGAGGCTGGAAAAGACCATCCCTGGAAAGGGGTTTGGGACACAAGGTGGTTGAGGAGCACCCTAGTTCCGGGGCCGAAAACCTCTCTGCCGGTCGAAGTCCAGTTCAGGTCCCGGGTGACCCCTATTTACTTATTTATTTGTTTGTTTATGAAAAAAACTGTTGCTGGGCACATCTCCATTTCAGCCATTCCTACCATTAGTGTGGGGGAGGGGAGAAAAGCAGCTCATCAGGGAGAAGGTTGAGTCTGGCGGGGTGGATGCAGGTCCTTTCTTAGCTGAGGTGGCTGAAGGGTGGGAAGTCCCTCTAGGAGCTGACTAGGGGGTGCGCTCCTGATGGGAGCAGAAGGAAGGGCTGGGAGCGGAGATACTGAGGACTGAGTACTCTGGCAGCCCCAGCCAGAGTTCCTCCTGCCCAGATTTACATCTTGCCTCAGGGCCAGCGCAAACACCTTCCCCTTCATCCATTTAGCCAACATTGATTGAGTCCCTACTCTGGGCCAGACTGAGTAAGCTAGGAGGCAAGTGAGACACGGTCCTTGCCTTTGAGAAGTTCACAGTCCACTGGAGGAGACAGATGAATCAGGCCATAATTATAATGTCAATTTGCATCTCTTTTCTGCGCGGCAGCCTGGATAATTTCTTTGGTATTTTTTCCTATTTTAGTTTGTGAACAGCTGAAGAAGCAAGGGTAATAATTTCAGCACAGCGCGATGGTTACCGGACTAACAACACAGCTGGATGTGAGGCCGTTCTAGTTGGGGGTGGAGAAGGAAGGGGCTAAGATTGGGATTTCCTAGAGGAAATTTCCTTGGTCTTGGATGAGGTGTGCCCAGAAGGGTGTCCAGGCATGTTTCACCACGGCATGGTGCGTTCTACAATTGACACATTCTTATGAAAACAGTGCGTGTCAGAGGTAGAAAAACTAGCAAATGCAGTTAACATAGGGAGCATCACTACCCAGAAAATCACTGCTAACATTTTGATGTATATCCTTGCCTGGGCTTCTCGAATCTTTTTTTTTTTTTTTTTTTTTACATTTACTTATTTTTGAGAGACAAAGCATGAGCAGGGAAGGGGTAGACACACAGAATCTGAAACAGGCTCCAGGCTCTGAGATGTCAGCACAGAGCCCGAGACGGGGCTCCAACCCATGAACCTCGCGATCATGACTCCAGCCGAAGTTGGACGCTTAACCGACTGAGCCAACCAGGCGCCCCATGGGCTTCTCGAATCTTAATGCTCATACAAATACCCTAAGGAGCTGTCAGAATAAAAATTGTTTCAGTAGGTCTGCGGTGGGACCTAAGAGTGTTTCTAAAATGTCCCCAGGTGATACAGATAGTCTCCAAATTCACTTGAGCAAGACTGAAGTCTATGTAGGTGTTTGTGTGGGTGTGGGTGTGTGTATTTTGGGTTGTTTCCAACTTTTTAGTATTAGTAATGAGGCGGTGTTGAATCTTTGTCCATAAATTTTTAAAATATTTGTCCAATTGTTTCCTTTGTATAAATTCCTAAATATCTATCTCTAGGTCACAGATAAAGCATGTTTTAAGGCTTTTGATAGATACTGCAAATATTCCTCCAGAAAGGTAGAACCAGCTTATATCCCCACTAACAATTATGAGCATGCACTTCCCCATATTAACACACGATTTTTGCCAATTTGATAGTCAAACAACAGTACCTCATTGTTGTTTCAATTTGCATTTTTTTTGATTTGTGTTTCTTTGATAGTGAGGCTGAGTATCTTCCACATTTTTATTGGAATTTGTGTATCCTATTTTGTAAATTGCCTATTTGTGTCCATGCACAGCTTTCAATTAGGGTATGTGCTTTCTTTTCTTAATGTTTATTTATTTTGAAAGAGAGGGAGACAGAAAATCCCAAGCAGGCTCCACGCTCAGTGTGGACACCTCCACGGGGCTCGATCTCATGACCGACCTGAGATCATGACCTGAGCCAAATCAAGAGTTGGATGCTTAACTCACTGAACCACCCAGGTGCCCCTAGGGTGTTTACTTTTGTTCTTATTGATTTGAAAGAAGTTTTGGACTTAACCCTTTCATTGTTACAAACCGTCCGGCATGATGTACTTAAGAAATGGCAAGTCTTTAGATCGGCCTGGGGTAAACGGTTTAAGGGGAGAGGAGTCACGCGTGGAAGAAGAGGATGGTGGTCTAAAGTGCCAGGTTGTCAACACTGGGAATGTTGAGAACCTGTGACATCTTTCAGCCACGTTATAGCACTTGTTCTAGAAACTGGAATGGGTGCGGACACCGGGGTTTCTTCCTTGTCAGTGGTGCTGGATGTGCACAGCTTACTTTTGACCCCAGATTCTAGGTTTCATTGAGACCTCAACCAGCTTTTTCTCTGTTTTATGTTAACACATATTCTTCATACACATTGTTGTCAATTTTATTTATTGAGGTACAATAAGATCTGCAACCAACATTGAGGGATGGGAATTTTCCAAAAAAAGTCTAGAGTCCAGTTGGAAGAAAAACGGGAATAGCACTACTTTTTTTTTTTTTTTAATGTTTATTTAGTTTTGAAGGAGACAGAGAGAGCATGGGTGGGGGAAGAGCAGAGAGAGGGAGACACAGAATCTGAAGCAGGCTCCAGGCTCTGAGCTGTCAGCACAGAGTCCAATGGGGGCTGGAATCACGAGCCGTGAGATCACGACCTGAGCTGAAGTTGGACACTTAACCGACTGAGCCACCCAGGTGCCCCAACCATGTGACTCCTGATTTCGGCTCAGGTCATGATCTGACGGTTTGTTAGTTTGAGCCCCACATCAGGCTCTGCTTGGGCTTCTCTCTCTCCCCTCTCTGTACCTACCCTGCTTGCTCTCACTTTCAATCTAAATAAATAAACTTAAAAAAAAAAAAAGAGTCGCACATTCTACTGACTGAGCCAGCCAGGTGCCTCCACCCCCAAAGTATTATTATTATTATTATTAAATTTGTTTTCAGAGAGCGAGCGAGAGACAGAGCAAGAATGGGGGAAGGGCAGAGAGAGACGGAGAGAGACAGAACCCTGATGTGGGGCTCGAACTCATGAACCATGAGATCAAGACCTGAGCTGAAATCAAGAGTCAGACGCTTAACTGACTGAGCCACCCAGGCACCTCCAAAGTATTTTTAAAAGTAAGAATTCCAAAAAATAGTAGGCAGACGGAATCAGACTGATGGAGAAGTCAGAACTTAGAAAACCACATTTTCTTAAAACAAACAAAAAACAAATCCACGTTCTTCTTAAAATCAAGATATTTGAGTCAAAGGTTGTTCTTCCCAAGGGAAGCTTGGACAGGTTTTGAGTTCAGAGTCTACAAATAAAAAATCAACGTGATGAACAGGGCAAATATCAGAGTAATTTGGTACAGAAACCTATTTGCAGAGCCTCAACAGTGGCCAGTACAACCCCTCCTCCTTTAACAAGCGGTTAATACAAAACTAGGAAAAATGTCTCCAGGTTTCCGGGAAAAACAATTTTTTTCTTTATAAAGAAGTCCATGCCAGGCAAAGTTAAAACTTGCAAGTGAGCGTAAAAGATATTTTCAGATATACAAGCATCAGAGAGGTTCTAATCCTGTGTGAAAAAACTCTCACGAGGGAATACTCACCAAAGAAAAAGACGAGCAGGCTGTACAAGAAACAACAGCAGCTGAGAGCGAGCCCCAAAGTGAAGGAGGTAAAGAAGAAATTAGAAAAAAATCGTATTAGGGGCGCCTGGGTGGCTCAGTCGGTTAAGCGTCCGACTTCGGCTCAGGTCACGATCTCGTGGTCCGTGAGTTCGAGCCCCGTGTCGGGCTCTGGGCTGACGGCTCAGAGCCTGGAGCCTGCTTCTGATTCTGTGTCTCCCACTCTCTCTGACCCTCCCCCGTTCATGCTCTGTCTCTCTCTGTCTCAAAAATAAATAAACTTAAAAAAAAAAAAAAAAAAAAAAAGAAAAAAATCGTATTTGAAATTGGTGCTGGAAAGATGTTTCATAAACATACAACTGAAGTGCTGTTTATCGGTTTTCAATTTCTGGAACGAAGACTTAACTGCACTAATAGGACAGGAACTATTGCAAACCACGACAACGTGAAATACAGAAAATAGTTGGGAGGAGGGAGGAGGGGGAATCTAGGGAAGTGAGCTAATGTCCTCATTCTTCTTGGAGGGCAATCAGTAGGTACTGCCTAAAGCCTTAAGTCAAGTCAGAGATGTTTAAGGGTGTTTGAAGTCATGAGGGAGTTCCAGAAACATGAAAAGTAATAATATATCTAAGGAAAGCAGGAGGTACAGGTGGGAGGTCACGTAAACTGATTAAACCCCACACCTGGGTCACCAGGTATTGTCTATTAAAAGTGCAACCCGTTGTTTGAAGCTGCGATGCTTCCAGCCTGGAAAAAACTACAACCGGAAGCTTCAGGAATGAAACTAGGGCTGGGGAGAGGAGTGAGGAAGGCTGATCCCTTGTTTTGTACCTTCAAGACTTATGTAATTATTTTTTTAAGTTTATTTATTTATTTTGAGAGAGAGAGAGAGAGAGAGAGAGCACACGCACCTGCACGCAGGTGGCAGAGAGAGGGAGGGAGAGACCATCCCAGGCAGACTCTGCAAGAACAGTGTGGAGCCTGACGCGGGGCTTGAACCCACGAACCAAACTGCGAGATCATGACCTGAGCCAAAGTCGGACATGTAACTGAGCCACCCGGGTGCCCCTAGAGTTAATTATTTTTATCTATAATGTGCATTCATTTTTCTCTTTAGTAAAAAAAGTTGTATTGATAACCATTTAACAAAATTATGGGACATCTGTAGCAGTAGAGTGTGTAGCAGTTTAAATGAGATACTGGAGCTCTTCCTGCCCACAGGTCCTGTCCCTGTGCTTTGTTTAATAAAAACACCGTTTGGGGCACCTGGGTGGCTCAGTCCGTTGAGCGTCCGACTTCAGCTCAGGTCACGATCTCACGGTCTGTGAGTTCGAGCCCCACGTCAGGCTCTGGGCTGACAGCTCAGAGCCTGGAGCCTGCTTCCGGTTCTGTGTCTCCCTCTCTCTCTGCCCCTCCCCCGTTCATGCTCTGTCTCTCTCTGTCTCAAAAATAAATAAATGTTAAAAAAAAATTTTTTTTTAAATAAAAAAAAATAAAAACACCGTTTTGCCCGGGGGAGGGGGGGGGGAGATGAGGTACTGATATGGAAAGAGGTCCACAATATATTTAAATGAAAAGGGCAATTTACAGAAAGATATGACTAGGATTCTAGTTGTATAAAAAAATAAAGTTTATATACATGTTTGCATATTCATAGAAAATGCCCAGCAGGATATAGACTAAATTGTCCAGTGATTTTGAGGGCAGGGAAAGAATGGGGACTTTAACATTTTCCACTTCTATCCTATTTGAAATGCTTTTTATTTTCTTCTTTAAAAAATTTTTTTTTTAATGTTTATTTTTGAGAGAGAGAGAGACAGAGACAGAGACAGAGTGTGAGCAGGGGAGGGTCAGAGAGAGAGGGAGACACAGAATCTGAAGCGGGTTCTGTGCTGCCAGCTCAGAGCCTGACGTGGGGCTCGAACTCACAAACAATGAGATCAGACCTGAGCTGAAGTCAGACGCTTAACCCACTGAGCCACCCAGGCGCCCCTATTTTATTCTTTATTTGAGAGAGAGAGTGAGAGCGCAAGGGGGAGAGGGGCAGAGGGGAAGAGAGAGAACCTTAAGCAGATTCCACACAGTGTGGTAGAGCCTGATGTGGGGCTCGATCCCACGACACTGGGATCGTGACCTGAACCAACTGACTGAGCCACCCAGGCGCCCCAACTTTTGTTTTTAAAAACAAAGAAGTATTCATTGTATAAGTTTGTCTTTTAAAAAAATTAAAGCAATATTCTTTACAAAAAATTTGAAAAATTATGAAGAAAATCACCCAACCTTACAACTCTTGGAGTATTTCCTTCCAGATACTTTTTCCTCAATGCACCTGTGTTCCCAGCTGTAAGCAGGTGGCAGTGTGGAAAGTGCCCTGGAGTCAGGCAGACCCGGGAGTGCGGTCAACTCCACCACATTCCAGTTGGGATCCTCGAGTAGGCTATTCAACACTTAGGTCCGGGATGGGTGGGGAGAGGGGAAAATGGGTGATGGGCATTGAGGAGCGCACTTGTTGGGATGAGCACTAGGTGTGGTACGTAAGCGATGAATCAAGGGAACCTACCCCTGAAACCAAGAGCACACTGTATACACTGTATGTTAGCTAACTTAACAATAAATTACATATAAACCCCTCCCCCCGCAAAAAGCCCCGAAAAACCAAAGAAACTGAACTTAGGTTCAGACTTCCCGATCTCAACGAATGACAACTTCATCCTTCCATTTATTCAAGCCAAGACTGTGGGGTCAACCTTGACTCTTTATCTGACCCATAAGCAAATCCTCTTAGTGCCCACTCCAAGATAAAAGCAGTATCTGGCCACTTCTCACCACCCCTGGGTTTCTGCAAGGTTCTCCCTGACGGCCTAGGAGCTGGTTCCCATTTCCTCTCTTTTACAAGATTTTTTTTTTTTAATGTTTGTTTTTGAGAGAGAGAGTGCAAGTGAGGGAGGGGCAGAGAGAGAGGGAGACACAGAATCTGAAGCAGGCTCCAGGCTCTGAGCTGTCAGCACAGAGCCCGACTCAGGGCTTGAACCCACAAACGTGAGATCATGACCTGAGCAGAAGCTGGACTCAGCCACCCAGGTGCCCCCCCCCCCCCCATTTCCTTTCTAACCTCATCTCCCACTACTCTCTCACCCCTGGCTCAGGGTGTAATGGCCACACCAGCCTCCACAATCAGGCACATTCCTGCCCAGCGCATTTGCTTTAGCTGCTTTCTGCCAGGTGCTCATGCGTTGTTGGGGCAAAATCCCTCATCAGCTTTGTCTTCCTTCACATCCCATGTTTTCAATGAAGGTTCCTCTGACCACACTTCCCCATCAGGAGCCTGATCCCTCCTATTTTAACCCCCTCCCCCCCCGCCCGGCCACCATGGCACTTATCAGTGACAAGTTACATATACATTTGCTTATTATTTTTCATATGCACCATGTTTCCTCCTATGAGTATAAACACTACAAGGGCAGAAGTCTCTGTTTAGGTCACAGGTGTGACTAGCACACAGCCAATGCTCATAAAGTTATGTGTTGAGTGAGTGGACGAGATCTAATTTTCTCACCTACAAAATGGGCCTCATAGGACCCCCACCCTGTACGGCTTTTTGAGGATTACGTGAGAAAAAATTCAAATTCCCTTTGTACAGCAGGGTCACCTAATCTCATGGAGGACATTAAGGGCAGATTCTGAAGGAAATATTTCAGTGGAGACCTAATGAGCAGGATTAGGCTCATGGGGTAGAACGTTCCAGAATAGCTTGAGAGAAGGTATGGAGCAGAAAGGCAGAATGGTGAGACAGGCACAAAGCTGACAGAGCAGACCGTGTGATAGCTGGAGAGCAGGGGGTGACGGGCAAGGAGGAAAGAGGAGGCCACAGAGGCTGGGTCCTGCAGCTTTGGAGACGACCGTGAGGGTTTGGCAGGGTCTGGTCTGGACAGTGACATAGTCACGGCTGCCCACAGGAAGAGCCACTCTGGCCGCTGTGCTGAGAATGGGTTGGTGGGGGCAGGCAGACCTGGGTAGGTGGGGTGCCACCCACTGTGATGGGGGGCAAGACAGGGGAGGGGAGGCTGATGTGGGGTGATGGCAGACACCCCGGAGCAGACACAATCAGGTGTGGGTCCCAGCTCTGGCGCCTCCTTGCCCTGTGGTCTTTGACAAATAAATCCACGGAAGCCTCAGTCTTCTCTGTGAGGCCAAGAGAAGAGGGTCTGCTCAGCTGGCTTGTTCTGAGGTTTAGTGATCACGTCCTAAAGCATTCTCTGTGCAGAGTCTGTCCCACAGTCCTCACACTCTCGTTCAAGTGACGATCTGAGATTTGTCCCTCACTCAAAGATGTTTAATGGCCCATTCTTTTCGTTAGTAATTAATTACTCAAACTTAATAGCATCGACTGTAATGCAATGATGGTATCATTTTTCTAAACAAGTAGAAATACGCCAGGCACTGACATAGGTGCTGGGGAGCCAAAAGCCCTAATCCCAAGCCTCGGTCACTCCCAGCCTCCAAGGAGACAGCTGCCAACACTGGATGGCAGTGAGGCCCGAGGTGGAGGCGGCACGGTCACCTGCCAGGGACCACGTCCCTTCCACAATCAAATCAAGCCTCGCACTGTGCCATCTGGCTGTTTCCAGCCTACCTCTCTCACCGCGTCCTGCCTGCCCCAGTCAAGCTGTGCGCCTTGGGTTTCTCTTTTTTGTTGGTTTCATGTTTCCAAGCCTTTGTACAAGTTGCTCTCTTCATTGGAAATGCCTTTCCCACTTTTTTTTTGGTAACCACTGCTTGCCCTATGGGACACTCAGAATCCAGCCGACGTCACCTTCAGAAAGCCTTCGTTGACCCCAGCTCAGGGTTAGGTGCTGCCTTAGTGTGGGGCTGGTCACGGCACTAACAGTCCGGTCACTGCTGACTTTTCTTTCCCATTTGTTCTGGGTCTTGCTCTTCTCTGTGCCACGGGAAGTTCCGCGGCCTGACTACTCGGTGGGTCTAGTCTGATCACTGGTGGAAAGGTTGCAAGGCTCAACAAGCAGATGTTGCTGGCGGTCGAATGGCCACACTGTGTCCAGTATCCCCATTGCAAGGACTACAAGGGTCTTCATTAATCAATTTCTGTATCATCCCAGCTTCCACTGGCACATGCCATCTCTCTCCTTACAGCAGGGGAGGAGGAGAGGAAAGGGGAGGGGAGGCCCGGGGTCCCAAACATGATGGCCCAGAACATCCTGAGGGTGAGGAGAGGCAAAGGGTCTGCTGTCTGCCTGGGGAGCTGGGTCCCATGTGGGGTGCCCTTGACAACACACTGGCATCTGGTTTTCAGGGTTTGTAATGTTCCTTTCTGAAAGTGGGCAGCCACGCTGGGAGCCCGACTGCCGCAAATACTCAGGACAGCTCACTGTCTCCTTAGGAGCAGGAAATCTCCAGAATGTACCCCTAGGTATTGAACTCACAGAGCCCACTCTTCGGTTCCAGAAAGAGCTGAGACGGAGGCCCGGTTTGTAAGAAATCTGATTATTCAAATTTATTACCATCAAGAATTATGCAATGATGCTGTAGTTTTCTTAACAAATAGAAAACAGACTGTGTACAACAGTGGACTCTACAGCACTAGCATCCACAAGGTAAAAATGAATGTTTCATCCAACATTACCAACCCTGGATTGTTGATCTTGACTGAGCCTAGCTAGATCTGGGGACATGTGCTCCACATCCCTCAGCTAAAACAGCTATGCACCCTTCCCCGCCCCCACTTACCTACCTAGATAGTGCTGCCCAGAGGAAGAGGCCCTCTCCCTGCCCCTCAGCAAGCCAAGATAATAAGGATCGAGTATAGTACCATTGAGAGAAGTCCAGTAGTCTTGCCACATTGGTTTAGGAGGGCATCTTGAAGGAGTGGAAAAGAGCGATTCTCAGGGGCTTTGAAAACAGCTGCAAACCAGGGAGAGAAATCATCTGGCCCTGCTCTGAGGACAGACATGTGCTACCAGGCCCACTGGCCTGGACCTGAAGGGCCAGCTGTGCCCCTGCTCGGCCCTGAGGTGTGCGGGGCGTGGTACACACCCTGACCTGTGTCAGTCACCTTGGCCCCATGGCCAGATCCACAGCTTACCAACACCACGCCGTACCCGCAATGCTGGGGACAAAAGCAAGGCTCTGTGGGCCCAGAGGTCAGTCTGGCAGCTCCCCTGGGAAGCCCAGGAACACAGAGCTGCCTCCCCTCTTGGGGTTTTGAAGCAGAGGCCAGGGGGATGACTCTGTGTTTTTCTTGGTGGGTTTTTTTTTTTTTTGGTTTTTTTTTGGATTTTTTTTGTTTTTTTTTTTTCTTTGTGTTTTTTTTTTAACCTTTGCAAACACGATGGTGATGAGGAACGCCTTGCCAGGCTCCCCGAGACACGTCTGTGGTTCTGGGCTGTGAATGTTACACACACACACGGGAATAGACAACTGGGGATGAGTGTTTCCTATCTCCTCCCCGCCCACCACTGTCTGTGGGGCCTAAAATAAGGCTCTGAAGGAAAAACAAAACAAAACTCAAAAAAAGAATTGTGTTTCCCTGCATTTGGCTGAAACAGGATCTTGTCTGAACGGCCGGAAGAGCAGCTGGACCGGTGATGCCTCCCAGGCCCACGGCTGGGCCCGCACTTAGGCCGGTGGCCCCAGCTCCACGCAGAGGAAGGCATGTTCTGTCCTTCAGCAGCAAGACTCATACAGAAAGAAGATCCAAAACGAACTCAAAAAAGAAAACAAACTGAACCCCAACCCCCACAGCGGCCCATTCTGCAGTTAAGGATTTGCAAAAGGAAAATCAGAGGGAAGAGGCTAGAATCCCTCAGTCTACCCCACTTAACGTATAAAAAAGGAGACTTTGTCTCCATCCCCACCCCATGAAAAGAAGCATGAGAAACGCGGCGGCAGCGGAACAGAGAGCTCGAAGCAGGCTCCGGGCGGGCCTGGTGGACAGAGACAGGCCACGGCACCTGCCTGCCGGCCCACCCACTCGCCCAGGGGTGGTCTGGGCTCTCCATTTGGTGTGGCAATGTTCCTGAAACGCTGTGAGCCCAGTGGGCTGTGCTCTGCCAGCAACAGCATCCGTGCAGGAGGGCTAGACGATGGTCGGTATGGCTCAGAGGAGCTGAGTCCCCTCCGGAGCCCCAGGCAGGGGCGGCGGAGGAGAGGGGAGCGGTAGTTACGTTGCATAGTGGTCAAAGCTGCCAAGGTACTCCAGGGCCGCACGATAGCACAGCTGGTACTGGTCCTGCCGGAACAGGGGACTGGTATGAGTGGAGACTCCCGACATGCTGCCAAGGGCACTCACACTGTAGCTGGTGGGCCACAAGCAGGTGCTAGACACAGACATCTGCCCCAAGCCGTGTCCAGAGAGCCTGGAGGAGCCTCCGAAGGCTCATCTTTCTCCCCTGGTGCCCCATACTTACCTGCTCCCCCAGCCCCCACAGCCACCTCCATCAAGTTTATCTGCTCCTAGAGCGTGCACTCCATAAGGACTCTGGTCCAACCCTCGCCGGAAACCCGGCACTCTGCTAGTGCTCAGTGCAGAGCTGCTGAATGAGAAGCGGGTTCCACTCATCCTACTCCGGCACCTCAGGCCGAGCAGGTAACGGTAAATGCTGGCGGCGTGTACATGTGAGGAGCCTGGCCTGTGCACCGGCCAGTGGGCCCGCCTACCTCTGTCTGCACCATGGCCGGGCGCTGTGTGCGTAGGGTCTTCACGGTCTGGAACATGTCGACCACGCCCTCATAGCGCATCCGCTCCAGGACGATGCTCAGAGTGATGAACACCCCAGTGCGGCCCACACCGGCACTGCTCAGGGACAGCACTGGATCAGGGATCCTGCCCACCAGGCCCACAGTCACCGCCCCCCTCCCCCAGCCCTCCACGGGGTCAGCCCGACCTGCAATGCACCGTGATGGGCCCGTCCTGCCCGAACTGCTCCTTGGTCTTGTGCACCTGCCCGATGAAGTCAATGAAGCCCTCACCCGTCTTGGGCACGCCCTGCTCGGGCCAGTCTGTGAACTGGAACTGCCGGATCGTCCTCGACTGCCCATCCTGGGAGAGGCGGGTAGGGAACAAGTACGTCGCTTGTTCCCCACGCTGCAGCCCCACCAGGCCAGGCGGGCAGGACAATGACACAGGGTGTGTACCCGTGAAATTACGATACCTGAAGCCACCCTGGGAAATGCATTCACACACACCTGCGCCCTCGCCTCAGACTCCTGCAGCCTGAGCCAGGGCGCCATGCAGGCAGCCACCACCCCACGTGTGCTCGGGAAATGTCGTAGACATGCTTTCACGCAAAGGTACACGCTCCCCTCTCCACACTTACCCGGGCATCCGTGACCTTGAACTCACGCAGGATATACTGGGGCATGTTGTACTCAGCCATTGGGTCAACAACAAAGTACTGGTAGCGAGCAGAGCGCTCTGCTGGCCAATACTGGTGGCATTTCTCCTGTGGACAAAGGACCCAGCCCCCATGATCAGGCAGGGAGGGGTCAGGGAGGAGAGCCCCGGGTTTCAGAGAACTCTGAGGTAGGGCACCTCAGGTGGTGAGGAAGGGGTCCGAGGGCCTGAGTGTGAAAGGAGGGAGGGGTGAAGACGTGGCCGGCGTGCTCCCAGGCATGGCAAGGGCCCTGGGGTGGGGGTAGGGTGGTGGGCTCACCCTGCCCATCTCCCGAAGCCTCGTCAGCATGACGATGATGGTGGAGTTGTGCTCCCATAACATGCGCCAGAAGTCCTCGGTGCTCTCTGCCAGAGGCCCCTGCGTGGCGATGTAGGCCTTCTGCTGTCTGCAGTGGACACAAGACCGGACATGCCGGAGGGGCTGCCGCCCCTCGAAGTCTCCCTCAGACTGTCTAGTCCCTTGAAGCCCTGCCCAGATTGACTACCCCTCCTCCAGGAAGCCCACTCTGATCTTCTGGCCTGGCCCTACTCTGCTGGGCCTCCAGCTAGCCAGCTGCAGGCCTGCGCACCCGTGGGGCATGGTGTGCAGTCACGGGCATGCTGACCTATAGCCATCCAAGAAGCTGGCATTGATGTAGTCAGAGCCTTCCACACCACGGATGGGCTGCAGACACACGCGGGTCAATTCATAGGGCATGATGTTCACCAGGCGGTTCTTGAACTTGTTGCAGGGGAGGTTGGCGCTAATGAAGCGGGATGTGTGGGCCTTGGAGCTGGCCAGCAACTAGACAGAGGAAGGGGCTGGTCAGGCCTGGCCTTCTGGGGAGATCATCCCCATGACCCAGTCCAGGCCCCTGCGCCCACCTTGAACTCGAGCTCCATAGCGGTCACACTCTCCCCGGGAGGCACTTGGCCCAGCTTCTGGATGTGGGCATACAGGCTGCGGGCAGGCACCTCCGTGTGTCCGCACGTGGCGGCTTCCAGCAGCGCCTCGTGGATGAACACATACTGGTCCTCTGTCTGCACCATATAGTTCCGCTGCGATCGCATGCATGTCACATGGCCATAGATGTCGACCGTCTTCTCATGCTTCATCCGCTCCAGCATGGCATCGATAACGATGAAGCAGCCCGTGCGGCCCACGCCCGCGCTGCAGGACACGGGCTCGGCTTGGGGCAGAGGTCCACCCCACCTCCCACCCCACCCCTCTGGTGGCACTCTACCCCCTCACCTGCAGTGCACCACCATGGGCCCTGCATCGAGTGGGTTGCAGGCCTTGACCCGCCGCAGGAAGGCCAGGATGGGGGTCGGGTACTCGGGAACCCCGTGGTCTGGCCAGGCCATGAATTGGAACTGACGCAGCTCCCGCTTCTCACTGGAGCCACTCTGGGGAGAAAAGTGGGGGCAGGTGATGTCACAGGGGGAGTATGCTGAGGCCAGACCTGCTGCTCTCACCGGACTCAGAAGCCATGCGGGGCGGAGTGAAGGAGCTCGAGGCGCTCTTTCCATTCATCCCACCCACAGCCTTGGCTGTCATGGGGCACTCGCACACCTCTAAGCCCCGGCTTCCAGCACTGAGTTCCCGCTCGCCCGTCCCCAGCACGCTTAGCTCACGCTGCTGTCTGGTAGGGCCCGGGTGGGGAACGAGTACCAGGGCAGGGCCATACCTTGTGGAGTGCAAAGGTGCGTACGGTGTATGTGGCCAGCTCCACTGTGTCCAGCAGGGACACCTGAATGAGGCCGTAGGTCTCGGTGCCCCGGGCTGGCCAGTACTGGTCGCACTTCACCTACGGGGGGACAAGTGGGGCAGGTGCAAGGGTGCTCAGAGTTGCCCAAAGGCTCAGACTGGCAGGGGCCCCAGGGGCAAAGAAGGGTGGGAGGTCTAGCTTACTTGGCTGCAAGGCCCCCCCGCCCTGACCTCTCAGATCTATTGTGCCACCCTCTCACCAAACCGTATCAGGTTCTCGTGCTACAATGCCATCCCTACCCGAGCTGGGAGAATGAGGGCCGTAATTGAAAATTATTTATTCATGACCAGATCACACCAGGCACATTTTCTGCCAAATTTACCCATAAGGTTTATGCGCCGTTTTCAAGCTCTGTAAATTTTACGTTCCAGTCAATGCTTTGCAGTGCAAAAGCAGATAACAGCAGCTCTTTGCACTAATTAACTTAGGAGATGTGTTAATGCCCCAGGAACACTCCAGCATCTGGGGAACATGTGAACATCTCGGGAACATGCTAGCAACTGGGGAACATATTAACATTCTTGGAAAATGACAGCATCTGGTACAACATGTTAATATCCTAGGAACCTGCTGGTGACTAGGGAACACGCCATACCCCAGGAATACCCAGCAGCTAGGGAACGTGGGAACACTCCGAGAAGACAACAGCACTTGGTGCGTTCCTTGAGGAACTTCGGACAGAGACAGAAAAAGGTGCCTGAAGTCACCTGGTGGCTGGGTGTTTCCCACCCCACCTCCTGGCAGGCCCCTGCACCGTCCTACCCGGGACTTCTCCTCCAGCCGTGTCATCATGACCACAGTGGCCGTGCGCTGTTCCCACACCATCCGCCAGAAATCGCCCATGGTCTCAGGCAGTGGGCCCTGTGTGGCAATGTAGGCATTCTGTTTGCGGTAGCCATCGATGTAGTTGGCGTTGATATAGTCACTCCCTGGGACACCTATGGGCACGAAGGGACATGGGAGAGCATTATCCCAGAGCCCCCCGTCCAGCCCACCATCCCCTGGTGCACCCCTGGGACTCACGGGCCTCTCGTACAGGATGGAATGTCACCCCAGCCAGCAAGGAGGAGAGCAAGGGGATGGGAGGGGGCGCTGCCCTTGGCTCACCATCGATGGAGGTAAGGATGACCCGTGAGTGGTCGTAGGCGATGACATTTGCGTAGCGGTTCTTGGGCTTGTTCACCTCCAGGTTTGAATTCTCCCATGTGAACTGCTGTCCAGGGTCAATGGACTGTAGGAAGTGGAGGAGGCAGGTAGAGCAGGGTAAGAGCTGAGGTCTCCCTACTGCCCCCAAGACCCAGACTGCCAGGTGGTGGCCACATGCTGCTTTTGCTCCTAGGCCACAACCAGCTCCGTGCCCCCAGCTGTGGAGCTCAGAGGCTCCCACACCACCTGTCAGGTAGGTGATGAACAGAGGCCCTTCTGACCATGGCACCAAATCCCCTTGCCTGGTAGAGTGGTCGGGGTGGGGCAGAGGCAGAGGAATGTCCCTCGAGCCCTGCACCCAACTAATGAAATGAGTACAGACCAAGAGAGAGCAATGGTAGCCAGCCATGCAGTCCCCGACATCGTTGGGGCCTCTGGGCACCTGCTGCACCACCCTGTCCAGCTCTCCTTCCTGCAGGCAGGGCACAGTGCTCCTCGGGGTTCACTCCCAGGCCTTTGCACTCTGAAACCTTGCGGGGGGCCCTCCTTTGCCCGTGGGATCTTGCACGCACAATCTGGAGCTGCCCACTACCCTGGCTGCAGCCTGGGCTCCCCGAGCTCCCGAGCTGAAGTGAGTGGTCAGCAGCCACCTGGGGGTCCCCCAGGCCCTGCCATCTCAACCCTTGCCAAGCGGAGCTCATCAGCTTCCCTCTATGCCCGGCTCTGCCACTGGAACACCATCTCGGTCAAAGGCACCTTCACCCCTTTACCCCCAAACCCTGGCCAGAACCCTCAAGCCATCCTCAAAAACCCCTCCGTGCCCGTCCCCTCAGTCACTGTGCCCTTGTGCTACCCCGCCCCCGTGGCTCTCCTCCACCTGCTGCCACTGGCCTCAGCCAGGCCACTGCAGCCTAGACTCGGGTATTTCCCTCTTTGCTTCTGCCCCACTCTGACTTACTCTGTCCTGGAGCCAGAACAATCCTCAGAAAATGCAGATCTGATTATCCATTTCCTGCTCCAATGCCTTCCACGGCTCCAAATCCCCACAGATGATAATGACCGTAACAGCTGAGTCTCCGTGAGAACTCACCGTGTGCCTGGCACTGTTCTAAGCACTTTGCATGTATTCCCTCACGTAAGCCTCCTATGAAGCAGGCTCTATTATTATCCCCCTTTTACAGAAGGATACGATCCAAAGTTCCCAGCAGAGCCCACGATGCCCGCCATGTTTTGGCGCCAGCCTACTACTCTCCACACGACAGCAGGCACTGTTTCTTTGAGACATTCTTGCCCACCCCACCCCTCAGCCTGCCTCGGTGCCGTCAGCCTACTTTCTCTGCACATTCTGTCATATTTAATACTAGGGTATACTGTCCTATTCAATGTTGACTGTCTGTCTGAGCTTGTCTCCCCCACCGGTTGAGCTGCCTGAGGCATTTGTATCCATGTTCCCAGTATTCAGCATGGGTAAGCGCTCGACAGCGCGTGATGACTGACGGACTGACTGACCGACAAAGGTGACAGGGCTATGGGATTTGGGCTGAGGGAAAGCCCACAGCAGGCCTAGGCAGGCAGAGAAGGCTTCCTGGAGGAGGAGGGAAAGCTCACACTCGAGAAGTGGGCAGAAGGCGCGAGGGGGAACACCGTGAGCCTAGACAGTGAGATGCAGAGTCTCGTGGCAAGGAAGGGCCGGTGTGGGACACGGGACTGGATGAGTGTGGGCAGAGACTATGGAAGGCCCTCCTGGCCAGGTCAAGAACAGGGAGCATGATTCATCAATCTTGGTACCTTTGCAGCAGGGACTTATCGCAAAGCAGGCTGCAGTGGGTGCTCTACAGGTAGAGGCGGTATGCTCTCCTCGCAGCAGACACGTTCATCAATTTGCCTGCCAAGCTCAATTTCCTCTGTGGAAACCTGGCCCACAGCCCTCAGAAGGGGAATCCTGGGACCCCAGGGTACCACGCATAGCCGAGGGCGGACGTCTGACTAGAGGGAGCAGACTTGCCGGCTGGGCTGAGCCAGCCCATCAATCACCTATCCATTCATCATTGATCGAGGGTGAGTCCTGGGCCAGGCCTGTGCTAGGAGCAGGGGCAACAGCGGGACAGGACCCGACGAGGCAGAACGACACCTCTGTCTGTGCTCCTTAGAGGAGGGGAGGCTCTCCTTTATCGTCTCCTTCTCTAGCAAATCCTTCCCCCAGCCCCCGACCAGCTGGGCTGCCTGGAAGCCCTCAGACCCCAGAAGCTGAAGTCGGGGCCCCAGCAGCTAGGAGCGAACAGAGTGAACCAGAGTGAACAGAGTATGTGGAGGGCTGTGAGCAGGAAGGTTTGTGCAGCCTGAGCGGCGAGCCTCGAGTCACCCAACTGTCCACTCTGTGACCTGTGCGGCTCTGAGAACACACGTGAGGGTGTGCGTGAGCAGGACACAGGCTGTCAGGCAGGCCTGGGTCTGACTGCCGGCTCCACTACACATCAGCTACTTGACCTCAGGCAAGTCACTTCCCTTCTCTGCGCTTCAGCTTCCTCATCTGTAAGATGGGATAATAACGGTACCATTTCATACTTCGAGGAAGACAGGATGAGAGGGCACATGAAAATTGCCCAGTCTGGTCTGGCCTGAGGTAACCTCTTGATAAATGAGCTATTACTACGTGTGTGTGTGTGTGTGTGTGTGTGTGTGCGCGCGGCCCTCTGCTTCTGTTAGCATGTGGGCACGTGTCTGAGTGTCCAGACTTAGGGTGCTTAAAAGGGCCTCAGCCAGGCCTGGCACCCGAAGAGCTGAATTCCCTACTTGCCACTGCTGATCCCTCCAATCTGTACTCTGGGGAAGCCTGGAGCCGCCCACCCACAGCTGGGGCCCGAGGCAGGGCAGGAGCTGGCACGGGGCTAGGCCTGGAGCAGGCACATGGCAGGGGGTACGGACGTCTCACCTCATACTCCTGGGAGAACTTGAGGCCATCGTTGGCTTTGAGGCGCTCAATGTTGTCTGCCAGGTCAGTGATGGGGATGGGCGGGTGGTCTCGCATACCTGGGGGCGGAGGCACATAAAGGCAGAGTCAGCGTGAGGCCTGTGCGGGGTGGTGGAGACAGCCCCAATCCATGTATGTGCACACGTGAACATGTGTGACCATGGAGCACTCGGCACTGGTGGCATGGAGACGGCAGCACATGCGGCGACAGGATGGTGGAGCACACGGCGGCCAGAAGGTGGGAGAGGACAGAGGGGAGTGTGTGTGCTGAGAGCATGTGTGGGCATGTGCGCAGGGCATGTGTGCGGGACACGGCGCTGAGTGGGGGCACCAGGGCCTTGCCCGGCGGGTTCTCAGGGATGCCAGGCATCCTTCCTCCTGGGCTGGGGCTGGAAGCCCAGGTTGGGGGGTGGCGCAGCCGCACACCTGCCCCACAGGCCCGGCTTGTGCACAGCCCTCCTGCCCCTCACTGGCGCCAGTCACTGTGGGAGACTGGGTGACATCATCGTCTCCACACTGAGCGTGTGGATGGAGTGGACGCAAAGTACAGAGACATGGCAGAATGACCCAGAAGAATCTAGAGAGAGAGGCAGAGATGAGGAGGGAGATGTGGAGACAGGAGAGGCACCCAGAAGGGGGTCAGACTGGGACTGGAGGCTACAGAGGCAGAGAGACAGGGCCGGGGCCAGAGGTAGGGAAGACAGGACTGGAGGGAGCTGGGGAGAGAGGTGGAGAAGGGGAGAAGAAGAGAGGAGAGAAGGGAAAGAATCTAAGGAAGGACGGTGGAGGCGACGGGGTGAGAGAAAGTTGAAGGAAACACACAGAAGCCAGAGTAGCCCCCGGAACTTGGAAAACTAACTTGAGATATTCGGGCAACTGGGGACACTGGAACCTGCAGAGAAAGAAAACACAAAAGATAGCGGGGCACGAGAAGAGAGCCCATCGACCTTCTCTGGTTACAGGGGACACGTGGAGGGGCTGAGGGGGGTGGGCAAGCCCCACCACGGGCCCCTGCTGCCTCCCGGGGACACAGACCCATCTCCCACCCAGAGCGGAGCGCTCCCAACACCCGGGGGTCTGGACAGCCTTGGGGGCCCCTTTTTAAGACTGAATCCTATCCAACCAACCCTCATCCCCACTGGTATCAAAACCTGACCTTGGCTATTTTCAGATGGGGAGGCGAAAGGGGAGCATGCTGCTTTCGTACTGAGAGAGGAGGCATGTATGGCCAGAAATGACAGGGTAAGTCTGCACGAGGAGGTGCAGGAAACAACTATATATTCTGTGGGTATGAAAACTTTTCAGAATAAAGACTAAATTATAGGAGTAAAAAAAAAGTTCACTCAAGTAAAAAAAACAAAAAACACTAAGAAAACTTGCCATGCCCCTGGTCCCTCTGTCCCTTCTGATTCCTGGTTCTCTCAACACTCTGGGGACCACCGTGTCCACAGAGATGCCTCTCCCCACTGGCAGCCCCATTTCCTTGAGCTCTGCATCTCTGGGGGCTCATGGCCGGCCCCATTCCACAGTCCCTTCTGAACGCCCTCATCCTCTGCACTTGGCCTTTACCACATCTACACACTTCGTCTTTATCCCTCCTTTCCTCCCAGATCTCTGCAGCCACAGTGACTCAGGATCAGGGCCCTGGGCTCCTAGCTGCTCAGCAGTCCTCCTGGGCATATCTGCTCAGTGCCCACACCCAGGCCATGCCTTCCCTGCTGTTCTGACCACTTTCTTCTCATTGTGGAGAAAACCGAGCCCACCAGCCTAGAACCCCGGCTTCACCCGCCTCCTGTCCTCTGCTGACCTGAACGCAGGGAGGCATGGCCACACTGCTCCCCTGGGCTACGTCACACCCCTCCCACTTGGGCCAGGGGCCTGAAGCCAGCTTCTGGGTTCTTGTCCCACAGCTGAGCACCCTTACCCTTTACCCCTGCATCGATGGATCATCACCGGTAAGCAATTTCCATATCGGTTAAAAGAAAAATCCCTCTTCAAGCCACACCTCTCTCCTCTCCTGCTGTGGTCCTGTCCATCCTATCCGTCACACCCTGGCCTCTGGAAGGGGTCTCTCCACCTGCTCACTCCCCACTCACTGCTCCTCAACCAACCGAGATGCTTCTGCCCCCAGGACTCGGCCACCATGCTCTCTCTCTCCACAGTCCCAACTGCCAAAGCCAGTGGTCCTCCTGGGTGCACAGCCATCCCCGGCCTTGGCTTCAGGGACACTCCACTCTTCCCATACCCTGCCTCCTTGGCTGCTCCTTCTTAATCTCCCTGGCTACTCTTCATTCATCGTTTCTCAACATTTCACCTCCTACTGGCTGCCCCCCCCTTCCGTTCTCCGGCTTTGGTCACTGCAGGCCGCTTGGCACCTCCTCCCACGTCCGTGGTTTCAGGCGGACAGGGGTGTGGAGGTCCAGACCCACAGGCCCAGTTGCCACCCGGAACCCCCTCCTCATTGTTCAGCCATAAGCCCGAGCCCTGCCACCTACTTCACGCTTCCTAAGACTGCCCTCCACCCCCACAGCCACCCTCCTCATGCACCTTTCACTTACTCCCGGGGCCTTCCAGGCTCCCCATTTCTCTCCTCCAATCTGTCTTCCGCACAGCAGCCAGAGCGAGATTTCCAAATCACAGTTCTGACTCTGTCGCTCCCCTGCTGAAAACGTCTAATGCCTCCCTGGTGCTCTCCTGATGCAGTCCAAACCCCTGAGCCTGGCGCTCAGGTTCCTTTGTGATAGACCTCTGCGTACCCTCCAGTCTCATCCGTGGGCTTTCAATACCTCAACTCCAATGAGGCAGGACACCCAGTGTCCGTATGCTGACTCCGCAGGACTATTTCCAACGAAGGGAGCTCCCTCCCATTTGCTTGACTCACGCCCACATGGCTCAGCAAACCCTCTCAGAGGGGGCTTCTCTGCCCTGCAGGCCCCCTGGCATCCTGGAGCATGGATTCCTCACAGATATGATTCTGCTGGGTCACAACAGCCCACTAGGCCACCCGGTTCACTTGCTCTCAGGACGCAGGACTTTGGAACTCAGTCACCATGGTGTTGAGGGAGCCCAGGCCACAGAAAGAGGCCGCGTGTGGTCGTCACAGATGACAACCCCAGGTGGGCTCATGGCTGACTCTCGCACCAACACTGAGTCTTCAGAATTCAGAGGACAGGAAACTTTTCCATAAAAGCCAGACAGTAAATATTCTTGGCTTTGTGGATGTATGGTAGATGCTACTTAACTTTACCTTTGTAGCGTGAACGTAGCCATACATAATTCATAAATGAATGAGTGTGGCTGTGTTCCAATAAAACTTTATTTGCAAAAACAGGTAATGGACCATATTTGGTCATGGGCCAAAGTTTGCTAACCTTTGCTTTAAGTTTGTATTTATTTATTTTGAGAGAGAGACAGTGTGAGCACGAGCAGGGGAGGAGCAGAGAGAAAGGGGAACAGAGGATCTGAAGTGGGCTCTGCGTCGACAGCAGAGAGCCCGATGTGGGGCTCAAACCCACAAACCGTGAGATCATGACCTGAGCTGAAGGCAGACGCTTAACTGACTGAGTCACCCAGGCGCACCATTCCCCGCCCCCCACCTTTTTAAAGTTTTTATTTATTTATTTGCTGACCTTTGCTTTAAATGATTCTAGCTCTCAGACTCCAAGTTTTCCAGGTGAGGGCCCAGACATTCTGGAATAGAGACAAGCTGTTCCTGCTATACTCTTATCTGAATTTCTAATTCACAAAAACTATGAGGGGTAACACATAATTATTGTTTCAAGCCATTAAGTTTTGCAGTACGTTAATATGCACCGATTTAACTAGCTCACATATACACAAGCCCTGTATGTATGTTAGTTCACTCACTCAACTCAGTTGTCTGTGTGTCCATTTTACAGGTACCCAATTAGAGACCACTGTGTGCACAGTACAAGGGATGACAATGAACAAGACACAGTTCATGGTCCCACAGAGCTTGGATTGTCATTGAGGCAATTCTAGCCCAGTGTAAGAGGAGTCATAGTGGAAGAATCAGAGAGGTTCTGGGAGCCAGGGGAGACCCCCAGGCCTATGCGGGGGCTGGGGCAGGTTGGGAAGCTTCTAGGGGAGGGGTCTGAGCTGCATCTACTGGGGCACAGGGAGGGAGTGACACCTTAGAAAGAGGAGACAAGAGAGCCATGCGTAAGTGGCTGGAGAAGGAAGGCAGATATGAAGCCCTATGTGGGGTCCCTGTGCTCACACCGTAAATCTAGGTACCCTATCCTACCCCAAATGACTGATGGGGCATTTCCTACCAACACACCCCTCTTTGGGGCAGAGGAGACAAAGTGCAGGTGCAGAGGCTGGCCACCTTGTGGCTGGGATGTGGGCTATGTGAGGATCCTTAGCCTATATTTGGAGGCCTGACCCAAG
This sequence comes from Panthera tigris, assembly GCF_018350195.1. Classification (NCBI taxonomy): domain Eukaryota; kingdom Metazoa; phylum Chordata; class Mammalia; order Carnivora; family Felidae; genus Panthera; species Panthera tigris. Next base: position 33,962,366 of record NC_056667.1, on the reverse strand, counting down.
GTAAGGCAGGGCCCGAGTAGCTGTTGGATATAGAAGCTTCTGTCACTTCAGTGAAGTGAATGGGTTCAAGAAGAGGGGCAGAAAGAAGAAACAGGGATAGGAAATGGGGGCATGAGGCTAGAGTCTCTTGGTAGAGACTCCAGCACCTGCAGGCCCGGGCTGGGGGGCAGGTGGGCTGGAGGAGCCGCCCTACCTGGCGTCTGGTAGTTGAGCCGTCGCATCTCCACGGGATCTGAGGAGTGGGCCAGCAGGGAGTCCTTCAGCCCGATAGACTGCTCGTCCTTGGACGATGGCGAGTGGGTCCTCTTCCTGAAGAGGCAGAAGGATGACTGGTGAGAACTTGAGGTCCAGGTGGAGGACAGAGATGGACGGCATGGTTGGCTGTGGCAGAGCCCCTGTGTGTCCGGCTTGGTCCCTCCCACTGCCCCACCCTGGGGTCTCTGAGCGCAAGGGAGCCAGTGGCAGAGCAGCTTTAACATGGAGAACACAGGGTGGGGCGGGTGGGGACACAGAAGGACTGGAGAGTGGACAGAGGGCCAGTGCAGCGAGGGGGAAAGGGGTTGCAAAGGCTGGTGGCACCTTCCAAGAGGGGGGAGGTCACCACTGGGCAGTGGCTGCTGTCCCCAAGGCCACCACAGCTGAGGCAGCAGGAGCCACCAGGAGTAAACATGCAAACAACACGTATGATACACAAACATCACAGAGAGCTGGGCCCCGGATGTCTGTCTCTCGGTATCAGGGTAAATGTCCAGAGCAGCAGGGGAAGGACGGGGAAGGCGTCACCCTAGCTGGGCGGAGTCCTCCCTCATCGGCCTCAGTTCCCCCGTCTACAGGGACAGGGTCAGAGACAGACCACGGGGTCTAGCTGCTGACAAGCATCCAGGGGCTGCTCCCGCTATGTGCACGCGGGTGTTTGCATAAGTGTGAACGAGTGTGTAGAAACACACACGTCCCCCTGCCCTGTAGCCAGTGCTCTCTGCACATAGGTCTCCTGCAGCACTCAGGTAATCTTAGAGAACTGGTTGCTGGTAGAAGGCTCTGGTGAGCTCGGAGTCAGTCTGTGCACTCCGGGGAAGCACTAAAGTCTGCACTATGCTTGTGCCCTGGGGAAGGGGCATCCCCTGTGCAGCGTACAAGTCGAGACAGTGACAGAGCCCACCCCAGAGCCTGCTGAGCCGACCAGACAAGCATAGGCCAGGAGGCTTCCGGTCAAAGCACCGCCCCTCCCTGCTGGGCCCAAAATGTGCACAGGGATAAGGAGTGAATGGGGAGGCGTGTGAAGAGAGAAGGAACGAGTCCTACCTTTCTTGTTTACTAGGTCCCGAAAGACAGGCAAGGACAGAAGAGAGGAACGGTCATTGTTTCCACCAAGCACTCAGGCCCTCTCACGACATGGGGAGATGCTGAGGGACCTGTTTACGGCACCTATACGGCCTTCACAGGCAGGGGGTTGGCTCTCCTAACAGACACCAGGACCCAGACGGGATGGAAAGGACACTCCTCAGGGTCCACCCCCCACTAGTCTCCATGCCCTGGACCAGGAAAGCCTGTCCCTATTCACCCTGGGAGGAAGGAATGAACTCTTCAGGAAGGAGGCCCTCGGACCAGGTCAGGGACAGGGGAGAGATGGGACACAGAGCACAGGAACTCCTATGTGGAGACGTGTTCAGACATACAAACCGATGTGTGCTCACTGACAAACGTTCGTGAACGAGCCTTATGGGCTCAGCAGTGTGGTGGTTGCTGAAACACAGGCCTAGTGATGTGCCCAATGAAGCATCACTGGGGCAGAAGTAGGGACCTGGGACAGCCTTGTGGGCACCAGAGCCGGGAAGGGAGTCTTTTTTTTTTTTTTTTTTAAAGTAAGCTCTATGCTCAACATGGGGCTTAAACTCACAACCCCACGATCAAGAGTGGCAAACTCTCTCAACTGAGAGCCCCTGGAAGGGAGTCTTGAAGGATGCAATGACAGCAGCCTGATGGGCACGAGTGGGAAAGCTGCAGAATGGAGGGGGCACAGCCCCGGCCAGCCAAGCGAACTGCATCAGTTCCGTGACAATGTTGGGAATGGGACCAGACTGGTTAGCCAGGCGTTTGTCTGTCAGGTTAGAGAGCTCATGCTTTACTTCAGGAGCCACTAAAAAGTTTTAAACTGAGGGTGACGAAGCTTTGGAAGTACCTTTCAGGTTGGCAGGGGGATGGGTAGGAGGGGAGGCTCTAAGAGCAGGTGGCTACTACTAGCTGAGAGAGAGCACTGAGGAACACCGTTTACCAGGTCCCCAGCTGTGCCTGGACATGCACCGTCTTGTGAGGAGCCTACTGGGAGTGGAGGAGGAGATGTAGCCATCTTTAGGACAGAACTCCCAGGAGACCAGGTGGACTGAGGGAAGAGGAGGGCTGAGGCTGGCCCCCAGGTTTCTGACTGCCAACTAGTCCCTCGTGGTAGGGACTGCAGGGGAAGAAGGTTAAGGGGAAGGTTCAAGACACGCTGAGTCTGGGACTACTGGGGATGCCGTGGTTACAGCAGGTGTTCAATAAATGTGTGCCAAATGAATGTCTGTGGGTACATGGGCCCGCAGCTGGGCCTGGACCTCTCTAGGCCTAAGCGGGAGAGCCAGGCTGGGGAGTCATCTAGGAATGGCGTCAGAGGAAGTGCTGAAGGTAGGAGACCAGGAGAGGGCGGTGTCCTGAAGCTTAAAGACAGACATGTTCACACCCACCGAAACAGAGAGACAGATGGACACACGTGCCCAGGGATGCAGGTGAACCAGCCCTCTGTGAAGCTGTGGCTCCTCGTCACACCTAGGCTAACATACACGCGTGTGCACACACACTGCTTCTGCTCTTGTGGGCTCCCACTGAGCCCAGGGGCCGGGTGCAGGCCGCTGTGGCTGCCCTGTACCTGCGCGAACCATGCCGGGAAGGACCTGAGAGTCCAGGGGCAGGTGGCTGTCTCCTGGGGTGCTGGGTGCAGCACTCACCTCTTGAACAGGAGGATGGCGATGACAATGAGGATGATGAGGATGACTGCCAGGACGGGGCCTGTCACCCACAGCATCTCAGGCTCCTCCTGCTGCTGGGCTGGTGTCACCTGGACCACGATCTCATCGGAGTAGGGGCTGGAGGCATAGCGCTTCTGTGGCCCAGTGGAGGAACAGCATGGGCGGTGAGTTCAGTGTGAGGTCCCCCACCCTCTGCCCACCAAACTTGGAGAAAGGGCTCTGGGGCTGGGCTATGCTGGGCTGTAGCCAAACAGGCCGACCTGAGCCTGGCCAGCTGACCGAGTCCCTAGGGCTAGATTACGTCTGGCCTTCTGGGTCCTAGGGGCTGACATCTTTTGAGATCCCCTAGTGCAGGTCTGGGGTCTCTGGGGCAGCCCTAGGGCTGGGATCTCATGGTGTTTGAGACTAGTCTAGTCTCGGGGTACTGAGAGCCCAGGCGGCTCAGGCAGACCTGGTCCATGGGTTCCTTCAGGGAGGCGAGCACAAAGCACTGATAGCTCAGGTCCGGAGACAGGGGCCGGTTGTAGAAGCCCCGGTAGCTCTTCTTGTCCCCCAGGGTGAAGGTCTCAGGGAGCACGTCCACCTGAGCAGCCACGTACGGCTTCAGCCGCTCTGCCTGTCGCCGACGTCGCCGTTCCTCACTCCCCTGCTCGATGGCCTCCAGAAGCTGACAGAGCAGAGCACAGGAGTCACGCCGGACCTCAGACCACGTGCCCCTGGGCCTGTGGCCTCAGACATCTTCTCCTGGGACTGAGACTGAGGCTCACCGTCCACATAACAGGCCTGGGCCCGGCCTGGCCCACTGCCCTCACGGAATAATGCCACACACGGGCACAATGCCACTCTACCCTGCCAACCCAGTGAGGAGAGGCCCTCTGGGTAACCTGCCCCTCACTCTAACCAGAGAGGGCTGGCTCCACACCTCTGTGAGGACAAGGGATTCCCAACATGCCGAGGGCTCTACTCTAGCCTCTCGGGACTGCCCCAAGTCTACAGGGCTCAGGAACTTCTAGACCCGTACAGGGGTCTCTGCTTCTTCCTGTCCTGAGGGATCCTCAGCAAATCCCTCTAGGGAGTCTCTGCAAGCCTTCCAGTTTCCTGGGAAACTCCCAGGGGGCTGCTTCAGAGTCCCAGAGAGGACCAGGCTTCCAGGCAGAGCAGCCAGAGAGTGAGTCCAATTTGGGGGAGAAACTGGGGCCACAGCCAAGCAGAGCAATGGGGCTGTCATTGCCAGTGCCCCGTCCCATCGCAGGCACCTCGTCCAGCTCTAGCTCCTCGGGTGTGCTCCATCTCGGGGCCAGCATGCTCCCGCCCACACGGTCGATGGGTACCACCACGATGTAGAACCACCTAGGCGGGCAGAGCGGGAATCAGGCCTGTCGTCACCCACGCGCCCGTCGCCAGTCCTGCCCCGCCCCCACCCATGGCCTCATCTGCACACCTGATGAGGGTGCTGTCCTGCACGTGGGGCATGGAGAGGGTGAAGCGACCGTCCTCTATGTAGGCGGAGGCAGGCAGTGGCTTGTGCGGCAGGAGGTCCGGGGCCGTGCGGATGGACACGAGGTGCTGCAGGCCCCCCGCGCTGCTGCCGCGGTTCATCAGCACAAATGAGTACTCCGTGTTCGGCTGCAGGTCTGCGATCAGCTTCCGCATGGAGTGCCCGTCCACCTCCACACTCTGCCCGTTGTACAGAATCTGTGGGGGAAAGGGACAGGCAGTGCGCTGGGGTGAGCCCCCCCACCCCCCACCCCCCACCCCCCACTGTGGGCCTACAGGGCACAGAGTGTGCATCCACCTGACCGGGAAACCGCGCCACAGACGCCCACACCTGGGACTGGCGTGACGCCCTGGGGCAGGCCGGCAAGTGTGCCGGGCTTGGCTGGCAGTAGCCCTCACCCACCTTGAAGGGTACCGTGGACTTGTAGGAATCAGGGACCTCCCAGCTGAGCAGCACAGAAGTTTTCATAGCAGCCGCCACACGGAAGTTCTTGGCGAACACTGTGGAACACAAGGAAGGGCGGGGAGTCAGCCGTGGCTGTGTAACCGGGGGCTGGGGCGAAGGGTTCCCTGCCAGGAAGAGATGCTGGCCAGGGCTGAGGGTCCGGAATGGCTGCGGAGGCCAGGTACCCCACTCCGAGCCAGCTTCAAATCCCATAGCTCGGCTCTCAGCCCAGACTCCTCTTCACAGGGAGGACTGAGCTGGGCAGATGCCACAGGACCCGTGGTCAGGATCTCCAGAGGTGCTGGTCAGTGACCAGATGTCAGTGGGATTCAGTCATGAGAAGCACGTGACCCCACGCCAGAGCACGGTGGAGCATGCTCACTAGAAGTCAGTGGGTCATGGCCCCAAGTGATCAGTGTCCCACACCCAAGGATGGTGATGCAGTCAAGAGATCAGTGGGTCAAGGTCACGAAAGATTGGAGTCACACAGCAGAGGTCAGTAGGTCAAGGAGAGCAGAGGTCAGGGGTCGCACACTGAGAATGTGGTGCCTGTTCGCTAGAGGTTAGTGGTCATGGTCATGAGAGATTGGAGGGTCACACAGCAGAGGCTGGTGGATCACAGTCGCCAGAGGTCAGTGGGTCAAGGAGAGCAGCCAGAGTTCCCCAGGCGCAGCCACATGCCCGCGGCACACACCTTGCTCCACGGGCATGGTCCGGGACTGGATGCTGGGGCTGAGTGGGCCGGCGCCTTTGCTGGTACGAGCGCGGACCTTGATGTCATAAGTGGTATCCGGCTTGAGGCCGGACAGTACCAGGTGGGTGTCAGCAGTGATGTTTTGTAGCTCCTGCTGGCTGTTGATGTCACGGTACACCACGGAGTAGTTGGTGATGCGCCCGTTCCTCTCCGCCAGCACTGGGGGGTCCCAGGTCAGCTCCGTGGTAGAGGTGGTCAGCCCTACCACACGCAGGTTTTGGGGGAAGCCGCTGGGTGCATCCTCAGGAGTGGTGATCTCCTTCTCGAATTCCTCTCCGGGGCCAGCCCGGTTCTTGGCAGCAAGCCAGAAAATGTAGGTGGCCCCCTTGTGCAGGCCGATGACTGTAAAGTGCTGGTCATCTTTGCCAAAATCCATGATAGTGGGCTCTGCCTCGTCGGCACGGCGGTACCGCAGTCGGTAGCCCAGCAGTTCGCCAGGCAGCTCCTTGGGAGGGTGCCATTGCAGCAGGGCGGTGTTCATGGCCGTGGCGCTGACCATCATGGTGGGCCGGCCTGGGACTGAACAACCACGCGCTGGGCTCTGGCGCTGCCCGCCCTGCCGCACCACCCTCGGCTCTGTCCCCGACCCCGCACTCACCTGCCCCGGTCGTCGCCACAATTTTGGGCTTGCTGCGGGCACCATCCCCCTTGGTGGTGTAGGCGGCGACAGTAATGGAGTAGGTGGTCTCTGGGGTCAGGCCGCTGATGGTGGTTTCCTAAGAAGGAGGAGGGGCCCAGTCTCATCACAGGGGAGCCAGGAGGCCAGCCCGTGCCAGCCACCTGAGGACCTTCACCGGCAGGGAGCCTCCGGGGCACACAGGGCCAGAGGTCCCGGGGTGTGGGATGCTGGGCGATGCCGGACTCTGCTGGATGCGGGGCAGGCAGGTGGGATGTGTGCCCAGGAGGACCCCACCTGTCCCAGGAGCTGCACGCCTGGAGCAGACAGCTCACCCTTCCTTTCAGATTAGAACAAAGGGCTACACTGTTCCTCCACTCCACTGCGCTGCGAGTGACCCCTCAGGAGGTCTGTGTACACATGACACACAGGGCACAGAGCTCCGCACGCACGGGGCACCTTGCATGACTCTTGGCACGCACATGCACGCAGCCTACAGCTTCTCTTGTAGGAGGGCAAAGGGCTACCATAGTGCACACGTGCACACACCACACCCACACCCACACCCACACCCACACCCACACCCACACCGACAAGCAAGGTGCAGCGGGCCAAGGTGCTGCCCTGCAGGACCCGGCCAGGACCCCATCTGGCCACATGTAGGAGTGGGCTCTGTGACTACCGAATGCCTTGCAAATACGTTGTGAGAAGGGAAGAAAGATGAGGGAAGGAAGATGAATAGGACAGGAAACACCCACCCCAGGGAACGTACTTCCCCATTGTCCCCAGTGATACCTAAGAAGTCAGCCAGGGCAGTGTCTCCCAGCCTTGGCAGGCCCTGCCTACATGCCCATCTCCAGCCAAGGCATCCTTTCCAGACATGCGGAGAAACACCACAGGAGGCCAAGCCACGCCACACGGGGAGAGTGGGAAGAAGGGAGGGGACCACCGTGCAGTGGGAACAGAGCTGTCACCACCAACCCTGGTGTCCCTCCAGCTCTGAGTGGTAGGTGGGGCCCCCGCAGCCACCACCAACCCCTCGCAGACACCCTCCTGCCCCGGCTGGAGGGTGTCCCAGGGCTGGGGCTCCAGAACGCACCAATGCCGGAACCAGCTCCCCAGGTTTCCCTCCCAGCCTGGGCCCAGGAGCAGGTGATTTTTCACTCCAGGGATCAATAAGGCCTAATGATCAGGATCGGATTTAACTCCATCCCTGTCTGGCCAGAGCAGGGGCCAGGCCCTGGTCGATCACAAACACTGGCCCGAAATTGCTGCTCGACAGGCAACAAGTAAGGATTAGAGGAAATGCCAATCGCTGCTCAGCTCGCCGCTTGAGTCTAAACACCAATTTTCTCTGGAGGTGGCTGGTGGCCTGTGGATCTCGGCGGCTCAGGCTGGGGGGAAAGGCGGGGGAGGGGAGTGTCCCATGAGCCCAACCTGACCCAGGTCTCGCCCGCGCTCGCACACCTGTTACTTACATAGTCCTCGGACTCCTCTGGCCGCCACTGACCGCGGGAGGGAGAGAAAGGGAGACAGGATGTGAAGGACTCTTGCTGGAGGGGGCCCGGCCCAGCAGGGCAGAGGGAGGGCAAGGGCCTCTGAAATGCCCATGGGGGTAGCACCCCAAAACCACTCCCCATCTGGAGATCCCAGCCCATGCCGTAAGCCAGGGCCGAGGAGGGGAGGGAGACTAGGAAGCACACAGACTGAAGAGGGAGGGCTCCTGGGCACAGGAGGGACCAGAGAGCGCCACCTATAGGTGCTTTGAGGGAGAGGCTGCCAGACAAGGGGTGAAGAAACCCACTCCTTTGGGAGCAGGGCGACTGTATCCGAAGGTCCTGGCCTGCGGCTGTTGTCATGGTATGATTATTCAGCGTCTCCTTTCACTCTCAGTTGGGAGACAGATTATACAGTTTTCCCAGGCAGGAGGGTGTCCCAGGAATAGCGAGAGCTATACTGGGGTAGGGCGATGGGGGCAGGCTGGCCAGCAAGATGACGGAAGTGTGAATGCCAAGCTTGGAGTCTAGGCCCTTCCCCATAGGCACAGGGGGAGCAGTCAGACCCCTATTCCTTCCTGAGGGTGCCTGAGATCTTATTATGGTAGCAAGGCATGGTTCAGGGCTGGCAATGTCGCTGTTTCTTGGTACGTTCTTCTTTAGGCCGTGATGCATGTAGGTGGAGGGACTGAGGTGTCCGCTCTGTGGTCTGGGGACACTGGAGGACTGAGGCTGGCTGGTGTCCAGCACAGCAAAGGGAGATGGCCCATGACATCTTCAGGCTAGAGCAACCAGAGGGTCCTCTGGCCCAACCACCCTTAAAGTGCTGGTCCAACCTCTGTCCACTGACTGCGGTCCCTCTTGTTCTGAGAAAATCTGTTGGAAAGGCCTTGCAAGGAGCATGGGACAGAATATGGCAGGAGGCCATCAACAGGTCCCTACTGGCCACGGACACTTTCAAAGGTATGGCTGGGCCCGCCTCTGCTCTAGGTTCCTTGTCTCGGAGCGGGGGTGGGGGGTGGGGGGGGTGGGGGGGGAGACTCTCGCTGTCCAAGCCAGGTCTGGGCAGAAAGGTCTTCACAACGCACCTCTCCCACGTTGGAGGCAGAGTGAGGGCAAAGAAGGAGAGACAAAGCAGATGAAGCACAACGGAGGGAGAGAAGACAGAAGGGAGCAGTGGGAAGGAGAGAGGAGAAGAGGGCGAGGCAGGCACAGGCAGTGAGAGGAGACACAGAGAGGGAGGAAAAACATCGAGTGAGAAACAGACAAACCCGACATGGAGACACACATAAAAGGAGACAGGTCTGGCTACACACTCGAGGGGGGCAGGACCCTCATGGTTTTTCCAGAACTGATGGGGACCCTGGGCTAAGCAGATGGTGATGTTGGGTGAAGACGGACAGGCTGTGGTGTCCCTGACAGGGTGGTCGGAGGACAGCTGGGCCCTGTGGCTGGGCTGGGGACCAGGCCCCTCCATCTTCAGTTGGCTTTCCTGGAGCTCGGGTTTACCCCCGTCATGATATGTTTGAAACCAGATGGACAGTGTCCCTCCTCCTGTAGCCCAGCTCCCTTCAAACCACTTGGAACCAGAAGGGGGCACCTGAAAGGGTGGCTCCAGAACCCCACTGGCTGCAGCTGTGCCGCTGGCCCTCTAGGATGGGAGGGGCTGGTGGGAGCCCATTCCGGGGATGTTTCTGGGTGGGTGTGTCTGTGGAGGCTCCAGGAGGAGTCCTCAACCTGCCCCAGGAATGCAGGCGGGTGCACATGTCCGCCTCCTCCACCCCCGTTCTCTCTCAGCACTGGGCAGGATGAGAGGAGGAAGAGGGCACCCTCTGGCCAGAGAAGAATTTGGCTTCAGAGTGCTAAGCTCAGCCGGAGGCAAGAAGGCCCCATCTGTCTGTGTGGGTGAGCCCACCCTGAGTACAGTAGGCAGAACATGGGGTCTGCACCTGCACTTCTGGGCCCAGCCCAGGTAGGGGTGAAAAGCTGGATGGGGAGGGCATGTGGGCTCTGAAGGGAATCTGGGCTCCTTCCCCCAGGGCTGCCTCAGTGCTGCCCACTGTAAACCCCCTCCCCAAGACCCTGATTCTGGATGGGGAGACCTCGAAAGCAGACCACACCACATGTTACGACTCTTCAGCAGAATCTTTTGGGAGGAAACTCGCCATAACAATTACAGCCCTTTCTAGGAGTTCAGAGTCCAGAGACTGGGTTTCTTACCCGAGCTCAGCCACCTATTTCCTGGGAAACTCTGGGCCATTCACATAACCTCCCAGTATCCCAGGTTCTTTACCTGAACAGCAAACCAGTGCTCAGAATACCCCAGGGACCTCACCCTAAGCTCACTGGTGAAACTGTTATCCCCTGGAGGACATTAGTGCACAGAGGAAGACAGGAGGCTGGCTGGCGGGCCCAGACCTTGAGCGTAAACACCAGGGGCCAAGCCATCCTCCTGAGGGCCAGGTGTAGAGCCACACCCAGCTGGACCATTCACAGAACTCTGCCATGGCCAAAGGCTGAGTTGGGGGAGATGACAGGAGGAGGGCTCTCCCTGCCCTGGCTGTGGGAGGAATGGCTGCCCAGCCCAGCACTGTTGAGGGGGGGAAGGCAAATCTCAAATCCCAGCCTAACTGACAGTGAATGTGCTTTCTGCAAAACACAAAGGAGGGCTTAGGGGGCTGAACCCCGGACAGGGGGTGACAATGGAAGCCGGGCTCTGTGCAGAGAGGGCTCCTCACTGCTAGTGCTGGTATCTGAGCCACAGAGGTGGCTGCCAGGCTGGGATGGTCACCGGGGCAGATGGGGCCGGCAGGGCCTGGGCTGGCGTAGGCAAGACGGAAGAGAGTGTTTCCTGGAACCCAGCCCTAACCTTCTGGTCTGAGCACCTCCCAAGCCTAATGCGGCAGGACACCTTGGTGTCTTAGTCCTGAGGGCAGGCAGGGGATGGGTCAAACCTGGGCTCCAAAGAGGTAGCAGAGCATGCTGGCCTCGTCCACCTTTCCACCCCACCGCCTTCCAGTGACACACCTGAGCCTCAGCCAGCATGACGTCCTGGATGATGGGTGGGCCACGGGGCTCGCCATTCTCCAGCCGCACGTAGGTGACCTGGTAGCCGCGGATCTGGCCATGCTGCTTGCTGGGGACGGGCAGCTTCCAAGAGACACGCACAGCAGTGGAGTTCAACGGTTCCACCTCCACCTTTCGCGGTGGCCCACTGGGCACTGGGGACCGGGAAGAGAAGAAAGTCAGGCCTGGTGGTACGGACCTTGGCTCGGGGGGGGGGGGGGCACAGCACATTCCAGGGCCTTGCCTTTGCACCCCACTGCTCCAGTAAAGGCCCTCACAGAGTTTTTGTAGACTGTCTGTCCCTGCTGAGGACACAGGAGGGGTCCCTTCACCTAGCACAAGGAAGCCCTGCCGACCCCCTGGGCCCAGAGCTATCTCACTTGGTGGGGAGGGCAGTGGTGAGGCACCAGGCCTTTGGTCATCCTAAGGTGGGCACAACCTGTCCCATCTCCTCCTGGCACCCACATCATGCCAACATCTGGCCAAGAGTGAGTCTTGCTGGTTCTACTCTGAGCGTCTCTTGGACCAGTCTTCCCAGTCTCCACCTCCCAGATCTTAGGTGGGACTGCTTCTTCCATCTTAGCCTTTTAAGGCTCCAGCTGCCTTGGAGACCGCTGCAAAGGCTGGGATTTGGTCATGGGCTATCCCACAAGCTCTGTTTCCCCACTCTGGGCTATTAAGCCCCCACCAGGAAGAGGAGTCCTTCCCGGCTTGTGTGAGGCAGAGGCCCTGGGGTGCGCGGTGGGTGGTGTCTGGGAGGGGTGCCTCCCCTCCCCCGCCCCTCCCCTCGGTGCCAGCGCCTACCGTCCTCGTCCGTGCGCACTAGCACCGGGCTGCTCTCCGGGCCGGGGCCCACGTCCGTGTGTGCCCGCACCCACACCCGGTACTCCGTCCACTTCTCCAGGCCCACCAGGTCCCAGCTGGAGTGCTCGCGACTGATGCTCTCCACCACATGCCGCCCTCGGTCCTCGCCGTCCACTGCCTCGTAGGCCACCGAGTACTGGGTGATAACGCCGTTGCGGCTGTCGGCTGGCGGCGGGACCCAACTTACCCGGACCGTGGTGGAGCCCGTGCTCACACAGGTCACCTTCTGGGGAGGGGCGGAGGGGGCTGGGGAAGACAAATGGGGGGAAGCAGGCAGATGGAGGGTGGGGGTCACGGACACAGTGACGAGTCACAGAGGATGGGAAACTCACCCAGGCCGGCTAGTCCCTGAGTACAGAATGGCTAACCCAGGGCCCCTCCTAGGCAGGCTGCCACCGCTGTTGCCAGACAGCCTGGCTCCCTCTGGACCACAGGCTCTGCCTGTGTACACACACACACACACACACACACACACACACACACACCGTGTGTCCCACATACACATATGGTGTCTTTCGCACATATGGGGCTTTAACAGCACCTCACACACACACAAGGTCTCTCCCACACATATGCTTTCTCTCACAAAACACACACAACTGCCAGATACACGAGCGTGGGCCGGGACTCCCTGACCCCTTGCCCCCATCACACACACAACCACATATGGAGAACTCTAGCTGCTGTGCCCACAGCTCTTGTCAGGACCAGCAGCCCCAGTGGCTCTTCTGGCACAAGGTAGCTGTGGCCTGTGCCTTCTTGGACAGGGTGCCGGAGCCACAAGCAACCACAGAGACTGGAGGCCAGATGGGAAAGAGGCCAACGGCCTTGACTGATTTGGAGAAAGTGTGCCCTATGGAGGTGCTCGCACTCAACCAGTTCCTTGGAGTTAGGACACGGGGCTGTGCCTCCCTTATTCCCAGTGACATTTCTAGACCTTGTTCCCACTGAGGAACCTAGTGCCACAGCATGGTTTCCTCACCGTCCAGAGTTCTGCTCCCACCCCTTGCCTGGGTGACTTTGGGAGTCCCCCTCCCGAGCCCCCAAGCCCCTCATCTCCAGGGCTTTCTCCTCCCTGGCACGGCTGTGGCCGTGCCCTTGATACTGCCAAGGCTCAGAATGGCCCTATCCCCCAAACCGTGGCCTCCGACATCCCCTTGCAGACCTTCCCCCTCCCCCAGCTTAGCTGCTCAAGGTCCCCAGCACTGTACTGGCTCTTCAGCGCCCCCAGGGACCTCCGCCCATTGACCTACCATCCTTTACCACCCTCAATACTGAGCTTAGACCCGGAGGTCCCACACCTCACCGCTCTTACATTCCCCTTCAACTCTCTCACCTACTTCTCTTCCCATGCTCTTGCCCGGCCTGTGCCAAGCCCTGGATGGATCCAACCCCTCTGCCCTCTTCCAGGCAGCCCTGGGACAGGTAGGTCACCTGCCCTGGAAGGCCGGCATCCTATGAGCACGTCCCCAGTGGCTTCACCCGGGCCCTGCATGCTGCCTGTGGCCTCTGTCCTCTGCCAGGCTTGATTCACCGCTGTACACAGCATGCTTTCAACCTCCTCCACGCTCTAACCTTCAGCTCTCAGCACACAATTGTCTCCCACCTTGCAGAGAAGACTGAAGCCTCCCACCAGCAGCTCCCTCCATCTCTTGCTACCAAACCCACCCAACAATTGTAATCTCACTGAGCCGCCCTTGTTTCCCACACGGAGAGAGGTACGCCCTCCTGTCCAAGGCAGATCTCTCCCATCCATGCTCTGCCCCCTTCCCCAACCTCCTGAGCTTCCAAAATCCTTCTCTTTCCCAAATTTTTGACTTTTCTGAACAGACTCATTCCTAGTAATGCTTAAATATGCTCAAAATCCTATCTTAAAAGACAAAACCCACACCGAGGACCACAACCCTCCTCTCCAGCTGCAGTGGTCCCTCCCTCCAGCTAAAGTCCTCACAGTCCTCAACCCAGTGGACACTCCAGTGTTCCTCTGGCTCTGGTCAAGCATCTGGTCTGCTTCTTCCAACCTCTAAGATGCTCCCCTCTCCTTAATTTCCTGCCATCTCTGGTCATCCTCCTCAGGGTCCCCCACCTCTAGCCCAACATCACCACTGACACGGCATAAGGCATCTCGGGCTGTGGTGCCTGCTTAGGTCCCACTTCCTACACTCTTCCCAGGTCCATACCTCAGAAGCAAGGAATCTGCCTGAAACTTCCCTTTCCCTCAGCACCCCAAACCCAATCCATCACCAAGTCCCAGCCAGCTGGCATCCCAGGAAGCTCTCCAATCCACCACCACCTTATCTGAGCTGCCACCTTTTGCACAGACTACCACACAGCCCCCTACCTGGCCTTAGGCATCCTGCCGGGCTGTCCTGTGCACTCTTGCACAGCGGCCAGTCAGCCCTCCCACCTGTCCTCTGAACCTGAAGCCAGCTGCCATGGTCTGGTGGCTGCTCCAGCCACACTGGCCCCCTGCTCACCACTCACCACTTTAGGGCCTTTGCACCTGCTGACCCTCTGCCTAAGGCCTGTGTCACCCAAGGAAGCCCCTTTGGCCCTTCAGACCAGATGAAGCTCCCATCCCATCATCTGTCTCTTCCACAGCACTTAACACAAACATAATTAAGAGCTCATTTGGGTAACTGCAGGTTTAACATCTATCTGCCCCACTAGACCAGGATCCCCCCAAGGTGGAGGCCACGTCAGGGTCACTGCCAGCCCCGCACCGTGCACGGGCGCAGCAGGAGCACAGCAGGTGCTCGCAGGATGGATCCATGAACGCCAGGTCCCACATAGCTGCCCGACATCACTGGCACATTCACACACAGCCCCGTGTCACATGGACCGCCTCGCAGACGCTGCCGTGTCTAGGGTGAGCACCTGTGCTGCCTCAATGCCATGATCCTCTCCAGCCATACATCTGTGGCCCCCATTATCACACAGACCCTCATGGCCACTCCATCACAGGGCACGCCAGACACTCGTTGGACACACATGCAGGTGCTGTACAGTCAGGCGGTCAGACGGAGTCACACGCAGGCAGGAACACGGTAACACACAAAGCCACAAAGTGTAGTACAAATGGCCTCACAGACAGACCCACACGTGGAAGGTCACGTGGTCTTAAGGCAGGCACGTGGACACTCTCAGTCACAAAGTCTCATGCTCACAGATGTGTCCCTACATGCGGTTGGCCCGGTGTGATGACACAGCTCACACATCTTTCTCATGGTGGGGGGCACGGGGCAGGGAATGTAGGTGATGGGGGAGATGAGATGTGGGGACATGGAAAGGGAGGACAGCTGCCAAAGCGGGGGCGTGTCTGAGACTGGGCAAGCGTGGCCGTCCCACCAGTGGGAATGGCCTAGTCAGCCAGTGTGGCCAGCGCAGACAGGCTGGGGGTAGGGGGGGTGGGGGGGGAAGAGGATGAGTCACAGACACAGAACTTACCTGGGTGGTCGTGGGGGTGGCCTGGGAGAGGGAGGGGCGGGAGCGGGTGGGGTGTGGGGAGCAGCGCGGGCAGCAACCGCCCGGACGCAGACCAGTGGGAACTTACCTGTCCCTCTCTCGGGGTCCAGACCTGGAGCCCAGACAAGGGTCCAGTCCAGGGCCTGGCAGACCTGACCACCACCCCTGGTCAAGGGAGAAGGGTGTGTATGTCTGTGTCCCTCCCAGCTACAGCAGGCAGTAGCCTCAGAAGACACTTACTGGACTGCGCTGTGCGGGCCTCAATGGTGGGGGTGAAGACGCCCACCCCCATCTCGGAACGGGCGGCCAGCTGGAAGTGGTACAGTGTGTCAGGCTTCAGGTCCTCTAGAGTGTAGGAGGAGGTGGGGTCGAAGGTCACCTTGTGCTGGAAGAGCAGGGAGCACTCACTGACTGCTCTGACCTCAAAGGTCACTCAGAGGCTGTTCCCCAACACGGGCTGCAGCTGACCCCTGCGGACCCACCGTGGCTCCAGGGCTGGCTCCACGTCACATGGCCACCTGGACCATATAAGGGACTCGGCCCAGCCCATGCCACGGACACCGCACAGACTACAGGGCCACGAACACCTGGGACACGTGGCTCCAGTGGGGAACTTTAGGGCTCCGCCAGTGCCGTGTAAGCCACAGAACCCAAGAAACCCACGGACAGACCCAAGGACAGACTCTGCCCCCAGCAAAGGGGCAACAAAGACTATGGAACCTTATCAGCCATGTGAGCCCCAGAGCCCCAAGGAGAACCCTGGGGGCTGCGTCCGTACAACCACAAAATCCAGAAAGCCTGCCTGGGTGAGCCCACCACAGACTCTAAGGGATCAGGAGGAGCCCCCCTCCTTTCTCCTGTCCCCGCTGGGTACTCACCTGCTGGCCTTCATCCTCCGCGGCCCAGTACACCAGCTCATACTTGATGATCCGTTCCTGCGGGGGCAGCAGCCACGAGAGCTGGATCCTGGTGTCCGACTCTGCCTCCGCCTGGAAGTCCGCCGGCTGGGCAGGCACTGCAACGCCCCAGGCCAGGCGCCGTGAACCTCACCGATCCCCTCGAGGGCAGGGGAAGACACCCTCGCACCCATGTCCTGCATCCCAAGTGACCACGCGTGTGTGGAATATAGGCCCCCAAGCCCACGGCCTGACAGAAGAGGCCTCGCCACAGCCTTGCCCACCCCAGCTCTGCTGTGGCCACCCAGCCAGCACGCTGCCCGCACTTACCTCCCTGCTGCGTCTTGACCTGGATGGTGGGGCTGGGTGGGCCGTCACCCACGGCAGTGAAGGCCAGCACGCGCAGGCTGTAGGTGATGCCAGGCAGCAGGCTGCCCACGGTGGTGAGGAGCCCGGCATCTGTGTTGTGCTTGTGCCAGGCGCTCAGGGGGCGGCGGGAATCGGGAGTGTAGTAGACGCGGTACCCTCGCACCAGGCCGTTGGGCTCCTCGGGCGGCTCCCACTGCACCAGCATGGTGCTGGCGCTCAGCATGCGTGCCTGCACACGGCGCGGGGGGCTGGAGGGCGCCTGCTCCCCTGTGCGTGCCCGCACTGCCTCGCTGGGTGGTCCTCGTCCGATGCTGTTCACCGCCAGCACGCGGAAGGCATATTCTGAGAAAGGGCTGAGGCCACCAATGCTGTAGCGGGTGGTGGCCACGCCATCCACCTCCTGGAAGGGGCCCTCCGCACCTGCTGCACGGTACTGGATGCCGTAGTAGGACACGGGCTCTGAGTTCCCAGAGTCCCAGGTGAGGGTGACGCTGGTGGCAGTTGTCTCTGTCACCACAAGGTCAATTGGAGGCTTCGGCAGAGCTGGGAAGAAAGTGAGAGGCTCAGGATGGCCTGAGGTCATGACTCCGGGAGCCAAGCCTGCCTTTGATGTTATCCAACCAGAATGTGGTTGACCCCCAGAACCCACCTTGAAGAACAGCTTGAAAAGTTCAAGGTGACCTCTAAGGGCACCTAGCAGGGGATGGTGACCACACCTGTCAGGGCCTCCAGGGACCTTTGGTAATCTAGTATCTACCCACGTTACTTCGAGAACTCACTAGATCCTCACCTAACAACCTAAGACGCAGAGGTGGCATGGCCTGACCAGGTCCCATGCACACAGGCTGGGAGGCTGAGGTCTGCCTCTGGGGCTTGCCTGCGCTCCCTGTGGGCACCTACGCGTGACTGGGGCTGGTGTTGGGGAGAGACACGCCTAAGGGAAAGGTCTGGATTTTAGAAAGTGTTGGGGCTTTGGGCCCCACACACCTGTGGCTTGGCTCAAACTGAAGGTAGAAAAGCCCCAGATCCACAGCCGACCATTTAACAAATAATTATCAAAAGCCTACTAAGTGCTGGGCACTGCGCTGGGGCTGAGGACACAGGTCACACAGCCGTACCCCTGCCCTTGCGGAGTTTACACTCTAGGGTGAGTGGGAAGCACTGCGTCCATACTCATGATTCCAGTGCACACAAGGACAGCAGACAGCAGGGTGCTGAGCTGGGGACATCCACGAGGGCCTCACAGGGCTGAGACCTGGACTGGGGGAGAACCAGCATAGTGAGGGCTGGGTGAGCGCCCGGCAGAACTGAGTAGTGCCAGCAGAGCTGGGTGAGGGGAGTGAGGATCCCGGTGTTTACCCTAAAAGCAACAGGAAGCCACTGGAAGGCTGTTTTCTTAAAAGAGAGTGGTGAGAACCTGCTTCACATCTTCAAAAGATCACTTCAGTTGCCGAATGGAGGACGGCTCTGAGGGAGGAACGGAGGCAGGGAGCCTGGAGGAGTGTGCATATGCATGCCTATCCCAGGGAGCTGGTGGAGAGCCCACGCCCCCTTGGCCACTATTTCACCATATCCTTCCTGCCAGGGGGTTGGTAAACCTGAGGGTCTGGTGCCATGTAGTGGCTAGGGGGTCATACTGTAGCATCAGACTATAGCATCAGACCCCCAAGGGTTCAAGTCTCTGCTCTGTCATTTCCTCCCATGTGACCCTGCATCTCTGTTCCCTCACTTGTAAAACAGGAAGAGGGCCTACCTCCCAGCATAATACAAATGAAACAAAGTACTCTGTGCTTACCAGTGCGGTATCTGCCCACGGGAACTCAGTATCTGTTTGCTATTACTAACACTATGAATGACAGAAACTCCTCTCTCCACCAGTGAGGGCCAGGAGACCCCAGGAGAGGGCGATGACCCCTAGACCTCATCCATCCCCACAACAGCCATCCTCACCAGCTACGGGTGCTGGGACCTCCTGTCACCCTGTGTGACAGGGCGGGCCGCAGGCCACGGCAGGCATGCATGTGGCACTCACCTTTCACTGTGACCTGGGCTGTGGCTTCGATCATGCCCAGGGAGGAGATGGCCACGCAGGTGTAGTTGGCGGAGCGCACGACATTGCTGAGCTCCAGCACGTTGCGGCCAACAGGCATCTCATCCTCCTTGGTGAGCTCCTCAGCCCCCATCATCCACTTCACGTAGGGCATAGGTGCGCCCACCGCAACGCAAGTCAGGTTCACGCTGCCACCTGGCATCACCTCTTGGCTGCTGGGAGGGATGGAGAAACGAGGAGCCACACGGCGCACTGTGGGAGGAGGGAGAGAGGTACTCACGGGCCGGGCAGGACACTCCGGAGGATGGAAGGGCAGGGGCCCCTCATCCAGGAAGCCCCGCTTGCCAGAGTCAAACCCACCTCAGAGACAGGTGGGGTAGAGTCCCTGGGCCCCAGCTTACCACCTCCCACCACCCCACTTTTGGGCTAGAAGTAACCCCCACACTCAGACCGGAACATAAGAGATTCCGCAACCAAGCTCCCACTTTACAGCCTAGGAGACTGAGGCCCAGAAAAGTCCTTTCTGCCCAGGGTCACACAGGGACTCAGTGCAAGGTTCGGGCCTCAGGTCTACACTGAGGGCCTAGTCAGGGCCACATCCCAGGTTGCCTTCCAGTGCCTGCCCCCACCTGCTCTTGACCCTCTCCAGAGGGGCTAACTGGGGCACCAGTGAGAGAAATCCAGGCACCTGAGGGTGGAGGACCTCAGAGCATGGCTGGGGCAGGGCAGAGGGTCTGCCCAGGAGTGACATGGCCACCTTCTCTGGAGTCACCGCCTCCACCTCCAGGCTGTGACCCGAGGTGAGAGATGAGGGCAAGGGGCATGACCACTTGCCAGGACCTCAACCAGGCTCAAGACACAGCCTGGGAACCCAAGGGGAAGAGCTGCCCCTCAGAAGGGGCTGGGCAAGGGGTCAGGGCAGGCCAGGGACGTGGTCCGCGGGCAGGATGGGCATGACGATGGCAGTAACACGATGAGGGCGCCGAACAGACGGCTTTCTGCGCCAATGAACAAGGGTCTCAAGAGGGAGGGTAGCTGTGCCTGGCCACGACCTCTGGTCTTGGGCTTTCCAGGCCAGAAGCTGTTCTGAGCTTCTCAGGCCAAGTTGTAGCCTGGAACCCCCCCCCGAAAGTTGGAAGCTGGGCACAGACATTTGGAACATGCAGAAGGAGGGAAGGCAGGCAAGACCTAGCCATGGGCAGGCATGCGTGGCATGCTGACGGGTCATG
This sequence comes from Panthera tigris, assembly GCF_018350195.1. Lineage (NCBI taxonomy): Eukaryota > Metazoa > Chordata > Mammalia > Carnivora > Felidae > Panthera > Panthera tigris. Next base: position 33,942,617 of record NC_056667.1, on the reverse strand, counting down.
CAGCTGGTGGGCAGGGGCACCCCTACAGACAGTGCTGGAGAAGGCAGGCAGCGAGGCTAAGGAACCAAAAGGCGGCACCGAGAGTGCGTGCGGGTCTCCGAGGACCCTTGCTGGGGAGCCAGGGCATGCAAAGGACCCATGCTGTCACATCAGGAGCACCTCCACCATAGGTTCCAGACTCTGCTGCTCAGACAGCCTAAACCACAGAATCAGAGCTGGAAGGGACCGCAGAAACCACCTGGTCCCATCTCTGACCTCACTGTACAGGGGTCAAGCTGCAGCCCAGAGACTAGACACCCAACAAATCATCAGGTCCTGTTGGTGCGTGGCTAAAGTATCTTTCAAACCCACTAAATTTCTTTCCAGACCCAGAGGCCACTGCCCCCACCAGTCTCGGCCACGGCGGCTTCCTCCAGGCCCCTCCACAAACAGCACAGTTCTGCTCACATTACTTCTCTGTTAAAACACCTGCATGGTTCCTCAGGCCACATGACCAGACCCCACCTCACTCAGCTCCTGCCCCAACTCTGTCCACACCACCTCACTCCGAGACCTCTAGACAGAACCCCCAAGAAAGCCACGTGTGACTGGCATCATGGGCTGAGTCTACTTCCCTCTGTGTCCCCAGGCTCACTTGGGATCTCAATGTGTCTCATGGACATCTAGTGTTCTGCCTTCTAGAATTGGCCTCCTCATCTTCTTTAGGGGAACTGCCTCTCCTCCCATTCTTGCTACACGGGGCATGTGACCCAGATCGGGTTAGCGAGATATATAGCCTTTGGACTTCTGCAAAAACTATTAGAACAGCTTTCTTTCTGTACTGCCATGGCTACTCTTAGAGGGACTGGGGACCACCTTTTGTAACACTTGGAAGAACACACTTGAGAACAAAGAAGTCAACTGAGGAGAACAGAGCTAAGAGACACACCAGAGCCTGACCAGACTGTTTAAATATCTGGATCCAGCCCTGCCTGACACCAAATCTACCTCTACATATTTGAGTTTGGTTAAGACAAGAATCTCCTTGTTTTGCTTAAGCCAATTAAGTAGGTTTCTGTCACTTGTCCCAAAGCTGGGAGTCCACATGGAACAATGACAACATGTCACAGGTAGAGAGTTCTGCATGGCAGAGAATAGTTGGATCCTGGGCACAGCTGGCAGGAGGGACCCACAAGAGCGCCCTTTGAGCACTCACTCCCTCGAATGATACCAGAGTGAGACTGGGATGCACAGAGAGAAGCACTGCCCAGCCTGGTGCTGTGGGCCCTCCCTGAGCTCCGGGGTTGGGCCTGGGGGGCTGGCAGTGGGAGGAGAGGTACGGGCAGGCAGGTCTATTTGCAGACCAGGCCCAGGCTTGCCGACGAAGGAAGGGGTCCAGCACAGTCCTGGCTTGGGCGGACAGGCACAGGGACAGGCAGTCTTAACTGATCAGGTCTTTATTCTCAGCCCATGTCCTCCTCATTCATGGGCACCGAAAGAAGCTCGGGGAAGGGAAACCACTCTTGAATATCTATTACTGAAGGCTGAAGGCTTCCTTGCTAGAGATGCTATCACCTCCCAATTACAGACAAGAGAACCGACTTAAGACTGATCCTTCTAAGTGCCATGCCCAAATTTACGTATTACCAGGAGATCGTCTGTGTGATGAAAAGCTCACACCCTTTTGAGCCCTGGCTGATAAGTCTTAAAAAAGACAACTGGGAGGCTCTAGGGAGAAGCTTCTGGACAGCCAGGGCTGGCAGAAGATATTCTCCAGTTGGCAGAAGGATGGGATTTGGATGGGGCACCTGGGTGGCTCAGTCGTTTGGGTGTCCGACTTCAGCTCAGGTCATGATCTCACGGCTTGTGAATTTGAGCCCCGTGTCAGGCTCTGTGCTGACAGCTCAGAGCCTGGAGCCTGCTTTGGATTCCATGTCTCTCTCTCTCTCTCTCTGCCCCGTTCCCCCTCACACTCTGTCTCTCTCAAGAATAAACAAACAAACATACAAAAGAAGGATGGGACTTGGAAAGCCTGTGCCAGGGGACACCATGGCTGCAAGCTTGACCCTGGTCAGTGGTGGGATCTTGGGGCCTGATTAGTCCCAGGACATAAAAACAAAGAGCCCCAGGGAAAGGACGTAGGTCCTTGGCCAATAAACCTTGGGTCCCGACCTAAGCAGTATAGAAAGCAGTGTAGAAAGTACAGGACTGTACTCCAAATAGTCCTGGGAGGACAAGGTCTTCTGTTCCACTGTCAGGAAGTGGAGGCCCTTCAGAATAAACGTTGAGAATAGTTTTGTTTTCCCTTGTATTTTTCCTCTCCTACCTACAGGTGGAAGACAGAACACTGCGGGGACTAAGGATGAGGTCAGATGTGACCCTTAGGATCATCCCTAGCACCCGGGCAAGTGTCTCAAGCCCAGAGGCTGCCAGGGATGCACCTTTGACTTTGCCGGAGCACCGGGCTTCGGGCACACACAAGGAGCTCTGGAGCGAGACTTCCCAAAGCTCAGGCTCATCTTCACTGCAGTGTGAGGGAGGTTAGGGTATGTCTGCAGAGGGAGGGTGGGGGCAAGAGAGGTATGAGGTGGCCTCCTGGGATCCCGAGTGCCAGTGGGGCCCTGCACCCTGGACCTGCCTGGACAGCCACCCCCGCCCTAACAGCCAGGAGTGGCCGGCGCCTCCCTGCAGCAGCCCCATGGTCACTCCTCCCACCGTCCCAGACACAAGGCCTCCAAAAGGGGCAGAACTTGCCCTGGACTCAGTCTATTGACAGAGCAACAGCAGGGAAGAAAAAAGCCAGAGCCAGGAAAAATGCACTTAGGTCTAATCTTGGGCTCCAACAATGCCGGTCTATTACTGTTCCCCGTGCATCTTTACTGCTGACATTTTATAGACAATTTCCAAAACAGGGCTCTGCCATGTCTGGATTATATTTCAGCTGTAACTTTTAAGTCTAATTATTTGCGCTGACAACCCCCTATAATAGGGCGGTGTGGCGCCCGGAGGCATCAGCATTCAGTGGAGTGACAGCCTAATCGCAGGGGGAGGCAGCCCCGCAATCTGCATTCACTCACAGAAATTTCTCTGATGAAAATAACACAACATTAAGGAGGGGATGAGGGGCAGGATCCACTGTATCAAGATAAAATAACTCTTTAATAAATAACCTTGTGGCTGCCGCAGAGCAGTAATTAAATGCCGGCGCACTCGGCACACAGTTTTAAGTAAAGCTGGAAAAATGTAAGATGTAATTATCAGCGCCAAACAAATTACCAGCCCGGCAAATCCCCCTGGAATATTTAGAAACTCATTTCTGCTTTCCCGTTAAATATTTGTATACGTGCTTATTTTTGGTGGGACCACAGAGGGGGAGACAGAAAAGGGATGTGGGACCAGGATGGTGGGGGAATGGGTGTAGGGGGAGGCGGCTGCAGGCAGGCTGGGCTGTCTGCTGATGACTGCTTTCTGGACGCCCCGGCAGATCCGCCTGGTCAGCGAAATGGTGTAACCGAAATGCCCCAGAGCTCAGGAGCGCATATGGACGGATGCTCAGGGCTGATATCTGAGCTGGGGCCTCAGCCCTCCTCCCGACTGACTCTCTTCTCCCTCACGGAGGAAAGGGGACCAGGTGGCCTGAGTCTGCTCCCTGGGGCTCAGCCTAAAGCCCAGTGGACAGGTGAGTCTCCTCTGACCACTGAGATCATGTGACACAGGAATGAGTGCCAGCCTCTGCTGCTGGCCCCAAGGCTAGCAGTAGAGGTCTGGCCCTGAGGGCGGGGCTGAGAACAGAGCCCCATGTGAGAATGTTCTGGAATGGGCTGGAGCAGGGTCTCTGCGGAGCCCTTCCCAACCTGTGGCTGGGCCGGGGCCTCTTCTGGCTCCCACGTGGGCCTTACCAAGTTGCAGTCAACTGTTCGGTCAGGTGTGAGCTCCCTGAATCTGAATGCTCAGCGCCCAGCACAGGCCTGAGGGAACACCAGAGGGCTGGGAGGGCCTGGGCAAAGGGGCTGGGGCAGGTGGGAAGATCTTCATTCAGCTCTGGTTGGAAAGGGGGAAAAGACAAGAGTGTAGATTTCCTTCGGCCCAAGATGATGCCACCCACCTGTGCCATGGACACCAAACTTCACGAGGCCCATCGGGGCTTGGTGGGAACCTCAAGGTCAGGGCAGACCCGCAGGACTTTGTGGGGTGAGCTCATTCTACATTAGCCTTTTCCCTTCGTCTTTCCAGTGGCTGCAGCTGAGCTCAGGCAAAGGTGGAGTTTAGGTGATACGGTTGTGGAGAAAGGCCCCACAGGCACACGTAAGGCTCTACTGCTCTCAGCTCCCCCAACCACTCCTGAGCCCCACCTGGAACAGAGAGCTGGCCTGGCCCAGGCACAAAGGGGGCACAGTTTCGTGTCATGCACCATGCCTGCCTGACCGCCCCAGCAGGGGAGCCCAGCTAAGGGGACATGCAGCACGTGGCACATCAGGGACCCAAGCGGCACAAACATGCAGGGCAGGGGGCCAGCCCGCCCACCCCTGGTCCTGCCGGCCTGCCGGCCCAAACAGCAGAGAGCGGAGCCCGACTGGCGGGCAGGCCTGGCTGGGGCGAGCCTGAGGGAGCTGACCGAGCCCTCTGGGCCGTACTGACGGGAGCATCCCATCGACGGGCGAACTGCAGATGGATAAGAAGTGAAAAGGACCAACCTTCTCGCTGATCTGAGAGATGAGAGTTTGGGTTGATGGCAGAGTGCGATGAGGATGAGGAGGGAATAAAAAAAAGACAAGGAGAAACACAGAGAGAGTAAAAACAGGCCAACCTTCAACTGCCCACACAGCACGGAAACAAGACAAGACTCTTGTGCCCCACGCACACGCACGTGCACGCAGGTGCACGCGGACCACGCCGCTCACGAAAGACTCAGGACTCATGGAGGACATGGTGGACAGGGCTGGGTCCCACTGGCAGGCGCTGGGGCGCCAAGGGTGGAACAGGGCGGGGTGAAAGGGGAGCACAGGCGGGTCCCCATGCCTCACACACACCCCACGGCTCGACAGACCCAGTGAGCTGGGCTCTGGGGTCGGGGCCCACCCAGCCCACAAACGCACCAAGGCACACGGGCTGCTAGATTCCCACCACCTTCAGGAAGCCCCACACTGCACAGCACCAGCTTGGGGAGCTGGTATGGACACCTATGGGGAGAAAGGCTGTAGAGACACTGCCCCGTTGAGACTCAGCTGTGGCCAGCGGCCAGCTCCCTGAAGAGAAGGGGGAAGGTTGGGTGTGGCCACACCCTGGCCCCTGGCAGCTCTGTGTCCTGAGAGCTGGAGGAGAGAAACGCTGTGGATGGAAGGAGAGTGTGAGTCACTCGGAGACAAAGACGTATGGTGACACAGAAAGGCTGGTCCACCCAGCCTGCCTGGGCCCGCTGGACTATGGGTGGAGCTGTGGGCCACCGTGAGCAAAGGCACGTGTAACTGGATGACGCATCCCCAACAGCTATCTCGACAGCAGCAGGGGTCACTGGCCACCAAGCACTTCCCATGTGCCTGCCACTGTGCCGGGAGCTTCACACATGCTGTCCCATTAAATGCAGCGGCTGCAGGGGCTCAGACAGAGAGCAGAGCCCTGAGAGTTTAGAGGACAGAGGAGATGCGAGGCACCGAAAACAAATCCAAGGAGATGTGGCCTCGAGCCCAGTGGACACGGCGGGAGAAGAGAGATGGAGGGAGGTGAATGCTGGCAGGGAGGCCGTCTATCTACTGTAGTGGTTCCCAGCAGGTAGGGTCCCCCCAGGCGACACTGGGCAAGGTCTGGAGAAGTTGTGGATTGTCATGGCTAGGGGGTACTGCTGGCATCTAGGGGGCCAGAGGTGCTGCTAGACATCATACAATGTCCAGGATAGCCCCACATAACTGAGTCACGCAGCTGCAAGTATCGACTATGCTGAGGTTGAGAAACCTGGGCTAGAGTCCACACCAACCCGGATGCCGAGGCTCCCGACAGCTGGAGCCCACTGGCCTGGAGGGGCCCCAGGTGCCTGCGCTGGAAGGAGACCTCACAGCCGCTCTGCTGGCAGCAGGCAGGCACTGGGGGATTTCTCCATGGGCGGCGCACTCGCAAGCAGGGTTCAGGATAGAGCTGGTGGCCAGCACAGGAGAGGCAGTCTCAGAGGAGCTGGGGCTGATGGGCCCTCTGCACTGCTGGGGGTGGAAAGCAGGGGCTTTGCCAGGACAAAGATGAGGAGCAGTGGGGACATGGGAAGCAAAAGTCCTAGGAGCAGGTTTTCCAGGTGTCTACAAGTCTCATTACAAGTCCTGGGGCTACAGGGCAAATTGCTGTTGACCAAACAGGGCAGGTACAGGTTCAGGTGGGGCCTGGGTATAAGTCAGGTCTTGGGGACAGAAACTTAGGGCTGAACCTTACATATCAGGGCCCACAGGAACATGTGTGTGAGGGAGGAAAAGACAGAGCCAGGCTGGACGGCCTGCGTTAGGGTCCCTGGCAAGTGGGGCTGAACTAAAGAAACTCCCACACTCCCTGCCCCAAAGACTTTGTGGGTATTGGTCAGAAAGGTGATTTAGGAAGACTTGGTGGGAAGGGGGGATGGACCATGGCAGGGTCCTGCCTGAGGACCTTGTGTGGCTGGAGGTAAGAGTTCCCTGGTTAGTGCCCGGCTGGCAGCTACGGTGGCTGAGCTCTCCTCATCTCCAAAGAGACCCACCGCCTCGCCTCAGGGATGAGGCCAGTGTGACAGTGACTTCAGGGACTACCACCCAGTCAAGATAACAATGCAGGGTCTATCACCTATGTCTGGGCCTTTTCCTGCTTCAGTAGGACCTCCTGCAGATCTGCTCTAGGAAATGTGCCCATAGGACCAGCCCATACCCAGGCAGCAAGGGTTTCTCAGTGGCTCTGCCGGGCCTCTCCTCTCCCTGATGCAGCCACTCTGGACCCGATGATCTTTTGGAAGAAGTGTTCAGTCAGGACCGCAGAGCACTTGGAATGGACAGTCCAGGTGGGAGGAGGCACCTAGGGCTGTTCCAGCTGCTCCTCTCTAGGAGGGGACTTGTCAGACCCCTTGTGTGCCAGTCAGAAGCTCTGGCTGCAGCCGTGTGGGGAAGGGCTGTGCACCTCACAACTCCACTCTCTTGGCCTTGTGGGTGGCTCTCAGGCGCCTGGCCTCTCTGCTCTGATGATGTTCTTTAAGATAGGTCCTGGGTCCACTTAGGCGTGCCTTGATGAGGACACCTGACAAGGGGGCTGAGTGGGAACCTCCCACCCCACACCCCCAACTCTGATGAAGATAGTTCCATGGTCTCTGAAGCACAATTTGCCTGTCACCCAGTGGGCTGGCAGGCTGGGCCTCTTGGGAACCTGTGCCCTAACACAGAGCAGCTCCTCCATAACTATATGGTTGAAGGCCTGATTTTCCCTGCCCTGTCTATGTGGCCCCAAAGAGTGGGACAGGCCATTGACAGGGCCTGGGCAGACAGGCAGATGACCCCCTCAAGAAGCGGCCCTAAGCACTTAGCATGATGAAGTCATCGCTGCAAGGAAGCCGTGTCCACTTTCCTTTTCAAATCCCCTGAGTAGAGACAGTTTCACTTGTAATGATGTCCATCTGTGCGGGAGGGCTAAGTGAGGGGATGTGGGAGGAGAAGCAGGGTCCCTGCTGGGCACTGTGCACACCAGACCCTGGGTGTCCTCAAGAAGGACCAGGTGGCCAGCTTTGGTCACCCTTGGGCTGTGAGCAGAGCAGACACTGGACACTCCAAAACAGTCCCCAAGCTCTCTCTGCTGGGTATCTGGACTTGTGAAAATGCACGATCCATTAAGTCCCAGCAAGGAACACCTGAAACACAGTAGGTGCTCACCTACAGGGGCTCACAACTACCTCAGACTGACACTCTCTACAAGAGTCCTGGCTGGTGACAGAGCACAGCCGGCTCTTCCTCCAGGAAGGCCCTGGGCAGACCTGGCCTCCAGAGGGGCAGGTTCACCTGGCCTGGAGGTCCCCCCGCCCCCCCTCGCCTCCCGCCGGCTGGGGTAGGCAGGACAGACTCGAGGAATACTGGGCCGGTATGCCCATGTTTACACACAATCATGTATGCTCGCCTGTGCACACACACACACACACACACACACACACACACACACACACTGACAGTGAGAAGTCTGCTTGGAAGGCTCGAGACTCCCGTGGGGCTCTGGGCCCACGTGGCAGGACCTACAAGAGATACAAATGCTCCCAAGAGCGGCTGCCTCCCAGAGGGCCTGCAGAGAAGGAAGGAAAAATAGCAGTAGACATGGGGAGTCTGCCCAGTGGGAGCACTGTGACGGCTGTTCTTGCTGCGGCAGAAAGATGTAGGAAAGGAGAGACTGGGCCCACGGCAGCCCCCACCGTCCACACCAAGGGCTCCGGACAACGTGCCCAGCAGGGCCAGTTCAGCTCCGCAGAGACAGGGCTGGGCTCTGCCTGCATCCTTACCTCGCACATACAGGTTGGCGGGGGCCGAGTAGCGTGTGCCTTTAGAGTTGGTCGCCACACACTCGTACTTGCCTTGGTCCGACTCCTCACTGCTCTCAATCTGCAAGGCACCTGTGGGGACACAGCGACAGAGGTCAGGCCTAGAACACGGGGAGGGGGCTTGTGTTGATGAGATGTTGCAAAAATCGGGGCCACGCCTGGGCACCAGTGTTGCTTCCAGGAAGCTCTGCCTGATGAGCCCACTGGCCTCCCGGCTGGAAGCAAGGGTCACACTCTGGAACACAATCCTGCTTGTCCTGCCCTGCAGTCTAGTAGGGCCTGTGGGCTGGGCCAGGGGCTCCATCACACCCCCTACCGCCCTGGAGTGTCCAGCATTACAGCCCGTTTGCCAGGGAGCATCCCCATTAGTGCTCCCAGACCTACCGGGCCTGCCAGGCAACGCGGAGCCAGGCATAGGTGGGAGCAGCCTGTATACCTGGGGGCCTGGGAGCTGCAAGCATGCAACGGCTCTCACTGGGCAAGAGCCTGAGAATCCGCTGCCCGTCAGAAGTCCGCGGGAAGGAAGGGGCTTGCTCTGGGGGCCTGGTGCCCTGCTCGCAGCACCCATCCTCTCCTCCCACCCCATCCCCACCCCACTGGCCCCACCCATTCCGGCTCCTCTCCTCAGCCTGGTCCTGCTAAAGTGCTTCGACCCACCACGGCTGCTGCATAATTCAGGAGGCTAATGGAGGCTGTAGCTCCCACTCGGGCCAGTGCCCTGAGGGGCTGCTCCGGCCGCAGACGGACAGACAGGAGCCAGGATTCGGGGGGGAGGGGGGGAGAGGCGGGCAGCTGAAAAGGACCCTCACAGAGGTCCAGTTGTGGCAGGTACAGGTAGGGGAGCCCAAGGCAGGGGGCAGGTGGCAGGTGTAACCACTTGACTTGGCCACCCCCCAGCTCTGGCAGTAAACACTGGAAAAACACCGTTCATGAGCGCACACCAGAAAGCTGTCTGTGACAGTAACACCCCAAGGCACAGGCAACACCCCCTCCCTGGAACAAACCGACAGACAATCAAACCCACACAGGACAGCCCAACGGACACTTAACCCCATAGCACACAGCCTGACAGAAAACCGCCGCCTGCATGGAACAGCCAGGGTGACCCTGACAGCCCCACCCTTCCCAGGGGAGGCTGGTTGATGGTCACCACACCCACACAGGACACAGACAGAACCTGCGGGACCCCACCTGACTGGACTGGTCAGGGGCCACAGGAAGAGTTCCACATCACACTCTAGTGGCCCAGCCCCCAGGGGAGGACCCCCACGGGTCCTGGCTGCGGCCTCTTCACTGCCTGACACCCCTCCCCCACCACCCAGGCCCAGGGCAGCAGGAGGGGCCCTGAATATGCAGGGGGCTGGGCGCTGGAGGTGGGGGAAGAGCCTGCGAAGGCTCAACCCCGATGCAGGACAAAGGGCTGGCCTGCTCCCTGGTCCTAGCCTCAGCCCTCCCCACTGGGCGTCAGGCAGCACGAGCATGAGGGCCCAGCGCACGTGCCAAATACCCATCTCCTCCAAGAACAGCCCTGTCGGGCACTCAACAGGTCATGTGTATGGGATGGATGGACGTTGTTACAGAAAATGTTCATTTGAGCAGGTGGGGTCAGCCCCTGGCTAGTGGTGGGGTGGGGGTGGGGGTGCTGCACTGGGTCGGCTCAGCTGGGGAGGGAGGGGAGACACAGTGGCTGGTGCCACAGGCAGGGACAAGAAGTAGTGCCTGGGTGGGACCCCTGCTGGGGGAGGAGGCTCCCCTCCCCCCCCTCCCCCCCCCATGCCGTGCTGAGAAGTAGGACTGGTCAGGGGACCCAGTTCAGACCCTGAGCCTATATGCACACAGAAACTCCCAAACCTGGAGTCAACACCAAGCCCCAGCAGCAGGGACATGAAGAACTGGTACAGGCTGACAGGACGGGTGGGGGGTCTGCAGGGTCAGTCCCGTCCTTGGAGGGTGATGGACAAGACGCCCCACAGGGAGGCAGCTGTTCCTCAGCCCAGCTTCTGTCCTGAGACCACCCTGGCCCTGGACTGAGGGGTCTAGAGGTACCCGAGGACGCTGAGAGACGTGTGAAGAGATGAAGTGAATAAAATCAGTGCAGAAGCAACCATTTTACAGCGTGGCTGCTCCAAGCCAGACACCGCCCAGACCCCTGTCTCCTCCTCTAAATCTCATGAGCCCTGAGGTGGGCCCTGGCCCCGATTTAAAGATGAGGAAGCAGACTTCTGAGAGATGGATTGATTTTCTGAAGGTCACACAGGTGAGTCAAACTCTCACCCAGATCTCTGAGTCCAGAGTCTGATTTCTGAAGCCCCAGGCTGCGGGGCTCTGGAAGCAGCCGGGGCTGGCAGGTCATTTGATCTGGTCACAGGAGACCCTGGTTATTCTGTGTTACTGCAGCACCTACACTAAAGTCTTCACTGCATGTTCCTCCTAGCGTGTGCTGAGCTAACGGGATTTACAGGATGGTCCTCACCCTGTCCTAGGGCCAGGAGGTTAAAAGGAAGTCAAGCAGTCATTGAGGGCCCCAAGAAAAAGGAGCTTCTTGGGAGGCGAGGCAAGGCAAGGCAAGGCCTGGTCACGCTGCCCCACTTCCTGGGAAGACTCTCCATCTGTGACCGGGCTTGGGGATCAGCACTTGGCTTCGCTGTGGGAGCTGACAGGGTCCCTTCTGTGGGGTTGGCCTGGAAGGCCCAGGAAGCAGGGCTTGCCATCCCCGAGGCAGGGCTCAGTGGAGTTATTTCTACAGTCCAGACTTGCAATGGATGAGTCCACAGGAGGGAATGACCAAGAGTGGAGGTGTGTGGTGGCCGGTGGTGCTGAGGGGACCGGAGCTGGAGATGAGGAGGCTGGAGAGGTCGGGATGGGCATGGGGGAGGTGACGGACTGGACGGGATGGAGTGGTGGTGACAGCAGTGGCGTGGCGTGGCGTGGCGAGATGCACGGACAGCATTCTTACCTCTGATTGGTGAACCACCTGGCGAGGTAATTTGAATGCAAATAAGATCAGAGAGAAGCATTAGTACAAAAGGAAGGAAAGCCACAAAAAGCCAAACCAGATAAAATAAAACATGAGAAAGGGCCTTAAATACACAGAGAAATCGAGGCCCGAGTTAGGCCGACGCAGGTGACAAGTGCACAGGCACCAGGCTGAGCCAGGCTGAATGCGGGTGAAGCTGTGTCCCCCGGGTCACTGGCACTGCGCTGAGGCGGTGAGGGAGGGTGGGGCCGGGGATATCGGGGCTGGAGGTGATGGGACTCAGGAAGGTGGAATCAGGGCTCCTGCAGACCCAGCTGGCTGAAGCCAATGAGGGGAAAAGTGAATAAAAGTAGTAGCAACCCCACTCCTTAAGGGCACCTAAATTTCATAGGTGGGTAAGATTTCAAAACAAAGCACTTACCAAAAGCAACCAAGGAGGTTAAGCACACAGAAAGGGCTAAAGGGAGGGCCTGCCACAGGCCACCACCACCAGGCCAGGTTTCCCTCAAGCAAAGCAGACATACCAGCCAAGCCCCACCATGGGACTCAGGGTGAACTTACACCCCAGTAGCAAACGCCTTCTACAGCCCACTCGACCCTGCTCAAAAGCGAGTAACTACTGAGTTTACCCCCAACCTGACTGGTGAGAGCCAGAGGCCGGTGTCCCCTCCCTGCCTGTTCAGTGCTTCAAGCCCAGAGGGCCAGACGCACACCTCCAAATGCCTGGTGCAGGGTGGTTACGAGGTCTGAACAGCTGCCTTCCCAGCAGGTGCCTCCTCTGAGGCTGTGTTCGGGCCCCATCTTCTACCTCCGCCTCATCCAGAGGAGTGAGGAGCCTCCGGGCGAGCCTGGGCCCAGGGCTGTCCACCCTGACCCTCTCTGCCCATTGCTACGGGAGGGAAATATGCCAAAAGACAAATCAAACACCGATTACTCTCTCATTAAACTCGATGACAACTGCCTAGGAGGAATTATCCATGTTCACACGGGAAAGATGAAACAAGCTGAGGAACAGTAAGTGACTTGCCCAAAGCCCAAGGTCACATGGCCTATAAGTGAGGTCGCAGGAACTAATCACGTCTGGTGCACAGCCTCCCCACTGCAGATACAGAGGCTGGAGGGGAGGTAAAGGCAGCTGCTGGGACCTGGGCTGGGGGTGTGAGGGGCTGCAGAGAGACTGGGAAGAACCATCATCACAGTGATCCTCCAGGCATGGTCCAGGGGACCTTTAGTGGCCCTGAGACCCTTTCAGAGGGTCCACAAGGTCAAAACAATTTTCATGATACTAAGAAGTTATTTGCATTTTTCACTTTTGTTGTCTTGTGAATATAGAGTGGAGTTTTCCAGAAGCTCCGTGAAGTGTGATACTGCAACAGAGCAAATGTGGAAGCAGATGTGAGAATCCAGTGACCATCTTTGATCAAGCCCCAAATTAAAGAGATTTGTTAAAGTGTAAAACAATGCCACTATCCTCGTGAAATGTTTGCTTGAGGAAACATAATTATTTTTCACGAAAACATATTATTTAACATATAATGGTTTTTTTAAAAATCATTTTAAAGTTTAAATATTTAAAACCTTTTCAGTCTTAATATGTAATATGGTAAATGCTGACAGGAAAAACCTCCAGAAACGAAAGCTCCTTGAGATTCTCTAATATTTACAATCGGAGGTGCTAAGACGAAAAAGTCAACAGCCACTGATCTACTTCTACAGTGCTTGCTGGACATGGCAGAGGGTGGCTGTGTAAATGGCCCAGGACTCGGACCCCTAGCTTCTGGCCTCTGCTCTCCCCAAACCTAACCTGCTGTGTGACGAGTCTCTGGACCTCTCAGAAGAGTCATTTCTCTACCAAACTGAAAGAAGAATTTGCCTTACCATTTCACAAGGTGGGTGTGGGAGACTGGCAGGGACCCAGGAGTCTGCATTGCTCCCGAGAGGTGCCAGTGTGCTGAGGCCAAAGGGAAATCATGACCATGCACCGCCAGTGTGCCCGCCTGACAGACCCAGACCCTGATGGGTGAAGAGGGTTGGGGGGCAGGCTCTTCTGGTCAGAGCTGGGCCAGCCAGCAGAGTAGGGGACTGCAGGCGTCAGGCCCACCCTGAAGCCTGCTCCGCCCTTGGCTCTGGGTCCTATCTGCCAGAGCCGGTGGGCCTCCGTCTGCAGCCAGATGCTGGCATCTCTGCTCAGGCCCTAGTCTCAGCTCAGGTTTCAGAGGGTGTGGAAGGAGGCTGTGCTCTGGGTGAGAACGTAGCTGTGTGGATCAGGTTGTCCTCGACGGTGATGAGATGGCGGCTTGCACATTCAGGCCACTGAGCAGAGCACGGGAGGTCTCCTTGGCGCCCTGTCCAGGCTTGGCAGAGCGTGTGGGCCACCAGCTCCTTTCAGGACCCGGCAGTGGCTCTGAACCCCACTTGGAGACTGGCCCCTGCTAGCTGCTCCAGTGACACCATCTGCTCCTGACTTGATTTCCATTCTCCCTGAACTTGTCTCCATTCCTCCTGGGTCCACCATGGGCCTCGAGTTCAAATTCCCAACAGGCTCCTATGTCAGCACGTCATGTCACTTCAGTGAGGAAAGCGCCCGTGGAGCAGAGCTCACACGTGAGTAAGGCTCACACCAGCTGCCTTCCTCTCCAGCTCCTGTTCCGGGGCCATGCCCCGTGACATGTGCTGTAGCTCAACCTGCAGGTGCCTGACAAGTTCTGGGGACCGGTCAGGGAGGGCCTGAGCTCTGGAGAGGATGGGGCCGTGGAACTCTGGAGGGCCTGCAGTGTCCAGCCACCCCCCAGGTCCCAGATTTGGTGTATGCGATACTAGAAGGCCTCTGGGTGACTGCACAGGGGGGCTCCCTGGCTCTGGATCTCCACGTGTGACCCCAAGTGACTCCCCTAAGTCAGCTGTAAAGTGGGCATGATAATCACAGCCTGTCCTACTTCTCAGGCTTGGGGAGAATCAAATGCAACAAAAGGCAGGAAAATACTTTGTGATCTGTCGGCGATGCGTAAACTGTGACGGTCCCTGTAAACGGCTGAGTGCTTGGGGGCCTGATTCCACTCCACTGAAGGGATATCCCTGTCACATGTGCAGGGCACCCTTTTAAGTGATAACAGGACAGGGGCAGCAGCGACTGGAGTGGAGGGCCAGGCAGCAATGGGGGAGAGAATCCTGTCTATCACTACAGAGGTGGGGTGATTGAGACCCCAAGGGTGTCATCCTAGGAACTGGACCCTGGGTCCACAACCCTCCAGGTGACGGCTTCCAGGTGGCAGTAAAGGTCAAACGAGGTCTTCCTCAGAGCTAAGAAGCAGGAGAGGTGGACATTGGTCTGCAGGAACAGGGCCCAAAGGTCACGTTCATGAAATAATTTATCAGAGATAAATTTATCAGAGATACCTGTCCTACAGGTGGGTTTGTGCTAGGAGCTGGGGGAGACCTTGCGGCTGCACGGCAGGGAGCCAGACCCAGGCCCCCCCTGCAAGCGGCACCTAGCCTAAGTGAGCAGAACAAGAGCCAGGCAGTAACAACACAGGGCGGGTGCGTCCTGAAGGAGTAGGCCTTACTTAGGCAGAGGAGGGAGAGGCTTCATGATCTGGTGAATTAGAGCAGAGGGCAAGGATGGGGTCAGGGTGGTTCAGGGCAAGTGGGCAGTGGCCACCGGTAACAAGAGCCCAGTTCACGGAGCCCTCCCAGTACCCGAGGCAGCAAACTACAGTTTCCACTGCTGTCGTCTCACTTAGTGCTTACTGTCACTCCGTTTTAATGGTGAGAAAACAGAAGCTCAGAGCAGTTAAAGGACTTAACAGAACTGCTAAGTTGGGTAGCTGAGATGGAGGAGGTAAAGCTGGAGATGTGAGCTGGGAAGATCGAGAGGGGTTCCGTGTGCCTTGTTCGGGAGCAGGTGCCCGGCCACTCAGGCAGTGAGAGGCCACTGCGGTTGTCGGAACATGGAGGCACCAAGGGGAAAACTGACAGCTGCTGGGGGACAGATTCCCGGGGGGAGTCTGGAGGCAGGGAGGGCAGTGCTCGGCACTGCGATATGGCCGAGGCAGCAGAAGGAAAAAGAGGGGTCCAACATGAGAACCCTGTGGGTGATGAGAAGATTTGATTCTTCCTCAATGGAAGAGTCGGGGTGTGTCCCAGGTTTCGGGCTGAGGGGGCTGCCACTTGCCGGGAGAGGGTCAGGGTGGGGGAGAAGGGTGTGGCTGTTTGGGAAGGAAGTCACCACTCATGGCGGCCAGGGTGACACTAAGAAGGCAGATAGGTTTTTTTAGTCTAAAGCTCAGGTAAGCTGTGTGGTGCTGGAAAGACAGACCTAGGCATGCAGGAGTGGAGAGGCGACCTGAAGCTGCAGGAGCGGGTGAGCTGGCCTAGGGGAAGGCCCTGCCTGTGGGGCAAGGGCAGGGTGACAAGGGCTCCCCGGCTGGAGGAAGGAGCAGGGGAAGGTGAGGCCTCCGGGAAGACAGGAGTGAGAGGGAAGCCAGGGAGAAGGGGAGGAGTAGCAGCCAGTGGAGTAACGGGCAGGCGCCGACTCACTGGGCAGTGAATGGGTGGCACAGGGCCTGGCATACAGTAAGCACTGCATAAATACTTGATGAACAAGCACGCAAGACAGTGTGCCTTCCCAGAATTGCTGCCACGGGCAGTCAGTGCCATTCTGGGGTGGAGGCCAGGCTTGCAGGGAGGACCATCTGCCTGTTTGGGGAGCCTGCCTGGGTGGACTGTGGGGAAATGCAGAGGAGCCGAACCATGCCGGCCACTGGGCAGCGCTGGGCAGCGGTTGCAAATGCTACCGGACCATTTCCTGCCTTGATTATGGCTGTTTTAATTAACTGCGTTACAGCTGCCTCCATCTTGTTGAGTTTTAATTAAATTAAATGAGCTAACACTTCGTAGGCCGTCTCAGGCGGCCATGGCTAGGGCCTGAATCCTGCCCTGCTGGGCAGCTCATCCCTCCCTCCTCCCCTGGGCACTGCAGGGGTGTCTACCTGATGGGAGGTAGCAGGGAGGGGATGGAACCCCAGAGAGTGGCAGGGGCACCTCTAAAGCCTGCAGGGCCCTGAAAGGGTTAGAGTCACGTCCTCCTTTGCAGTGTTGACATCACAGCTGACGGGCAGCAGGGGCTCTGGTTGGTGCAGGCCATCTTGCCTGAGCCCACTGGCCTGCAGCTAGCAGGAGTTTCTGGACCAAGGTCTATCGGTCCAGCCCTTGCTGGCGGCAAATGCAGAACGCAGCTAAGCTGATTCTGAGCCTCCTTTCCCGCCTGCGCCGTTCCCACAAAAACTGAATCAATTATCCTGGCGGGAGCCTCAGAGGTGGATCGATCAATGGGGCGACACCTCCTGCCTGGTCATGACGGCATCCTTGCTCCCGGGCCTCCGAGCTGGCTCGACTGAGATATCCAGAGGAGACAGGTGGCCCTGGTGGCCAAGGGATGGCAGCAAGTCCTCCTGGCTCTAAGCTCCTGAGGTCCAGCCTTTTGAAGCCTGATGCATAAAGCATCTTTGGCCTCTTGGCTAAACCCTGCTGTCTGGAGAAGTAAGGAGAAGCATCACGAAGGCCCCCTCGCAGGCCAGGCTATAGGAAAAATAGAGGACGAACGCCCATAGAGCACCCCTGCAGAGCCCAACGCTATGCTGGGGCACATCACTCATGCTGCAAGGAGCCGGGATGGACCAAAGTCTAGACTCTGATGATCCCAGGAAGGTAAAAGAATCACCGATGACTAGACCTCGCTGTCCAGCTCTTTCCTGGGCCAGGTGGGCCTGTACCAAGATCTGGCCTGCCCAGTGGATGCCCTCTGCATGGCTCCAGAAGGTCGGCCCCAGGCTGAGACCTCCTGTGGCTCCCAGGTATCCAGGCCCAAGAGGGAAGGCTGTGCTTAGTTTCAGCTGGACACCTTTCCTAAAGTCTGTGCAGCCCCTTGTCCCTCACCCTCTGCTCACCTGAACGCAGCTGCTTGATGCGGCCATTGCTCGTGGCAGGGTCCACAGGGAGGAAGTCCTTGAACCAAGAGATCTCTGGATCTGGATTCCCGCCTGCTGCACACAGCATGGTGGCTGTGCGTGCCTTCTCCACCACCTTCAGCTGAGGCCCCATGTCGATGGAAGGGAAGCCAGAGGGCAGCTGTTCCTCTGCAGACAAAGGACAGACATGTGAGTTAGGGCTGGCACTACCTGCCCTCTAGAACCCTCTGCTGTGGGCAGCTTCCCCTGACTCCCAGGTTGGATGGCACCCTCAAGACCCCTGTCTCCCAATTCCTGACTTTTAAGGGTGGAGCCTGCTCCACGTAAGGACTGGGGAGTCCTGAGTCCCACTACCCAGGCCTGCCCTCTCTGGGGCTCAGGCAGGGGCGGGGAGGGGCTACAGTGGGGCCCGTCCTGCCCTGTCAGGGAGTTTCCAGGTCTGAGAAACAATGCCTCAGAGGGGAGATGTCAGCACTTATCTCTCTGGGCCCCGGGAAAAACAAGCATTGATGCTCTGCTGGCCACAGCAGAAAGTGCTATACAGATGCTGGGCTGCACGTGGCCCACAGCTCGTACGGCAGCACCCAGAGCCACAACTGAGCCCAAAAGCCCCCTGTGCTGTCTAATCCCCATTCCCTCTTCTGCACGTGCAGTGTCCCCTCCACTGTTCACATCTAGCCTCTAGCTCTACAGCATAGCAGAGCCCCACATCACAGCCTGAATTCTGGACCTGACTCTGGGTACCCCCTGCCCTGCCAATGACCCCTCACTCAACCCCTGGTCCTGACCCTGACCCATTCTCTACTGCAGTCGTGACCCTAACCCTCGTCCCTCACTCACTGGGGGCCGTGGTCAGGCCTGGGGACCATGTCAGAGCATGTGGAGGCTAAGGAGATAAAAAAACTCTATGAGGAGTTCACCAAAATTTGATGAAGGCAAAACCCTTCCCTGGCTGCCTTTTTCCATCTTGCCAGGGGTTGGCGACTCACATAAGAGTCAGTTCCCTGGAAGCAACAGGTATCAGCGCATCCTCACTCCTGCTGCACCTAGGCTTCTGCACACAGCCCCTGAGGGGCTGCCGGCACAGGCTCTGGACTAGCACAGGCCACATAGGGCTTAACCTCCACCACTAACTAGCTCTGTGACCTGGATGCATTACTAATCCTCTCCGTGCCTCCACTTATCTGGAAACAGGGTTCAAGTGCCTACCTTGTAAAGCCATCTTGAGGACTACATCTGATGATGTATAAGTGCTGGGCAGTGTCTGACACAGAACCTGCACCAATGAATATTAGCTGACGTTATCATTATAACTAGCAACGGCTAAGCCACCAGGGCAGACAGGTACCAAGGCTAGGGCCTGGGGCTGGTGAGAGGTCCTCCCCACCAGAGTGTGTGTGTGAGAACTGGGCAGAGTCTCTCCGTCGGTGTGGACGCCAGGCACGCCCAATAGAGGATGGGAACACTGTCAGTCTTCCTCTGGGGCAGGGGGCGGGGGCAAGGCTCTGTGGTGGCAGCGACCAGGATATAGCACCGCCTGGACCTTCCTCTCTTGGGCCCAGCACAAGATGGATGTGTTGGGACACTTGCTGAGGTCAGGCTCCTGTGCCGGGAAAAAGGCACATGGCATTCTCAGAAGCGATTCTAGAAAGTAAAGGCTTGAAAGGCTGGTTCTCCCTCTAGACTCTCAGGGAACCAGGGGGACTGACTGGGGAGGCAGGCAGGAGAGGAAGCTGGAGGAGCCCCAGTAGGCAGGGGCAAAACATCCCTCTATCTGCTGCTAGATCCCAGGAGAGGCTCTGCTAAGGTTCCAGCATCCCAAATGCCCTCTGGGGCATCCCAAAAGGACTGTGGCCCCCTCAGGAGAGGGGGGTCTCAGGCTAGGGAGCAGTAGGATTCCCAGCACGGCCTTGCCTCCTCAGCCTCTCCCAGTAGCTGGCAGGATGCTTACTTCCCCATCTGCAGCCCTATAAGTTCCAGATGTGAACCCAGCATCTCCTTGGCTGTAAATATGATCCCACTGTGTCCTGACTTTCAGCTCTGATTTTTAAAAGGAAAATGTTAAACAGTGGCAGGAAAAAGGAAAGTGGCAAGAAAACACGACTTGGGAAATACCAAGCAGGAAGCAGCCTCCTTTGGGTCTGCTGTCACTTGCTTTCACAGAAAGGCCCAGGCAGAGGCCCAGCCTGAGGGGCCCGCCCCCTACACCCTCCTTGCCCTTCCCAGCAGCTGGGGGACACTCAGGAGAGTGAGAGCCACCCTAGCCCACCAGGGTGCCAGTCCTGAATCCTACCCTGCTCAGTTCCTCTGAGCAGTGGGGGCACAGGGGTGTCAGGGCCTGCCAGAGTTCGGGCCCAGGAGTCGGCTGGTCCCCATCTCCACTAGCAAGGTAGATCAAGGGAGAAGGGAAGAAGCGCAAACACCTGCAGCCTCGTGTCCCGGAATCTACTCTGAATTCCTAACACGGGGAAGGTCTTGGGGATTTACGCCAAATTAAGGACAATTAATTTTCCTCCCTCAATTATCGCGCCCTCAATGGCTCCGTCCTTGGCTCAGATCATGCCTCAGGCACTGCCGCCAGAGCCTAAAACCGGCATGTGTGAAGAGCTGTCCATAAAACAGCGGGACCCAAAAGCCAGTCCCTTGTGCCAACTAGGCTTCTAGGCAGAACTGGGAAGGCTGCAGTTCTGCACCTCCAGCGGGGGAAGCGTGTCTCACAGGAGGACTCCAGCCCCTCGAGAGTGACCGCGCTGCTGTCTCTTCCTTCTACACTCCCCAGGAGGCCTCCGGCACATTCAAATGTAGCCAAGGTCAGCAGCTGTTTACTGATGCCTGTCGTGTGTCTGGCCAAGCTGGGCACTAGGCACGCTGGTGTAAACTGACCCATCCACTGGTCCGGCACATTTATTCCCTGCACACCCCCAGTACCCACAGGGATCAGGTCCACCATAGCCTGAAGCACTGAGGCTAAGGACCAGGGCGAGTCTTTCAGTCAGACTTCACACGATCACTCCAAACCCATCAGCAATCAGGAAAACTGAGGCTCGGATATGAGAAGTAGAAAGTTACAGTTATGGAGCATTTATTATGTTCCACGCACTGAGTTAAAATGCTTTAAAAAAATGAGTTAATCTTTGCCAAAACCCTATGTGGTAGATGAGTGAACGGGGGCTTAGACACCCGCCCAAGGTCACACCACTAAATCTGAGGTAGGGCCGGGACGACCCCCGGGGGTGGGACCCCGCCCAGGCAGGGCTGGGTCCTGGGCTCTCGGGAGGGGCGGCCCGGGGAGCAGCGCCACCATCCTGCCACATACCACGCCCTCCGACGGCTTCAGGGCTCCGCGCTCCACAGAAGCCCGCTGCACACAAGCTGCACGCACCCACACCCCTATGTGTGGTCATCGAGTCCCCTCAAAATCTGTCCCCCACCCCCCCGCGGCTGCGAGTGGAGGGAAGGGCTCCTCCCCCTCCAGGCCACCCGGTAACCATGGCAACGCGAGAGGCGGGCTCGCGGAGGAAGGCTGCGCGTGCCCGCGTCCCAGCGGGCGCGCAACCGTGATTGGTCCAGGCAGCTGCCGCCCCTCCGGCCCCCGTCTGGGTGGAGCGGGCGTGCCCCTCCGGGACCCTGTTCCTCCACTCCAACTCCCCACCTCTCTGCTTCCCCCCCCCCCCTTAGGCTTCCTTCCCGCTCAACCGCCCAACCGCTCAACCGCGTAACTGGGGTTCCCTACACCTGCCTCACAGCTCAGCCAGGCATTTGCAGTGTCTGTGCCTCTAGGGCGGAGGCCCTTCTGTTCTCTGAAAAGGGGGTCCTTGGGAGAGAAAGAGAAGTCCATGGGGCCTTTAAGGGGCTTCAGAGGTACCAGGGAGCCTAAGTCTCTACAGCTGTCTGTGGATTTCACCTGCACGCACAGGTAGGGCGCGCACACATTCCCAGGGCTCTCCCGCCAGGACCACTGTCTGCGTACTTGGGGTGGGTGCGCAGGAGTACATTAACGGCTCCTGCACCAAACTGCACTGGTCTTTAGATACTGCAACGGGAGGTCTAAACTCCTTCCCTGCTGTCCCCACTGGGCAGAGGAAGATGACAGGGTGTGTGTGGTGGGGGGAAGGGGGTGGAGGGAGACTAAGGCTCAGAGAGGGGTAGACACTTGGCCGAAACCCCACAGCAATGGTGGAGCTGCTTCAAATCCATGACTCACCTGCTATCTTGGTGGCTTCCTGGAGGAGGAGACAGTCACAAGAGTACTAAACCCTTGAGCATGGCAGGCAGGAAGAGATTTCTGGGGGGAGGGAGAGACTGCCCAAATAAAGGCTAGGGGGAGGGTGGGGGGCCAGTAGTAAGGTGAGGCTGGTTGGAGCTAAGGCAAATGTTGGGGTTCTGACAGATGAGGCCAGAGTAGGGGTGGACAGGGGATGGGCTTAGGCTGGCTGCGATGGCTGGAGGAGGGAGGCTGCAGAGGCCCCTACAAAGCACACACAGGTTTCTTTGTCCAGCTCAGCCTGGATGCCTCAGGCTGAGTCTGGGCCAGAGGGAGGGGGCTGCACCAGGGAAGCTGACAGATGGAGACGCCTTGCAGGGTCCTGGGGCGGGCAGCACCGTCTGTCAGCACGACCTTCTCACCCGTGTTTACCCAGCTTCATGGCGTCTCTGTGCACATGCAGGCACACATCGGCACACACGTACACAGGCTCCCTGGGGTGGCACCATCTGCAAGCCTGACCTCCTCCTCTGTGCATGAGTGTTGGGCCTGGCCTCACCCTGTCTCTGAACACAGACACCTAGAAACATGCACAGCCAGGGACCCACAGAGATATACATGGCGAAAGAGACAGGTGCAAAAATAGAAACCTCCACACGCGTATGGAGGGGCACCTGCAGTGACAAGCACCTGTGGAAACAAGACTCATGCAAGCAGATCCAGAGGCAGTGCACACAGGCACTCCACACACATGTGGAAACATGCAGTCAGAGATACACGTATGCTGAGGCACGTGTACCCAGAGACACGGGAAATGCAGAGACGTGTAGAGAAACACGAAGAAACGTCATGAGTAGCGGGGCAGCTGGTTCCCCCAACCCCTGTGCACTCTAAGGAAACCAAGGCCACCTTAAGCCTTGTCCCTGAGGCAGCTCCATCCTTTGCAGGGTTGGGGCCAAGACACCACCTATCAATTCAGATGCCTTCCCCAGACCTACAGTCTCCCTGTCTCCCAGCTTCCAAGCAGTAAGCGGGGGCCTAGGAAGCCTTGGGCCCATCTTCCTTCACAGCTTTCAGTCTCCATTTTCAGCTTTTTCTAAGAGAAAACTCCCACCTCTTGCAGCACTCAGATTTCATCAAACTTGGCATCTTAAAAGCCTGTTTTGTTTTTGAATCTGAGCTGTTTGGGGCCTGTCAGCAGCGAGAGCCCAAGAGTGGTAGTGAGAGCGGAGAGCAGCCGTGGCCTCCCCCTCCTCCAGGGCTTCCCTGGCACCTCACACTACCCTACTCAACCTGGTTGGTGAGGCCTCAGGGCCACACACACTCAAGTGAATCCTGGGGCTGTCCCTGAGCACACACCTCAGCAGCACTCTGGCTTCCCGGGCCCTGGCCCAGGCTGGACTCGGCTCCTGGGGTTCCCTCACCTTGGCCCTACTCCAGGAAGATTCTTTTCATCCATTTACCCCCCTAGGTTCAGACCACAGACAGCCTCCCACTTACTCCTCAGACCCCCGCCACCCCCACTGCTTCTGGCCAGCTCACCAAGGTCAACCATGACTCCACGAGACTAAATTCAAAGGGCACTTCTCAGTGTTCATCTTGCCTGACCTCTCGACAGCACCCCGCCCCACTGACCACTCGCTCCTCCTTCACATGCCTGTCTTCTCTCCATCCCCGCAGCCTCACTCCAGGTCTCTCTCCTACCTCTCAAGCCCCTTCTCACCAGATTCACAGGGACCACCCCACCACGTGCTGCCCCCCAACATGAAGCATTATCCAGCTGGGGCTCCATCCGGGCCCTCTTCCTCCCTCTTGGCTCTGGCTCCCTGAGATTTGCCATTTCTCAGCCTTCAAAACTCCATTTCCAGAGGTCCCTTGAAGTGCTGGCGAATCTGCACAGGCCTCCTGGATTCTTCCGCCTGGATGCCTACACACGCCTGATACAACAGATTTCTAACTAGACTCGTTGACTTGCCCTTTCAGACCTGGTCCTGAACCGTAGAAAATAGTACCACCATCTACCTGGGCCCAGAGCCATAACCCACAGTCTCCCACCTCCCCAGTTCCATAGTAGCCAGGCAGGTCACCACTCTTTCTCCACCGCTTCTAGCCCATTCTCCCTTCCTCCCCTTCCTGCTGCCTGGGTTTAGGCCATTACTGCCTGTAAGGCTGCCCCAATCTCTCGCTGGTCTCCTTTCACCCTGCTCTGCACCCCCAGGGACCTTTCTGAAGCATACATTTGATCATGTCATTCCTCTGATTAAAATCCTCTCTCCCCAGGCAACCAGAGGGAGGCACCTTACTAAGGATGGAGACTGCACACACGGGGGCATTTAAAACTTCCAACTTGGCTAGCTATTCCCAGAGCTGCTGGGCTCCACTCTGTGGTCATGAGTCTGTGGGAGAGGGGAGCCAGCAAGGAAGCCAAACACATAGTAGGGCCTTGTAAGTACCTCTGAGTGCAGGAGTGGGGAGGAGGGGCAGGCTGGGCGCAGGGGAGGTGCCTACTGCCTGTCTAACAGAAGAGGCAAGTGTACTGCCTATACCACAGGAGGACCACTCAGAAGGGAGTCCACTTGGGCCCTTGGAGAAGGATCAAAACCAGAGAAGATGGGGGATTCTAGGTACCAAGAAACCCAGAGCCTGACCTTAGGCCCTCCTGGCAGTGCCCACCTACCTGACACCTCTCCCAACCCCATGCCTAGGGCCCAGAACTTTCCAGGAAATGGCTGCAGAGCCTCATGTCTGCGGGGTCCCAAATGCTACAGTGGTCATGATGGGGGATGGGAGGTGTGTGGAAGGATAGGTCAGAGAGACCACAGTCACTGGACCAGAAAAGCATGTAGGTCATGCCTTGGCTGTGAAGGGGAGGGGCAGGAGCTGGCCTGGGTTCTAGGCCTTCTGTGGCTGCCAATTAGGGCGGTGACAGGCCCAGCTTCTGCAAAACCAGCCTGTTACCCAGACACCTATGTAGGCAACAGGGAGAGGGCACAGCCTGCCACTTGGGAAGTCATCCTCTGCCTGTGGTAGCTCTTTATCCCAACGACCCCAACCCCAGAGCCAGGCCTGGGCCAGGGGCAGGGAGGAGGGTGGGGCAGGGAGTGCTGACTCCCTGGGAAAACACCCACCCGTCCTGAAAGCAAGCTCCCTTCAGGGTCTGCTCTGGGTCCGGCACAGCCCAGGATCTCAGGACAGGGTCATATGTTGCTCATCAGCCCTCTTGTCCCTGAGGCTGTTTCCAAAAGGACTGAGTATGGGGGTGAACAGTGAGGGGGGGCGGTCTCAAGAGGTCCTTCCTCACCCCACAGGTCCCAAAGCCAGCCAGGGTCAGAGCCACTGCAGAACCTGGGGGTCCAGGCCCAGCACCGACTGACCCCCTACCCCAGTCACTGTCCCACTTGCCTAACGGCATCCCCTGAGCCTATCACAAAGTAGGCAAGACCAGACACACTCCATGTGTGGCACCCGTGGGTGGTATGGTTCTGGTCAGTCGACTGGGTGAAAAAAGGTGAAAGGCAGCCTGGCCTTGGTAAGAAGAGGGGAGGAAGAAGTGGGGTCCCAAGGTCTGGGCGGGATCTCTATCTGGTGCACCCTCCCTCCTGGCCTGGCTGCACAGGAAGTGCTGAGGAGCTACTGTACTCGAGAACAGGTCAGCCTGACCACTCGGTCCCGCGTTCATCCCTGTCCAGCCGTCCTGCCTGCCAGCAGCTCTGAGCAGGGAACCCATGGGTCCGAGAGACGATGAGCCCAGATGCAGCCTCTCTGACCATGCCCCCAGTGTCAGACCGACCCCCACACATTCAGCTCAAGATGCTTGTCGCCCACCACACCCCACACACACACTAATGCGTGCACACACACACAGATACTGCATGGTATGGAGTGTATACCACCTACTGTATACACACCCCCTACAGTGCTCATGGGCACACAGGCATGCACACAGGCACACACAGTCCGCTGCGCACCCTGTGCTGTACATGTAGCACGTAAGGCACACACCCGCTGCATTAACACCATGCCATGCACCTCACACAATGCCTTACCCTGGCACACGGGGCACCCACAGCACACACAGGGTGCCTGTAATCTGCTGCATCCATGATCACAAGGCAAACGCTGCCACCTGCACTCTGAGCCGGGCCCCTCCAGGACAGAGTCAAAAACAGCCCATTCCTGCTCTTGGGCTCACCCGCCCCCCCACCCCAAGTCCTCCACCTCTCCCCCTCCCCTTCCATCGCCCTCCAGAACCTACCCAAGTCACCAGGGCCCTGCCCACATCTCTGCTGTCTGGCCTCCTCCGGGGCTTTCCTGACCACTGTCCTGCCTGGCTTGGAACCCACTGGCTCAGCTGAATCGTAACCTCCAGAATGAGCTCTAAGACCCTCACTCCCCCCACCTCCTGGAGGGAAAGGCCAAGAAGCAAAGCCTGCCTCCCCTCCCCCTCCCTCCAGAGGGAAAATGTCAGATTCTCTGTCTCAGTGGCGGCAGCGGGCGGGTTGGAGGGGGAGTGATTCAGCCGCTGCCTCAAGAGTGCGGAGTGAGAAGAGCTTTTCCTGCCATTACCGGGCGAGGGAGAGGCTGGTGCGCTAATGGCTTCAATTACCACTCAGACAGGAACACTGGGCGGCAGGGCCCTGTGCTCGTCACAGCCTGGACAGGCTCACCCCCAGTCAGCTTGTGCTGGGCACCCCTACCCCGTCCACAGCCATGGGTGTGGGGGGAGGGCAGGCAGCCGGCTGCACACCACAGGGCAGCTGGGGCACATTGGGCCACACCTGGTCACACGGGGAGTGGCAGTCCTGTCGGGGAGCTGGGTGCAAAGGCCGGGACCAGGGAGAGGCTCAGGGAGCCTTAGGCAGTGTGGGGTGTTTCCCGAGCCACGTATGGGGGAGGCTGGGCCTGTTGCGGAACAACACAGGACAGGGGGGAACAGGACCAGACTCGCAGGCCTGGGCTCCCTTTTGGGGGTACACCAATTCCTCCCCTGAGCCAGGTCGCCGCAGGCGGCCCTCAGCCACTCCTCTGAAAAGCCCAATGCGCAGTAAGCATGACCATGTACTGGTGCTTTTGGCCTACATGCAGTGTGTGACGCCAGAAGAGGACTCCACTCTTATTCCTGTCCCCCAAACCAGCTTCATCCTCACCCCAGGCTTCCTGAGAACCTGTGGTGGCCTCCCGGGATTGGCCCTGGCTCTCCTCCCAGTCACACTATCCTTTCTCCCTGCTCCCTCCACACCCCCCAACTTTCCAGGCCTGCACAGGAGGGCAGGGAGGGGTGGGATGGTCGCTGTCTGGGCTGCTTCCTCCTGGCCCCACCTCCTGGCCCCTTTGAGGCCTCCTACTCCACTCCTTTCTGCCAAGCCAAGAGCCTGGTCAAGGTTACACAGACCAACACGGTAAGTCAGCATTTCATCTTCCTGGATGGGTGTTTCAGGAGGAGGAGGGGCTCAGAGCTCCGCCCTCACGGGGGACAGGAGCACAAGCAGGGCAGGGACCTGCCCCACACTCACCACGGACCTCCTCCCACAGCCCAGAAACACAAACAAACCCCAGACCCCTGCTAGAGAAACCTTCATTCAAGAATGCCCCTCAGGACGGAGGGGGTCCCTCCAAGTCTGAATCCCCTCACTTTCCGAGCCTGAAAGACCAGCTGTATCCTCCCCAATCCTTTAAAAAACAAAGCTGTCCAGGGCAGTGGTGGGGTTAGGAGAGTGTCCACAAAGGAACAGGGGCATAGAAGCTCTGGCAGGGGCCGGGGGGGAGGGGGGGGGGGCGGGGAGTGGAGAGGGGTGGATTTCTCTTTCAACACTAACCCAGAGGTCCTCTTTCTTCAACATGACAGTCTCAGAAGATGCCCTCTTGGGCAGGAGCCACAGTTCTGGCCCTTCAGCCAGATGCCTGGATGCCAGGGTAGGACAGAAGGCTCCCCGCTGGGGCAGATGCCAACAGGAGGGAAGGCAAGGCTGAACTACTTGTCCCCTGGTTAGAGGACAGAAACTGAGCTCAGGGCGCTTGGCAACCAGTGGTCCTGGCCCAACGCCTGTCCTCTGGGGCCCTGCTCCACAGGGGAGTCCCCTCCATGGGAATGGACCATGGGGCCGCATCACCTGGATGATGCCATGGGAGCCAGGTACCGCCAGGATGTACAACTTCCAGCACAATAGCAGCTACCATTCGCTGGATCCTGCAAGGTACTTTACATCATATTCAATCCTCCAAATCAGCTTGGGCAGTAGGTATTACATCCCCATTTACAGGTGGGGCAGATGAGGCTCAGAGGCATAGTTACTAGTCAAGGTCACAAGGTAAGAGAGGAAGTGGTCTGGAGCCCCTGCTCTTAACCACTGTCTTCCACTGCCCCTCTAAACTGGAGTTCCCCCCATCCCTCACCGCCCACAGGAGACACACAGGCACGAGGAAGTTACTGAATGGATGCATGCAAACACATAAAGCCATAGCGTAAAAATGGCCAATGTGAAAAGATGTTCAACTGCTCTTGTAATCAAAGAAATGCAAATTAAATTGAGATGCCATTTTTTGCCTATTAACTTGGCAAAGACTTTTTTTTAATGATAATTCCCACTGCTGGTGAGGATATGCAGAAAAGAGGCCCTCTTATGCCCTGCTTGGTGGGAGTGTAAACTGACACAATCTTCTGGAAATACTGAAAGGCTTAAAAATTCATGTGTCCTTTGATTCAGCAATTCCACTTCCATGAATCTAGAATAAGGAAATAATCAGGAAGGTGAACACATCTGATCTGCAAGAAAGTGTATAGCGCTTTGTTTATAAAAGCAAAAAAAAAAAAAAAAAAGGGAACAACGTATGTGTCCAACAATAAAGGAATGGCCAAATAAACTGAGGTACTTCATGTGATACCTACAGCCATTAAAAATAATGATACAGAATATTTAACGGTGAGGAAGATGTTCATGATGTGTTACGTTAAAAAGTGGTCTACCAATGAGGGGCACCTGGCTGGCTCAGTCAGCGGAGCACATCACTCTTGATCTCGGGATTGTGAGTTGGAGCCCCACATTGGGTGCGGAGATTACTTAAAATCTTGGAGGGGCGCCTGGATGGCTCAACCAGTTAAGCGTTGGACTTGGGCTCAGGTCATGATCTCACCGTTCAGGGGTTCAAGCCCTGTGTCAGGTTCTTTGCTGTCAGTGCAGAACCCACTTCAGATCCTGTCTCACTCTCTGCCCCTCCCCCACTTGCACATGCGCGCGCGCTCTCTCTCTCTCTCTCTCAGAAATTTATTTTATTAAAAAAAAATTTGTTTTAATGTTTATCTATTTTTTGAGAGAGACAGAGACAGAACACGAGTGGGTTAGGGGCAGAGAGACAGGGAGACACAGAATCCGAAGCAGGCTCCAGGCTCCGAGCTGTCAGCACAGAGCCCGACATGGGCCTCGAACTCACGAGCTGTGAGATCCTGACCTGAGCTGAAGTTGGGCGCTCAACCGACTGAGACACCCAGGTACCCCTCAGAAATTTTTTTTTAAATAAAATCTTGGGGGAAAAAAAGCAGTCCACAAATCATTGGGCAGGGCCCGATCCCACTTTTCTTATACAATTGACCCTCCCACAACACGGGTTTGAACTGCACAGGTGCACTTATATGTGGACTTTTTTCAATATAGTATAGGACTATATTTAAATGTATTTTCTCTCATGATTTTCTTTTAAGTTTATTTTTTTAGTAATCTCTACACCCCATGTTGGGCTTAAACTCACAACCCTGAGGTCAAGAGTTGCATGCTCTACTGACTGAACCAGCCAGGCACCCCCCTCTCATTTTTCTTTTTTTATTTAAAAAATTTTTGGGGGGCGCCTGGGTGGCTCAGTCGGTTAAGCGGCTGACTTGGGCTCAGGTCATGATCTCGCGGTCCGTGAGTTCGAGCCCCGCGTCGGGCTTGTGCTGACAGCTCAGAGCCTGGAGCCTATTTCAGATTCTGTGTCTCCCTCTCTCTCTGGCCCTCCCCCGTTCATGCTCTATCTTTCTCTGTCTCAAAAATAAATAAACGTTAAAAAAAAAAAAATTTTTTTTTAATTTACTTATTTATTTTGAGAGAGACAGAGACAGTGTGAGTGGGGGATAGGGAGAGAGAGAGGGAGACAGAATCCCAAGCAGGCTCTGCACTGCCAGCGCAGAGCCCAATGCAGGGCTCGATCCCACAAACCATGGGATCATGACCTGAGCCACGCCAAAACCAAGAGTCGGATGCTTAACCGACTGAGCCACCCAGGAGCCGCTCTCATGATTTTCTTAACGAGATTTTCTTTTCTTCATCTTGTTTTATCCTAAGAATACAGTATATAATACATATATAAGAGATGTGTTAATTGACTTTTATGTTATTGGCAAGGCTTCCAGTAGACCATAGACTATTAGTAGCTAAGTTTTGGAAACGTCAAAAGCAATATGCAGATTTTCAACTGCTTGGCAGTGGTGGGGAGGGTTGGCAAACTAACCCCTGCACTATTCAAGGGTCAACTGTATATATAATGCCTGCACAGAAAATGGGCAAGGAAAAAACCAAATGTTACTGAAAGAGGCAAAATAACATCTGATTTTTACTTTTTTCTATGTGCTATTTCATATTTATCAAATTTTCAACAGCCAACAGGTATTGTTACTGCAATTTTTTTTTAAAAAAGGCAACAATCAAGGCTCTATTTTGAAAATACACACAGACATACTCAGACTGATGAATCCATTGTGGCTGGGGACTGATCATGTCACTCCCTAGCCCGTGGCTTCTTACATCCCCAGGAAAGTGTTCAATTCTTAGCCTGGGCCTGTGTGATCTGCCCTCTAACCTCCCCAGGTCCATGCTGAATGGTTTCTCCCCCGGCTTCTCTCTGTGCCCTCGAGCTCCACCCATCCCCCAGACCAAACTGAACTACTCAGAGTTCCGTGAAAATTCCCTTCTCTCCTCCCTCTGGGCCTTGGTATATGCAGATGCTGTTATTTCTGCCTAGCCCCCCACCCCAGCTCCTACTTATCCTTAGGACTCAGCTTAGATAACAGCCCCCCTCCTCTGTGCTCTCCTACCCCCCTGGCTGCCCCCATAGGACTTACTGGAAACTATATCAAGGGCAGGGCCCTGGTCAGATGCCCCCTGGACTTTACGGCAGCATTAGGGAGTATTTGTGAATGAATGCAGCAACCATCAGGTGAGAAGACACTAAAATCCACCCACAGAGTCCTAGCCCCCAGCCTAGGGCCCTGGTTCATAAGGGAACACACCTCTCTGAAGCCCACTGCCCCACAGGACAATTAGATCCACCGCTACAAGCCAAGTAACCCAAACGATACATAATTGCAGCCCCACACCTCAAATCAGACCTCAGACCCAAACCCTACCAGAGCAATACCATGGCTCAACAGGACATAAAGACACAGCTGGCCTCGGCGCAAGCCAAACAATCCAGGCCAGATCCAATGACCATCCCTGTCCACTTCTGACCTTTGCTGATGCCAAGATGGCCAGTTTTCCTTTCTGCCAAACACACACCCGCCCATGGCAGGGACGGGGCTGGCTGACTGGCTCTTCCCACACGTCATTCTACCCACCCACCATGCCACGTTCCTCTCCAGCACGTACCTTCGAGCACTGAGAGCTTGGCACTAGTGTTGATCTCTCCCAGACTGTTGGTGGCCGTGCACTCGTAGATGGCTTCATCTCGTTGCGCCCGCAATGGCTGGATCCGCAGCACGGACCCTGCCCCATCATCAAACTCAATCACCTGCCAGAGGACAGACACAGGGTCACAGTCTGCTCAGGATCAGACATCCTCCCACCTCCAAAAGGCCCCTGAGGAGGAAGACCAAGGAGAGGGGATGTAGGACCAGACCCCAGAATAGGATAGGCAGACCCTGAACTCTCTGTCAGCCCCTTCCTACCCAAGGTCTTACCTCAAAGCGCTGGGAGCTGACTTTCTTCCCCTTCTTCATCCATGTGATGCGTGGCTTGGGCTCCCCTGTGGCTTGGCACACAAAGGAAGCCACTCCTCCCGACAGCCCAGTCTGGTCCTCAGGGACTTTAATGAAGACAGGTTTGCCTGGAGAGATGGAAACACCAAGTCACCATGACACAGTCACCACCGACATCACCAACACTCCGCAGGTGGCAGTCATGGGGGGGGGGGTTGTGTGTGTGTGTGTGTGGCAAGATCTATAAAGAAAATATGAATAGTGACACCTAACCCTTACACAGTGCTTACTATGTGCCAGGCACTACTCAAAAGAACTGCAGTATATGAGGTGGGTGCTATAATCACATCCGCTTATAGAGAAGAAAATCAAGGCACAGAGAGGTTAAGGGATTTGTCTAACATGACACAGCTGGTTAGTGGCAGAGCTGAGATTTGAACCCAAGAGTCCTGTGTCTGGAGTCCATGCTTTAACCACTATACTACTCGCTGTCTCCCATCCCCCATCAGTTCCAAGCAAGAGGACAAAGGCATGCTGAGTGCTGCCTGGAAGAGCCCCAGCACCTCTCAGACTGGTCCCTCCCCCACTGCTCTCCATCGGGGGATGGTACCTCCATCTACCCCAAGGCTCAAGCCAGAAACCGTGATTCCTCCTCTCTCAGCCCCCACATACCAGCAGTCCTGAAAGGCCTAGACATTCCACCTCTTTAAGTGTCTCTGGACGTCTTCCCAGGTGAATGCTTTCCTGTAAATCTGCCCCGCCCCCACCCCCACTGACTTGGCTATTGCCTTCTGATAGCCTGTACATCTCCCAGTGGCGTGTCCACTGGGAGGTAGGGGAGGGGAAGGAAGAAGGGGGCTCAGACACTGTACTGTCATGCCCATATCACCTTGGTACACACACCAGGGCTGACCTGGAGCACCTGTCCCTATGAATCCCACCCCCTGGCGGGGGGTCACAAGACCAGAGAAACCTGCTTTTCATTAAGATGTAGCAACGCCTCGTTAATCCTGACAGAGGATCCATTTCCTATTAATCAGGCCAATGAACAGCTCCAGAAAGGCTAATACCGTGAGAAATGACCTTTCAGACCACCTGCTCAGTACCAATGAGCCCAGGCCTGACCTGATCTCTGGCACAGAAACACGTGTGTGCAGTGATGACCATCCCTCGCTAAGCACCCACTCCGCACCAGGTACTTTATCTCATTTAGTCCTTCCTCGTTGTTATCCCCAGTTTATAGGCCCAGAAAGGTGAAGTCACTTGCCCAAGGTCACACAGACAACGAGTGGCATTTCCGAGGCTTGAATTCAAGCCTGACTCCCAAACACCTGGTACAGAATAGTGGGGCTTTATGAAGAGCAGGGTCAGTGGTGTGCTGGGGGAAACCGGACCAAAGAAGGTGGAAGGGTGAGCAGGGATGGTGAGAAAGTGGAGAGAAGAGTGCAGTGACCATTTAAAGGAGACTGGTTGTGATGAGAAGCCACAGAAAGGATGGCACCTACAGGGGGTAAGGGGTCCAGGGAGGCTTACATCTTGGTTTCTTTCTTGATTTCCTAAGACGTGAAAGACAATGTTTAAATGCTGCTGGGAAGGAGGAAGCAGACAGGGAAAGCGTGCCGACCCAGGATCCAGTGGACAGCGATGGGCGCAGTCCCGCAGAAGGGGAGGGTCCGGGGACCAGCGGGGTCAGCAGTTACAGAGTAAGAGGGCTTAGCCTTGCATCGAGCAGGAAGGGAACCACTTTATCCAGCACCCAGGGGCCCGGCAGGCTCTGCAAGTTTTATGTAATTTTTATGCAAGTCACTCATCATCTCTGAGCCTCTGTTTTCTCATCTGCAAAATGGTGCCAGGGCCCACGGGTCTGTGTGGACAGAATGTGATGAGGTCTGTCGAGGGTGTGCACAGACATGACGGTTGGTGGGTCCTGCGTGGGAGGCAGCTGCTGCTCTCACTTGAAGTCTTAAAACAATGATGTGGGGGCACCTGTGTGGTTCAGTCAGTCAGGCGTCTGACTCTTGGTTTTGGCTCAGGTCATGATCTCACAGGTTCGTGACTCGAGCCTCATGTTGAGCTCTACGCTCAGCGCAGCACTTGCTTGGGACTCTCTGTCCCCCTCTCTCTCTGCCCCTCCCCTGCTTGCTCACGCGCGCTCTCTCTCTCTCTTAAAAATAAATACTTTATAAAGAAAACAAAACAAAATGACGTGGGTAGTAGTATCATCTTCATTTTAAGAGATGAGGAAATGGAGGCTCGGAAGGTTAAGTAACAAGTCACACAGTGATGGGGGGGGTGGAGCTAGGGTTTGATTGGTGTTTCCAATCCTAAGCTCTTCCTGCAGCACTGAAGGTTCCCTGGAGGAGGGAAACTCAGGCCTCCCCACCTGACTGCTT
This sequence comes from Panthera tigris, assembly GCF_018350195.1. Lineage (NCBI taxonomy): Eukaryota > Metazoa > Chordata > Mammalia > Carnivora > Felidae > Panthera > Panthera tigris. The sequence goes on along the minus strand of NC_056667.1, from coordinate 33,908,634 downwards.
GCGGAGTACTTAGAGGGGGTGAGAGCAGCTGGGCCCGAAGAGCCAGGGGCAGCCTTGGTGGGGAAACACATACCCTTGGTGAGGGTCAGAGTGGCATGGGAATAACGTAGAGGGCCTAGAAGCTACAATTTGCTCCCCATTTCCTCCGACTGCGCCCTGAAAGAGGCTCCAGACTCTCCCAGTCTGCCGCTGTCCGCAGAGCCTGTCCCTGTTTGCCGGTCCTTTCAGACGGGCCTCCTTGGTCCTCTCGGACAGGACTCTGCCCACTCAGGCTCCACTGGGTGTGCACCTCCCCGACACCCGAGGACCTGCCGACAGCAGCTCCACGATCTCCTTCTGCACTGCCACTACCTTAGTCCAGATGCCACCTTCTCTTGACTGAAGATTCGGCCCGCCCAGCAAGCTGCGTCCCTGCCTCCAGTCTAGTGTCTATTCAGCAGCCCGAGTGAACTGCCCCTCTCCTCTGACCAAAACCCTGCAGAGGCCTCCCACTGCTATCAAAACAAAACTTCAACTCCTTTCAGGGTGGACAGAGCCTCGCCAGGTCTGACCCCAGCCACTCCCCACCCGCCCCCCACCCCAGCCCTGGCTTCCCAGCCCCTGGAGGAGTGACGTTCCCTGTGGCCTCAGGACCCTTGAAGTAGCTGTTCCTGCTGCCACAAACCTTTCAGACATCCTCTTCACCCACGAACTCCTATTCACCTTCCTGATCTCAACTTAAACATCATTTCCTCAGAAAACCTTCCTTGGTCTCCCTGTCGCCGTCCGCTGCTCCATTAGCTCAGTTCCTGGCTTTAAGCTCTCTCGTAACTCTCCCCGCCTCTCTCACAGCACTGCTCACAGTTTGTTACATAGCACGTGTGTGAGGTTATTACTTTTTCTACATTTGGGGGGCGGGGAGTATCTGGTTCACAGCCGCTTCCTCACCCTGCTTTGCTTCCTGCCCCGTCCCAGTTGCCCGACCCAGTTCCTGGCACACGGGGGTGTAGAACAAGTGAAGGGGTGACCTGACGAGGGAAGGCATGCCTGCGGAGGATGGAGACCGCAGCCCCTCACACGCCAGGGGGAAGCCCGCTCCACCAGGGAGAGGAGCCCAGGGTAGAAACCCTCCTGGACTCCTGCCTCAACGTGTCCGCAGCAGAAAGCAGAGGCTGGAACCTGCTGAACCGGAATGGCCGGAGAGCGCCTGGGGGCGGGGCCTCCCCACCAAACAAAGAACCAGAAGCTGGGGAGGCGAGCCAGGTCTGGGTCGAGAGAGAGAGAGAGAGAGAGAGAGAGAGAGAGAGAGAGAGAGAGAGAGAGAAAGAGAGAGAGAGAAAGAGAGAGAGAGAAAGAGAGAGAGAGAAAGAGAGAGAAAGAGAGAGAAAGAGAGAGAGAGAGAGAGAGAGAGAGAGAGAATGGCGAGGAGGGAAAAGGCCTAAGCAGTGCGGAGGCTGGATGGTGCCCAAGTCCTGGGGCCACTGAGGAGGCAGAACCCTGGAAGGCTGGAGAGAGGCCAGTGCCCCGCCCAGCCCACCCACCCGCCTGACTGGCAGAGCCTCCTGAGCTCCCCCCCACCCCCCACCAGTGCTAGCGGGCAGGGCAGGCCCCTCCCCTTACTCAGGCCTCACCCTCCGCTTCCTGAACCCACCCCCACTCCCACCCAGGGGCCCCTCACCCAGCATGTCAGCCAAACCCCACTACCCCAGCTCGTTGGTGTCCCACAGCCCTGCCAAGCCCCTGCCCCTTTTGTTCACCAGGCCCACCTTTGGGGAGCACAAATCTGACCAGGTCTCTTCCCAGCTACAAACCCTGGGCTGATTTCGGTCTCCCTACTCCCCTTCCCACACTTGCTCCTGCTAACCTCTCTCCAGGTTCACCTTTCCTGACTCTTTCAAAAGAGAGCACCTATCATGGGCCAAACAGTGTGCTGGGGCACCGCTTGGCTCTGGTGGGCTGGCTACCCCCTACCCAGACCTGCCCTGACAGGCCAGGCCAGTGGGTACCTGCTTGCCTTTGTGTGTGCCCTGCCCTCTCGTGCACCCCACGCCCAAGCCTGTGGGAGCCTGCCCTGCATCCAGCAGCCCTCTGGGTTTCCCATTCCAGCACTAGTAACAGCTACACTGACTGATTACGTCCCCAGACATGCTGTCAAAATCAAGCCACTAGACCACTCTTGCCAGGTGCTGACTCAGGTGCTGCCTGGTGTTTAGTGGGGGTCTGAAGAACTTCACAGACCACGTGCCGGGAGGGGCTTTCTGCCCCCACCAGAATGTGGTTCCAGCGCTCCTCTGGACCTTCCCCCCTTCTTCACTGCACGGAGGTTGTGGGCCACACAGCAATTTGGGCAGCAGGTCCCAGAGGTAAGCCCTGGGACACTCTCCATTCAAGCAGGCCACTGACCCCATGTACAATGGGAATGAGTGGCCAAATAAAGGAAACGAGTGGGCTAGCTTAGACAGAGGGTGGGCATACTTCTGGGGCAGAGGGTGTTCAGCCAGCCAAGCTGGGCCACCCTGGAGGCTCCTCCACAGGGAGAGACGGACTGCTATTTTGTGCCTTCCCTGCAGAGCACATACACACACGTCCACACACGTGTACACGGAAGCAGAGAGCAGACACGTGGCCATGAGGGAGTGAGGGACAGCGAGGCAGGGGAGGGAGCTCCTGGAGAGGTGGATTTCCCAGGCCCTGAACCGCCTAATGAGCTGGGGACTCATTAACTCTGGCTCCTATGACCGTTCTTGGTGCCCTCCAGAGGGGAGCCTGCTCAGAGACAACCCTGGGCTCCCAGGGGACACGCAGGGAGCCCCCAGGTCATGGCCCCAGATGCAGGGACCACATACTTGGTGCCAGGTGCCTCGAACATGTGACCTCAGTTAACCTTTCCAGGTAGGAATGACTACCCTTATTGTGCAATAGGAAAACAGGCCCAGAGAGAGAAAGCAACCTGCCAGAAGTGCCACGGAGGGCAGAGTCTAGGCAGGCCACCAGGTCCTATCTAGCCGGTGGCCCTGCCTCCCCATAAGGCTGGCAGGGCAGGGGTATGACATGACAGACACACCCTCAGCTACTCAGGCCCCTGCCCTGACCCCATCTACCCCTCCAGCATCGGGCATCCTACTCCAGGCTCCTATGATTCCAAGTCACTAGGCTGTAACCAGGTCCTTGCTCAAACCTGATCACCTGTGCTGCATCCCTGCCTCTGTCCTATGCTATCCGGGAACAAAAGGGAGATGGTTTTCACTGTATCTCTTTCATGAGCTCCATGGAGAAGCCCAAGGGCCATCCCTATCCCCCCCGCCCCATCTTATCCCATTGTGCAACACCCACCATCAGCAAATATCCAGTCACTGTTCAGGGTTCCCTTCTTCCAGGAAGCCTCCCAACGCCCTTCCCAAGTGCTTAGATCACTACCTCTGTGCCAGTGCTGCCCCCCAACAGCACACACCGTAGTAACCCCCCACTGCGTGTTCCAGAGGCAGGCCTGGGTGGCCACCTAGTACCTGACTTGCACGTTAGAGAAGGAGAAACCTCTTCCTGCTTGGGACCACCTCTAGCCCCCTACAAGCCTTCCCCTTGAGAAACCACAAAGACCTGGGCTGGAGGAGCTGCCCGCACCCCGCGTGCCTGGGTCTCCATCGGAGCTGAGTCGGCATTAACGCTGGGGCCTCTGGGCTAACTCTTGGCAGCTGCTTCTCCACCCCCCTTCCCTCCGCTCCCCTCAGAGGCCAGGGCTCCCATTCATTTGTCTCGTTAAGAGGCCTATAGAAACACATTTGTCCGCTCCGCGCTTCACTGCTCCGGTCGTCAATTCTCTGGGGCGCCTGCCCTACCTTTTGCAGTAGCTCTGTCCACGTTTGCTCAGTCACCCCTGGCTAGAAGTCTCCTAAGCCCAGCCTAAGCCTGGTCACGGTGGGAGGGGTACAGATCCAAAAGCGTATGTAGCATGAAGCAGGTCTATAGGACAGACCCTGCTTCACAGGGCCAAGTCACAGTCCCCAACCCAGGCTCCCCTCCCATGGCTCTCTGTCTGGGAGCAGAGTCCCACTCACCCTATTTCAGCATCTCCAGCTGGTTCCTACTTTCAAGACCCTGGTCCTTGGGTTCTGGTTCTTAAGGACCAGCATGGAGGTTCTGGCACCCTGTTCTAAAAATTGTTTCGCTCTGTCCCCCAAGTAGCACATGACCCAGACTCCTGGAGGAAGTGATGGTTCCAAGTGTGTGGGAACTGGTCAGGTGGGAGGACAAGGAAGAGTGTTCCAAGCAGAGGGATCAGAAGGAACAGAGGCCCGGGGAACATATGAGTGACAGAAGTCAGCATGGCGGGAGCCTGGGGCGGGCGGCAGAGTGAAGGATGAGGTTGGCAGAGGCCAGAAAATGCAAAGCCTTGAGAAGCGTCGATACCCCTAGGCTTGATCCTGAAGGCAACAGGGGAGGAGAGTGAGGGATTTTAAACTGAGCGGTGACACAGTCAGGCTTTCATTTTGCAACCTGACTCTTAGACTCCAGAAGGGAGAATGGATTATGAGGGAATGGAGGCAGGGAAGACATCAGGAGGCAGTTGCGTGCAAAAGCCCAAAAAAGAGCTGAGCGTGGCTTGGGTGAAGGCAGTGGAGAGGAAGGTGGATGCATTCCAGAGATGTTTAGAAGGGAGAAACAACAGAAGTTGGTGATGGATTAGATGTGCGGAACGAGACAGGGAGGAGGCCCTGGGCTCTGACTTGGGTGGCGGGGTGGGTGGTAATGCCATTCGCCAGGGGAGAGAACACAGAAGGAGGAACAGGTTTGGGGGGAATGAGGGTACATGTCAGGGCATGTTTGGTCTGAAGCAGGAGGGGAAGGCAGTTATTCTCCCAGGATGTGTTCTCTGAAAGTCCAGCTGGGCGGTCCTCCCTCTGCCCTCAAACTCCTGTCTGAAGGCCATGAGAGTGTCCGGGGTGAGGTCGGAGAGCAAGGACAGTATTTCAGTGTCTAAGGGCTACTGACCACACCTGACTGTTGACAAGCCTTTGCCTCCCCTGCCAACGTCAGAGTCACACCCAGTGACTTCTACCCCAACCTGCCCCTGCAGGCTCAAGCTCTCCAGCAGCCCCAGCTAGGCCTGGAGATCACCCCCTGCCCCCAAACCCAGCCCTGCTTCTGCTTGCCCAGCCCTCCCTTGGCCTGCACCTCAAAGCTCCCACTCCCCCTCAGCCCCTGCCCCCAAGAGGAATGCCCTCCCCTTCCCCTGGCCCTACCAGCCCCATCAGGGCCCAGCCTCTGAGGACAAAGGGCGGGGCGCCCTAGTCCCACCCCTCTCCAGGATCTGGTCCTGAATAATTAATGAGCCATTAGGAGAAAGGGTCTGGGAGGGGCAAGGATAGAGATCTGTGCCCAGATACTTGGAGAGGGGAGTGAGGGAAGCCCTATGGCTTGCTGACCCCCAGGCTGATCCCGGGGTTGGCCCCTGGCCACCTCTGGGCTCCGGACAGGCTGGGAACAGCCCCTTTCCCCAGGGACCTTGGCTCCGACCTCACCCCTCCCTGTCAGTGTGCAGATTGGCTAAATCTGCCCTGTGCTCCGCCTCCCACCAGTAACCAAGCAGTGGTAACCATGGTGACGGGGCGGGCTGCGGCCAGTCTTGTAGTGCCAGGCAGGGGGAAGGGCGGCAGGAAAGGAAGGAAAGTTCAGAGTTGGATTTGGGCAGGGGACAATCCCACTTCCGCCAACGCGCGCACGCGCGCGTGCACGCACACACACGCACACACACACACACACACACACACACACACACACACACACACACACAGGTCCACTGGAGCCCAGCATCCTGCTGGCCAGGTGCCATCTTCCCCGGATTCCCAACGCTGAGGGGCTGGTGGAAGGGGGATGCCCTTTTGCCTTGAAGGTGGTGGGGAAGGGGAAGGAGGGACTCAGTGTCCCCACATATGAATCCCAAGGGTCTAGCCCAGGGGAAGGGCTGTGGTGGCTCCAGCTTCTGATCTCTCCCTGGACCTGTGGACACATGTGGCATCCCATTCACACAACCATATAGATTCCTTGTGAGCCACCCCCCTATTCCCACTCAACTCTGACATGGCTCACACTGTGTCTTTTGCACAGATCTGCAGTGGCAGGCACAGTACACGCCTGAGCATGTCACCCAATGACCACATGAATCTTGGACATGGCTCACTCCCATCCCATAAAACAGGGGCATACTTAGACATGCCCCACTCCACAGTGCCTTAAGGGACATGCAGGCATTTCACAGGATGCTCCCAGGAAGCATGAGGCTGGAGTACTTCTTGGGAGGGGGGGTTATCTAACTGAGAGGGTGATGTCTTTCTAGGACAGTACGAGGTCTGGGGAGGTATCTAACTATCTTGCCTCTTGTAGTACCTGGTTGTGCCCCTCACCCTAGAATCTTGCTAGGAGGAATGCCACCTTTTAACCTGGGAGATCCCGCACCATGAGGGGTCAGACTTACTGTCACCATGGGCACCTGCCACCAAACCAAGCATCACGAGTGCAGGCACAAGGGGTACCATCGTCTTCCCTGGGGCTGGCTCTGGGGCCATCCAGGGCTCTAGCACCACGGCCAGCCACAGCCCAGGACAATCAACCTGTGATAGAGAGAAGGGAAGAGTCAGTTAGCTGGTTTCCAACAATGTCCCTACTGCCCACCTAATGCCACCTCCTCATCCCTACTCACCACCCAGACCCTGCTCTTCCTCACGGACCATCCAGAGTCTAGTTCAACAGACACCCCCACCCCCACCTTGGACTATGCAACGACCACCCAGACCCACAGAGCCCTGGCTCCTCACTGACTCCCCCTGCCCTTCCTCAGTGACCCCAAAGGTAATCCAAAAGTCACACTGTAGGGAGAGAGTACAAGAGGCCTTCAGGTCATTCTCTAAACCTGAGTAGGAGGGCAGGGGGCCACTGAGGCCAGAGGATGTATAGGGATGTTCTGTCCCAGACCGTGAGTTTCCAACTTGCCTCCATAAGGGGACAGGAAGAGGGAAACAGGATTGGACAGACACAGAGACACACAGGTGGAGACAGACAAAGAGAGAGCAGTGAGAAGGTAGCAGACCCATGTAGGCTAGTCCCTGGGGCACCCCATTGTCTCTTCTCTCCCCAGCAGGGAGGGAGGAGGCAGTAGGCCAGACCCCGCATGCTGAGCACGGGCCCCAGAGCACAGACTTGTTAGCAGCAGACAGGATCCACGTATCAGAGGCTCGAAGCCAAAGCCACAACCCGTCCAGGCTCGCCAGGACGCGCTCTTGACAAGTTGTAGATGCCCTGCCTGACCACCCTTGTCCTACCCAATTCCCATGGCACCTTCCCACTCCAAAAGGAAACCATAGGGAAGTCCTATTGGCCAGGAATGGGGGGGGGGTGGTGGCTGGACCCTCAGATTCCACCCACATCACCCTTGCTCCAGTGGCCCATTACAGATCAAATTTCAGGGAGCTGCTTGCTGAGAACTGCCTTCCAGGCTGAGACAGGCACCTGTGCACAGGGAAGACCGTGTTTGGGATTGGCTCAATGCCTCCAGGCCTTTACTCATAAGGCTCCTCAGCCAGGTGTGCCCTCCCCACTCTAACAGACACCTGTATGAAGCCTTCAGCATGGCCACACCATACGCTACAGATACACTGCTATCACTCCACAGGCCCAATGATGAGCTCTCTCCTATGCCCCCCCCCAACCCAGGGGGTTTCAGGGGATCCCCAACAGTGTCCACTAGCACTGCTCACACCTTACTCTGAGCAGGTGGCTGGTGCCGTGAGAAGCCCCCCAGTAATGCTCTGAAAACACAACAGGACATAGAGGGGCAAGTGAGTGACAATGAATGCAGGGACTCTGGTGAGAGTCTTGATCAGATCCAGGTACTAGCTGACCCACAATGGTAACAGAATTTGCAAGGAAGGACAAGCCTGGTGAATGTGAAGGGGCATCTTTGGGCAGGGCTCAAAGATGGCTCTGCTCCTTTCTGGAACTTGAACCCTAGTCTCAACTGGGACAGTCAGAGGTCCTAAGATCAGAGGGCGGTAGGTGAGCAAGGTGCAAAGAGAAAACAGGAAGGACTGTGAAGTGGGGCGGGGGCTGACCGCAAACGGCAAAGGGAGGGAGATGTCCTTTGTCCCAAGATCTTGCTAAAAGTCTCAGATAGGAGCTGAGAAGTAAAAGCAAGAGAGCTGAAGGGGGCGTGATGGGCACCCAGCCCCATTCACACCATACCTGGGGTTCCCACTCAGTGATCACAGAGCTCAGGTGGCTGAGGCTAGGAGAGAGGGAGTCCCTACCATGATGCCCCGTACGGCCAGTCTGGGATGCAGGTCCCATATCACTAAGGCCCTGTCTGAACTTGATCACCACAGCGCTGAGATGCAGCCATGAAACCTACAATAGAATTCAAGTTCTCGGCAGCCATTAGGCGGCCAGCTATCTGGACAGACTGCTACAGGGGCATGGCCTCCTGTCACAATCATCCTGTAGCCTGTGGTACAGATACCATGGGTTTGCAGCTCAGTGGTGCGTTGCACCAAAAAGACGGGGCCTAGTCCAGGTATCATAGGGTGCAACAATACCACATTTACAGAGGTTTCATTCCCAGGTGCAAATATTCTGGGTGTGCACCCCCCCCCCCACCAGTGCAGACACCACAGGGGTACAACCCTCAGGAACACACAGCACGGGGAACAGATCTCCCTGGTAAAAACTAAAGGGGATAAAGCTACAAAGAAGAGATGTCATGGAGGTACAGGTGTGCAGCACAATCAGAATGGGCTGTAGTTTTCCGGTGTGATTATCACAAAAGTACATCCCTGTATTGGCCTTGGTATAGTAATCACAGCACTGTAACTCCTAGGTGGAGAGGTCATGGAGGTGTAGCTGTCTGGTCCAGACATCACATGAGTGTAGACACAGGGTACAGACATCCTGGGGATGCAACTCCCTAACAGCCTTTATAAGGATATCACTTCCCAATACATTATTGTACAGGTGTACCACTCCCCTACCCGGCATAGACATCATAGGGTATCAGTCCCCAGGACTGATATTAAAGGGGTGTGAGTTCCCAGTACAGCCATCACAGGGGCACAATGCCAGAACAGTGTCATGTGGTACAGTCTAGGATGAGATTCCGGCCATGGGTGTCAGAGAATTTGAGCCTCTGGTAACCCCACCCCCAGGGTGACACTTATTTGGGGATTCCAAGGACCTCCCACGTATCTGAGTCTGGGATACTCAGCTCACTGTTCAGATACTGAAAGCAGGACAAAGGTTAGAGAAATTGAAAACAAAGACATCCCCTCCCCAAAGAGCTTCTCCTAGGGGTCCATGGACACAGGGACGTGGCTATACCCAGAGGCGGGGGACACGGGACACACAAACATGGACACATTCTTAGGGAACTACTCTGGCAACCACACAGCTGTCCAAGGCAAGGCCTCTCCGTCACCAGCTCCTGGCAAGAGCAAACTGCTACCTACCCCAAACACTGGAAACAGAGCCTGCTCCCTCATCTGAGTCCTGGGTCCCTGGGCCTGACCTCAGTCTAGTCCTTGGCCCTGCCCCCACCCCCAGAATGCTCAGGGTCATCTATGGGCAGAAAGTGGGAAAGGAGCAGTGAGGCAGGACTGATGCTAACGTCGCTGGGGTTGCCGAGAATTCAGTGCAAGTGTGAAGAGCTAGGCGTCCACTTCCCCCAGCATGGCTGGGTGAGTCGGGGATGAGAACAAGGCCTGAGCCCTTGACATTAACTAAGGCTTGTCTCTGAAGTGCACTGTGGGCCACTGGTTCTCCCACACTGATGTACTTGGGCAGGAAAACAACTCCATACTGTATGACATTACAGAATATAATTGGATATGATTTTTCTACATTCAGAATGGTTTTAATATATCCTTTTTCCTTGCTACATCAGTGCAAAGCTGCCAAATGCCCTTTCTTGGGAAGAACTGTCCGTTATTTCTCATATTCTGTTTTGGTGTTAAAAGGTCCTTTCTTGTATGCAATATGGGTGTTAGCAGATAGTGGTATTTTCCCATAATATCCTTACTTTGCAAAATAAAAAATTGCCATTCCCATGTCTGGCCCCCAAGTACTTTTGGAAAGTGTACTAGTTTGTGAAATCGAAGAGCCTGGGAATCACTGCTTGGAGGAAAAAGGAATGAGCAGGCACCACACCAAGCCACAAGATTCAAATAAGAACGTCATGGAAACGCATATAACACAGAGGCCATGTCACCTCTCCGTAGCCTGACCTAAGCACCCCTGCAACCTCAATGGGTGCCCCCAACTCCTGAGAGACCATGTTACGCCAGAGATGGGGGGGCGGGAGGGGCTCCCTGGCTAGAGAACAGCTGGGATCATTCATTCGGAGTCCTCTTCATGAATATGCAAACACAGATTGATTTGTTTCCCATGGGCACGTGTTATTATTCAAAAATATTAATTAGTCTCCAAATACCACCTGTTCCTACAGCTCCCCCACCCCCAGACCAGGACCCTGGCTCCCAGGAGGCTGGGGCCCCAAAATGACATCAACAGGAGAAAGGATATTCAGGGCCCCCAGAGGGGTCAGCCAAGAGGAGAGACCAGTGCTTGGGCGAGAGGAGCCTGAGGGCAGGGAGAGCCAGGAGCCGTTCATGTTCAAAGCTGCAGGCGGCTAACCCAGCCCTTTTGTCATGTCCTGGACAGTTCACCGCGTGGCACTGCAGCAGCGGCCGCGGAGGCGGAAACAGGCCTTGTTACACTTGGGAAGGAAAACCAACGTGTTTCCAACTCTCACCAAACCGACCGCGGGATTATGACGGGAATAAATCAGTCTCAGCCTCGACCCCGGCCCCAGGGAATGAGGCAGCCAGCAGCAGGCAGCTTCGCTCAGCCAGCCAGTTGGCCAGAGTCTGTGAGCACTGCCTGGCACAGCCCGCCCACTCTCTTACAGCCAGGCCCCCTGCCCTCTCAACAGCGCTCAGCTTCTTGGGCCCCTGGGGAATGGAGGGAGGAACTCAGGAAGAGCGTCCCAGAGTCTCTCCGGGTGGCACAACGTCCAGCAGAGGCTTAGCTCGGGGCAGAAGACCAAGGGGACCAGCAAAGGCACCTGCCTCCAGCTATCGCCCCTAACCTACCAGTCCTCCAATTTCCTTCCTGCAGCAGTGGAACCTCCCTCGGGTTAACGCTCTCCAAAACCTGTAGACACACCTCTGCATTTGCTGTTCTCTCTCCTGGGAGGAATGCCCTTCTCTTGCCCCCAGCCACCTACTCACCCCTAAGAACTCAGCTCAAGCGACCCTCCCCAGTTTAGTGAAGACAGCAAGAGGTGGTGTAGACCAGTGGTTCTCAATCCAGGGTGATTCTGCATTCCCCTCCCCTCACCTCCATGGGATATCAGGCAATGTCTGGGGACATTTTTTACTGTCAAGACTGCAGGTGTCGGGGGGCAGGTGCTACTGGCATTTAGTGGGAAGATACAAGGAATGCTGCTAGATATCTTACAGTAATAGGCCAGGCCCCCGCAACAAAGGATTGTCTGGTCCAAAACATCAATAGTATCGAGACTGAAAAACCCTGATGTAGACAGCAAGATCCCTTGCTGATATAGGCCAGGGCCTGCCCCAGAACCAGGTCTCCTATCAGCACCTTGGGCCCTGTACCTAAAGAGGCCTCAGCCTGGCTTAACTCTTGTACCAGCTGTGCCAGGGCCTCAGGATCTTAGGGCATCTTCTCCCCCTCAAAGTCAGCCCTGCCTCCAGAAGCCAGGCAGGCCTTACAGCACATCTCCTGCACCCCTTCACACATGCCATTAGCAAGCGGCCTCCCTAGAAGACAGAGAGCTCCACTTTCAGGCACCTCTTCCTGCTGAGGATGGGCTCCCAGGTAGGCCATACCCAGCTTCTGAGCATGGATAGGTGAAGGGATGCATGGTACCTCCACCTCCACCTCCCCGTCTGCCCGGGGACCCAGCCTCCGCCACACGCTGTATATTGCCCCAGTGCCCATCTCGCCATGCACAGGGCCTGGCCCGTAGCAGTACCCAGCACATGCTCAGTTCCTTTTCCTACCTAGCCCAGACCCATCTCTCGTAACCCTCTTCATCAGCTGACCGTGCAGAACTATTCAGTGGGTCCTCCCGGGCCCTGAGCCAAGGGGCAGCCACGGGCTATGCCTTCCAACAGCTTACAGAAGACGGTCCAACTAGAACTCATTCTCCCCAGCACCGCCCCTCTTCAGGTCCCCATCTTGGTGACAAGCACTACCAGCGACGTGGTCACCCAAGCCAGCCAGTCCTCCTCAAATTCTCTCTTTTCTTCACCCCATTCACCCAACTGGTCAGTAAGTTTGAATCTGCACTGCCTCCACTCCGACCTCCACGTGTCAGTAAGACCTCAGGAGCGCATACCTCTTTAGGGGGCTTCCGCCCTCAGATTTCTCCCAGTTCACCCTGCACACAAAGCAATGCCCCAGGCAAGCTTATAAAAACGCAAGGTGATCGTGGCCCTCAAGCACATTTTGCTGCTTGATTCCATAGCAGACACACAGATAATGTTTCAGGACTGAACGGATGGGCAAATGGAGAGATGTTGCTTCTCTGCTTAGGAACCTTCGGTGTCGGGGCGCCTGGGTGGCTCAGTTGGTTAAGCATCTGACTTCAGCTCAGGTCACGATCTTATGGTTCATGAGTTCGAGCCCCACATCGGGCCCTGTGCTGACAGCTCAGAGCCTGAAGCCTGCTTTGGATTCTGTCTCCCGCTCTCTGCCCCTCCCCCGCTCATGCTCTCTGTCTCTCTCTCCAAAATAAATACACATTAAAAAAAGAAAAAAAAAGAACCTTCAGTGTCTCCATATGACCCTCAGGAAAAAGTCTAGAGTCTTAGCCAACATCCATGGCTCCCCGTGCTCTGTCTCCCAACTTCCCTCTCTCCCAACCCAACCCACCTGCTCTATGCGGTGGCAGAAAGACGAGAGGAGAAGTGGACCTGAAAAAGATAAGGAGGTGCTCCAGATCCTGGAGGTACCTTGCTCTTTCTACCACAACCTACAGTTGATGGGAACAGACTTCCCTACAGAAACATGATGACTGAAAAAGCAGACAGTTCCTAGTGGAAGTCCCAGAATGTCACCCAGAAGCCTATTTCACACCTACAGCAGCTGACGAGCTGTATGTATATCACTCCCCACCCACCTCCATCAACCATTCTGGCCAGAAACCCAGGCACCATCCTGGACACCTCCCCTCCTTTCTCATGCCCCACATTCAGTCCTGCACCATGTCCTGTCTCCTCCACGTCCCGAAACAGCACTCACATCCCTTCTCTCCACGTCCATCACCACCTCCCTTCACCGTCGCTCAGCCATATGCACACTGGACCATGTCACGCCCCGAGTGGCAACACTTCCATGGCTCGCCACCAGTCTCCATCACAATCTGAGGTGCTCAGCCTGGCCCACAGGACCCCTCTGTGCCCTGGCCCCCGCCACCTCTTGGGGCACACCCACCAGGTCTCTGCTTGCTCACACCAGTCACTCTTGGACAACCAGCACTGAGGGCAGGGCACCAGGGTCTCCGCTCCTTCCTAGAGAGAGAGGAAAGGATGAGAAAACACCAAGAATTTCATCACAGCATAGTATACACTGACACAGAAAGACATGCAGAATTTGCTGTTTATGGAACAACAACAACAACAACAAAGCAGGCGTCAAAACTTTGTGCAGAACAATCCCCATTTAGTAAAAATGCCCATCTCTTCACTCAGTTACTCTTTTCAGTACTCCCGAGCATCTACTAGTGTGCTGGGCTTTCTTCGGGGAACCCAGCATACAGCAAACAACACAAACTGAGACCCCCCACCTCAGTGGTAACACTTGTGTCTGAACCCTCGAGGCACCCCTCCAGCTACCCCTCCAGCAGAGCCCAGGCCCCGCCCACCTCTGCACCTGCCAGCCAACCACAAGAACTTCCCCCTCTGATCCTCAAATGTGCGCTCTCTAGCCTGCCAGTGCCTGCAACATGTTGCCCACACTCTGTGCCAAGTACCCCTTAGACATCAGAGCCAATGGCACTTTCTCAGGAAGGCCTTCCATGATGTCCCAGACTACACGCCTGGACCTTGCCTAGGAGCAGTGACCACAAATGTGAGGAATTATTTTTTTATACAATTGTTGCAGGGTCACGGAGTCATGACCACGAGCCTGGTGTGTGCCTGGCCCCAATTCCATATCCCCAGCGCTCAGCAGAGAGCAGGCACACAGTAGGTGCTTCATTAGGACACGAGGAACGAGTGCATGGATGCATGAATGAGTTTATAGCAAACACCCCAGCTTCGGAGAACCACACCAGCATACATTATGGCCTTCAAAGAAACTTCCGAAGCAATATTTATTTTTGACTTACTGCTTCTCTGTAATTTTTTTAAATGAAGGTGTGCCCCTGGATGCCTCCTCTGCTGGCACATACACGGCCATGCGGCCCATTTCTTCCCTCTAGAACGATGACTGAGCCCCCACCAGGGTGGGCACCCTCCTGAGTGGGGTGGGGGCTGAACACACACCACCTCACCACAGCTCAGCTACCTGGCACCACTGGGGCCCACTCGACACAGGACACACGTCACAGTGGGTTTCTCTTCGGCCTCACATGCACAGTGATGACCCCGACACACAGCAATTCTCCCGAGGCTCCTCCCAAAATGGACACTCAGGGATGGGGGTCAGGGAGCGCCCTCACCAACTCTGAGCCAGCCTCCCGCACCTGGGAATTGTCCTCACTTGAGATTGACCACCTTTGGCAACATGGGGGGTGTCCTTGGAAGGCCCATCATATCTGACCAAGACAGGCCCCACCAACCCAGTACTGTCTCATGCTGACCCTGCAGCACACCCTCTCTGGCCTCCATTGCCCCCTACCCATGTCAGTACCAGCAGCTCCGGCCCTCAGGAGGGCTGCCCGCCTCCCTGCCCTAGTCCACTGAGTTTCCACAATGTTCCCTGTGGCCGCTGCTCCCAACACACAGGCTGCTGGGCGAGTCCGGGCAGAAAAACCAGCTTCCATGTCCCAAACTCCAAGGCCGGTTTGTCTGGGGACGCCTGCCTTGTGGTACCAAATGTGAGGCTACTGGCTCCACCGTTGCTCAGGGACCGTGGGACAGAGGGACAGAGTCTGAGGCAGAGAATGGGGAGGGTCCCCTAAGCCAGCTGGCTCTAGTGCCATGCCCGAGGCCATGCCAGGATGGACCTACACTGAGCAGGAGTCACACCTGAGAAGAGATGTGTGTCCAAAATGGCCTGGAGGTGGGTCAGAGAACAAAGAAAACAGGCAGAGACAAAACTCCGCACGTGGAAAGACCTTCAAGTACACGGAACAGCACCAGGGCAGGATTCTGGAACAGCCAGGATAGCACCTGGTACCACACCAGTCCAAGATCAAACCGGACTCAAAACAACCTAGACAGGCAATCAGAATTGACCAGCAGCAGCTCCCAGAACCACTCCAGACTCACCCTGGGACACACCTAGATCACGACCACCAGACACGCCCAGAAAGCCAACTAGAAAGCTACTCAGTGAGGACCTGACTGGTACCGAGCCCAAGTCTGCAATCGCTGGAAAGGCCTCAGAAGTGGTGAGGCTGGCAGCAACGACCAGGATCAGGTAAGAGGCCTTGGCACCAACACAGGGCTGGCCCCCAGGAGGCCTCTCGGTCACCTGCCACACCTGGAACCCAGCCTGGCAGCAGGACCAGGAGCAAGCTGAAATCAGAGGAGCACAGGCACTGGGGGCCCTCCAGAGCAGCTCCCCGGCAGGCCCTAGGACTACCAGGAACAGTCCCCGGAAGCGGCAGCTAGAACAACGCCAAGGATCTCGGCTCAGGTCATGATCTCACTGTCGTGGGACAGAGCCGTCGTCGGGCTCTGCGCTGATGGTGTGCAGCCTGCTTGGGATTCTCTCTCTCCCTCTCTCTGGCCCTCCCCCACTCGTGCACGCGCTTTCTCTCTCTCAAAATAAATAAATTAACTTAAAAAAAAAACTTTAAAACAATGCTGAGGAGCAAAAACTGCTGTTCTCAGATCTGGAGGTTGGGGACACAAAGAGACCGGTGCATCTGGACCTCAGACGCAGAACCTCATTAGACACCCAGGGCCCAGGTGGGGTGGTGGAAATGGAGAACTGAGCGTGCTGAGGCCTCTGGTCTTCTCATACCAGCCCACCAGAAGGTCAAATACACCTGAGCCATACACACAATCCCAGAGATGATGACAAGGGCAGAAGGCTAGGGGCCAGGCACTCTCCTTGCTGAGCTCCCCCAACCTGCAAACCTCAGCTCAGAACTGCAGTTACTTTAGGCGAGCAGGTGCCCTAACCTTAACAAGGTATTGTCTTACTTATTTTTAAAATTATTTCTGTTTTATTTTATTTTCAAGGTTTATTTATTTTTGAGATAAGGAGAAAAAGAGGGTGCAGGCGGGGTGAGGAAGGCGCAGAGAGAGGGGGAGACAGAGGATCCACAGCAGGCTCCATGATGACAGCAGAGAGCCCGATGCAGGGCTCGAACCCAAGAGCTGTGAGATCATGACCTGATCATGACCGAAGTCAGATGCTTAACCAACTGAGCCACCCAGGCGCCCCTATTTATTTTTTTAAAGTTTATTTATTTTGAAAAAGAGAGCATGAGCGTGAGTGGGGGAGAGGCAGAGAGAAGGAAAGAGAGAATCCCAAGCAGGCTCCTCACTGATAGAGGGGCTTGAACTCATGAACTGTGAGATCATGAGCTGAGCCAAAACCAAGAGACAGACACCTAACCGCTTAACCGACTGAGCCACCCAGGCTCCCCTTACAAGGTATTGTTTTAAAGGCCACCCCCCACCCCCAATTCTGATGGGGGTGGGTTTGCACCCACTATTAACGACTGCTGATACCATCGAGACACCATTGCTTACTAGATGCCAGGCCCTGTTCTAAGCACTTCTTGCATATTCGACCTTAATCCTCATAACAACACACGGCATGGAATTGTCTTAGGCCCGCTTGACAAAGGAGAAAACGGACTCAGAGATGTTAAGCAACTCGCTCAAGGTCACACTGCTACTAACAGAGTGGCACCCCAACAGTTAGGAACCAGAACCCACACAACCCACTGAGATTGTGGGCTCCTGATGAGCACAGCTCAGCACGCTCTCAGAGAACTCTCCGTCCTTCCTCTGGCCCAGCTTTCTCTCCCAAACTCCAGATCCTCACACCCAGCCCCCTCCTGGATGTCTCCCCTGCCCCCACTGGACCTCAAATGCCCCAAGCATCTCAAAGACAAGGCGCCCAACCATGAGCTTGTTATCTGCCCCCCCAATCTCCCTCTCCTCCCCAAGTTCCCAGCTCAGTGAACCTGCAGGGCCTTCAGTAAAGGCCTCACCCAGTCGCTCCCAGGAACCCGGACCCCTTCCTCTTCCTCTTCCCCACCCCCACATCCAATAAATCATCCTGTCCTGATAAAGGTGCCTTCTGAATCGCTCCATGCTACTCCCCTATCTAAGACACCATCACCTCTCACCTGATTTCCTCCTCAATGGGCATCGTGGGTCCATCCGCTTCCCATAGCCACAGAATCCTCTTCTGGAAACATCTGATCATAGCACATTCCACACCCCCTACCCAAGCTTTAAATCTTTGGCGGCTCCCTTCTCCCTTCTGTGTTCTCAAAGTAAAGTCACAGCTATTTAAAACAGGGCATTAAAGGCCCTCTGATCTGCTGTATCTTGGAATACGTCAAGACCTCTGAGTCTTTACCCACACTATTCTTTTCTGCCCGGAGTGCTCTTTCTTCAGCTGGAAAACTCCTGTTCATTCCTCAAAACTCACTTCAGATAGCCCCTTCTTGGGCTCTTCTGGGACTCACCTCATTTTGACCCTTGAACTCTCCCTTGCCTCATATGGAAGCAGCTCATCCAACCTTGTAACTTCGGCTCAGAATTGTAGCTGCTTTAGATGAGCTGATGCTGGGCTCAACCACAGCAGTTCCTAAGGGATGGGCTCCCTCTTCCAAAAGCTCCTAGTCCCATAGGAAGCAGGGCAGCTTGGCTGAAAGTGCCTAGCCCAGTGTCTGGCACACAGTCGGCAATCAATAAGAGTCTAGTGAATTGCTCTGCATTCCCATGATGCAATCTGTTCCCCCAGGGACCATGAGCTTCTCAAGGGCAGGGCCCTGGCTGCAAGCTTGGCCCAAGCATACAGCAGTGTCAGTCATACGAGAAGGGACTGCCACTGCTGATTATGCACTGCCACACATCTCCCTTAGATTCTCACAACAGCCTTGGGACCAATCAAGGTTGGACGAGATGCCCCATTTCACAGGAGGGGAAAACTGAGACCTGGGAAGGAACAAGCTAGAAAGTGGAGAAACTGTGACATGTCTCAGCCTCTATCAAAGAGCTGTGGGGCCCACTTGAGGGTCCTCAACACTGAACTCCCAGTTAGGGCTGACGGAAGAGCTTACAGACCACAAATTGCCAGGGCCAGCATTTTGCTGCATATCAGTACAATTCCCAAGAAAAGCTCTTCAGTCATCTACTCTTACTGCAGCCATCCCTCTCCAACTGCTCCATCAGCCCCCAAATCAACACCCCCAACACCACCCCCATGCTCACAGTGTGAACAAGGCTGAACAGAGGAAAGGTCAGGAGCTGCAGGGCAAAGAGCAAGAAGGAAGGAATAATATTAAAACAATGCCCTCATTAAAGGAAAGAAAAAAGGGAAGAGGAAGAACAACTGGAAAAGAAAACAAAACTACAGACACATTTCAAATAATAAGGGGGAAACTGAGCCAGCCAAAAAGTGCAAGAAAGTGTGTGCAGGAGAGTGCAAAATTCTGTGGGTGTGCACATACACACGGTTCCTAGGGATGTGCAAAGAGGTGTTGTGAGGGCACAAGCAAACAGAGTGGTGCATGGCCATGCGAGCATGGTAGATTTCTGAGCTCCGGCTGCTGTGCAGGCCCAGGTGTGCAAGTGTGAGGGCAAGAAGGCAAGTGGATGCGCGGGGTGGAGGGGGGGGGGGGTGAGTGTAGGAATGATGGTAGAGGGGTGTGTGTGTGTGTGTGTGTGTGTGTGTGTGTGTGGCCTGTGCCTGAGGCTGCGGATGTTGGGGGCTGTGCTTGGGGAGTTACACCTTCTCCTTCTTGAAGCCTTAGGCTCATTCATATAATCAGTGAAAAACAGGGATTTTCTTGCTCCCTGAAGCAAGAGTTAATAAGGCGCCAAGCATAGAATTTTCTAAGATTTCCTCCCAGAACCCTCTTCTGGATCCCATCAGATCTCTGATGTCTCCCAAAGGATCTCTCAGCTGAGCTCTTCCCTTCCCGGGGGATCTCCCACCATTGAGGATCCCCCGGAAAGACCCTTCTGAATCTTTTTCTAGGCCTACCACCCCAGTGCACTTCCCAGGATTTTATGGCCAGATTCCACACCAGGTCACTCTGGATCCCTGCCCTTGTCTATTCAGGAGCCAAAGTGGAGCCTTCATCACCAACACTCAGCAGTCCAGCTTCCCAGGCTCTGCCTCGCTGCCCCCAGGGGAATCCAGAGAATCCCCTCCTGCTGGAGGGCTCCCAGCTCAGGTACAGGGCTCCCACCCCCAACCTGCTCCAACTTGGGGGGGTGCCCTGCACTGCGGGGGGGTGGATGTTGAAATGGGGAGAAAGGCTAGCCCCTCCCCCACCCTAGGGTGGAAAAACCAGAGAGGCAGCATTCCAGAGAAATGGGGAGGGGGCCTAGCAGAGGGCGCACAGAGATTATGGTCAAGTGGGAGACACCAGGAAAACCAATAAGAGACACGAGAGAGAGACCTGGAGAGAGAGACTCAGAGATGGGGGAGGGAGCACAGCGAGCCCTGGGAAGAAAAAACAGAGACCCAGGAAGAAAGAACAGGGAGACCCGAGGAGAGAGAACAGAGAGATCCGGCACGGGAGGACAGAGAGACCCGGGTAGAAAGAACAGAGAGACCCGGGAGAGAGAACGGCGAGACCCAGGGCGGGAGAACAGAGAGATCCGGGGAGGGAGCCACAGACAGCAGGAGAGACCCCGGGGCTGCGGGGGGTGAGACTGGGAGGCAGTGACACAGGGAGACAGAGATACAGAGACACTGAAGGGCACTGAGACCAAGGCACGGAGGAAAACAGAAAGCAGCTGAGACTGAAACGTGGGCACAGCGATGAGGACCGGGGCACACCAGGACGAGACGGGACGGGACGGGACGCGGGGCGGCGACTGAGTGAACTTTCCGGAGCCGGTCCGAGTGGACACGTCCTCACGGGACAGGTCGCTCCGGGGCCTTCAGGTCGTTGCACCAGGGTGGGGGTGGGCACAGTCCGCCAGGCCTCTCCCCTGCCCACGCCGGCGACCGAGGCTGGCGGGGCGGGGGGGGGGGGTCCAAACTCGCGCCCGGCAAACCCCGGGCCCGCACGTGCGCCAGGGCGGCGAGCGAGACGGGGGCGCGTCGGCTGCGGATCCCCTGCCGGCTGGGAGGGGGCGCCTGTGCGGCGGGGGCGGGGGCGCGGCCTGGACCCGCCCGGGGCTGGGGTAGCGGTGGGTGGCGGTGAGAGGTGGAGGGCCGCCCCCGGAGCGCGGCCGCGCCGGCGGGGGGAGACGAGGCGGAACCGAGAACGGGGAGCACAAATGCAAAGGGAAACTTTGCACTGGGGGCGCGCGGGCTGCGGCTCAGGTGCGGCGCGGAGGGCGGGGAGGAGGGGGGCGGCGAGGGGCGGCGAGGACCTAGCCAGCCGGCGGCGGTGGGGGGGGGCGCGTCTGCCGCGGGGTAAGCGCGGGGAGGAGCCGCCAGGCTCGGGGCGGGGGGGGGGGCGCCCAGCCGAGGCTGCGGGCGCGGCAGGTGGGGGCGCGGCCCGGCCTAAGCGGCGCCTCCAGCCCCGCTCGGAAGACGCGAGGAACGGGGAGAGGGCGGGGGGAGTGGGGAAGGAACGGATGCGAAGGGGACTGTAGGGGGGCCCGGGGGTCACTCACCGCCAATCCAGGGGCCGTCGGTCCGCATGTCCCCCCCCAACACACACAAGCCGCTGGGGCCGCTGATCCCGCTGCTCTTCTGCCGCCGCCGCCACCGCCGGGTCTTACTCCCGCCACCGCCGCCCGAGCCGGAGCCGGAGCCCGAGGTGGAGCAGGAGCAGGAGCCGGAGCCGGAGCCGGAGCCGGAGCCGGAGCCGGAGCCGGAGCCGCCGCCTCTGCCGACGCCGCCGCCACCGCTCCCGCCGCTCCCGCGCCAGCTCCAGCCGCGCGCCCCCGCTCGCGCCCGCGCCCGCGCCCCTGCCCCTGCCGTGCGCGTCCCCGGCGCCGCCCCTCCCCTCGTGCACTCTCGCTCGTAGAGCGGTGGAGCCGCGTAGGCCCAGCGAGGCCACAACCCAACCCTGAGTCTAAACGGACTGGAACTCCAATATTGGACCAGAACCTCAGTTGTGAGCAAGGACAGACCCAAACTCCCATACGAAGTCCGTATCCTACTAGTGCCTCCCAGTCCTTACTATGAACCGGATACTACTCTTGGACCCCATTTTCTTCCTCTGCAAATATGCCCCTGATACTGAGCCCAGACCCGTCTCCAAACTCAATATTGAGTCCAGACTCCTAATTCTGCTCCCACATTGGCCCAAGTAGTAATTTTAATCTACACCCGTATATTGGCCCCCAATACCGGTTCTGACTCTAAATCCCTCTATCATCTCTACCTACCTAAGCTTGATAAGGACACCAGCACTAACTCTGGGCCTTAAGTGGACTCCAGTTCTAATACTGAGCCCCAGATCCCTATATTAACCCTAAAGTCCAACAGTTACCTTGTTATGGGCCCCAGTACTTTTCTGAACCCCAAAACTTACATAAAACGCCAACACTGCACTCCCAGTCCCAGGTCAACACCAATACTTTCTGAATTGGGATTCCCAATTCCAGAATTGGGTTGGGTCATCAGAAAAGAACCCTACCACAGATGCTGACCTTAAACCCCACAAATCCTTGGGGCAACTTAGGACCCTAACTTGCCCCAACCGTAATTATCTTGGAATGCAAGATTAGTGAGACTGGCTTTGCAGAAACTCCGCACGAATCTTCATCCCCATGTTTGCCCTCCACTTATCTGACCTGATTTCAACCCCAGTTCCAACTGTGAACCTGAATCAAGTCTTTCATTGGCCCCTGAGTTCAAGACTTAATAATGTCACTCGAACCTGATGTAAAAAAAACTTTGGTATTGAGTTTCTGATTCCTCATACCAAAACTCAAATGCTGACCTTATAAATTTCTGGGCTAAACCCATAAATTACCTGAAGATTTATTCCAAGTCCTAACTCAGAGGGAGACTTGGTAAGCTCCACACCAAGAACCACACACACCAAAGTCCCCCCACCATCCTTGCCCACCATCTAGACCCACCCTCCCGGTCCATGCCACCACTATTTAAGAATCAGCCACACAACCCTCTCCTTCCCTGGGCAAGATGGCAACCTGCCCCTATTGCCCTAGCTCAGTTGAGGATCCCGATGAGATTTCTGATCTCCTATGGGTCTCCTTGATACCTTTGTGAGTTTGGAGGTCAGGTGAGAAATAAACAAAGCTTGGGGATTGCTGAGACACCTGGATTCAGGGATCAAAGAGTTAATGTGCAGGGCAGGTGTGGAAGAGGGGTTTAGAGATCTGGGCTGAGGGGTCAAGTTCTGGTTTATCACGTAATTCACTGCCTGCTTTTGCCCAGGGTTTGGATTCAGAAACAGTACATGTGCGCCCCCTGGTGTGTAAGAAGGGGATGGACTGGCTCTGGTGATTCTGGGCCAACAGATCCGGATGACAAATGGATCAAAAATGAATATTCCTAAACCAGTGGTTTTTCACCCATTGGTAATTTTGGTACCCTGTGGAGGAGGTATTGTAAGTTTCATGTATCTTTAGACATTTTTCTTGGTTTTCTGAGTTTGGAACCAGTTTAGTTTTTTGTTTTTGTTTTCTGAATTTAAAAACATATACTTTTTAGTCAATTATGCCTGCTCTTTGCTGACTTATGAACAGTCCTTCCCCTTGGCGTCAATGACCTATACCTTCCTCAAAGGCCTATTCCCTTTCTCAATCTCCTTTACCATCGCCTGCTTTTCCCAAGGTCTGTCCTAGGCCACCCTTTTTCCCTATCTGCCCCTTCTCCCTGGGCCATCTTGATCACTGCCAACTGTATGTTGATGACTTCCAAATCGATCTCCGGTTTGGGCCTCTCTTCTGAACTCAGTTCTCGTATAGCCAACAACCTTCTCCATAGCGCTCCCTGGATGTTCCTCAGGTAAACTGAATTCACTCTGTCTCCCACTGCAGATCTATTGACCACCACGTCTTCGTGTCATGCCATGGAATCCTTCATTCCATCACTGGGTGAGAAACACAGACACTTTCTCTCCTGCGTCCCCATCCAGTCACCAGTCCTACAAACCTTGAAAATAGAAAGGGACTAGAGGCCTTATATGTAGCTCTGTGAGGGACATAAGGGAGGGTGCAGGAGGAGAGAGAGAAAGATGAGGAAGGGGGAGGGAAGGAGCTGCAGGAGAGAGAGAGTTTATGATTTTTGGGGGTTTTGGTCCATACAAAACCAAGTTGGCCATCAAATCTCTTGCATATGGTGAAAAAATCACAGCCCTTAAGTCTTGCTCTTTCTTTTTTTTAATATTTATTTTTTTTAATGATTATTTTTGAGAGAGCGTGAGCAAGGGAGGGGCAGAGAAAGGGGGAGACAGAGAATTTGAAGCAGGCTCCTTGCTGTCAGCACAAAGCGCGATGTGGGGCTCACACCCACAAACCATGAGATCATGACCTAAGCTGAAGTCAGATGCTCAACCAACTGAGCCACCCAGGTGACCCAAGTCTTGCTCTTTTTTAAGTGCGTACCTTGGAACTTGTTTATAGCCATTGCTTCCTCTGGAAAGCCATTTTTTATGTGTACTTACTTATTTTGAGAATCCCAAGTAGGCTCTATAATAATAGCATTCAGAGCCCCATGCAGGGATCAAACTCATGAACCATGAGGTCATGACCTGAGCCAAAATCAAGAGTTGGAGGGATGCTTAACCCACTGAGCCACCAGGGGTCCCAACTTTTTTTTTTTTTTAATGTTCATTTATTTTTGGAGCGAGAGAGTGGAGGAGGGGCAGAGAGAGAGGGAGACAGAGGATCTAAAGAGGGCTCTGCGCTGACAGCAGAGAGCCTGATGCGGGACTCCTCACTCATGAACCGTGAGATCATGACTTGAGCCAAAGTTGAACCCTTAACCAACTGAGTCACCCAAGCACCCCTAGAAAGACATTCTTTTTTTTTTTTTTAATTTTTTAATGTTTATTTTTGAGAGAGAGAGAGACAGAGTACGAGCAGAAGAGGGGCAGAGAGAGAGAGAGGGATATACAGAATCAGAAGCAGGATCCAGGCTCTGAGCTGCCAGCACAGAGCCTGACATGGGGCTCGAACCCACGAACCATGACATCATGACTTGAGCTGAAGTTGGACGCTTAACCGACTGAGCCACCCAGGCTCCCCCCCCCCCCCCCCCCAGAAAGCCATTCTTAACCCCTGGCTGGGTTGAGGGCTTGCCCGCTGAAGCACTAAGCACTCAATATCACCACCCCACAAACTGTGGGTTCCTTGCAGGCAGGAGGGATGAGACTGTTGTCCACTGCCATATCCCTGTGTCTAGCACAGGGGCCTGACACACCTGACAAGAGGTGCTCAATACGTACTTGTTACAGGCATGGGAAGGTACATTTTCCTCTTCTGTGCTCAGGGATGCATCAGACATAAAGGACTAGGGAGGGAGAAGCTCCCTGACCAGGCCTCAGAGCTCATCCATACCTGGGGCTTCTGTAGGCCCAGCGTGTGAGGAAGAGGGGCTTATGATGTTTACTGCCATGCACACCTGCTAGCCCGGGCCTCACTAGGTCTGAAGCTCTGGCAGCCCAGCTCCCTCTGCCCAGCACAGCCTGGTCTGTGACCACGACGCTGGGAAGGTAGGTGGCCAAGGGCCCTCACACTCCTGTGGTCGAAGTCGGCAGCCCCCTCTCACCACCGTGCTGACCAGGCTCTTGCTTCAACCCCCACAAGGACGCAGTGGTCTTAGAACCTCGGCCCACTGGGATCCGGCCCCCTGCTCACCCACCTTTTGGTGCCACGTGTGGTCAAGTGTTGGCTGAGGCAGGGCACGAGAGTGCCTATGTGCAGGCTGCCTGGGCCTCACGTGAAACTGGACACAAGGCCAAGGTGGAGAAAGCAGAGGCCCAGGCCGCAGGGCCACACAGACAAGAGCTCAGGTGGCTCGGCCTGTGAGAGCATGACAGCTATGGAAGGAGAGGAGCCAAGGCTCTGTCCAGACTGCCAAACTCTGAGCACAGGGTCCATGTGGGACTGCCCTGCCGCCCCGCTCCTGGGCCTGGCGGGGAGGGACGTCCTTGTGCTCATCTGTGAAGGCCGAGTGGTACCACGTGGTAGTTCTGTGTCCGCTGTGTTCCAGCCCCAGGGTGCAGGGTGAGGGGAGAGCCAGATGTCAACTCCCACTCACTGTTCACCCTTTGTCCAGGTCCTGAGCCCACTGGACACACTCTTCAAACTCATGACGTAAATACATCTCTTAGTCAGTCTAAATCAAATTAAATTCAGCTTGAGTCCCCACCCAGCAGATCAGCAAGACGTCCGTTTCACTCGCAGCTCTCCTTCACCCCCCTCCAGTTGTCCAAGAATTCCAGGGGCTGCATAACCCCCAAAACGCTAAGTCTGTGCTCCACGGCTTTGCAGGGAAAGGCTGAGGTCTTTTCTAATGTTTATTTATTTATTTTAAGAGAAAGAGCAAGCACAAGCTGAGGGAGGGACAGAGAGAGGGAGAGAGAGAGAGAGAGACAGACAGACAGAGAGAGAGAGAGAGAATCCCAGGCAAGGTCCACCCTCAGCACAGAGCCTGATGTGGGGATCAATCCCATGAGCCCTGAAATGATGACCTGAGCCGAAATCGAGAGTAGGACGCTCAACCCACTGAGCCACCCAGGCGCCTAAGGTTGACGTCTTTTTGACGCCACTGATGTTGTTGTAGACTTCAGCCGTCACTGCCACGGGGCT
The DNA here is from genome assembly GCF_018350195.1 of Panthera tigris. Classification (NCBI taxonomy): domain Eukaryota; kingdom Metazoa; phylum Chordata; class Mammalia; order Carnivora; family Felidae; genus Panthera; species Panthera tigris. Next base: position 33,882,535 of record NC_056667.1, on the reverse strand, counting down.
CCACTATTCGGCCCTGTCTTCAGGGCCTCACTTGTCCGGCTTAGGCCTTGGTAAGGGGGCCCCTCACTCCCTCCATCCAGGCCCTTTCAAGGGGGCCTCTCCTCGAGGGCCACAACGTTGCAACCTCAAGTTCTTGGCATTTGGGGTGCTACCCAGGCACTTTCCTGGAGGTTGTGTCAGAGTGGTCTGGGGAATGCCTGACCCCTGGTCCTGTCTTCTGTGCTGGCCAATCAATACCCTGAGATACATGGTGTCCTCCCTTTTAGCCAGTCGGAAGGAGTTTAGTTTAGACTCCAGAACTGCAAAGCAGTCTGTTTACCCTCTCAGGTGTGGGGTGGGAGAAAAAAGGTGGAGGCCTCAAACACAAAGACCTGGCTAATGCCTTTCATTCCTTCCTGATGAGTCACTATAGGGGGGGCGGGGGAATAAGCCAGGGGTTCATTTTTCAGTAGAACACTCGGCTGAGGACTTCGCCTTAAGCTTCTCTGAGGAAACAGAAGCCACCAAAGGAAGACTCCATCATCCCCCCTCAACCGCTACCAAATCCATAGACCCAGACACTTCTATTCCTTCCTCTCTGTCTCCCTCCTGGTTCCAAGGAGGCTGCGCCCCACCATAGCAGGGGCTGACCCCCACCTGTGTGCAGGATGCTTTGGCTCCTCCAGGACTTTGTTAGTCTCCCCGCCCCCGCCACATTTTTTTCCCTTGTCATTTCCACCTGCTTGCAGTCAAGCTCAGGTCTCTCCCATCCTCAGAAAAATTCCTTGCTTTGACCCCACACTCCTTAGAGGGGGGACATTAACCATTTCTCCGCTCTCCTTCACAGCAAGCCCCAGAGTTGTTTATACACGAAGCTCCCACTCTTTCATCTCGTGGGCACACTCAGCCCACTGCAATCTCGCTTTCGGACCAACTCTCCACGGCGATTGCTCTTGACATGATGGCTATTCACCTCCATCTTGCCAAACCCGATGGCCTTGACTCTGTTTTCAGCTCAGTGGCCTTTGCTACCTCCTGCCATCCACCGGAGTCACTTCAGTATAAGTGCAGACAGGCCAGCTCCTTGACCTCATCACAATGGCCATCTTCCACAGGCCACTTAGGTCACCCATTCTCTCTCTCTCTCTCTCTCTCTCCTTTTTTTTTTTTAAGATTTTATTTTTACATAATCTTCACACCCAGCACGGGGCTCAAACTCACAACCCCGAGATCAAGCGTCTCATGTTGTACCAACTGAGCCAGTCAGGCGCCCCAGGCCACCCATTCTCACTGGGTCTTGTCCCCATCTCTGACCTCACCTCCGCTGTTCCCACCTTGCTCTTGTGACTTCGTGATAGCTCTTTGGTCTCCTCAGACACCACCCTTTTTGACCTGTTGGTGTTCTCCTAACACATCAGCTCTCTCCCTGTTTCACTTTTTTTCTTGGCCCTCTTAGATGCCAAGGCCCCAAATTTTAATAACACTTGACAATACCCCAAGTCCTTTGCCTCTTTGCTTTTTGATCATATGTGTTGGGCATCCCCCAACTCCGATGAACACTCCTATCTTCTTTCTTTCTTTCTTTCTTTCTTTCTTACAATTTTATTTTTAAGTAATCTCCACACTCAATGTGGGGCTTGAACTCACAACCCTGAGATCAAGAGTTGCGTGTTCTACCGACTGAGCCAGCCAGGTGCCCCTCCTGTGTGCCCTCTTGTGCTGTGCTCAAGCAGGCAAGTGACTCCACAGGTCAGCTTGACGTTCGCATAAATCATAGGCACTGGCTGCATGTTGGCCCTCGACACGGCTCTCTACCTATGCTCGGTGACGGCTACTTCCAGCCTTCCCCTTCCTCTTTCAGCCTCCCTCCAGCCCATTTCTTCCTCCGTGGCAGATGTGACTGTGCTGCTCCTTGACAGGAGTAGAGCCGCCAGACCAGAACTCCCCCACTCTCCATCCACAACCCACATCTCCCTACAGCTGCCCTCTCCCCTGCTACACTAGAGAAAGCCCCCCTCCTCCTACCTCAGGCTGGTTCTGCCCATCTTTGATTCCCTAGGCCCCACTCCTTCTCTGAGCGCCCTCCCAACTAGATCCTTCCTATCAACCTGACCCCTGCGACCTCCACCAGCTCCCTTCCCCACTGCTGGCCATTATGGGTTCCTGTTCACTCCAGCATTCAGTCAGATTTGACTTTCACCTCCCACAGCTCCCCCAAAACACGATATTGGACATATCACCTCTGTGTCTCACACTGGATGGGCTTTTAATTTTTTTTCAGTATTCATCTTATTAGACCTCTTGATTATGTCACTCTTAAAAAAAAAAAAAAAACACTAGCTTCTTTGACTCCCTGGACACTGTACTTTCCTGGTTTGTCTCTTAACTCCTTGATCTCCTCCTCAGGCTTCTCTGCAGGGTCACCTTCCCCCACGAAATGCTCATGTTCCTCAAGGCTGATTCCCAGGCCTTTCCCCTCTCTCACTGTGGAGTCTCCCTGGTGATCTCATCCATGCCTACAGCTTCGATTACCATGTATCTGCTGACAGTTCACACCTTTATGTCTCCAGCCCGGGGAAGCTCCTGTCTAAGCTCCTGACCAGCAGGTATCTGGCCAACCGCCTAGTCAACATCTCCACCTCGATGTCTCAAAGGCACCCATCCCCAGCATGTCCAAGATCTAACTTGTGACCCTCGCTTTCTCACCTCTCCGATGTTCTCTCAGTAAATGGCACCATTGTCCACCGAACAGGCAAGCCAGAGTCCTAGGAGCCACCTCCAAATCCTGCCAATTTTCCCTCCAAAGCATCTCTCCAACCTCCCTTCTTCTCTTCATCTCTACGGGTACTTCACTAGTCCCAGCTACCATTGCGTCTTGTCTGGATTCCTACAGTGGCTCCTAAGTGATCTCACTCCACCTGCTCTGCCCTTCTCCCGTCTTACCACGACACTCCCCTTTCAAGACCTTCTAATGGCTTCCTATTACTCCTGGGATAAAAAAGCCAGCTCCTTACCTTGTGCCGACTGCTCTCCTCTTGCCTACCGTCCAGTCTCATCCAGGATCATGCTTCCCCTTGTTCAGCTCCCTCCAGCTGTGCTGTCTTCCTTCCAGTTCCTCAAACACACAAGTACACCCCACCCCCAACCACCAGTCCATTCTTTCTAGAAGATTTCCCCACCCACCTTTTTTACCTTTTAGGTCATTTTTAGCCTTCCTTGACCCTTGGCCTAGGTCAGAGTTGTTTGTTAGACATTCTTACGGAGCCCTGTTTCCTCCATCAATAATGATGCATATATATCTGTCTGGGACCCCAGCTCTGTGTAGAAGGTGGGTGGAGTCCACGGGCATCTCAGGCAATGTGGGCAATGGGATTCAGAAGCGCGGTGAGAGCTTCTGGCTAGAGCCCTGGAGCTGCATAGGTGTATGTCGGGAACACCTCCAGTTTTCCAGGGAGGAAACCCGCGCCGCCAGTATCCCCAACGCCAGAGGCTGGACTGGCCCCCGTCAGGACAGACCAGACGCTGGGGGCAGCCTGGGATCTGGAGACATACGCACCTGGTCTGAGTTACTCCCATGGCACTTACTAGCCCCGTGGTCTTGAACAGATTACTTCTCTCAGCCTCAGTTTCCTCTTCTGTAAAAAGGGCACGCTACTTACTTTGCCAGCATTGTAAGAGTGGCATGAAATTGTGTTTCTAAAGAGCTTCACCAGAGCCTCACACCACAGGTTCTTGAAAATAGAAGCCATTTGATGATTATTGGAATTAGCATAATCAAGCCTCTAATAGCACCAGTTTGGAGGACTGTTTAAAAGCTAATCCCACTGGGCCCCATATCCTGGTAATCCTCAGCCACTATCTGAATGAGAGCTGGCTTCATCCTCCATCAACCTTCTTCTGCATTTCCTCTCCCCTGATCCAGCTCCCCACTGCTCCCTCCCCAACCTTCCCTGGAGCCCTCCGGAAGCCCTCAGCCCCCTTGGAGGTCCTTCTTCTAATTCCCGCCTAACTGAGGACCCAGCAACAGTCTCCAGGGCGGCTGCCATTCTCGACAGCTACAGAGTGAGGAGGCAGGGGCAGAGCCTTCCTCGTTCTCAAAAGCCACTCCCAGATCATTATTCCTTCAGCCTCACGGAAAAAAAGCCCTGCTCATTTAAGGCTCATGCCATCTGGCTCTTGCAATTCATTCATTCAACCAAGATTTATCGAGTGCTTTTTCCTCCTTCTCTCCCTTATCTTCTTTCAGGAAGGATTTTGGTGACTTGGAAAAAAACATGTAATGTAAGATGCCTAGAACCTAGTAGGACTCTGTGTTTGTGAATAAATGAATACATTTAGAAATATTATATAGATATCGACCTCTCCCCGATACCCGCTTCAGAGGTGGGTTTCGACGAACACAGAAGAGCGGAAGGCTTAGTCTTAGACCTCCCTTGAGTTGTTCCGTTGGGAGCTGGTCTGCCATTTTAAATGTCCTTCTAAGTTCTAAAGGGGATCACATCTCATAATGCTTGTCACCATCTGGAGCTTGGGATATAGATACCTCAAGAAAATGTTGCTCTCTCCCCATGAACCCCAGCAAAGAGATGCAGGAAAGCAGGACCCCTACCCCATTCACCACAGCACGTTCTTATTCTCCTCAAGACCATCATATGAGGCTGGGCTGCCAAATGTGACTTGCTTTAATGACGGGCAGGGCAGCTTAAGGAGAAATTATGATGCAGAAAGAGAAAATTACAGGTGGACAATAAGCCAGACTTTCCCAGAGATCAAAGGAAAAAATATCTCAAGGTTCAAATGTTAACTTGACTCTCGGTCCTCCATTCTACAAGCCACTTTCAGAAAATCCTTTCCTTCTTGGCCACATGGGGCAGTGGGGCAGCGGCGTTGGGGGGGGGGTGGTGGGGGGCGTCTATCTCTCTGGCTCCCTTCCCTTCCTCCATTCAGTTCCCCAAGTCAAGATAACTGAGGAGTCATGTCTGCAGCTTTATCAAGTTGGTCAGTAACATTCACGCTGACACCTCTTCCCAAAGATCATGCTTGGGGGGAAGGGTGTCGGCAGTCTACATCCCATCTTTCAAGGTGGGTTTCTTTTCTTTGAGGGCTTTCTTTTCGAGATTCAATATCTATACTGGTTTCCTTAAATGTTGAACTCGCTAAACAAACACATTGATACCCATAACTCAAAGACAGACGTTTCTTCTTATTCTAAAGCCATGTTGAGAAAGGAAATAATTCTTTTTTTTTTTATTTAAAAAAAATTTTTTTTTAACGCTTATTTATTTTTGAGACAGAGAGAGACAGAGCATGAACGGGGGAGGAGCAGAGAGAGAGGGAGACACAGAATCAGAAGCAGGCTCCAGGCTCTGAGCCATCAGCCCAGAGCCCGACGCGGGGCTCGAACTCATGGACCGCGAGATCGTGACCTGAGCTGAAGTCGGACGCTTAACCGACTGAGCCACCCAGGCCCCCCAGGAAATAATTCTTTAACTGCCTCATAATTAGCAGTGTGTCTTCCCTTTTCCCTGGGAATCAGTAAATCCGATTATTGTGGCAAGGGTAGAATGTCTGCTCCTTTCTTGATCCCCTTTGGGATTTGTTTGAATAAGAATATGGTCATAGTCCCTTTAATGACTTCTCAATGATTTTCACAAGAGAGGCTTTGATGGCTTGATTTTAGGAAGCCTCAATTACATTCTTGCCAAGAGCTAATATCAATTTGGGGGAAAGAGAAAGGGGATGACCTATTCTCCCAGTTAAATAAAATTTAGAGTAAGTGTATGAAGAAACTGAGAAAAAAAAAAAAAAAAAACCCAAGCAGTAATCAAGACGGTGTGATGCTGGCATAAAATATACAAACCAATGGAACAGAACTGAGAGTCCCGAAATAAACCCTTATTACATTTATGGTCAGTTGATTTTGACAGAGTGCCAAGGCAGTTTGATGAGGGTAAGCATAGTCTTTTCAACAAATGGTTCTGGGGCAATTGGATATCCACGTGCAAAAATATTAATTTAGACTCTTATCTCATGCCATACTCAAAAGTTAACTCAAAATGGGTCACAGATCTAACTGTAGGAGCTAAAACTATAACACTCTCAGAAGTAAACGTAGGGCGTGCCTGGGTTGGCACCTGACATTGATTTTAGCTCAGGTAGTGATCTCAGGGTCATGAGTTCAAGCTCCGAGTTAGGCTCCGCATTGGGCTCTGACCTGGGCATGAAGCCTACTTAAAAAACAAAATAAAATAAAAAGAAGAAAACATAGGAGTAAATCTTTGCGACCTTGGGCTAGGAAGCATTCTTAGGTATGACACCAAAAGCACAAGTAATAGAAGAGAAAATGATACATCAGGCTTCATAAAAATTAAAAACTTTTCATTTCAAAAAACACCATTAAGAAAGTGAAAACAAGGCTCAGACTAGGGGAAAATATCTGTAAAACTTATGTCTGATTAAAGGATTTGTATCCAGAATATACCACTCAGTGATTAGAAGACTAATAACTAAATTTAAAAGTGGACAAAGGGGGGCACCTGGGTGGCTCAGTCAGTTAAGCATCTGACTTCCGCTCAGGTCATGATCTCACAGTTCGTGAGTTTGAGCCCCGCATTGGGCTCTGTGCTGACAGCTCAGAGCCTGGAGCCTGCTTCGGATTCTGTGTCTCCCTCTGTCTCTGCCCCTGCCCCGCTCATGCTCTGTCTCTCTCCTTAAAAAATAAATAAAAACATTTAAATAAATAAATAAATAAATAAATAAAAGTGGGCAAAGGAATTGATTAGATATTCTGCCAAAGAAGATATATGAATGGCCAATAGGCGTGTGAAAAGACGCTCACCGTTAGCCGTTAGGCTCATGTGGATTAAAACCACAATGAGATACCACCGTGCGCCCACTAGGATGGCTATAATAAAAGAGGCATAACAAATGGTGATGAGGACGCAGAGAAAGAGGAGCCTTCATACCTCGCTGGTGGGAATGAGAAATGGTGCAGCTTGTGACACCAGTTTGGCAGATTCTTCACATAAATTTACCCTGTAACCCCGCAATCTTACTTGTAGGTACCTGCCTGGGAGGAAAGAAAACACACACGTCTATGCAAAGACTTCTGTATGGAAGTCCATAGTCGCAGTGTTCTCAATACTCAACTGTTTATCTCAATAAACTCAACTGTTTATCAACTGGCGGATGGATAAACAAAATGTAGTGTATATGTACTGTAGAATACTATTTGGCAATAAAAAGGATGGATTCTATGGATGAACTTCAAAAACATGCTCAGTGAAAGAAGCCAAACACAAAAAAATCACATATGATACGATTCCATTTATAGAAAATGCCCAGAAAAAGCACATCTACAGAAACAGAAAGTAGATTAGTGGTTGCCTGTGGGAACATGGAGCGGCTAGAAATGAGCACAAGGATTCTGTTTGGGGCGATGGAAATGTGTGTGGGATAGTTGCACAACTCGGCAAATGTACTAAAAATCATTGAAGGATGCGCTAAAAACAAAACAGACAAGCAAAAACAACAACAAGGTAGGAAAGAGACAAATGGAACTAAGGGCGATGTCAGTATCCATGACGAGTTCCATATTTGACTGAGCTTCCTGACAGCCAAAGGAAAAAGGAAACATAATTGAGAATGCAGTTCATAGTAGCTTTAGGATTCAGAACAAAACAAAACAAGTTGTTTAAGAGCAACCTTGCCTCTTCAGGACAATAGACCTGAGAAAATTTTTTCCTAGTGAGAAGACAGCACATGAGCTAGTGAACACCCCATGCACCATACTACTGTCGATTTAATTTTGAGATTTCTTTGACAGTTTCATGTGATGTCGTCACTGTCATTGCTGGAATCAGGCTAGAGTTGTGTCGTTCAATATGGTAGCCACCGTTTGCGTGTGGCTATTTAAATTCAAATTAATTAAACGTAAATACAATTAGAAATCAATTTCCTTAGGTACCCTAGCCACATTCCAAGTGCTCTGTAGCCACGTGGGATCATGGCTACCATATTGGATGGTGCACTTATAGAATATTTCCATCACTGCAGAAAGTTCTATTGGGTAGTACGAGGCCAGAGGGTCGTTTAGTGAAAGCAAATAAAAGTTTGAAGGTTGGAATGTTGGGGAAAGAGTGATTCTGTTCCAACCTTGGCAAGGGCAGAACTTTTTTTTTTATTTTAATAAAACTTTATTAAAGTTGTGAGCTTAACATTAAGTATTCAGGAAACCGTGTTTCTTACATAGAGAAGGTGAAAACATGAGGCAGAACAAGTATTCGATCTGCTTTCAATTTATTTTCATTCTTTATTTACTAAGTTTGTTTTCATGTTTATTTATTTGAGAGAGAGAGACAGAGAGAATATGAGAAGGGGTGGAGGAGGGACAGGGAGAGAGGGAGACACAGAACTTGAAGCAGGCTCAGGCTCCGCACTGTCAGCACGGAGCGGGACTCCAACCGACAAACTGTGAGATCATGACCTGAGCCAAAGTCAGACCCTTAACCGACTGAGCCACCCAGGTGCCCCTGATCTGCTTTCAATTTAATGGCAACAAACGGCCACTTGATCTGGGGATGGTCCAGATCTCTTCCCCTGTATATTCCACCTCTTTCTCTCCCCTCAGCCTAATCAGTTAAGGGTCAGTTCTCTGATGTAATCGTACCCAGTTTATTCACACAATGAAACATCTTATTAGCGAGTGCCAGATAATGACTGTTTGCCCCATCAGTATTTATGGACAACACACATGTTGAACAAGGGACAGGCCTCTTCAATCTACTCTAACTTCACAACACTGAGAAAGCGGGAGGGGAACGCAGAAAGATGGGTTGGGGGTAGGCGTGGAGATTTTTATCATAAAATGTTATCAATAGGACAGAGTTTGGCATAGAAATTTCTCAGCTTTTTCTAACTCGTCCATGGAGCAGTGGGGTAGGCAGAGGCCCACGAGGGGCACACTCGAGGAGCAACATTTGGTTAGTTTAGCCGCTTAGCTAATGACTGGGCTTTTGTTTTGCAAAGCTCCGTTTGGCTGCCTTCTCTTTTGCTGAGTGGAGTATTCAGGCTGCCGGAGTTTGATATGCAGAGCCGGGGAGGGCCAGAGCCCGTCTGGCCGGCAGAGGCGGAAGCATCAGTGGATGGGGGAGGAGAGGAAGAGCGTGTGATCTGCCCTGGGGGAGAGATGCTTCAGGGGCACGAGTCTGAGGGGATTCTGCCCTACAGAGGGTCGCGCAATCTGTTCTCCCAGTTCTCCAAGAAACTTTTGGTCACGCCGGAGTCAGGTTCGTATCTGGGGGGATTTCATGGTGTGTGACTTCAAGCAGTGGTCAAGGAGATTCAATGCAGGGGGTTTTGTCTGAGGTTTTTTCATTTTTAAATATTTATTTTGGGAAGAGCGCAAGTGGGGAAGGGGCAGAGAGAGAGGGGAACAGAGGATCCGAAGCGGGCTCTGTGCTGACAACCAGCGAGCCTGATGTGGGGCTCGAACTGACGAACTGCGAGATCGTGACCTGAGCCCAAGTCGGACACACTCAACCGACTGAGGCACCCAGGTGCCCGTGAGATTTTTTTTTACCTCACGGGTGATGGGTCTAAGGCTACATCTTGGATTAAACCATTCTTCTCAAACTCCAGAGAACAACCTCAGACTGCCAAGCTTGCAGATTTCCAGCACAAAGAAATGAAGATTGATCAGGACTGGGCTGTAATGAAACTTGGATTCCCATCTCAAAGTCAGGGGGAGATTGTGGAAACCGCTCTGAGATAGAAACAACAACTGTGGTAGTACTAGGTCTCTTTGGGGCCCGTATGTGCCTTCCTGAAGCATGGGACATACAGAGACCAGAGTGACAAAAGGGCCATGTGGCCACGTGACTCCTGACCCAAGAGTCAACAGCTCTTTCTGCATAATAGCACACAGCATCTTGGCCAGATGCCCAGAGGAGACCGATGAAAGTCTTTCTTTCTCGTAGATCCTCTAACCAACGGCTTAGCCCCGCCCCGACCCCTCCTCAGCTGGTGTGAAACCAAAGGGAACCAAACCCCTGACAGCTTGTACCAGAATCCACGGAGCCAGGCTCCTGCAGGAGGGAAGGAAAGGGATTCTGGGACACACATAGGTGGAGCTGAAGAAGAGAACAGGAGAGTTTGAGAGAAGTTTTTCCTCCCAGCATCGAGTGGGTGGGCATTTTCGATGCAGGCAGAGCCTGCGTGAAAAGCCCCTTGCTTACTGAGGTGCTGTTAGGGGTCCAGCCATTCCTAAAAACCGTTCTCTGGACACTCTTGTCCAGGTTGGAAAAAAGCTCAAGTCAGAAGTCAGCCACGATTTTGTACATTTTTTTCTGTGATTTAGGTATGTGTGTTTCTGGTTAATTGGTCACTTACAGTAAACAGTGCTTCTCCATCCCTTCCACATTTGGAGTGTGGTATTGGAGTGAAAAACACCCAGAATTATTGACCAAAGCAGGTCGGGAGTGGACCCAACCATGCCACTGAGGTGAGCCAGGTGGGTGCCCCATTGTGGCATCCGGGGGGCGGTGAGGAATATACTGAGGAGAAGTGGACATCCGGCAGGAGAAGGAAAAGAGAGGAGAGACCAGGTGGAGGCCACAGTGACGTCTGGCTCTGGAGCTGCTGGAGGGTGTAACTGCTGAGAACGGACGGTTCAACCACCCAGCCAGACAGTGTGGAGGGGTGGCAGCCTGGGCAGGGAGCTGTGTGGACACATTCGATCAGAACAAATCTTGAGCAGCAGCTGTAGTTATCGCTAAGAGGCATGTGATGACCCTTGGCCATTCTCCAAGACTCCTCCTTCTTTGGCTGTACCAAAAAAAAAAAAAAAAAGAGAATTAGTTGTCATGTGATGGGAATCACTAACTCTGTATATTTCAAGTTGTTAGCGCTTTCACTAACATCTATAATTGTCCGGGGGATGTAGTATACATTTTATTTTGTTTCGTAGGGAGGGAGAACCCAGTAACTCACATAGGTCCTTCCTATAGGAAAAGCTCTCAATCCATATAGTCAGGGATCTGGGTAGAGGGGATCAGGAGCTGGCAGGGCTGTGCACTCCGGCTGCACGCTCTGGAACTAGGAGAATGATGGTGGGATTAGGGTTGGGGCCTCTTGAGGCCTCCTGTAAGGTGGACCCAGGTTTAGATCTCCATTTGCCCCAACCCCATACACTCCCACTCTAACCAGTGGGCCTTAGGGGCAACGTAGAGCTCTAGGAATCAGTGTTGGGTCAGTGCCAGTGCCCAAGAATCTCTAAAATATGTGGCGTAGCCCCGAGCCCTGAAAGAGGTTAGGGTGTTCAGAACCCCAGGGATCAGCGAGTTTGTGCACCTGTATTCACTCTGCCGACGCATCTAGCCTTGGCCTCCCTCACCACTCCCTCCTGGCAGGTATATTAGTCAGGATTCTTTCCACTGCACGTGGCAAAGAAAAGAAGATTGGTGTGGCCTTGGGAAAGTTGAGTCAATGTGTCTATGCCTTGGGGCACCTGGCTGGCTCAGGCAGTAGAGCGTGCGACTCTTGATTTCTGGGTTGTGAGTTCCAGCCCCACATTGGGGAGAGAGATTACTTAAATTAAAAAAAATATATACTAGTAAAAAAGAACGATTCATTTACAGAAGGGAAAAGCCCATTGAGAAGTAATTGGCACGCATCACTGTACAAGTTTAAAGTATACATCATGATGGTTTGGTTTACATGTATTGTGAAATGATTACCATAATAGGGTCAGCTAACATTCATCTTCTCGTATACGTAAAATTTTTTTTTTTTAATGTTTATTTATTTTTGAGACAGAGAGAGACAGAGCATGAACAGGGGAGGGGCAGAGAGAGAGGGAGACACAGAATCTGAAACAGGCTCCAGGCTCTGAGCTGTCAGCCCAGAGCCCGATGCGGGGCTCGAACTCACGGACCGCGAGATCGTGACCTGAGCCAAAGTCGGCCGCTTAACCGACTGAGCCACCCAGGCGCCCCAAAATTTTTTCAAAAAGAGAGGAAAAAGGGGTGCCTGGGTGGCTCAGTCGGTTGGGTGTCTGACTTCGGCTCAGGTCATGATCTCGCAGTCCGTGAGTTCGAGCCCCGCATCGGGCTCTGGGCTGACAGCTCAGAGCCTGGAGCCTGTTTCGGAATCTATGTCTCCCTCTCTCTCTGACCCTCCCCTGCTCATGCTCTGTCTCTCTCTGTCTCAAAAATAAATAAATGTTAAAAAAATTAAAAAAAGAAAAGAGGAAGAAAGTTCTCTCCTTGTGATAAGAACTCACAACTTTCCTATGTATCATGCAACAATGTTAGCCATTGTGTTGCATTCTTTTTAAGTTTATTTATTTTTATTTTGAGAGAGAGAGAGACAGAGAGCAGTGGAGGGGCAGAGGGAGAGGGAGAGAGAGAGTCCCAAGCAGGCTCCATGCTGTCAGTGCAGAGCCTGATGCAGGGGCTCCAACTCACGAACCATGAGGTCATGACCTGAGCCATTAGCAAGGGTCAGAGGCCCAACCGACTGAGCCACTGAGGAGCCCCACTATTGTATGGTGCTTTAATGGGACTTTGCTGTAATCAGTACTTGCTTTTTTTGCATAACTTGTGTGAGGGGGAAAGAACTTACAACTACTTTTCCTAAATGCCTAGAAACTCTACCCTTCCTATACTGCTGGTTGGTTTAAATAAAACAAGACCGCTGAAGTCATACTCAGCAGGTTAAATATTACAAGATTGATGGAAAGTTCAATATCCTATAATAAACTTACAATGAGTAAATACAACTTTCTACAATAAACAAGCATCATAGTCTCAAGGTTAAGGGTTATAAAACAATAAACCATTGTAGTTAGAGTAGAATATTATAGGAGAGGTTCTTGCATACAAACTACTCAATATCATCACGACAAGACACAAAATAAGAATAAATGTAATTTGAAATAAGATCTAAACTCCATATGGTTAATATTCTCCTTCTCTCTCTTTCTGTTCCTTGTACCTTTTAACCCGCTCCTAGTCTTTGCCACACAAAAAATTATATCCCACCGATGCTTTGCATTCACAAAAGCTCTCATGCCAGGAACCTCTCATTCTCTTAAGATTCCTTATTTCTTGTTATTGAGACCTCTGGTTTCAACTACGATTCTAAACAAAGATGAAATAAGATTGGGGGCTTATAACATTTTACTTGAAGGATAGATACTCTGAAATGGCTGGGGCCGGGGGCTCAAGTCATGGTCATCAGAGTTATCTCTTTCTTTGTCTCTGCTCATTTCTGAACAGAAATGTCTGTTCATCTCTCAGCTCTATTTAATCTCTGATTGGATTGGCTTGTTGGCCTCATTTCTCTTCTCTTTTTTTTTTTTAATTTTTTTTTAATGTTTATTTATTTTTGAGACAGAGAGAGACAGAGTGCAAGTGGGGGAGGGGCAGAGAGACACAGAATCTGAAACAGACTCCAGGCTCTGAGCTGTCAGCACAGAGCCCGACGCGGGGCTTGAACCCACGAACCGTGAGATCATGACCTGAGCTGAAATCGGATGCTTAACCGACTGAGCCACCCAGGCGCCCCTCTTTTTTTTTTTTTTAAGTTTATTTATTTTGAGAGAGAGAGAAAGTCACAAGCAGGCCCCACGATTTTAGTGCAGAGCCCAATGTGGGGCCCGAACTCATGAACTGTGACATCATGACCTGAGCCAAAGTTGGATGCTTAACCAACTGAGCCACCTAGGTGCCCCAGCCTCATAATCTTCTAGTGTAGAATTTTTCTTCCATGGGGACAATGAGATAGCCCCAGACAGCTCCAGCTTGTACTTTCTGGGAATGAGTGTGTACTTTCTTGAGAGGTCTAACAGAAAACTCCCAGGGGAAGAATCAGGTAGGCCCAGCTTTGTGTGTGCCTATCCCTGAACTAATCACTAAGGCTAGAGAAATGGAATGGTCTGTAGGCCTCCTCGTCTTTGGGTTCTGGAGGTAGGGATCCAGTGGGGATCAGTGCCATCTACACCACATGGAATGAAGGAGGGACAGGACTCCAAAGGAAAAGATGCTACGCAGACAACTATGGTCTAAGACAAAAGGATAAAAGGTAGTGTTAGGTCATTAGGTCAATGGGGTTAATAAAATTATGATATTTGCTCATCAAAGCCCATCTGGCAGTGAGGCCCAGACTATAGAGTTAACAGACTATAGAGTTTTTAATGCTGGAAGTGGATTATCGAGGATATATTTAGGGAATATGGATATGGAGCGACCTTCCAGGGTGGGTTGCTACCTGTCTCACTTACTCGTGTCGAATTGGATATTAGAAGGAATGCCAGATGGGGTGGAGGCTCCTAGCGTGTAATTCCAGGATTGTTGTCATATACTCTGAGGCACAGCTGCTATGCTACAAGGGTCGCATCCTCGGGTCGCTGAGACCATCTTTAATGAGGGAGTGTAGGCCAACTGGACAGGCAAAGGGGTCCGGAAAAGAGGCTTGGCGGACAGCCTGGGGCAACCCTCTGAAGCTGTACTTGCAACCTTGAATTACATGACCCAAATCTACCTCCCAGCTGCATATGGAGGTGGGGAATGAGCAAAGAGCCTTACTAGGGAGTGAGCCGTTGTTGAGAGTAGGGGAAGAAGTGGGGCCTTTTGGCAGAAAGGATACAAAAGTCCTCCTATGGCCTGACCGCCCTGATTTTTGGCCATCGCGCTGGACTCTGTGCACCTCGTAAACGGACTGTGGAAGCAGTTGGTACCGTTCAGAAAGGCTGCCCTGTGGCACCGAGGTCCACGCCTGATGATTTCGGGCCTTGGGGAGGGAACAGATGCTGGGGCTAATTAGGGCACGGTTCCTCTGGCCCGAGATGGCCAGAGGAATAAAATGGGACACCTGCGCCCTGTGCATTACGTGGACAACACTCACTGCTCACCACCCAGCTTGTCAGGAGATGACTCAGAGTGGCACGCTCTTAGAAACCGTGTTTCGATTGTTGTCTTCTGAAACCCAACAGTCGAACTCAGGATGGCACCGCTCCTCCTGTGCCTGGGTATCCCACCAGGGATCAAGAAGCTTCCTCTGTGGCAGGGGTGTGCTGGGAGAGGTTCTCAGCTTACGCGTTTCCTGTTTTTAAACATCCTCACTCAGAAGCTGTGAGATTTTGAGAAAGGTTTTACCAACAGAATTGTAATGGCAAGGCTAGGACCGCTCTCCCAAAGGGACCTCGAGCCGAGGGATCTCACAGAACTTTATTAAGCGCGCCTGGAATGCTCTATCCACATCCCACACGGCAGCAGTGCTGGTGAGCGGCCACCCTAATCCCTACGCTGCCCTGGGAACGGTGCCACCGGCTATGCCCTCTCTATCGCGATAGCTGTCCTGGAGCCACGGCCACTATCGATCTAACTTGGGGCTTGACGACAAGGGGACACGCAGGGACAGTCTCACTCTGTATGCCACCAAGCTGAAGGATAAATTCCAGGTGGCTGATGTTTCGCCGCCACGGCAGCTTGGTTTCACGCTGCACGGAAAACGAGATCAGAGCCTGCCGAGCAGACATCTGTTGTTTTGGCCTGCTCAGCAGCCATCTACCCTCCTGGTGACCACACTCTGACTGTCACTTGGGAACCACGCCTCAGCCACGCTCAGCCTCTGTAGCTTGGGGGACAGGGGTGAGAGGAATGGACAACGCCATCAGGCAAGAATAGAGGTAGACTCCTGATGATACTGTTTAGGCCAGGGCTTGGCAAAGGTTTCCTATAAACGGTCAGTGGCAAATATTTTCACCTTTGCAGGCTATACCTGCAATGGGGAAGTTTCTTGCTAATTCACCACATACAGAGAGCCAGGGTTGCAAACTGGAGATTGGGTTTCATAATGGATCTGTTGGCCCCAGGTAGGCAAGAGACAGCTTAGCGCTAAAGGAAACCCCTTATCTGAGAGGGGACTGCTCAGGATCCCTGACCATTTATGACATGCAGCCAGAGGCCAGAGCGCTTAAGATCGTGAGCCCCACCAAGCTTCCGCCCAAGAGAGACCTGGAGGGATGGGAAAACACATATGAGGACATTGACTGTCACCCCCATGATCAGCCGAAGAGGAAATGTCCCCAGTGAAGCCAAGGAGGAGCCAGCCCTCTCCTTGAGAGGACCAGGTGGGAGACCAAGGGTGAGGAGGAGGATGGCAAGGTGGGCGTCTGGTGGTGCCCTTTGGAATGCGAGTCCAGTGAGGCCTTGATCCCAGGTCAGGGTGAACCGCTCATGACATGGGGGTGTGGCAAGCCCTCTCTACAACACTTAATCTGGAGACAGCAGAGGATAAGGAGGAAGAAAAGAGTATCATCGAGGGAAGGTGGTGGGTGGAACAGAGGGGCAAGTTTCAGCCCTCACGGGGCACAGAGGAATCCACCAGTCACTTGGCTGATGGACTGAGGTTGGTTTTGTCCAAGACAGACCCCACCTGTCTAGAGGCTGCCTGATCTGCGGGTCATGTGATATGCTCCAGGCTACCCTTTCTGTGGAAGGGATCTGTGTTCCTCCCATTATAAGGAAGCAGGAAACTCCAGCCTTGACAGACTTATAATTTTTTAGGGGGTTGAGTCTTTTCCTGGAGGGGCGAAGAGGTGGGAAGAGATACAGCTGAACTAGTTTGGGGTCCAGTCCTTCTTTGCCTGCTGGCTGAGCAGATGCCGGGGGAGCGACAGGGCACTTGGCCCCAAGGATGGGAGATGGGCTAGAGTAGGGGCTAGAACATGCCAGAGGAGTATGGCAGCACAGCAGTCTCTGCTATTAAGAGTTTGCACTAGAAGGTCATCAGAGAGAGGCTGTAGCCGGCAAGGTCAGCACTCAGCCCATAGTCCCCTCGATCGTTTTTCTGCACACCAGCTCCCGGAGGGCTTTCACACCCAGCAGCCTGCTGGAGCAGCCAGCCTGAGACTGGGCTCAGGCAAGGGCCTGGGGACTGACCTGGGGGCAGGGGCAGCCTTTACCAGTGACAGTGGGGCTCCCCTGCTCCCTGTCAGGACAATCCTGGGGGTGGCCCACACCACCTCCAAAGCCCACTGTGGGGTCAGATTACCCTCTGTGGGACTTGGCTCAATATTCCACTTCACTTGACCCCCTCTCAGCCTTCTCCCCTCCCGTCACCTGGCCCCACTCCTTTGGCCTGGGAGCTCTTAGATCACCGGAACACGTACCTTCCTTTTAGGGTTTGCTTCTGAGGAACCAGCCCAAGTGTCTGTGGTCCTGTGAGCTGACAGCTGTGACAGGGCCTCACAAAGGTGCCATTCCAGTGCTGAGTTAGTGACCCCAGGTCACCGGGGGTGGGGAGGCGCTCTCACACCTGTGCCAGGTCTCTGGGAACGTTTGGGGGAAGTTGTTTCACAAGGTGCACAGGCTCAGCTTTGAGAATCTGGAATGGTGAAGCCAGTCAGTGTGGGAAACCAGGCCTTCCTGAACAATTTTAGACCCTCCAGAATTCCAGCTTTTAGTGAGGAGCAAGAGAGGGAGGTTGGGGTCAGGGGACAGCCATCGGGAGGTGGTGGTGATGTGGGTCCAGTTCTCAACAGGTGAAGCCTGGGGAGGGGGGAGATAAGCCCCTCATCTGAGGGCCCCTCAGGCCTTAGACCTGGCTAGATACCACTCCCTACTTTGTCTTTGGAGTGATCCATTGGGATTACTGCGTCTCTCGGCACCTCTAAGGCCTCAGCAAATGTCCGGTGGTCTTAGGGACAACTCAGGACAGCCCCGGGCTTTGTGGCATAAAATCCTCCACTCTCTCCTGCCCCGTGAACATGTACGGAGCGAGGCAGTGAAGGGCATCTTTTAGCAGACTGCGTCCACTGGGAAAGAGCATGGCACACATTGCCTTTCTCCTGAGGAAGGGGGGCTGAAGAAGGCAGGGCATCCGCTCTGGTTGCTCGTTTTGGAGTGAGGGAGTGAGAGACAGAGCGGTAGGCTGGAAGAAGGGCTTTGCCTCCACCGCCGTCTCACAGTCCTCAGCTCCCAGGCGTCACCCAAAGGCTTTGGTAACCACTGAGGGTCGCTGGTGGGCCAGCTGGGGTCCGAGGAGAGGCCCTGGAGAGAAGATTAGGTAAAGAGCCAGGCTGGGGCTGGTGAGCACATCCTCAAGCAAAGCTTCAGGGGTGAAGGCGAGATTGGGGAGAAGAGGGAGAAGGGGACAGTGGGCTGGGCTTGAGCCCAACAAGACTAGGACACAAGCAAATAGCATACCTACAGCTCTTTACGAAAGACCACAAGCATCTGCCGAGCAGGAGACGGTGGGGAGGTGGACCAAGGCCTCCCAGGGAACGCTGGGTGAGTGGCCGGTAGCTTCTATCTGGCCATTGATGCCAGAGTTTTGCACACTGATTTTGAGAGAGAATGGGTAAGGAGGCTGGAGGCACCATGGAGAGAGAGCAAGGAAGAGAGGCTGCAGAGAGGGGAGGGATGTGGCGCAGGGGAAGGAGCACGTGGGGAGCATTAGGACGCCTCTGTCATCTCACAAACCCTCAGGAAAACCCACACTATCCATCGCTGCCTTGGGAGTTGGAATTCTGTTTTTCCAGGATGCAGAAACATAGAGGCACACAGGAACTGGCCTCTAGGCTGTCAGAGGAAGATCTATTCGGTCCACTCACATGCAGGCGACATGATAAGCCAGCGAAATCCAGAGAAGGTTCAAGTGGAGGCGTGAGAGAGGCCCCTGTGCTCAGAATCCCAATGAAGTCCTTCTGTTTCTGCTCCTCTGTTTTCCAGGACAAACACGACCCTCTGCAGCCCAGGAGAGGTGGTTAGCACAGGAGAATGGCTTTAGGACTCAGAGAAGGCTCCCAGCTCTCATCCAGCAGGATGGAGAGGGCAGGCTTTATTGCTTTGGAGACCACCTCCAACTGGCCAGGTCCTGGAACTAGACCTCCCTGGTTGGGGGACGTTTCAGGGGGCACATATCTGGGGAAAAGGGGGATTGGGGAGCCCATGTGCTTGCCCCGAATTTGATCCCCGGCCCATGAAGTATGAAGCCTTCAGAGCTACAGGGACTTCAGGAAAAAAATGAGGGACTCAATGGGACCCCAGGAAGTGTAAGTGATCCAGACCCCTGGCGAGTAGAAGAGGGACCCTCTCTCCATGGTTGTGTGAGCTTATCCCCCCCCCGCCACACACACACAGGACTCTCCTCTCCAGGGCTGGCCGTTTGGGGAGCAGGGAAGTCTTACGTGTGATGCTTGTGAGGGAAAAGGTGGAGACATCTACACTTTAGCAGCTATTGGGTCCCCAGTCGTATCAAAGACCGATAAGTCTGGCCCAAGGCAGATTATGCCTTCACCATGGGTCTGTTATTAAGGAAAGTTAAGATGGTTCTGAACAGAAAAATATCCCCTCTTGTTGCTGTCATCTGCCAAGCTTCTAGACCTGTTGTTCTCAAGGCGATCACACCCAACACACATTTCTCACAAATTGTTTCCTAACATCCCCTTCATTATCCTGAAATAAATGCATAGGTAATATCACCTACAGCATCATAGTTTCAGCCTTCCAAACCGTTCAAACGTCAAAAGTGTCTAAGTAAGGCCCCAAGAGTAACATAAAGGAGAAACACAGGGAGAATGAAGTGTGATGATGATGCACTTGTGGCTCAGTGTGTAAACGCTCAGGCATGACCGCCCCGAGGCCATAACGAAGGGGTCACTTCCCTTTATATGAATGTGGAAGTGCCGTGAGCACCGTGGCTACAAATGTAGTCTCTGGCGTGAAAATATCTCCAGGGACTTTGCTCTCAGTGGTTTTCCAAAATGGTGAGCAGGTATTGGAAAAGTTCTAAGCAAAACGAAGGCCAGCCTTCCCTCGACCTACTCTGGGTTTGCTCCATGTGTTGTCCACGAGGACAGTGAAGTCACTCAGGATACTGGCAGAACGTGGGGGTGTGGGGAGAGCTAAGCCATCATTTGGTCTTCATAAGATGAGGAAGAGTCTATAGGCGACCCCCCAGGAAGAGTTTAGAAAATGTATTGGAGTATTATAGTTTTTTGGGTTTTTTTAATTTTTTAATGTTTATTTTTAAGAGAGAGAGACAGAGAGCATGAGCAGGGGAGGGACAGAGAGAGGGGGAGACACAGAACCCCAAGCAGGCTGCAGGCTCTGAGCTGTCAGCACAGAGCCCGACGTGGGGCTCTAACCCACGAGCTGTGAGATCATGACCTGTGTCGAAGTCGGATGCCCAAGCGACGGAGCCGTCCAGACACCCCTGTTTATTTTTTTAATGTTTATTTATTTTTGAGAGAGAGCGAGAGAGAGACAGAGAGCGAGCATGAGTAGGGGAGGGGCAGAAAGGAGACAGAGAATCCCAAGTAGGCTCCTCCCTGTCAGCGCAGAGCCCAACTCAGGGCTCCAGCTCACGAACAGCAAGATCATGACCTGAGCGGAAAACGAGAGTCAGACTCTTAACTGACTGAGCCACCCAGGTGCCCCGTATTGGAGTATTTTTGCTTGTCTTCGCAGTGGGGGGGAGTCCTTGGCATTTTTTAGCGGTCAGGTGTAAGAGATGCTGCTGCTCTAGAAACTCAGGACAGTCTTGCACAGTGAAGAATCACCCTACACATTGTGCAACTTGGGACAAGCCCACTGGACTCTCCTGTAAGTGGGCGTCCTGTTCGTAATAATCTGAACCCAGCCCCTAACTCTGTGTTGCATGACAACGGAGCGTGCAGTGCCTTCAAAACAGTGTGGCCTGGGCCCCGTGGCCTCTGTATCGATGCAGCAAATGCAGAGGGCACTGCACTTGCACGCCGCGGGCTTCCGCCTGGGCCTGACTTTGGAACCCAGCCAGGGACCGGATATCTGGGTAGCCCCACTCTCCATGGAGAGCTAGCACCTCGCGCGTGAAATCAGACTGGGAGTTCTGCGGACCTGTACTGGTGAGTGCCCCCTCCCCCTGCCATCTCAGGTCCCACAACCTCCCCCTGTTCCCTCCTTTTCAGCCCTGCTGGCCTCCTCCCTCCAGCCCCACCTTCACAGACTCTGCTCTCCCTGCCCTGGTGGCCTGCAACTCCTCTGTGTTCTTTAGATGTCAGCTTAACTGACATCTAACTAGTAACTACTACTAACTCCTAACCACTAACTCCTAACCAGGTCTGATGACAGAGGTGCAACGTGGTTTGGCTGGGTCTGTGTAGCACTTCTCCAGTGCTACAGCACGAGGACAGCACGAGGTAACAGAGCTCCCCAGAGTTTCAAAGAGCCATCTGAAGCCAAAAGGTGGCTTTGTGTATCGCAGGCTCAAGGTTCCCTGGACTCCTCCATTGCCTATGCTCAGCATGAGGACAGCACCTTCAGGAAACAGCTACTAAGGGAAGGACAGAAGGGGCAGGCTGAGGGGGAGAGACGTGTGCAAGAGCCCTGGCTGCAGAAAGGGAAGAGTACCACAAAACCCATCCTGTGAGAAATGGGTAATTACTGCTTTTGGCCTTGGAGCACGTTTCTTTCTTCCTGTTGGTAACACCTGATACTCCTTTGGGGGGATCCCTCCTGAACTCTGAGATATCTTAGTGTGAAGGTCATGGTGCGCTGCCTACCTGACTTTCCCCAGACCCTCAGGGAGACCCTCACGGGGTCCTGCCCACCTGACTTCCACTCAGGCTTGGCCAATCAGAATTCCCCCTTTCTCTCCGATGCTGTGAGTGGTCAGGAAAGGCATGTGACCTAAGCTGGGCCAATCACCAGTTGTCTGGGTCTTGCAAACATGCAGACGGTGAGAGAAACAAAAGGGGGGAGTCGGTGGATTTGGAACTGGCAGCGTCGATCTCCCCTGGCAACACAGGGGCAATCCATCCAGGGCTGGAGAGGATGAGATGGGCACACAGAGGGGAGCAGAGGGCGTCTCGCTGGCGCGAAGGGCGCTCTGGATCCAGCTGTGCAGGGTGCGAGAGTGAGGTGATGAATCCACACCCCTCCCCTCTTCTCTTGCTATCACGAGTTTGAGATGGATTGTAGTGGAAAGAGTCCCAACGTCTACCGAGAACATTATGCCAGTCACCAAACCTGTACTGAGTGTCTGTCACATACCAGGCATTGTCGTTTACCCTAAAGCTATGAGAGTAAACAAGTAGATCTCATCCCTGCCCTCAGAGAGCTTCACCAGTTGGTGGGGGAAGCAGAATAAAAAGTCCACAGTCAATTATTTTACGTAGTAATTCGGAGAAGTGCTATGAAGAATACCTGTAGACTGGAGCTCCATAAGGGCGGGACCTTCGTCTTTGGTGTTCGCTGACGTATCTTCAGGCTCTAGAACAGTGGACACTGGATAAATGTTTACTGGAAAAAAATGAACAAAGGACAAAGTTCCGGACGTGGCAGAGAGGAGGTGTGGGAGTCCGGGAGAGTTTCCTCAGGAAGCGACATTGAAGCTGACCTCTAAAGAACACAGAGGAGTTGCAGGCCGCCAGGGAGCCAGGGCGGGGAGAGCAGAGTCTGTGAAGGTGGGGCTGGAGGGAGGAGGACAGCAGGGCTGGAGAGGAGGGAACAGGGGGAGGTAGTGGGACCTGAGATGGCGGGCGGAGGGCACTCACCAGAGGCTGCATTGGCCGCACTTGGGTTTTGGATCTTTTGCTGAGAGCAGTGGAGAGCTAGTGTTCAGAGTGGTGAACAGAGGGGTCAGGGTGCACGGCCTCCAGGGTCATAAATGAGGGTAGAGAACGAAAAAGGAATAGGGGCTCGAGTGAAAGGGGAGAGACTAGTTTGAAGGTTGCTGCATCCGCCCTAGAGCGGGATGATGGAGGGGAGGTCACAGCCAAGAGATATTTACAATCATTACAATCAAATAAACGGAAGTAATACTCCCATGTCCAGTGGAAGATGCCTTCCTATGCGGAAAAATGATGAGGTAAATAAATCAACGGGTTCCAGGGGAAAATTAATAAAGAATCATATAAGGGCATAACCTGGCAATGAAGGAATTATTTTTTTCTAAGACGGAAGGAAAATATTATACGGATCCATACATTAAGTCAGGTGACAAAGGGAAAATTTAGGCTTCGCCTCAGCATTTCTAAACTCGAGAAGACGGGAGCAGTGGTTATAGGTTTGAGAAAAAAAGATGGTGACACAAGAAATCTGTGCCCAACGAACTGTCATTCACGTGCACAAAGAACAGAAGTATATTCCAGATTTACAGAGAAGGACGTAGAAAAGAATGTACCACTCATGTGTTCTCTCCAAGTAAACAACTTGAGAACGCACTTCAGCTGCTCAAGAGATGAATTAAAATCAAGAACTTGAAAGTGGGAACATTATAATACTATAAAAGATTTAGTTGTAAGCATTAAAACCAACTAAATATATCATAAAGAATTGAACAGCAACAAAAAAGATAAATAAGGTTGAAATGCAAGTTGGATTTATAAACCCCATTACATTTTCAAAGACTGAGAAGCATGTGGGGAGAGGGCAAGGCAGGTGGAGGGAGCCGAAATCATCATCTGAGGCAGAGGAAGGGAGTTAGGAGAAATTGACTCTTCTCAACTTTTCTAATCAGGGAAATAAAGGTTTAAGAATATATCTGGTGATATAAAAGTCAATCACTAGTAAAATTAAAAACAGGATCACAACCTTTTAAACCATCGGAGGTGACAAAAGAAAACAGAATATTCTTTTTTTTTTTTTAATGTTTATTTATGAGAGAGAGAAAGAGTGTGTGTGTGCCCGTGCAGGAGGGACAGAGAGAAAAAGAGAGAGACAGAGAATCCCAAGCAGGCTTTCCTCTGCTAGCACAGAGGGGGCTCAAACTCACAAGCCATGAGATCACGACCCGAGCTGAAACCAAGAGCCAGACACTCAACTGACTGAGCCACTCAGGCACCCCAAAACCAGAACATCCTAAGGCTTTTTAAAAAGTAATCTCTATGCCCAACGTGGGGCTCGAACTCATCACCCTGAGACCAAGAGTCTCATGCTCTACTGACAGCCAGCTAGGTGCCCCCAGGACATTCTATAAAGCAAAAAAGCAGAAAGTAAAGGATTCCTAAGTAACAGGGGTAGAATGTGAAAAGAGATTTAAAAAAATAATCTGATACTAAGATTTCAAATGACTTCAACAAAACAGGGGACATAAGGGATAAGGAGTGGAGTTCAGGTATATTGTTTCAGTATTTAACAAAATAAGGATAACCACTAGAAGGGAAGAAACAGAATGCAGAACGTCCAGATCACAAAAGAATCAAAATTGTGCTATAAAGCCTCAAAAGGCAGGGAGAGGAAAAAGGAAATCAGAAGGCGTGATCGGTAGAAAATATAGAATAAAGCAGTAGGCACAAGTCCAAATACAACAGTAATTACAGTAAACTTATTTGCAAACGATACAATGGTCTCCCTAGGAAAGGAATGATAACTGTAAAACTATTAAAATCAAGAAAAATGTTCAGAAAGGATGCCAACACACCAAAATCAATAGTGTTTCTATTTGTCTGTAGCAATCAATTAACAACAATCACTTCAACATGCCTAGGAATAAACTTAAAAATAACGTGTGCAAGAGAAGCAAATGACAAACTACCCGGCAGAAAAATAAGCAAAGGTAACAGTCAGCTCACAGAAAAAGGAAAACGGTCAAAAACCGTAAAAACATGTTGAAGCTCACTAGTCATCAGAGATATGGAAGTGGAAACAATATTAATATCAAAAGTGAAAAATGATTCTTAATATTTCGTGATGATGATGGAGTGGAGAAACGTTCTCACGGGAGTAAAAATCGGTAAAGCCGTTTTGGTAGGGCAATTTGGGAATGTTTTACATTTAAATGCATGTGTCTTTCTGACCCAGCAAGTGTGCTTTCAAGAATCTATTCTACAGAAATATCTGCACTCATGCCAAGATACTCTTGCAGAATTATTTATAATAATCAAAAAGGAGGGAAACAAATACCCCAAAGTAGAGGAACAATCAATTAAATTACAATATATCCATATGTAAGAGAGTGCCAAGCAGCCGTCCCTCTTCTCTGCTTAGGTGGATTTAGTGTTTCACCTTGAAACAAGTCTCCTCCATTCAGGGAAGGAGAACCTTAGTGGTATCCATTATTTATGGGAGTGTGTGTTAGATCGGAGCCCCTTGCCCTGAGGGAATGGAGAGATGAAGCCTTCTGTGGCTTCGAAAAAGCAGGATTCTTACATATGCCCTTGGTATGGAGGCTTGGACTGTGAGGAGAGGGTAAAACTGATTTGCATCGGAAACCCCAGGCCTGTGAGGAGGAAGGGATGACGGTGATAACCCCCCCTTCTCTGATGTTTGACATTAGGGGAGACCTGACCTGGTCGGGTGGAGCACTGAAGTGTTGATGCACGTCTGCCGGTAGGAAGAAGACGATGGTTTCCGAGGGAGGGACTACCGTGAAGGCAGGTGGACTGCGGGCTTAAAATGAGTATCCAGGAGATCACAGGGAAAGCTGCCCTTTAGGTCAGGGTACCTCCGCATGGCATTGTTTTGGGGAAACCAGAGCTGGGTTTGCAGCTCTCCTGAGAAAGACCCAGGCCAACTAGTCCATCAACAGAGTAGAAAAGCATTCATTGGACTGTGGGGGCCGGGTTCAATGGGAACGCCGTGTGGTACCAACGGAAGAAAACACACTAGTGGTTTGAGGGGTCAAAATGCCTCCTTCCATGGAATGTCATGCAGAGATTGACAGCTACAGCGGCCTCCAAGGCCAGGGTCACCTGGCCCTCTGTAGCAGTCTGACTTAATATTCTATTACTGCTGCTTCTCTCACTCTGCTCTCTCACACAGCAGCCTCTTTATTGTTCCCCAAACATGCTAGCATGTTCCTGCTGAGACTTTGCTCCTGCTCCATCTCTGTCTGGAAAGTTCTTTTCTCCTACGGCCTCCCTTCTTACGAGTCTGCTCAGACATCACAGTGTGAGTGAGGCCTTCCTTGTTTATCCTTTGAAAAATTGCCAACTCCTGACCCACCCAGAGGGCCGAGACTCTCTATTGCCTCTCTCACTTGATTTCTCTCCACAGCACTTAACACGTTATTGTATGTATTGCTTGTTTCTGATCCATCGCCTCCCACCCTGCGGAAGCCAGTTTTGTGCATGTTTGGTTCACAGATTTGGTTGCCAGGACCTAGAATGGTGCCTGACACACAGCAAATGCTGTATGAATATGTGACGAAAGAATAAATAGGTACCTATAGAAAGACTCTGAAACACGCAGCAAGTGAACAAAATGCGGATTGTCAAATAACATGGATAGTGTCATATCATTCGTGTGTGTGTGTGTGTGTGTGTGTGTGTGTTTATAAAGGAGAAATATCAAACTATTATTGGAGAAGGGGATGAGATGTGAATAACTAGAAACAAGTAAAGTGATGGGGGCACCTAGGCGGCTTACTCGGTTAAGCACCCAACTCTGGCTCAGGTTATGATCTCACGGTTTGTGGGTTCGAACCCCGCTTAGGGTGAGCCCCACTTCTCTCTCTCCCTCTCTCTCTGCCCCTTGCTCCCTTATGCCCCCCCAAAAAAATGATGTATTTTTTAATTCCTTAAAAACTGATTTTTCCTTTGATGCTTCTGTACCATTTGACAATTTTTTAACATATGAGTATTTATTAGTTGTATAGTAAAATAGATAACAAATACTTTTTTATTTTTTTATTTTTTTTAAAATTTTTAAATTTTTTTTTTTTAACGTTTATTTATTTTTGAGACAGGGAGAGACAGCATGAACGGGGGAGGGTCAGAGAGAGAGGGAGACACAGAATCTGAAACAGGTTCCAGGCTCCGAGCTGTCAGCACAGAGCCCGACGCGGGGCTCGAACTCACGGACCGCGAGATCATGACCTGAGCCGAAGTCGGATGCTTAACCGACTGAGCCACCCAGGCGCCCCAATAAATACTTTTTTAAAGAATTTATTTTATTTTATTTATTTTTTAAATGTTTATTTTGAGAGAGAGTGTGTGAGTGCAAGTTGGGGAGTGGCAGAGACAGAGGGAGAGAGAATTCCAAGCAGACTCTGTGCTGTCAGCACAGAGCCCGACGCAGGGCTTGATCTCACAAAACATGAGATCGTAACCTGAGCCAAGACCAAGAGTGGGACACCCAACCAACTGAGTCACCCAGGCACCACAAAGATTTTATTTTATTTTTTAAAGTAACCTCTATAGCCGGGACACCTGGGTGTCTCAGTCAGTCTGGCGTCTAACTCTTGGTCTCTGCTCAGGACGTGATCTCGCGGTTCGTAAGAAAGAGACCTTCGTCGGGCTCTGTGCTGACAGGGTGGAGTCTGCTTGGGATTCTCTGCCTCCCTCTCTCTCTGCCCCTCCCTCGCTTGTGTGCGCGCATGCTCTCTCAAAGTAATAACTAAATAAATTTAAAAAACCAAAATAATCTCTACATCCAACATGGGGCTCAAATTCACAACCGTGAGATCCAGAGTTGCATGTTCTACCACCTGAGCCAGCCAGGCACCCGGATAATAAATACTTTTTATAACTAATATAAAAAGGTTAATAGTGCAGGAACAGAGTCCTAACTTTGGGTATTGGCAGTGTGGTCTACCACAGATTAGTCCTCTTGCAGATAAAAATGATAAACTCTCATCAAAATATTTTTAAAGATGCCTGGAAGGCACTGGAGAATGACAAAAAGCAGGCAGAAGCTTGAGGGGATTCGATTCTTGGAATAAGGCAACGTGTGGGTGAGATCCACATTTATATGGTTTCTCCTCAGAGAGTACTTCCCAGTTGTTGCAAAACATAGGGATAGAGAGAACACAGAAAGCTGTAGCCTGAGTAGTCACAGGACAGAGCTGGGGGCTGTCAGAGCAGCAGGACATTGAGGAGGGAAAACCAGAAAGGAGGGGGTTACAGAAGGGGCAGCACTAAAGCTATATATATGTTTTTCTAAAATCCTTGGCTGATCCCTAAACTACATGAGTGGAGAGACTCCAAAGAGATTAAGGGAGAAAAAACAGCTGGAAGCCTAAAAGAGCTGAACAGAGACTTCAATAGCTGCCTACTTCAGGAGAAGCAGTTCTTAAAAACAAGACAATAGGTCCCCAAATGGAGTCACTTATGCAAAGTCCCGCATGGCCAAAATGAGACTTAACTACAGTTGGAGCTTCTTCCGGAAACAGAATCTTAAACCAGCCAATCAGGTTGGGACTGGGGAGGTAACCTGTCTGATAGACCCCTGCCATCCCTCAAAGGAAAGTGACGTTGCCACAACCAACCTGCCGCTGGCTGTTATCATGTCCTTGTCCCACTCCCTTCTGCTGATAAAGGTAAAAAGCCGATAGAATCCAAAGAAGATATACGAATGGCCAATAAGCACAGAAAAAGATCTCAACATCATTCACCATCAGGGAAGTGCAAATCAAAAGCACAAAGAGATGCGCTCACTAGGATGGAACTTTATACTTTGCCAGTGGAATGTAAAACAGGTCACTTTGGAAAACAATACAGCAGTTCATCAAATGTTGAAATACGGAGTTACCATATGACCCCAACACGTAAACTCCTAGGTGACACTCAAGAAAAATGAAAGGACGTGACTCACACACACATGTTCGTGGCAGTATTATTCATTATAGCCCCAAAGTAGAAACAACTCAGTAGCCATCGACTGATGAGTGAAATTCGTATGTCCACGAAATGGAATAAAAGAAATGAAGTATTGATACGGGCTATAACATGGATGAATCTTGAAAACATTACGTTAAGTGACAGGAGCCGGACCCAAAAGGCCCCCATGATAAAACATTCTGTTTAAATTTTTTTTTTTTAATGTTTATTTATTTTTGAGACAGAGAGAGATAGAGCACGAACGGGGGAGGGTCAGGGGGAGGGAGACACAGAATCCGAAACAGGCTCCAGGCTCTGAGCCGTCAGCACAGAGCCCGTCGCAGGGCTTGAACTCACGGACCGTGAGATCATGACCCGAGCCGAAGTCGGCCGCCTAACCGACTGAGCCACCCAGGCGCCCCTAAAACATTCTGTTTATATGACATGTCCAGGATAGGCAAGTCTGTGGAGACAGTAAGTAGATTACTGGTTGACTAGGGCCTAGGAGGCGCTTGGCAGCAGAAAGAAGGGAAACTAGGGGGCATGAGGTGTTTTGGGTGGGATGATGATGATGTTTCAAAATTGATTGTGGTGATGGCTGCACAACTCTGTGAATACACCTAAACCATTGAATAGCATACTTGAAAATAGGCGCAGCAGTGCAATCTAAGACTAATTATTCCCCACTCCTGGGGCATTCTACAAAATGCTTGAATACTGTGCCTAGTATCTGGTGAATTTAGTTTTCTAGCCTAGCCTTGTGTGAGCGCCAGGCACTGTTCCCTCTAATCCTTTTGGATGATTCTTTCTCTAGCCTCAGAGGTTGTCCTCACACGCATGTGCCGACGGTGACTCTGTTGAATGCTGGAGCGGAGTCCTCTGTCAATCTTCAGGGTCTTCTCTTTGTGCAGCTCTCTACTCTCTCGTATTCTCTTCTATGAACTCTAGCTTCCTTGTCTCCAGACTCTCAGTTCCATCTTCTCAACTCAGGGCATCGCTCATGTTCTGCCCAAGTTCCCCCTATTTATGACATGACCTAGCAGCTCTCCCAAGGCGATAAGTTTGGACAATCATAGGATTTAAGTCATTTGTCTCCCATCTTGCAGGGATCACTATTTTTCTTTGCCTGATGTTGGCTGTCTTGAAAACTTCTGTCCCACGTATTTTGTTTATTTTCATTTGTTTGTTTCCAGTGAGAGGATAAATCTGGTCCCTGCTACTCTGTCTTGACTGGAAGGGTAAGAAATCGGTTATTGCTGTATCAATATTAGAAAAGGAATATTATCAGAGATAAAGATATCATTCTTTTTTTTTTTAAGTTTATTTGTTTCCTTTGAGAGACAGAGAGAGAGAGAGTACGAGTGGGGTAGAGGCAGAGAGAGAAGGAGAGAATCCTAAGCAGGCTCTGGGCCATCAATGCAGAGCCCAATGTGGGGGCTTGATCTCATAAACCATGAGATCATGACCTGAGCCCAAATCAAGAGTTGGACACTTAACCGACTGAGCCACCCAGGCACCCCAAGATATCACTTCTTAGTGATAAAAGGATCGGCCTTTCTTTTTATTTTATTTTATTTTTTTTTTTACTGTTTATTTTTCATTTTTGAGACAGAGACAGAGCATGAACAGGGGAGGGGCAGAGAGAGAGAGGAGACACAGAATCTGAAACGGGCTCCAGGCTCTGAGCTGTCAGAACAGAGCCAGACATGGGGCTCGAACCCATGAACTGTGAGATCATGACCTGAGCTGAAGTCGGATGCTTAACCTGAGCCACTCAGGCGCCCCAGGATCGGCCTTTCAAGAAAGAGGGTGAAATCTCCAGTGATTGTGGATTTGACTAGTTCTCTTGATAGTTCTATCAATTTTGCTTTATGTATCTGAAGCTCTGTTGTTAGCTGCTGTTATGGACTGAATGTTTGTGTCCCCCTCCCCAAATTTATATGTCGAAGCCTTAATCCACAAAGTGATGGTATTTGTAGGTAGAGCTTTTGGCAGATAATTAGGTTTAGATGAAGTCATGAGGGTGGGGCCCTCATGATGAAATTATTGTCCATATAAGAAGAGGAAGAGACACAGCTCTTCCTTTCTCAGCCATGTGAAGATACAGCAAGTCTGGCTGTTTGCAAGCCAGGAAGATGGCTCTCACTATGGACTGAATCTGCTCACGCTTTGATGCTGGACTTCACAGCCTCCAGAACTATGAGAAATAAATGTCTGTGGTTTAAGCCACCCAGTTGTAGTATTTTGTTATGGCAGCCTAAGCTGACTGATACAGGTACGTATACATATTTCACATTGTTGTCTCTTCTTGGTGATTGATCAAAGAAGCACTAAAAATAGTAAGGATACAGGGGCGCCTGGGTGGCTCAGTTGGTTAAGCATCTGACTTTAGCTCAGGTCATGATCTCATACTCTGTGAGTTCGAGCCCAGCGTCGAGCTCTGTGCTGACAACTCAGAGCCTGGAGCCTACTTCAGATTCTATGTCTCCCTCTCTCTCTGCCCCTCCCCTGGCTCGTGCTCTGTCTCTGTCTCAAAAATAAATAAAAACATTTTAAAAAAATTAAAAAAAATAGTAAGGATACAGAAAATTTAAACAAAATTATCAACCAATTTGACCTAATCGACATTTACAGAACACTGATTTCAAAACCTCAGAATACATTTTCTGTTCAAGTGCACAAGGAACTTTTACCAAAGTAGCCTATTTTCTAGGCAATAGGACAAGTCTCAGTGAATTTCGAAGGACTTAAACCATACAGAGTATGTTCTTTGATCACCATGGAATTAAGTTAAAAACAAAAATAAACGTAAAAGCTAGAAAACACCCAAACATTTAGATATTAGAGGACACACTTTTAACCTGTAGGTCAGTAAAAGATTACAAAGGATATGAAAAAATATTTTGAAGTGAGTGATGATGAAATTATACCATCTCGGGGCGCCTGGGTGGCTCGGTCGGTTAAGCATCCGACTTCGGCTCAAGTCATGATCTCACGGTCCGTGAGTTCGAGCCCCATGTCGGGCTCTGTGCTGACCACTCAGAGCCTGGAGCCTGTTTCAGATTCTGTGTCTCCCTCTCTCTCTGCCCCTCCCCTGTTCATGCTCTGTCTCTCTCTGTCTCAAAAATAAAAATAAACGTTAAAATTAAAAAAAAAAAAAGAAATTATACCATCTCAAAATTTGGGGAATGCAGCTAAAGCAACACTTAGAAGGACATTTATAGCTGTCAATGCTAATTCTAGAAAACAAAACAATTATCTAATTTTTCACCTTAAAATGTTAGGAAGAGAAGAGTCAATTAAACTCAAATAATAAAAGAGAAAGGAAATAAAAAAGAGGAAAGGAGAAAACAATGAAAGAGAAACAGGTAATACAGAAAAAAATCAACACACCCCGAATGAGTAAAAAGGGTAACTGATCAATGCAATAACATGGTTTGAATCTTAAAAGTATGTTAAGTAAAGAAGCCAGACTAAAAGAATACATACTGCATGATTCCACTTATATGGGGTTCTAGATCACGGCCCATTGGTCAAATCTGGCCCAATGCCTGCTTCTGGGTGACCTTGAGCTCAGAGCGGTTTTTGCATTTTTAGAAGATTGTAAAGGAAAAGGAGGAGACGTAGTAGTGACACAATCATAAGTGGCCCACAAAGCCTGAAATAGTTACCATTTGTCTCTTTACAGAAGAGTTTTCCAATGTACGAACCGGACAAACTGAGCTATGACAACAGATGTGAGAATAGTAGCTACCTCTGGGGGTGAGGGTGCGGGTGAGGGTGGGGGTGACTGGAACTGGGCATGGGCAGCTTTCCTATGTAATGGAAACGGTTAATATCTTGATTGCAATGATACTTGAACGTACATAAATTTTACCTCAATAGAAGAACCAGGAGGAGGTCCCGCCACCCCACCCATGTATTTCAGTCATTGGTTAAAATAAAAATGGATCTTTAAAACGTGTGTTTAACTCCCCCCTACCCTAATATCTTTTCTTCTAAGTGGGATTGATATTTGGAACAAAGAGCTTTCTTCTAGAGGTTCTCTTTGATATTTTCACTTGGGTGAGAGCCAATCAACTAAAAAACTGATTATAAGGCTTCAGAAATTATTTCCTTAAAATTGTGCTTCCCAAGTCACAGTTTAACATGGTTGAAAATGTAAATGTGTGGGTTTGCCTGGCTGGCTCAGTTAGAAGAGCATGTGACTCTTAATCTTGGGGTCATGAGTTTGAACCCCATGTTTGGTGTAGAGATTACTAAAAATAAGTAAGTAAGTAAATAAATAAATAAATAAATAAATAAGAAAATATAAATTTATGTTGTGAGAACTGCTGTTCTTTCTAAAGTCTGTCTATACGTGAATGGGGCTGAGCAGTGTGTGCTCTCTGCCTATTTTTAAACACACTGTAAATTATTTTGCAACATATTCCGTTTTCCATCCACTGGAATGAATTTGCCCGATGGAAAATTGACTTGGTCTTTAAACTGATATTAAATTCTGTTCCAGTATGATTTTTGGTTTTGAGAATCCAAAGTTATGAATTCTTCCTCCTTTGAAATTTATGATTTTTTTAAAATGCAAAATGATGCTGACCTGTGTTTGCTTCATCTGTATGTCAGAAGACCTGGCTCCCTCTTCCCTCTGATCAAGTGATAAAATTGGATTGTTAGAAAAAAACTTTGTAATATAGATTTTGAGATATGTGTGATTTATTCATAAAGCAATACACAGGAGCAAAAATCCCAGAGCCCCTAAAGGAGTCAATATTCTTACAATTTTTAATTTTGAGGATATTTCACTTAGAAGTAGGTTTCCATGAGTCTTTTAATGTCCTGCCCCAATGAGCAACAGGAAATAGGGATGAAATGTTTTAATTAATTAATTAATTAAAGTTTATTTATTTATTTCGAGAGAGAGAGCAAGCAGGGGAGAGGCAGAGAGAGAGTCTCAGTCAGGCTGTGCACTGTCAGTGGAGAGCCCGACGTGCAGCTCGATCCCACGGACTGTGAGATCATGACCTGAGCTGAAATCAAGAGTCAGAAGCTTAACCTACTGAGCCACCCAGGCACCCAGGATGAAATGCTTTAAAAGTTTAAAGGATACCACTTTTGTGACTGGCAAAGAGTTTGGACGGGAACCCTCTACGTGATGGCGGGATTCCTTGCACGTGAACTAGAGACATGACTGAACTGGAAAAATGCGACTAACAGAAAAAGACAATGAGGATACCCTGTCTCCAAACCTGGGGCCATCCTCACTTGGAAGTGATGCCCCATAACTTCGTGTTAAAAAAAACCCTCAAGCCTAAAACTTAGCTGAAGTGATTTTAAGTTTGTGGTGCCTCCAGTCAGTTGGCAGAAGCAAATATGGAAGAGGTCTCCATAGTGGGACACATTTTCACCGAGGCCTCACCTCCCACAGATACGTTTCCAAAGATATTATAAAAATTTTTTTAACGTTTATTTATTTTTGAGACACAGAGCATGAGTGGGGGAGGGGCAGAGAGAGAGGGAGATAGAATCCAAAGGAGGCTCCAGGCTCCGAGCTGTCAGCACAGAGCCCAACGTGGGGCTCAAACTCACGAACTGTGAGATCATGACCTGAGCCCAAGTCAGATGCTTAACCGACTGAGCCACCCAGGCACCCCTCCAATGATATTTTTAAGTAATCTTTACACCCAGCATTGGGCTTGAACTCGCAACCCTGAGATCAAGGGTCATATGCTCAACTGACTGAGCCAGCCAGGTGCCCCTGCATACATTTTTAAAAGCCCTCAAACATAGGAGGTAAGAAGACACTACGTGTGTATCAGCAGAAACAATGCATGGCAGAATCAGACCCATGCATCTGACAGCTACTAGAATGATCATACAGAGAATAGAATATATGAACTTAATCTCTTTAAAGAAATACAAAAGACATCAAAAGTTTGACAAGGGGGTAACAGACCATCAAGAAAGGATTAGGCAGAGTTGAAAAGAAACTAAACAGAACTTCTAGAAAGTAAACAGAACTTCTAGAAAGTAAAAGTAAAGTGGGAAGGAAGACTAAAGTCCAGAAATGGACCTGCCCGTATTGTGGTCAATTTGTTTTTTTTTACAAAGTTGCAAAGGCAAATGTGCAGAAAGGATGCTATTTTCAAAAAAACAGCGCTGGGACAATCGAATATTCACATGTGAAAACTGAACTTTGGCCCACCCCTTTCACTTTATACCAAAATTAACTCGAAATGGATTGTAGGCTCAATGTAAAACCTACCACTATAAAACTTCTTGAAGAAAACATGAAAGAAAATGACTGTGTCCTGGGAGTAGGCAAAGGCTTTTTTATATATGATGCCAAAAGCATGATTCATTTTTTAAAAACATAAATAAAAACTTTAATTAAAAAAGTCAGGCTTCATCAAAATGAAACATTTCTGCTCTGTGGAAGGCACTGTTGAAGAATGAAAAGTCAAGTCACAGACTGGGAGGAAATATTTGCAAAACACGTATGTGACAAAGGATATGTGTCTAGAATACATAAAAAAAAAACCAAACCTCTCAAAACTCAGTAATAACAAAATAGCTCAATTTAAAAGTAGGCAAATACTTTTAACAGACACTTCCCTCAAAAAGATATTTGGAGGGGCGCCTGGGTGTTTCAGTCGGTTAAGCGTCCGACTTCACCCCGGGTCACGATCTCACAGTCCATGAGTTCGAGCCCTGCATCGGGCTCTGGGCTGATGGCTCAGAGCCTGGAGCCTGCTTCGGATTCTGTGTCTCCCTCTCTCTCTGCCCCTCCCCCGTTCATGCTCTGTCTCTCTCTGTCTCAAAAATAAATAAACGTTAAAAAAAAATTAAAAAAAAAAGATATTTGGATAGCAAATCAGCAAATCAAAAGATGCTCGACATCATTAGGTCTTAGGGAAGAGCAAAGAAAAACACCGCCGGACACTGCCATGCATCTGTCAAGATGGTTCACGAAGCCAGGAGATCAGAGCTGACAGCAGTCAGTGGTGATGGTGAGACAGAGAGGCTGGGACTCTCCCAGGGCGCCTGCGAGCCTGCCGAAAAGGCAGAGCCACTCTGGGAAACAATTTGGTGGAGTGTCTCACAAAGTTAAACACATACTTAACATGTCTCTCAGCAATCACACACCTAGGTATTTTTCTGAGGAAAATGAAAACTTGTGTTTGCACTACAATCTATACACAAACGTTTACAGCCGCCTTACTCATGATTATGGAAAACTGGAAACTCAAATACCCATCAACCGGAGAACAAATCAACTGCAATACATCCGTACAATGTAATACAACGTAACATAGCCGTAAAAACCAACTAGCAACGCGCATTAGCAAGAATGAGTCTCACGCATTAATGTCAGGACAGAAAGCAAATCCCCAAAGAAAACATACAGTGTAATTTCACAACACAGGCTAAACTAAACAATGTGTAGTATTATATATAATATTACATAGTAAAATATATATAATAAAACTATTGGAGGACCTGGGTGGCTCGGCCGGTTAAGTGTCTGACTCTTGGTTTCAGCTCAGGTCATGATCTCATGGTCTGCGGGATCGAGCCCTGAGTCAGGCTCTGCACTGAAAGCACGGAACTTGCTTGGGACTCTCTCTAACCTC
Organism: Panthera tigris; assembly: GCF_018350195.1. Lineage (NCBI taxonomy): Eukaryota > Metazoa > Chordata > Mammalia > Carnivora > Felidae > Panthera > Panthera tigris. The sequence continues at coordinate 33,846,400 of NC_056667.1, read as the reverse complement.
GCTCTCTGCCCCTCCCCCCACTCGCTCAAACTCTCTCCCTCTCTCTCTCTCTCTCGAAATAAATAAACATTAAAAATAACACCGAGGCACGTGGGTGGTTCAGTTAAGCGTCCAATGTTGGCTCAGGTCATGATCTCACGGTTCGTGGGTTCGAGCCCCGTGTCGGGCTCTGTGCTGACGGCTCAGAGCCTGGAGTCTGCTTCGGAGTCTGTGTCTCCCTCTCTCTCTGCCCCTGCCCCGCTCATGCTCTCTCTCTCAAAAACAAATAAATATTTAAAAAATTAAAAAAAAATATATATAATAAAACTATAAAGAGAAGCAATGAAGTAATCAACACCTATTTGGGATAGCAATTACCTCTGGGTTCAGGGAGGACACATTTGCCTTCGAAAAGGGGCACATAAAAAACCTCAAAGGTTCGGGGCACCTGAGTGGCTCAGTCGGTTAAGCGTCCAACTTCAGGTCAGGTCATGATCTTGCTGCTTGTGGGTTGAAGCCCCAAGTTGGGCTCTCTGCTGACAGCTCAGAGCCTGGAGCCTGTTTCGGATTCTGTGTCCCCCCCCCCCCGCCTCCCCCCCCCCCCCAAATAAATAAAACATTGAAAACAAACAAACAAAAAAGAACCGTAGGCTTTAGTGGATCTGAAGGTTCTACTGTGCACAGTAGTAATTCTTCCACCAGAAAGCATGGCCACGGTGCTAATGAACTAGCAGCTGAAATGTACTCTGCTCATTTTAGGTTCCTCAGGTCACTACACAGCCAGGGAAGAGGTTCTCTAGCTGGCCTGGGGTAACTGTTCCTGGTCACCAGGGGGAGACTGCGTTGCTGCCCAGCAGGGGGCGAGGATACAAGGCTCTGGTCGGTGGAAAACTGAGAACACAGCTGCTACGGGAAGGAAGGTACGAGTCATTGCACCAGGTAGGGAAGCTCATCCCGTTGAGGTGCTGGAGGAGGACAAAGCGAACTTGGATGGAGCATTGGAAGCAGACCGCCCGGGATACGATTTAGGCCTTATGACGAGCTACAATCATGTGGACGGTAACAGCTATGCTTCTGTGACTTTACTGTCTGCCCCTGTTTGGTTTCTGTGGCTACCCGAGGAGTTATCACGAATACCACTCGTTAGCTCACATTCTGGAGGTCAGAGGTCACCACGTTCACCATGCCTGCCTGGGTTCTCAGCTCAAAAGGCCAATATCAGAGTTAGGTTGCATTCTCGTCTGGAGCTCAGGGTCCTCTCTCAGGTGCACATGGTTGTGGCAGAGTCCAGTTCCCTGTGGCCATAGAACTGAGGCCTCCATATATCCAGATCTTCTCCAGGAAGAGCTCTCACCCTTTCAAAAACTCATCTGATTAGGTCAGGCTCACCCGGGACAATCTCCCTTTCATAACTGGTTTGGGACCTTAATTATATCTGCAGAATCTCTTTATAGCAGTACCTAGATTAGGGCTTGGTTGAATATCCGCGAGAAGGTGTGCAAACACCAGGGAGCAGGAGTTGGAGAGGCCATTTCCAAATTCTGCTGACACACGCTCCTCACTTTCACCTGATTCCTTATCCAAAGAACATCAGTGGTAGTAAAGTTTTAGCTTTCAGGAGGGCTGATGCCGGGCTGAGATTGTCTCGTGGTAAAACAGTAGCCAATGGGATTTTGTGCATCCCGTTGACTGGGACGTTGAGTTTTTCACTCAGATGAAGGGTAAGCATGTATCCTGAGGGAGGAAGAGAGACGAACGGGGCCAGATACACTGTTTGTCCCTCCAGAGCTTATTTCCTCCTTGCTCACTGTCCAAGGAGGCGGGCCTATGTTGATTACATCAGCGGGTTCCCTTTGTTCTCTGGTGACGTGTGGTTGACCTAGGCCGGAGGGAAGCGGGAGATTTGAAGGGGAAAGGAGAGCAAGGTCAGGGTGTGCATTTCTCAGGCTTCCACTCTACAGGCTGCTTCAAGCTGTCAGTGTCCTTCAACTGAGGGCTTCTGCAACTTGGAAGGCGGCTATCTCTACATGACCTTTCCGCCAGATTGGAGTCACCACCCCCCCAAACCTTTCACCTTTTCGGGCCTAGGGACGGTGGCAGAGCTGCTGGCACCAGCCCTACCTTGCTGAGCTATCTCAGGTATCTCCCCTACACCCTGCCCACACCTTCCTAAATAGTGCCTTTAAAGAAAACCTCTTGAATTATCCTAATTTGAATGTGCCATCTGTTTTCTGTTTGGACTCTGACTGATACAAAAACCCATCAAGAGATAGACACAGGAGTGTGGGACAGATGGAGATACAAATATTACTTTTATGACTACCACAACCGAGGCTGGACAATATGGCTTAGGTCTGCGAGGCAAGCAGGTTTGCTGATGGCCCGCCCTCGGGGGGACCGGCCCTGGGACACCGGTGGCCTGGGCAGACTGGGATGTGTGCTTTCTCACAGACAACAGGGAGGAAGAGACTGAGCTGAGCAATTTGGCTACTCCTTCGGGCCCAAGTTACCAAGCACATGAGTCACTCCTTCCAGTGGGGAAGACAGAGAAGGTGGGACAGGAGGCCCGGAGCCTTCCCCATGGAGGGCAGGCCTCCTTCTACACAGGAACAGGAAGCTCCGTGAAAGGCAGGACTCCTAAATGTTGCTTTAAATAAAGTGAGAGATAAGCAAAAAACCTGAAGACATAATATCTGGACTTTCTATAAAGAACACCTACAAATCGACGCATTAGGACACTGGGAATCCGGTTGAGAAGTGGACAGAGGCTACCGATAAGCAATTCACAGAAGAGGGAATAACAATGGCAAAGAAACATCTGGAAAGATCTTTGATCTCAGTAATAATCAAGGACTTGAGTTTTTAAATGTTTCTTCCCTTTCAGGTTGGCAAAAATCTTAAAAACTGATATTCTGGGGCACCTGGGTGGCTCAGTCGGTCGAGCATCCGACTTCAGCTCAGGTCATGATCTCGCGGATCGTGAGATCGAGCCCTGCGTCGCGCTCTGTGCTGACAGCTCAGAGCCTGGAGCCTGCTTCAGATTCTGTATCCCCCTCTCTCTCTGTCCCACCCCTGCTTGTGCTCTGTCTCTCTCTTTCAAAAAATGAATAAACATAAAAAATTAAAAAAAAACTGATATTCTTGAGTGTTGATGAAGATGGAGGGGAACAGGTTCTCTAACAGACTGTCAGAAGGAATGTGAATTGAGAAAGCCCTTCAAAGAGTAATTTAGTGGTGAATTAGAGCTTTAAATGTACATGTCCTCTGACACCACAAGTCCACTTACGGGATAGATGCAAGAAAAATATTCATATTTGTACACAAGCAAAAAAAACCCAACCCATATACAAGCATGTTTATTGTTTGTAATAGTGACGATTTGGAGGCAATCTTGTCCATCAAGAGGGGAATGATAAAAATCTTCATATTTGGGGGCACCAGGCTGTCTCAGTTGGAAGAGCATGTGACTCTTGATCTCATGGTCATGAGCTCAAGCCCCACATGGGGTGTAGATTACTTAAATGAAAACAGAAAAACAAAAAACCTTCATATTTGGGTGGGGGTGCCTAGCTGGCTCTGTCGATAGAACATGTGACTCTTTTTTTTTTTTTAAGTTTATGTATTTATTTTTGGGAGCAAGAGTGCATGTGCGTGAGTGGGAAGGGGCATAGAGAGGGACAGACAGAACCCCAAGGAGGCTCTGTGCTGTCAGCACAGAGACCAATGAGGGGCTTAAACTCCTGAACCATGAGATCATGACCTGAGCTGAGATAAAGAGTCAGATGCTTAACCCACTGAGCTACCCAGGTGCCCTGAACATGTGACTCTTAATCTAGGGGTTGAGTTTGAGCCCCACGTTGCGTATGGAGATTACCTAATAATGAAATCTTAAAAAAACAAACAAAAAAAACTTCATATTTTGGAATCAAATGCTGTTGAAAGAATGGCCAGAGAAAGGGGAAGAGAACAGTAAGGTAAACGGAGTTTATTCATATTTTCCTAAAAAATGACTTCCTACATATATTGGATTATATACTGGAAAAAAACAAGCTGCAAAAAATATACACATAACACCATGAGTAGAATTCATGTGTGTAAAAATTAAAAATTAAACAAGGGAAGGACAGGATTTTGTAGTCAGAGTTGCTGAGATTTTTCAAAAATCCAAATGTAAAAAACACTTTTTTGAATATTCACACCTGTACCCTTTGAGTCACATATAGACTGGTTGTATTTAACCAAGTTTAAAGTTTGCACGTGGATGGGTGTGTAATTAGTTAAGGCTGTCAAGGCCTTGTGTGTTACTGATAGCATGCATATGTAAGAGAAGGGCACAAGAAAGCGTCTGGGTGTGATCCAACCACCAGTAATAGAATAGAAACTAGGGGTACCTGGGTGGCTCAGTTGGTTAAGTGTCCAACCTTGGATCAGGTCATGATCTCAGGGTTTGTGAGTTCGAGCCCTGCATCGGGCTCTGACTGGTGGCGTGGAGCCTGCTTGGGATTCTCTCTCTTTCTCTCTCTCTGACCCTTCCGGACTTGCACTCTCTCTCTCTCTCTTTCAAAATAAATAAATCAACTTAAAAAAAAAAAGAAAGAAACTAAAGGGTCAGTTATAGGACTCCCCTTTGAAAGATAAGGGTCTATAACACGAAACAGCAAATATTATAATACTCTTCCAAGAATATTATATGATCACTCATGCAAACAAGTTTCATAAAATGATTCAATGCTGTTTTGTATAATGATGTTATTCAATGTACTGTGTATACGAGATGATTCTATTTAAATGTGCTGAAGTTTTAGCGATAGAGTCCTAATGTAAATGTACCACGGATATTTCTCTATGATGTGCTTGGATACAATAGAAAACTATGAAAGAAAAATTTTTACCAAAGATTTAGTTTCCTTCTTGACACAGTCACAAGCAATCATAAATCTGTGTGATATGGATTGTTGCTGGCATACTGAATAAAGCAGGAAAGTTAAGTTCCAAAGCCTTAGCAATACAGACTCAATGGCTCAAAAAAAAAATAATAGAGTAACACTTGAATATCGATATTCTTAAATCTAGGCACGGTTGGATGTGAAAACACATAACATGATATGTGGAGCCCAATATGACCATACCGTGTAAAAGTGATATAAAGACCAGTAGCTCGAAAAAGAAAGTTAAATAGAAATGAAGATGCTCTTGTATTAGAACAAGGTAGGAAAGAGCTTAATGAAGATTGGGTGAAATCGGGGCGCCTGGGTGGCTCTGTCGGTTAAGCCTCTGACTTCGGCTCAGGTCATGATCTCAGTTTGTGAGTTCAAGCCCCACGTCAGGCTGACAGCTCAGAGCCTGGAGCCTGCTTCGGATTCTGTCTCCCTCGCTCTCTGCCCCTCCCCTGCTCGTGCTCTGTCTCTCTCAAAAAATAAATAAAAAACAACAAAAAATTAAAAAAAAAAAAGATTGGGTGAAATAAAAAACATCAGCATAAACTCATGACTTTGAAAGATTAAGACTCTGATACAGGCTATATGAAATTATATAAATTTAGAAAATGCTATAAATACATAGTCCCAGTACCCAGAGAAGCAAGTATTTCCTGAAATGTGCACTATTCTGGATCTTGGGATGAAAGAAGCAAGTTAGTCCTGGGATACCTTGTTTTTAGAAAGAGTTAAGATGAAGTAGAAAGACCAGCCTGGTTGATTCCCTTACAGTTCCCAAGCGCTGAACATAATGCCTCTTGGTTTTTCTTTGCTACTTTGCTCTGTACGTTCGCTTTATCCTTTCTGGCGGGCTGTCCCCAGGAGCTATGGTTCCATTAGGAAGGAGAAAAGATGGAATAGAAGTTGGGTAGGTGACCTACAATGTCTGTAACAGGTTATATGGTTGATCCAACTTGGGTCAGGTGCCCATTCATTGACCAGCTCATGTGACTTGGAGGAGAGAATCATATCAAAAAAATGGCAGCACCCATTTATACCTTACGGGGAAGAAATGGTCAAAATTGTTCTGCCAAACCAAGGAACTCATCCCAGAAGAAGAAAGCCATCCTTTATTTGTTATCTATTGCTGCTAACAAATTACCTGAAAACTTAGTGTCTTGAAACAACGAACATCAAAGAGTTTCTATAGGTCAGGAATCCAGGTGTAGCTTAGCTGGTATCTCTGATTCAAACCTTATCTGTCACGAGGCTGCAATTAAGATATTATTGGAGGTACAGTCTTTAGGCTTAATGGCAGCAGACTTTCTTCCAAGCTCACTCACATGGCTGTTGGCAGGTCTCAGATCCTTGCTGGCTGTTAGCCAGAGACATTAGTCCCTTGACTTACAGCCCTTTCCATCAGGCAGCTCACAATCTGGCAGCTGGTTTTCTGCAGAGCGAGTGAGTAGAAGAGCGAGAAAGGGCACCCAAGACAGAAGCCACAGCCTTTTTATAACCGAATCTCTGAGGTGACATTGTACCACTTTTGCCGTATTGTTAGAAGTAAGTTGCTAGGTCCAGCCCGCATTCAAGGGGAGAGGGTGGGAAGACTGGGAGGCAGACATCATTGGGGGGGGGGCATTTTATAGGCTGTCTACCATAGGTTCTAAGCAGGTAACACAATAAAAGACCACTGCACGGAGCAGTGACACATTGAATCCAAAAAAGTGGTGATTATAGTCTATTACAAACAAGCTGAGTCTATAGAAAAAGGCTTGAGGGGCACCTGGGTGGCTCAGTTGGTTAAACATCTGATTGGTGGTTTCGACTCAGGTCATGATCTCAGGGTTGGTGGGATCAAGCCTGCTTGGGGTTCTCTCTCTCTGCCCCTCTCCTGCTCACACACACTATCTCTCAAGACAAATAAATACATTAAAAAAAAGAAAAAGAAAAAGCCTTGAGGTTATGATGATACTACCAGAAGGATGTTAATATAAAATGTGCTAACAGGTGGCAGTAATGCTTACAGAAGTTTTTAAAAAAATTTTTAATGTTTATTTATTTTTGAGAGAGAGAGAGACAGAGCGTGAGCAGGGGAGGGGCGGAGAGAAGGGGAGACACAGAATCCGAAGCAGCTCCAGGCTCTGAGCTGTCAGCACAGAGCCTGACTCGGGGCTCGAACTCACGGACCGTGAGATCATGACCTGAGCCGAAGTCGGATGCCTAACCCACTGAGCCACCCAGGCACCCCATGTGTACAGAGGTTCTTAAAAATTCATTTTTATTAAATCTGAAACATACAAAATGGTATTTATAAAATACAAGTGAGATATAAAGAATAGTGATAAAATGGAGGTGCGTAGATGCGTGATCATCTCAGCCAGTATAAGAGAAAGGGGATGGCCATTACTTCTGAAGCCTCCAATGAGCCCCTCTTGCCTCCGCGTCTGGGGTTCACCATCATCCTGTATTTTGTGATCATTATTCACTTGCCCGTCTTCACAGTTCTGCCACAGATGCTTGTATCCTTACACAAGATATTGTTTGGTTTTCCTTGCTTTTGACTTTATATAAATGGGATCACACTCTCTGTATTTTGCTTTTCACTCAAGATGATGTTTCTGAGATGTATCTAGCTGATATGTTCACACTGATGTTTCGAATTTGACCCGAACTTCTCCAAACTCTTCAGAGATCACTCGAATACAAGAGCAAACTCCATTTTATTATTTGAGCCACCAGCTTTCCCTTCACTTTTGCATACAACACTGGATGGCTATCCTGCAACTCACATGTATACGTATTAGTGGCCAATTGGGTTAGTTTTGTATTTTTGCTACATAAATAGTGCTGCCATGATCATCACTGGTTTCCTGGTCCACCCTTGCAAACATGTCTTCAGGGGATATACCTGGGAAAGGAACTGTGGGATCAAATGTATATAAAGGCTCAGCCTGAAGAGGTAATCCAGATTGTTTTCCAAAGTGATTGTAGTGATTCACACGTCTACCAGCAGTGAATAAATGTTTCAGTTGTTCCAAATCCAATCCGATATTTGGTAATGTCTGGCTTAGTATTTTTTGCAAACCTGGGGGTACCTGGGTGGCTCGGTCGGTTAAGCGTCCGACTTTGTCTCAGGTCATGGGGGTTCTCGAGTTAAAGCCCCAAGTCGGGTTCTCTAATGGCAGCTCAGAATCCACTTCAGACCCTCTGTCCCCCTCTCTCTCTGCCCCTCTCCCGCTTGCTCTCTCCCTCTCAAAATAAATAAACATTAAAAAAAATTGTTTTTGCCAACCCGGAAGGTGTAAAATGAGTTTCATTAAGGTTTGGATTTGTATTTCACAGCAGGTGTGTGTGTGCATGTGTATATAATTTTTTTAACCACACTGGCAAGTGCAATCCGGTGATCAAACAAGACTCTGAACTCTACACTCAAATTTTCGCCATCATCCATGTAACTATTTACAAATTGTTGTTACCTTAACTCATTGTCATACTGAGTTCTTTGGATAAAAGTTAGATGCATAGAGTCAAGATCTGTAATAATAACTTAGTGTAATACCTGTGTTGCAAAGTGGTATATGGTAGAAAGCCAAATGGTGAATAAAGAAAATAATTTTCATGGGCACCGTACTCCTTTTGCGTTTATTTTGATGTATCATAGGAAGGTGTTGAAGAGAATTAGAGGGGAAAAGGAGTCATACACCTCTAGTTTATACATCATTTCTGCTGCCCTAAACAGTATACATGCAAAGAAGGAGTGGACCACTGATGTTGCTCAAATTTTGTTCCTGGTTAGACCCCAGCAGGTGGGGCTTTTCACAGACTCAGAGAAGTGTTACAAAGAAGTGTTAAAAAGGAATTACTTTCCTTAGATGTTATTCTGTACGGTCAACATTGGACTGTAAACATGCTGGAGTTGGGACTGATTAAAATGTTAAACTTAGTGAGGTCACATCCTGATTGGACTATACCCGAGAAACACGTTTCAGGACAAGTCCAAGTTCCAAGCATAACAAATGGGCAAGAGATCAGGTGATCATAATAGCTGGTGGCAGTCCGTTCTTAGAGGCAGAGCTGAAGAAATAGAACTTGCTAGCCACATGGATTAACTCTGATGCTGGCCTGGACCCCAGGTGTCTGAGCGGGCCTGACTTGGGGTGGAGGCAAGCAATGACAGAACAGACAGTGGAGGTTGGGTGTGCCGAATGTTGTACTTGGAGCTTCCTTCTCTCAAAGCTAGCACAGAAAACAGACCAAGGTGACTTCCACTCATGTATTGTTGGAATATAACTTACAAAATATATATATTTTTAAATTTATTTATTTTAAGGAGGGAGGGAAGCGCAGAGAGGGTGGGAAAGAGAATCCTAAGCAGGTTCCACACTGTCTGCGCAGAACCCAACATGGGGCTTGAACCCATGAACCGTGAGATCGGGACCTGAGCAGAAATCCAGTCGGGTGCTTAACCGACTGAGCCATCCAGGAGCCCCTAAACTTACAGTTTTTAAAAGCATTTTAGCAGAGTATTGAGACCTTAATCACCTATTTGCTGACCATGTGAACCTGCCCAATCGTTTGGGTTACTGAGGATGAAATAAACGCATTCAAATTGTCTCAAGAAACATGAAGAGGCTACAAATACAAGAGCCCAGCTAAGAGTCAACATCCCAGCTTGGGAAGTGCACAGTCCCCCCGCAGCTGTGGGGTTGGCTAGCCTGGGGGACTCTACACAGAGGTTCTCAAGTTGCTACCTCTACCCATACTGTTCTAGTGCTTGCTTACCCTCATCTCTGAGCTAGCTTTCCACCTGACTCCTGCTTATTTTGTTTCTACAGCCACAATCATCTTCCGGCAAGACCACCTCTTAGTTGACTTTCTCCTACGAACCTTGAAGAAGAGAATCTGATTGGCCAGATCATCTTCCCAAACCAGGCAAGTAAGGGGTCTTAGACCAGCGGAAGCCTTGGCTGCACTTGGATCAGACGTCCTCCTGTGGCCCAATCAGCTAGGGATAAGGGGGAACTGCCCGTCCATAGCCCCTCAGTGCAGAGACCACTGGTGGGGCCAGTTTTCCTACAGGACTTTGGGCCGGCAAATACTGTAATGGACATTTCAAAGGAACCTAAGAAAAAGATTCAGAGATGGAACCAAGAGGTGCTTTAAAGTACTTTTACAGCATACGCACACACACAAATATTGAAAAGCCCTAATGACCATCAATAAAGGATAAATTCTGGGCTGCCTGGGTATGCGACAATGAGCAGCAAATGCAAGGACTTTTAAGGATATTGAAGAACACGGGAAATGCTCACAAAATCATATTAAATTAAAAAGCAGACCATAAAACTGTATGTACAGTATGATCAGAAGTCTCTAAGAAAAAAACCTGCACTTAGTTTATTTTTTAATCTGTAAGGGAGAGTTAATGGGTAGCGGTGCGCTGACTGGTGATTTAAATGCCCCCGATTTGGTCTTGTAGCCCTCAAACACTGCGTAAAGAACAGATACAGTGTTTATAATGAGGGAAAATACTAAGTCTTTGCTAAAGTTCACGTTTCTCGAATTTAACTGGGCCCTCTCGCCCCTCTCCGCCAGCTCTCGGCCCAGGAGTCCCAGGCCCAGCCTGCCCCGCGCAGCTGGGGGGCTGTCCCGCCCACGCCCGGACCCAGCTCCTTCCGCTCGGCCCTCTGGCCTCTCCCCGCCTTTCCCCTTCTCCGGTCTCGAAAAACGTCACTTTTCTGGACCATCCGCGGTCTTTCCCCGCTCGCTGCTTTTCTAACCTGAAAAGGCAGGCGCGGACGGCTGGTGGCTCGGCTCGCGGCGCCAGCGCGCCCCCGCTCGGTCGGCCTCCCGACACGCGCCCGCCCCGCCCCCGCCCCGCCCGCTTCCGCCTTCCGGCCCCGGACTCTGCCCCGCGAGCGTGTCCCCTGGCCGCTATGGCTCCGCTCCGCTTCTCGGCCAACGTGTCGTGGCTGTTCCCCGAGCTCCCCGGCCTCCCCGCGCGGCTCCGGGCGGCGGGCAGCTCGGGCTTCGAGGCCGCCGAGGTCGCCTGGCCGTACTCGGAGTCGCCCGAGTCGCTGGCGCGCGCGGCGCGGGAAGCGGGCCTGCGGCTGGTGCTGATCAACACGCCCCCCGGTGCGCCGCGGGGCCGAACCGGGGCGGCGGTCGGGGGGGGAGGGGGACGGGGACGGGGAGCGCCGGGGACGCTAGCCGCAGCTGACGCCCGTTCTCTCCTCAGGGGACCGAGAGAAAGGGGAGATGGGGCTGGGGGCCGTTCCCGGGAGGCAAGCGGCCTTCCGAGAGGGGCTGGAGCAGGCGGTGCTGTACGCCAAGGCTCTGGGCTGTCCCAGGTATCCTATGCTCTTCTCCTCCACCCCCCTCCCCTTCTTGCCCTGTCTCCTCCCAGACCCTGCCTCACGTTTGGGGTCTGGGAGAACAGGACGCCAGGTCAGAGAGCTCGGAGTCCGAGCGCACTGGCCTTTCCACTCCTTCAGTCCTGGTCCTTTGTCAGTTGCCTTTGGATTTTATCTGTCGTGTGCGGTTCTCCTGTTTGCTACTCTTTCATCCTGGGATCCTGTGCTGGGGGCTGTCTGACCAGGGAGGTAGCCAGCTAAACATACAGAGATCCAGTTGAGGAAGGGTCAGTTCATGGCAGCTGTGGGAGCAGAGTAGGCACCTGTCTGGGATCAGAGGAAGCTTCTTACAGGTAGTGATGTTGAACAGGGTCTCTTGATGGAAGGAGCACTGGAGGCGAGGATGCAGCAGAGAGAGACTAGGGAAGGCTTCGTTTGCTCAGCAGAATTCCTAAGGTTGGAAATGTGACCTTTTGGAGTTGAGTGTGGCCGAGAAAGATCAGGTGGTAACAGGAGGAGGTAGAAGGCACACCATGGGGTTGATCAAATAAACACATCCCACCGAGTGCGAATGGGCTGAAGTGGAACTGGAAACGGGTCATTACTGGCGAGTGGTGGGGGCAGAAAGCAGAAGGGAAGAATCTAAGGAGCAGATGCAGGAAGTGGAGACAAGCAGCATGGAATACTCATGGGAAAGGGTCAAAATAATTTCTAGAAAGGGAGGCTGACACGTTTACAGCCTGAGGAGAGGACCACTGGAAAGGAGATGGACAGGGAGAGCCGAGTGAGAGGTCTCTGAAGCAGGAAGACGGGGTGTCTCTCAGAAGGCATCTGGGGAAGGGCACGGCCTCAGGCTGACCATGGAGTGTGAGGGTGCCGGAGGGCATCACTGCCAGGTGATCACTAGCAGGGGAGATGGGGGGAAGGCAGCTGGAGGAGATGCCCACAGGGAGCCAAAGGAGGGCCCTGCTTCCAGGACGGACTCCCCAGCCCCCACCAGTGCTGTCTCCCCCCAGGATTCACCTGATGGCTGGCCGAGTACCCCAGGGTGCTGACCGAGCAGCAGTCAGGAGTGAAATGGAGACAGTTTTTCTGGAGAACCTGAGGCACGCGGCTGGGGTTTTGGCTCAGGTGAGACCAAGAACAAACGGACACACGATACTTACACGAATGCCCATGTGTGCAGAGGGGGCACACGGTGGGCAGAACAGATGAGGCACAAGGCCGGGCACTAGCCCAGCTCACAGGGAACGGGGAGGGGCTTCACCAGTGACTGACTGATGGGACACAGGTCCACCATGCTAGGAGAGCCTCGTGGGACTGCTGGAGCCCATCAATACCCGCAGCACTGACCCTCAGTACTTCCTGGACACGCCCCAGCAGGGTAGGACTGCAGCCTTGTGCCCCCTCCAGTCCCATGTGATCCTTGTGCTCTCCTTGTGTCTCACGACCCCCTCCCCACTTTCTCTCCCAGCGGCAGCCATCTTACAGAAGGTCGGAAGACCCAACCTCCAGTTACAGATGGTGAGTGGAAGAAAGGGAGTGCTTCACAGAAGGCCCGTGTTCTCCACATCTGGGAAGAATGGGGTGAGGGAAAGGGCCCTGCAGGGCCTCTGACTGTAGTAATCTCTACGCAGGACATATTCCACTGGCAGATCATGGATGGCAACCTGACAGGAAACATCCGGGAGTTCCTACCCCTTGTTGGTGAGAGGGGTCTCTTGGCTCCTTGTTGTCTGCTGTGTTACTCCCTCTATCCTCCCACCCCTTCAGACCCTCGCATCTGTCCCTCGGGCCCCAGCTGGAGCGTGGGCCCCACATCTGCCCACATCTGTCTCCAGGGCACGTGCAGGTGGCACAGGTCCCGGGCCGGGGGGAACCTGACAGCCCTGGAGAGCTGAACTTCCCCTATCTATTCCAACTGCTGGAGGATGAAGGCTACAAGGGCTTTGTGGGCTGCGAGTACCAGCCTCAAGGTGAGGGGGTGCTGGGGCTCCAGGCCTAGGGCTGGGGAACGGAGCTCTGAGGGATAGTTAGCAGTCATGGCTGTTTTTCTCCCCACGGGTCGAGATGCCACGGCCTCCCTCTCTCCTCAGGAGACACAGCAGAGGGCCTGAAATGGCTTCGTTCCTACTGGGATAGGCGGGGCCGCCCACAGGCTGGCCAGTGAGGTCCTGCCCGGCACCCACCTGCCTCTGTGGGACAGTGCACCAAGCATCCCAAATCTCCTGAATTAAAAGACCACCTGCTGAACGTTTTCCTCTGTGTGTTATTGGGTCGGGGGAGGACACACGGTGTCTAAACTTCTGTCTCCCTGGGTTACTTCCCTCCTGTTGAGAAGGGACGTACAGCTCACACTCAAGTCCTCCAGTCCGTTGTGCCAGTGTCGCTGTGGAGATGGGGGTTTTCGAGCCCACCTCTTCATTAACACACCAGAAACCACGGGTCCGAGAGCAATGGGGCTTGCCTGTGGTCACAGGGGCTTCAGAAGCAGAGCTGGGATGGGAACCAAGTTGTCGTTATCTCAACAACAATGTTCGGCGATGCCGTTCACGTGGGAAATGAAGACCAGAGGGCTCAAAATGCAGGGAGGCTGAAAGCAATCAAAGACTTGGGAGGCAGCATTCAGGCAGAGGAGCTCTCAGGGGTGAGTGCTTGGCACCTGGTGTGAATTCCTGGGACTCCCCCAGGGCAGCAGGCAGGTGGAGTCCCTTTCTGGGGAGGGTCCAGGGGCCTGAGAGGAGATGGGCACCTCAGGGAACTGACCTGACCCTCTGGAGCCCTGGGCCGGTCACCCTGGCAGGTGCTCAGCGGGGCAGCTCCTACTGCTAGGCTGCGACTCAGGCCCCTGAGATCTAGTCACAAAGCCTTCGGTGTCTGTCAGTGTCTGGGCCCAGAAGGGCTGGTCAGTCCTGCTTCAAGTGGACAGTCTCACAGATCCATGGTTTGAGTAAGGATGACATTCACTGGTCTGGGCCTCACAGGAGGCGGGTCCAGAGGGTGAAGCAAGCTGTGTTGATGACGGACTCCAGGTGGTGGTAGGTGGAGACCAGCTGGGCAGGAGGGCTCTCACTGTCCTGGGGCTGCACCGGGAAGGGCTCTCGGAAAACCACTGTCAGAGACTGTGGGGAACATGGTGGGGGTGCCATGGTGAGTGGAGGGCAGAGTGGGTACCGGGGGCAGGGCTCCCCAGCCTCAGCAGGCTCCGGGCAGAGCCTCCCACTGGGCTGACGCAAAGCCCCTCCCCCCTGTGCTCACCGTCTTTCCCAAGTGGGAATCCAGAAACACCAGCACAAAACAGTCTGTGAACTTCTGATTCAGCACAACCTGCAATGAAAGACAAAGTGAGGTGGGGAGTGAGGTCTGTCTCACCTGAGGCAGCATCCCTCTTCCTCGAGGGCATTCTGGAAGTGGGACCCATTTGAGGAAGGCCTGCGTCCATCACCAAACCTGCGCCCACCCGCATTCCACAGTCACCCAGGACCTTGTCTCTAAACTGAACCTCAGTCCTCGTCCTCACTGACTCCCAGTCAGCCTGACCGGAAGTCTGTTTCAGAGGTCATCTACCGAGAGGCCGCGCACAAAGCCGAAGTGTATCAATGAAGGAGAGTTCTCTACACTTGACACGACCCCTCCTTGCCTCCTGTCCTGGGTCTCGTATCTCTTTGACCTCCCCTGGGACTTACGTCTGTCTGTCCCTATGCTCAGCTCTGCAATCCCTTCCACATGATTCCTTCTACTCCCAGGCTTCAGTTCATGTAGATGCTGCCCAGGTCTCCCTCCTGGGCTCCAGTTCCTGGCATCCATATACCTTCTAGAATATGGTCCTGGGAGGGCCTCACGACTTCAGACTCCACTTGTCACCTGTCCCCCAAGGCTGCTCCTACTTCAGGCTCCCACCACCCGCAGAAGCACCCCATCTGCTCACACCCCCTGCACAACTGCAGCTAGACCAACTCACGTCCACATCCAAAGATGCCCCTTCCCACCCTGAAACTACCCTTCTCCACAAGCAGGGTTGCAGGACCCCTCTCTACAGACCAACTCCTACTTTTGAAGCCCTCTTCTGCACGTCTCCTCCCCAGAACCACTGCTTTTGTCAGGCCCACCTCTTCAGTCTCTTAATTCCCATGCTCTCGTGAACCCTTTTCTACCTGGCCCAGGCAGTGTTTTCAGTCTCTCACACGCCCCTGGGCATCGGGCTAGGAGGCACGTTCTGAGTCTGGGGTGGGGCCTGAGAGTTTGCATTCTGGCAAGCTCCCAGGTGCCATTGCTGCTGCCGGCCTGAGGACCACACTTTGGGTAACGGGGCTTTAAAGCTCCAGAGGCCCTTTCTGGGATTCCTGCCCCTAAGACCAACCACTGATGAAGTTCCAGAGCTTGGCCCTCGGGATCTCTAGCCAAAGGTTTGTGTTTTTGTGAGCTTTTGAGGACAGAGCTCTAGGCTGTTTTCACGAATCCCATGTTGAGGGTCAAGTGCTTGAAGGGTTTTACATGGATCCGGGTAGTCTCATTTCATCTAGGCCTCTTTCCAGAGCAGACCTTGTTCAGGCAGGCTGGGGCTCCTTCGGGGGACACCTGTCATCTCTCTGATGAGGACTTCCGCTGTGTCTCCCCTTTCAGGGGAGGATCAGGGAGACTTACCAGGTACTGAGTTCCCAAGTCTGGGCTCTGGAAATGGCGACAGCTCTGAGGAAAACGGCTTAGGAGAACCTTGATCAGGCTCTGGTACCAGGAGACCGTCATAGACAGGAAGCAGTCCTAGGGGAAGGTCCATGGGGCTGGATCTGCTGTCCCAGAGCCACCCGAGGCCTCTGCACCCTCTACCCTGGCTGCTGGTAGGATTCCTAGTATCCAAACCAGCCCCTTCCAGAATCCACAGCTGCTTACCAGCTGGGGGTCAATGTCCCCGATGGATTTGGCATGGACTGCTTCCAGTAGCTCCTCCAGCTCAGCCAGGGCCAGGCGCCCCCCTAGCCGTAGCCGGTCAGGCCCTGGAGGCTCCAGCAAAAAGAGGCGCTTCCAGAGGGTGTCCCGGCGGCAGTGCCCTCCGGCCAGCCGGACCAGCTGAGCCAGCCGTGCCCGTGCCACGCCTACCTCCGTAGCCAATGGGGGGAACAGGGGAGCTGGTCCAGAGGCCAGGCCAAGCCCTGAGGCCTCCCCGGGGCTACCAGCTGAGCTCCCGGGAGTTTCCGGCTCAGGGGGCAGTCTGGGTGGCTTCCGGAACCGGCGCATGTCGGCAGTGAGCCTGGGGAAGAGCTCTCGTTGGCTGGTGAGCACCACGAAGAACTGCAGCCTGGGGGGCGGGAGGGGTATGAATGTGGTGATCGCAACAGGAGACGCTCAGAGCAAGGGCACAGGGGAGCTGGACAACGAGCATAGTCAAGGTGGGGGATCTGCTGACCGCAGAACGTGCCGCTCAGCTTCTCCTTGCTCTTCAAAGGGTGCAGCACAGTGACACACAAGCAGAGACACATCAAAGTCATCCTGGTGACGAAGTCCCTCAGAGTCCAGGTAGGAGCCAGAGCTGTACAATGAGGGTGGGTGAGATGCCAACACTGAGGTTCTAATGAAGCCAACCCCCTCCTCCCTCCTGCTCGAGACTCTGTCTCCCTACTGCCAGGATGGCCTCGACCTCAGCTTCACCAGATCACATGCTGGTGCCCCCTTGCCACTCTACCTGTGCCACGCTGATACCAGGGCATATTCATTATGTTCTGGGCCTCCTGGCCGCGCCATCCGCAATGGCTTCATGTGGTAGGAGCTGGCATGGTCGGCCACGTAGTTATACAGCTGGTGGGCAGCAATGAGTGGTGTGGAAAGCTCCAGGGTCCCTGAGGGGCAAGTTACAGGAGATGCTGAGCCTGGGACAGACACACTGCATGGGTGGGGCAGGAGGTTAGAAGTCCCTAAGGCTCTGATCGACAAGTGGCCTGGCTCTGTTTTTCTGGGGAGCTCCTGTGGAACATCGAGATGGGACAAAAGTGGCTCGGGAGAGACAGAGGGCAGGGTACACATGACACAGGATCTAAGCTTTGATGTGAAACAGCGTGAAGAACTTAAGATAAAGACACAAACCAGAGACATGGGGACAGGGTCCAAGTGACCTGAGGCGATTAACAATACAGGACAGGAGGTGCAGAGACTAGGTCTGGCCCCAGGAAGTGGTCCCGTCGGCCCTGGCTTGGAGACACCCTGTGGTCTATTTCTGGTTCACTGGCTTGCCCTTGGGCACAGACCTTGGTAAATGTGATTACGACCAAAGTGGGGCCCATCAGGGTGGTGGGCCAGGAAGTGTCGCAGGAAGGTGGTGAGGTGGTAGCCATGTCGCAGCACTAGGTGGGCACCCAGGACGTGTTGGTGCACCAGGCGCAGGTGGAAGTCGTAGCTGAATGAGTGCACGTGCATCAGGTCCCGCACCTTGTCACATTCCTCAGTGAACAGCATGGACAGCTGGGGAGGTGGCGGCAGGGGACTGGGTCAGGATATGGCACACGGCCCAGCACATTCCCATTTCTCTCCCATCAATGGGAGGTTCAAGATTCACCCTGTTGCTGTGGGCCTGGGGGAACCCCGTCTGCCGGAGTTAACTTCTATGGGGAGCCCTCCTCATTACGTCCCCTGTTTCATACAGTATCGTGACTCTGTTGACGTGAAACCACGACCATTTTGATAGATGGGCCTTTTCACTCTATCCCAGATTCCAATAAAGTCTGAGGCAGATTCACTGACGCAAAAAATCCTTGTTCAGTGTCTTACTAGGTACTGTTCCGGGTGCTGGGGATACAGCGGGAAACAAGCAAACCCTACCTTCAAGAGCTCCCGTTCTAGTAAGTGGGTAGGTAGGATGATAACTGTTAGGCAGAATAAATGAGGAGGCAGTACGCTAGAAGGTGGGGTTGTGGAAAATCTAGTAAAGCAGCTGCAGTTTTAAACAGGGTGATCCGGGTAGGCCAGGTGTGTAATTTACTATTAGAAAGTCTTTCCCGGCCCCTCCCATCTCTCCAGCTTTACCTTCCCATCAAAGCACCGCTCTTCCCAGTACATCATACATTCTCTTCACACTTTTGTAACTGCTTGTTCTCTCTGCCTGGAATGCTGCTCTCCCTGCTCCCCAAATGTGGCTAACTCCTACTCAATCGTAAAGCTTCATCTGGGATATCCTGCGAAGGCTAGGCCGGGGTAGGCCTCCTCTAATTGATCTGCGAATGAATGAACCACAAACGGAGGAAGGAAGGAAGGCAGAGACACAGAGCTGGTGCTTCTCTTGGTGGAAATCACCATCACTGAGAGTGTTAGCGGCTGGATCTGCGGTGCTGGGATGGCAGAATCTACACGACCATTCCATCAGAAGCACTGGGCACAGGAGTTACTAGGAAAGGAAATAACTGGCTGTCAAAGAAGTGACAGCCTAGGGGCCAGGGGAGCTGTGTGATCTTGGCTGAGTCATGGTCTCTCAGCCTTAGTTTCCTCATGTACATGAATATAAAGTAAAGGTCTTTCTAAAGCTAGAGAGCTTGTGATAAACTGAAATAACCAAGGACTACGATTATCATGAGCACCAGAGAGGCGGCCGAAGAAATGTCACAGGATGCTCACGGAGGAGGGGAAGAGGAAGAAAGGAAGGTTCGGGGACACTGGTGTCTGGGACATCACTGATTTCACTGTTAGGAAGGCACACGATGATGTGTTACCTTAGGGCTCACGTCCCCCAGACCTAGATTCCAACCCCAGTACTGCCACCAACTAGCATGTGCCCAGGCAATTAATATCCATGCACATCGGTTTCCTCAAGTGTGCAGCAGGAGGAAAACTCTCCGCTGAGCACATACTCCACACTTAATAAACAACAGCAACAATAAAACAATTTACAAATCTAAGTAGGGTCAGAGATTACACAAGTAGGGGCAAAGCGAGCCAAACTGGATGGAAATCAGGGGCAGAGAAGCCACTTCAAGAAGGACTTCAAGAAGCTCGAGAGAGTCACGGGGGTGGGTCTTCCCCGCCAGTACAGCACTACACGGACAGCGTACCTGCTCGTCCAGAGCTCCCTTCATAGCGCTCTGGCCCAGGTAGGTTCCTGCACGTAAAGTCCCCACGCTTTTCTAGGTCACCTTATCTTGTGATGAGTGGACTAGGGATCCACACTCAAGTCAAAGGCAACCATCTATGGGCTGGACGTGAGCATTCCAGATATGAGGAGTCTGACTAGGCCCAGTCAGACCTTGATCTCAAACTAGATGAGAGGCACAGAGAAGGTACAGGCCCTCATATGACATGCCTGATGACCTGAAGGAGCTGAACTAACTCAAGTACAGAGGGCTTTAGGTCCCTGACCTCACTCAATCCTCTGACTCATTCTGAGCACTCCTGAGTTGTGTGGCCCTCACCGGTACAGGGCTCTGCCCCGAGGCCGACAGGGATGTAAATAACAACTAAGGGCCAGGGGTATGCTGTGTGGCTGGGAACTCTGGTCCTCACTCTAAGTGTTAGTGATGACACTGACAAAGTCTGGCTGTCTCCAGCTCTAGATTAGGCCAGGACTGCCCTTGGCACTGGCCTACCCATGTGTCAGGCTACCCACTATGTTCAAATGTGCTAGCTGACCATCTCTGGTTATGGCTTAACCACAGTGCCAGGCTCCTGTCAGTGCCAGACCAGCCACGGTGCTGGACTGCCTTCTGCCTCCAGTGCTATGGTTGAATAACAGCTCCGGGCCATCGACACAGTGACACTGATGGGTGGATGACCCAGTCATGGCACCAGAATGACCACTGACTTGGCCAGCCCACAGCAACAGATCACCACTGGGCCAGACTATCTGTGTTCCTCTTACTGGCCACAGCACACTGGGGATGTGCTGAGTATGCCCGAGACCCCCTATTCCCTCTGTTCCTACCACATACCTGAGAGTTGACAGCTTGCCCCATGGGGATTCGGGAACATTCTAGGGCGAACTGTTTGACACAGAAGTAACAGCCCTGGAGAGAGGGTGAAGATGAGGTCAGGGGGGCAAGAGACAGATGGATCTGGCTCTCCCTACTCAGTGCTCCTCCTGCTCACCTGAAAAGCCAGCTCCATGAGGATGATGCCCCCGGGCAGTGCCCTCTGTAGGTGGTAGGTGGTGACTGGAGAGCCAGTGCTCTAAAGAAAGGAGACAAACCGGGGTTCAGGGGCAGGGGTTGGAGATTCACCAGCCTCGAACCCGCAGGGGAGGATCAGGGATGCTAGCTTGGGTCTGGGGCCTCATGGGTTTCACTGTCAGTGAAGGTACACAATGATGCATTACCTTGGGGCTCCCATCAGTCTTGGTTTTAGGGCAGGAGAAGGAACCACGCCCCTCTGTTCCAAGGATAGCCATGGCCCGCAGCCGGCTGGTGCTGCAGGAAACAGAACAAGAGGATGAGGCAGGCCAGCGGGTGAGGCGGTATGGCCTGCACACCTAGAATCCATTTCATGGGCGAGCAGGGGTGGAAACAGGGCCAGAGAGGGGATGGAGCTGCCTGGGCTCCCGTGTCGGGTAAGTGGCCGAGACCAGAGTCCAGGTCTAGAGTGTGGGGCAGGATTCTCTCCACAGCAGCTGCTGCGGTCAGGGGAAGCCAGAGGAGTACTCCATGGGGAGGGGGACAGCAGGCCTCGCTCTACCAGTGAGAGAAGGAGGGTCAGGTGAGGGTGCGAGAGAGGCTGCTGGGACTGTGGGGAGACACCGTGATGCGTACTGGGGGCAGTGGGAGCGGGGGGACGGAGAGGCTGATGCACGTCTAAGATTTCAGGAGGAAAATTCAAGCACATGCTTGAGGCCGTAGTTAGGCACTTTTGCTGAGAGGGAAAAAGGCTTTTTTTTTTTTTTGACTAAGAAACGGCAGCTTCAGTGTCCCATAGGTCTGCTCAACTCAGAGGCAAGGGGAGCAGAGAAGCAGGGAAGGTACTGTGAAGAAGGGAAATAGGGACCAGTGGGACACACTCATCACTTCAGGAGCTATAAACTGCCAGAGTTCTTGCTGGCAGTCTGGGGTGGGGAGTGTCAAAGCCTCTGGGGAAAAGCAGCGTCTCATTTAATCCTCAAGGAAATTGGGACAAGACTTAGGCAGCGATTGGAAATGGTTAAAGACTGATGAGAAAGGAAGGCCTGACAATAAATTTTGCTCTAGAAATGTATTTTTCAACCCAGTGTCTTTTGTTTTAAAAAGGAATCCAGGGGCGCCTGGGTGGCTCAGTCGGTTAAGCGTCCGACTTTGGCTCAGGTCACGATCTCATGGTTTGTGGGTCTGAGCCCCGTGTCGGGCTCTACGCTGACAGCTCAGAGCCTGGAGCCTGCTTCAGATTCTGTGTCTCCCTTTCTCTCTGCTCCTCCCCCGCTCACATTCTCTCTCTCGCAAAAATGAATAAACATTAAAAAAAATTTAAAAAATTAAAAAATTAAAAAATTAAAAAAAAAAAAAAAAAAGGAATCCAGAGTTTCGGGAAGAGCTTCACTGAATGGAAAGTATGGACGCTGAAGTCTCTCAGAGACACTCCTTTAGGGGGACCTGTCTAGACAGCAAGCAGAGCTCCTGCTCAGTCCCTGTTGCCCAGAAACGAGAGGGGTGAGGTCCCAGAGGCACAGGCCTGTCCTCTCCTCCTAATGCCTGGAAGAGCAAGGGAGGCCTGGCAGCTGGAACACTGGTTTCAGAAATGCTAAGGAGTTGGAATTGGCTTTCTGGGCCAAGTGGTGTCTTGAGGAAGGAAGTACAACTTACCAGCTTAAAAACAGAGAGGAGGGAGAGAACGCCTTGATAAACTCACAAACGTGGAGACCCAAAAGTAACCGTGCCATGTGAAGAGATATGTTCCCATGGCCACTGGGAAGGGGCTGGGAACGCAGACTCTGGAGGCCCAGATGTTGAGATGAACATAAAGCAGGGGCCACGGAAACGGGGATTTGAGATTTGACACAGAACAGGGAAGGTGGCTATGGATGTTTCATGTGCTCTGGGGAGAGGAAAGGTGATGACAGAAGAGCTGCCTACTTCCCAAGACTCAGGTCTGTCACAACTGCCCACAAGCAGGCCAGACACAGGGGTCTCTGTTGAGAGAGACCACTAGCTTCCTGGGGCCATGAAGGGCTTCCTGGGCCACGAAGCATGTGAAATACCAGGAGGGGCCCATGCAGGATCTGGCCAGGAATCAGTAAGCCCCAGATTCAGAAGCCTGGGAGCTTCACATGCGTGGTTGTACACCGGCACGTAAGCAACAAGACGTACGCGGGCATGAACCCTGTGAGGATGTACACGGCTCCGCGAACAAACGTGGCCGCGAGGTTTAGACGACGTGCGGGAGGCCTGCACGAAAGCGTCCAAGATCCTCATGCATATGTTCAGCCCGGTGGGATGAACGTGCACGAGAACCCAGTTGTTCCAACGGGACCCGTGTGAAGAGAGCAAGGGTGTGTGGGGCCTGGCCCGCGGCGGAGGGGAGCGGGGTGGGGGGAAGGAAGAGACGGGCTCACCTGCGGGCGGGTGAGGGGGGCCGCAGCGGCACCAGCACAAAGCCCATGCTCTGCAGATACTGCACGTACTGCTGCAGGAAAGCCAAGCTCAGCTCCTTCAGCCAAGGCTCCTCACGGGCACCTGGCGGAGGCACATCTGAGGGCTCGCAGCCTGCGGGGGCCTCGCGGCTCCCGGAGCCTGACTCGGGGCGATGGCGCCGCTGTGGGAGTGGAGATTAAGGGAGGCTCTAGCCGCCGTCAAACACGCCACAGTGGGGGAGGAATGGAGGGCACTGCAGGTAAACGGAGGTCCCGTGGGAGAAGCCCAGGAGTCCCCAGCCTCACCTGGCCCTCGGGGGGCCCAGAGGTCTCTGGGGGCCCGTGCAGCCAGGCAGCCGGGTCGAAGAGCAGGGCTGTCGCACAGTAATGCACCAGGCGGGACGACTGCTTCAGGGTCTCCAGCTCCGCAGCCTGGGGACATGGGGCGGTGAATACCAGAACGGTGGCCAGGAGAGGGTCACAGGATGCTCACGGAGGGCACGGGCTCGGGCCACTCACACTGATGGGCATGCTGGCAGGGGCAGAACGCTGCTGCCAGGTCACGAACAGGTTCTCCATCTTCATCTGGCGCTCCAGCTCTGGGGGTTGCAGGCATTGGTAACGGCCCGGGAGCTGTCAGCCCTCTCTCTCCCACATTCTGCCCGGCCCAGTGCCCTCACCTCTGCGCTCGGCCATCTTGATCTCCAGGAACTGTTGTCCATGGTAGGTGACGGGATCAGGGGGTCTGGGCACAGGACCGAGTGAGGAGCTGGGGCGGGCAGCTGTGATATCCCGCAGGGCCTCATCGAAGGGGAATGTGTCCAGGGGAAGGGGGCCCCCACCCCGAGAGGATGCACTCAGCCGGCCCTGTTCACGGCTCAGAGGGGGGCTTGCACTCCGGATGAGGGTCTCTGCTTCCATGGTTGGCAGCAGAAATGGGTTTGGCTCCTGAGAGAGACAGAGTGTCACAATGGGTTCGTGGCCTTTGCCCTCAGATCCTCTCGCTCACCCCATGGCCTCCTTTCTCAGACTCACCCTCCCCACTACCTCTGCCCTCAGTCTGTCCCCTCTCCCCTGCTCTCGGACTGGCACTTCCTTGAACTAATCCCTCAGGAACCAGAACTAGAGGAGGGGGCCCAAGCAACGGGCACCTTTTCATCCCGCACCGGGAAGTCCAACTGGCCGTAATGATGGAAGAGCCCGAGCTTCTGGCTGAGGAGGCAGAAGATGAGATGGGCACGTGAGTTCTGCCACTGCACGAGGCGAACCAGCGCTCGGCCCAATGCCGCTCCCAGGTCTGGAGCCCAGTTGTAGGTCAGCAGCTGCAGCTGGAAGTCAGGGGTCAGGGTCAGGGAGATCACCGAACCCCTTCTCAGACCCAGCCGCTGGCCCCACATCTACCTTCTTGTCCACGACCTCCAACAGCAGGAACCTCTGCCGGGGAGCACTTCGCCCAGAGCTCCCATCACCTCCTGGCTCGAAGCGCTGCATGGCCTTGGCGGCTAGAGGAGGGAGCGGCTCGATAGGGGTCTGGAGGCAGATCCCCTTGAGCCCACCCTGCCCCCACAGCTATCTGAACTCACCCCCACTAGGCCATGCCCTCACCCTGCTGGGTTGGTCTCCTCCACTGCAAGAAGTTCCTGCCCAGAAGCAGCAGATGTCTCTCAGCTGCTGGGCGTGGGGTTGGGCCCAGTTGTCCAAGGGAGCAAGGACTGAAGATCTCAGGCTCTGAACCCCTGGAGGGAGGGACAGAAAGCAGACCACCCGTGGCTCTATTCTCTGGCCACCACCTCCCAGGCCTAGCCCCCACCTGCCCTAGCTCAGCCTCCATGAGACCCCAAACTCACAAATGCTGCTCAAAGACACGGACGCTGGTGTCTGCAGCCATGGAAGTAACAAGAGCGGTGAACTCAGAAAGGACAGATGGAAGGAGGAATCGGGACACCATGTGGGTGGAGCTTCTGGACACTGAGGCACAACCTGGAACCAGCGCAGAGAAGTCATGACGGGGCTGCAGGATGGGGACCAGGCCATGGGGTTGAGTACAGGGGAGGGGGGCCTAGGGTCTCACCGATCTGAACCATAAACTCCATCCAGCGCTGAGTCACACGAGCAAACACAGGCTGCAGGGTCCCCACCTCGCCCTCTTCTAGCTGTGTGGTCCGGCGTCTGAAGACACAGTAGGAGTGAGACCCTCACATCCATATGTGACACGAGTGTGTTTACACAAACTCGATACTCACCTGTGACTTCACACCCTCCCATGACACAACAGGACACCACAACACACACAAACCTTTGTCTCTGGGCTCCAGAATCCGGGCCCGGTGCCCGCTCAGTTCCACCCGGAGTCCGAACACTTTCAGTTTTGTGACGCCTCCGGCCCCGGGTGTCTTCTGGCCGATCCAGGACAATGTCATCCGTTGTTTTGGGGGAACCCAAGTCCCCACATTCTGTTTTACTCTGGGGGCAAGGCAGTGAATGAGGAAGAGCCGTCGGGAAGGGGGATGGCATGAAGGATGGGGGCATCGTGGAAAAGTAACAAGAGCCTGGAGGGCTTGGTGCAGGCCCTGGCGTTGCTGCAGGCTCACTAAGGAGCTTTGGGCAGACTACTCAGCTTTCCTGAGCTTCGGCACCCACGTTGGGAAAAGCCCTACTTATCCTGCAGGCTACTGTGAGGGCCCCGTAAGAAAAAGGGAAGCGAAGGCACTTGATACGCTGAGGCTCTCTGTCAGAGAGAACCTGCCACATTCTGCAAACCCCTAACGACAGGATCGTTTATATGACAGGTGATCTGGAGCAAGGTCTGCAGGGGAAGGTAGGAGGGCTAGGAAGCAGGCAAGAAGGTAGATGCCAACTTCACCACTTCTTCCCATCCTCCCATTACCAGCATATCCCAGAAGCTACGCCGGCCAGCCTTGCTGGGGGGAGTCACAGGCTCCCCAGGGCCAGGGCCAGGGCCAGGGCCAGGGGGAAAGGTGCTAGCTCGGCCTGCAGGGCTCTTGGTTTCCAACGACCCGCTCCTGAGACTTCCTGCGGACATCAGACATTACAGAAGCCTGTCACTGACCGTCAATCCCTATTTCCGACAACCTAGCCCCAAGCCCCTAGAGTGACTTGTCCCTTACTCTACCTGTTAGTGAATGACAGTATGTGCAACTGATAGCCACACGTTTGTGAGCAGATATCCCTCTCTAAGTGGGTGACCAACTGCATGTGTGCATTTTGCTGGCGTGTCACCTTGCTGATGCAGGGAAGATAAAGGACAACCATGAATCTGTATTTTGGAGGGAGCCTCTGTGATGCCTTCCTGGACCCCCATCTTTGCAATCTCACCAGCTACCACTGTCTTCCAGGGGCCTGGGGTGTTCTCTGGACCCCACGTACCCGGAGATGTATCCTCTGTACACAGCGAGGCTGGCAGCAGCCGCAGTTCCATAATGCCATCAGCCAGGGCCTGGCGAGCTGCTCCTCGGAGCTTTTCCTCTAGCTGTACGATACTGATGTTCCCCTTCTCCCACACATCCAGTCGAAGCCGCGGGGCCCCATTCTGAGCTGAAGGAAAGAATGGAGGTGACCTGGGGGTGCCTCTTGTTCCCAGAGCATTAACTATACACCCCCTCCTCTGACCAAGCTGCCCCACCTGAAGAACTGTCTGGCACAATCGGGCAGCGGGTGACCTGGGTCAGCTGCTCAAATTCCTCCTCTTGCAGTGGGTCTAGGGGCCCCGGAGAGGAGGGGGGCCATGATGCCAGTGAGATGGGGTTCCCCCCTTCATCCACGAAGGCTAGAGTGATGCAGGCAACCCCTGGGTAGAAATCCACAGGAAGGCTCAGGTCTGAGACCTCCAGACATCCTGTCGCCCCCTCTGGATCGCCCAGAGCTGCAAGGCTGGAAAAGGCCCTGTCAGCCACAAGACAAGAAAGGCTTTCCCACAGTCAGCAGTGGCACAGGCCTGCCTTGTACCTTTGCCCCCGGTGCCCTGTCCGCCAGGCTTGTTATACAAGTAGATGTCCAAGTCGGGGAGGCCGCCCTGCGGTGGGAGCGGGTGCTGGGGAGACAAGCACAGAGCACTAAGACTAAGCGGATGGGACAGAAGCCATCAGGGGGTGGTGTCCACAGTGGGGGATGGCAGACAGGCACACCCGGGAGCACAGGAAGACAATAAAGGTGCAGGGGGTGGGGGAGGCATGGGTGTATACAGGTCCACGGGCAAAGGTAAGCACGTGACACCTGTAGAAAACGGTTACAACGGCAAGGGGGTGAGTGGGGGCATCTGTGCATGGGAGGGACTGAAACCTCACCTGGAAGTGGTTCCGGCTGTTGCTGTCCGTGTACTTGGGAGAGTGCAGGAAGATGAGCAAGTTCTGCCGCAGGTACCAGGCCAGGGCAGGAAGCCAGGGCCTGCAGGAGGCAGGCAGGGCCAGATGCAGCACTTCTGAGGGGAGACTTCCGGGGGGCTGGATGAACTGCAGAGTGGGAAGGGGAGTCAGAGCTGCACGGAGAGGGTACAGCGGAGATGGTCCCTATACCCGAGCCTTGGAGGGATGTTGGAGGCTGGGAGGGAGCTGACCTCCACGTCAGCCGGTGTCAGCTTGCAGTTCCGAACCAGCATGACTGTGATGACATCCAGGGTGGCCTCGTCCAGGCGCCGACGCAGAACCCGTACCAGCTCATCTGTAATCTCGGGACCTTGACACAGCCATGGTAAGGTGGAGACACCAACCGAGGATCCAGCAACCCCCAGTACGGCCCTTAAACCCCAGCCTTGAACATTCCCCCACACACTGGAGGCAGCCAGCACTAGTTTCTAGCGCTGCCAAGTTCTAGTTTACTGTGTAACTGTGGACAAGTGAGTCTCACCTCTCAAAGCCTCAGTGTCCTCATCCATAAGACGGGAGAAATAATAACATCTACCTCATATGTAACAGTCTTAGCCCAAGACCTGGTACACGTGAAACCAGCTATAAATATCAGCTGGAACACCCAGTCACCTACTGGATGCCCCATGCTCAACATATCCCAAACCGAACCCATCACCTTCACCCCAGACCTATCAATAGAACACCATCTACACATAGTCACCCAGGCTAGATACCTGATATCACTTTTAACGGCTTCTCTTCCCCAAGCTGCATTTCATTCAGCTACAGGGCCTACCCTCTAAACATCACCGGAGTCTGTCTGTCCCACCCAGCTCTGGCCTGAGGGAAACCCAGAGCACAGCATGAGCTAGAGTGGGAAGGTACCAAAAGAAGTCTCGGGGAATTCCGGAACCTCATCTGGTTACACTCCTGCCCCCTCCTCACAGTGCGTACCTGCCTGTCCTACGCCATGCACAAGCAGCTGGATATGCCTGTCCACCTGGCCCACAGGACGAGCAGCATCTGAACCGCGGCTAGAAGCCATGTCCAGGGGAGAACGAGGACCCTGCAGGGAAACTTGGTCAGGGCCCGGCTCCAGGGGGTAGAGTATGAGGGGAGCACAGGGCACCAGGATATGGGGGTGATACATGCCGAGGCTTCCTCAGAGTAGATGGGCTCCTGGCTTCGGGACAGAGCTAGGGAGGGGGGCAGGGCATCACCTTCCCAAGGCCGCTCACTGCAGGACGTCTCCAGAAGTCTGGAAAAGAGAGGCAGAGTCTTTGGACATACCTCCTCTGCCTCCGTCCTTGATCCATGCTTTGCCCTGTCTTCCCAGGACCCACATACCTCAGGTAGTACACAGCCTTCGTTGCTCGTTCCTGATAGACAAACATATTCTTCCGGTTCACCACAGAGAAGGCATTGAGCACAGAGCGCAGGGCCTGGATGGCTGTGCGAGTAACAGGGGCTCAGGACGCTCCCCTCTCCACATTCCCTCCCACTCCACCCGCCCTCTCATGCCCATCACACACCCCGAGAGACCCCCATGCTGGGCCCCATTTTCAGGCGCGAATGGACTCGAATCACGGTTTTCCACACAACGTCACAGGAGAAATGGCCAGGGACAAACTGCATGGTGGCTGCTAGGTACCCTCGGGGCGTACAACTCTCGTCAGCAGCGTAATCTGGGGAGAAGGGAGACACTGGATCAGAAGCGGGACACGGCCCTCTGCCCTTGCTACTTCACACTAATGAACTGCCTACTTGTCCTCACTCCCCAGGACTCCTTGGCCCTGTCTATTAGCCCGCAGGGGCAAGACGGTCATTCTGGGCAACAAGGCAGGACCATGCTCTTGGGAAGCCAGGTGACAGCACAGAGGCTCTCGGGAGGTGTGAAGAAGGAGCTAAGAAGAGGCGTCAGGTAAGGCAGAGCACAGGAAAATCCCAGAGATAATGCCAAGACACTCTGACTGTGTTATACTAGAACATGTTATAATACATCTGTGTGCTCACAGGGAGTGGCAACAAGAACCCCGTTGGAACGGAGAGGATGTGAGTGCAGACACACGCTCACAGCGCTCACAGCAGAGTCAGGGAAAATGCTCTGGAGGACAGCTATCCCAGGGAACCCCTAGGGCGGTAGGACACAATGCGAGAGCCCAAGGACACGGTCCAGTGCCTCGTCGGACCCCTGCCAGGTTCCCAGGTTGATGCGGAACCTTCCAGTAGGGCCAAGGTGGCGATCTGGTTTCTCAGAGAAGCTGCTGCCGGGTGTGAGTGGTGTACGGGCCACACAGGGGGCTGCAGAGATTGAAATGGAATGCTGGTTGCTAAGACCTTCGGCAAAACCACACGGAGAGACTATAACGAGGAGCAGCCATCTCTGGGCTCCAACCGGTCTTACATCTCAGGCTGCTAGAAGTCATTTTGAAGCAAAAGCACTTGGCTGTCCTGGCTCATGCTCAATTTGTAGAAGATGCCATCAACTCCCCGGGAAGTCCGCTAATTAGGGGACTTCTGCTTTGATATGGAGCACATCTCAGGATGTGCAGAGAGATGCAGTGTCCAGGACTGTTAGGGACATTTGCCCACAGACTTGTGGAGAATGTTACAATTAAGAAGCGGTCTGATTTTACTTTTAAACCAGAAGGGAGAACTGCAAAGGAATGCCATGATGTGGGTTTCCCCTCTGAGCTGGGGTGAGAGGTCATCAGGAGTAAGAGAAGACCACAGAAGTGTCAAGACTTCAATTAGCATCTTGAGAATTACCATGTTTCCCAACCATGACCAGAAATCTGAGGAATCCCAAAGGGATCTTGTACCTGCCTGTCTGGAGGGACAGCCAACTGGAAGACACATCCTCCTACTGGCCTTAGCCTCCTCCCCTCTGGCCTTCTCCCCCCTGTGACTTGGCCTATAAGTCCACACTCCCTCACTCCATTCTTCGGCCCTGTCTGTTACCCAAAGGGGAAAGACGGTCATTTTGGAAAAGAAGGTGGGGCCAGGCAGAGGCACGCCCTCGGGAAGACAGGTCACAGCCGGTGCCCCTTCCACAGTCCCTTTTCTCCTATATTCTTCAACCTTTCCTTCTCTACTGGCTCTTTCCCTGTGGAACATAAATGTGCGAGTCTCTACCTCACTGTCAAGTTCCTCCGTTGCCTCCCATCTTCCTCTAGTCTCCGCCACTTGAATGAGTAGCTATTCTCTGCTCCAGCTGTGTAATTATCTTCGCTTCTGTTTCTCTGGTTCCTAGTCCCACCTCCCTGCTAAAACTACTTTCACTGACAACACAGAGGAACTCTTCAAGAACCCAACTCAGCAATCCTTTTCTGTCCTATCCTCCCTGCTCTCCTGGCACTGATGACCAGGTCACGGTGCCTCCGCCCTTGTCTTTTCACCCAAGAATGGATACAGAGAGGGCAGCAGCCCGTGAGGGAGGCTCCTGGGTGGGGTCTCACCATCGCTGGGCAGCGGTGCCCGCTGACGGGAGTGGAAGGGGGTCTCGCTGCGCCATAGATCTTCTTCACTCTCGGCCACCAGAAGAGAGTTACACACATGACTGTCATGGAGGTCCTGCAGAAGCAGTCGCTGGGAGAAGGAGCCAGGTATGAGGGAAATGAAATATTTCTCATAAATTGGTGGTGGTGGTCAGGGGTGATCAAAGGCCAGAGCTGATGCCTGTTATTACTGGGGGTCAGTGGTCAGCAGAGCATCAGTAATCATTGGGGTGGGGGTCGGGGTGGGGGGTCAGAGATGTGCCCCATAGTCACTGGGCTCTGAACCCCCGTTAGAACTCATCCCTCTTCTTTGCCAGAACGTGTTCCCCATCCTTCAGGTCTCAGCTTAAAAATCAACTCTTCCCCTGACACTTCAGGAGGTCAAGACTGTCATTTGCTCTCCTAATTCTTCACAATTGTAATGGATACAATTCATACTATTCAGTTGTTCAATGCCTCTCTGCCCCACTCGACACAAGCTCCAGAGAATTTTCCCTGTGCAGTTCACTATTCTATCCCTAACACTGGCACAGTGCAACCAGAAGGGACAGCTCATAGTCAGGGTCTGGGAGAGTAACCCGCGTTACTGGGACGAGTGAGGGAGCGTTCCCAGTTTGTAGAGTCCGTGGAGTAATAGTACCCCGGTAACCAGGTGTCGAAGAAAATGGCCAAGATGGATCAAGAGCCTGTGAAGGTCAAGTTCCTGGAAACTCCTTCCTCATCTGAACAGTGTCCCGTGCCTAGAGAGCCCTGCCCCCAGCCGTCCCTTACCTGGTTGACCTCCCTGCAGATCTCCCCAACTCGCCTCACCAGGAGCTGCTGCAGGTGGCGACACTCGGTGCCTGGTCCCCCATCCTCCCGAATCAGGCTCCTAGAGGGGAGGGATGGATCAGACACACTTCTGGGGTGGGGGCGGGGGGCTTGAGAGCTGAGGCCAAGAGAAATCACGAAAAGGGAGTAGGACTGGACAAAGAGAAGCAAATGCTGGGAAAGAGGAGAAACAGAATTCTCGGTAGCAATTATGGCAGCATAGGCTCCACGCTTGCTTTGTCAGCCCTCACGTGGGCAGCACACCAACCCCAAGGCTTCCTTCACACGGTGCACCTCTTCTCCATTCTCCAATCTTGATCAGAATGGCGGTCTTCCCTTCTCAAACTCCCTCCACTCTGTGATGAGAGCCATATCTAACCAGAGGCCTACCTGTGAATTCTGGCTCTGCCCTTTACTGTGACCTTAGGCAAGTATTTAATTTCTCTGTGCTTGAGTTTTGTCATCCATGCCATAAGGAGAATAATACTTTCGAGGACTATTTCATAGATGAAAGGAGCTGATCCAGGTAGAACACTTAGAACACTGTCTGCTGCATAATAAGCACTTGTGAAATATTACCTATTATTCCCATATCAACTTCTGAAGCTGCTCTGAACTGTAGATGCTCTTAATGCTTGACGAGGAGCCCAAATCCTACCAGCTTTTTACCTCTGTTAGGAAAGCAAAGAGTAACCTGCTTTGCTATATATAGGCTGTGGGAAGGGGTCAGGACCCCCCAGCCTTAGAATACAAACCCTCAGTCCCAAGTTTTACTTTTGAGTGATATCAGAGAGGAGTGTTGTGGGACCAGGGGAAAGCAGCTAACCTCAGAGTCAGGCGCAGGACCCTACTTACCGCGCATGTGCATACACTTCTACACGATCCTGTAGTATGCGGACGATGAGCCAGAAGTCAGGCAGGCAGGGCCCAGGGAGGCCTGAGAGTGAAGGCTGTGGAGGTGCCTGCCCAGGTGGGGTCCGCAACGTGAAGGGAGGCTTCTCCCCCAGGGTCTCATTGGGGCCCTCGCTGTCTGAGCCACTGCTGCCACCATCATAACCTGTTTCAAATGTGCCGAAGTTCAGCCCCGTCCTTTGGCTCATCTGAGCCTCCGAGCATATCAGGCTTGATGGGCCCTTCCATGTTAGTCCTTTCTGATGCCCCCTGCCCAGTCCTTCTGCTGCACAGCCCTGAGTCTGCTTCCTATCAGCTCAGAGGCCTCCGCCCATCGCCCCGGCTTACCTAGGTGGTCAGAGTCCACACTGCCCTGACTGGACATAAGGCTCAGCCCCCGGCTAGGCCCAGGCTGTCTCCCTGGGAAGAGAAGGAAAATCCTGGAATGTCTAGTGATCCTGTTTAGGACCACCCTCTGAAAATGGAAGCAGGGCCAGGGATCTGCAAGTCCCTGGTCCTAGCCCCCAGACTTTGTTGCCCAAGTCTTCTCTTACCTCCCTGTGGCAGGCTGAGGAGGGGCGTGCCATCAGAACCCTCTGGGGAGCCAGGGGCTTGGGGGCTGGCTGTCAGGGCCTAAGGTTAGGCAGAAATTCAGGACTGAATATAGGCCCCACACACCCACCTCCACCCCCTCCATTCCCAGGTCATCCCAGGAAAGGCCCACCTCCGCTTCGATGCCTTCGGCCTTGTCCTCATGGCTGTGCCAAGCCCAGGCTGCTGAAGGGAGCTCCCCTTGGGACCCTCCTGGCTGTTGGCCAACTGCCACAAAGAAGAAGCCACTGTCAGGATCCTCAAGAAGAATGTGGCCAGGGAGGTGAAGGCGGCGGAACTCCTGGGGAGCAGGAGCCAAGGTCACAGTTTAGGCAGGAGCAGCCCTCCCTATTCACGCCCTCCCCCTCCAACCCCCCGCTTCCTCAGCAGACCCCCACAATCATCTGGTAAAGCAGACACCGGCATCCCCATTGCTGAGGTATGCAGAGGTTCAGCGAATTGCCTAAGGTTCAACAGGCCTAGTGGCAAGGAGGGGAGCCGGGTCTCTTCCCACCCTTCCCAGGCATGGGGTGAGGGACGATGTGGTGAGGAGGCTGTTCTGGAGGGAGGCCAGTCTCCTTCCGTATCTGGAGTCCAGGGAAGAATGGGCCCCAGGATGACCAGGGGGTGTTCTGAGGGTAGCATACCTCCTTGAATTGTGTGAGGGAACGTTCTGGCCCAAACACAAAACTCAGTGGCAGGGTCTGGCGAAGGCAGGTGGAGCGTCCAAGAGAGCTATGGATGTGGGCAGCTGCACGGTGCAGGGTAGGGCTCTGGGGGATGCCCCCTCTTCGGAGGGCCGCTACCATCTCGTCTTCCAGCAACCAGTGGATCTACAGTCAGAGAGCGATCAGGGGAGTGGCCAAGGGCACCTCCCTCGCTGCCTGGCACATCACCTCACTCCCAGACTAGAAGGTACTCTGCCTCACAGATTGAGGGCAGCCCTACTCTGATCCCAGAATAAAGGGGCGCCTTAGCTTACTCATATGAGGGAGAGGGTATCGGTTACAGTGCTGAGGGGCTGTCAGTTAGGCTGGGGGAGGGAAGGCCCTCACCTCACTCATGGTGGTCTCAATAGCCAGTCTGTGGGGTGTGGCCAAATTGGACAGTCCAGGGTGCCTAAGTGGAAGAAAGGTTTAGATGTTGGTTTCCAGAAAACAAAACGGACAGGAAGTGAGGAACTCTGAGCGGGACAAAGGGAAGTACCTGTCTTCTTCTGGGGGTGGCATTGGGGGCCCCAGGCCATCATCCGACCTTAAAGATGATGGCTGCCCCGGGGATCGTGGGAAGGAAGCACTGCTTTCAGATGTGGACCTGAACAGAGTGGGAGCGAAGGTCAAAGATCAGCAGCCACGGCAGCTACTCTCCTCCTAGGGCTTCCTTAGCACTCCTTTCTTGGACTCTTTAAGGGGTCCTAGAGCCCTCAAGTACCTCTAGATTCCTTTAAAGGGCCCCTACCCAAACAAGGCCCCAGATCCCCCCACGAGACTTGCTGCCACACCGGTGGTGCTGAGGGTCCGAGGTCGGGGGAAGCTCCACTTCCAGAGGCAGTGTCAGCACAAAGACGTCCAGCGTAATACTGAGGTCCCTCAGGGGCACGCGGCCTCCAATGGGGGGGCCCTCCAGACTGGAAAGGACCTGGCCTGGGAGAGGGGGAGAGTCAGGGGTTGCTGGAGCCTGGGGACAAGCACAGACTTCAAGTTCTCAGTGCTAATGAGTTACGTCCACCCACAGACAGGCAGGCAGGCTGTACTGGGACCTGTGGCCTTCCCTTGGGCACCCCAAACTCACCCAGGCAGGTGGGCAGGCTGCACACAGGTACTGAGCTGTGCTGCCCGCGCAGCCGCACAGAGCACGTGAGGTGCAGGAAGAGAGGTGGCAGGTCATGTACCAGGCCCTCAGGCCCGGTAGGTGAATCACCCCCCAGGATACTGAAGGAGTCTTCATCAGGGTTCACAGTGTCCGCATCTGACAGCGAGGCAGAGTCGAGCCCAGCTGGCCCCAGGTCTGGTTCACGGCTCTCACGATACTCCACCTCTAGCTCTGGGTCACTCTCAGTGACCACACAGCAGGCTGTGTCTCCTAGACATGGATGCATGTCGTGTGGTTAATGGGAGAGGCTGGCAGTGGAGGGCCCTGAATCCTGGCTTTAAGCAGCCTTCTCATCTCTATCCATTGTCCACACACCTTCTTCTCCTAGGAGTTCAGCCTCCGAAAACTCCAGGTCACTGACTTTTCTGTCTACTGTGTCCCGGGGGCCCTCATCCTGAACAAAACAAAGAGAGCTTTATCCAACGCAGGACAAGAGCCACATCTGGACCCCAGGGAGCCAAGCGTCAAGAGGACCTGGGTGGGCCCAGTGGGGCCTCTGGGCTACAGGTCGGGGGTCCGAGAGAGGAAGGGAGGAAGCCGCTCACCTCTCGCCTGCTGGATGGAGGGCAATAGAAGAAGTAGTGGGGATTGGAGGGCACCGTGCGGAAGTAGAGACCACTGATCTCCAGGAACTTCTCCTGTTTTGGGGTTAGAAAGAGGCTGTTATGTCAGCCAGCCCTCAGCAGAACACTATCCCCTACCTTAGAATAGACAGCTACATACCCCCACCCCAGGAGAGAACACTGCGCCCGGTGCAGGCAGGGCTCCACCCCTCTTCTGCCCTCACCAAGCGTCCCACCTGGATGAGGCTATGAAGGGCATCATGTGCCTCTCCTCGGAGCTGGCAGACGTCTGTCAGAGAGATCTCCAGGCTAGGGTCTGGAATCCCAGGGACACGGCTGCTCTGAAACTCAGGCTCGCTGAGGTCCTCAGTCTCTATGCTGAGTGGTCAGGGAGGGGGTGAAGGGTGCGTTAAGGAGGTGTTAAGAATCAGCGAGCCCTAGAGGAGGCTGCTTCCCTACTAGGCGCAGCCCACACCTGTCTCTAGCAAGCGTGCTCAGCACAATGGCACGGGCAGTGGAAGAGGCGAGGAGAACAAGCCGACCTATTTTGGCTCGAACCTCCGTGTTTGTTAACGACCGGACATTGCTGTGACGCAGAGGAATGAGTACAGGTGACTCCCAGTTTTCTGACTTAGACCACTGGGTGGAGGGTGATCTCACTCACCACGGAAGGAGAACAGGTGGGGAAGCAAGGTCTGGTGGGAAGAAGATGCACTGATTTCGGGGCATGAAAGGTGGGGGATCTAGGGCTCCAGACAGGGAACTGGCTGGAGTGCAGACCTGAGTGTCATCAGCACACTCCTCCCTCTGTGTCTGCCGCTTCCCCGATGCTAATATGCGGCAGGCACGGCAGGATGGCAGGTGCCAGACACAGCCGTCTGCCTGCTTGCCTTTCTCCCTTCAGGGACCTGCTGGGCCCGAGGTGAGCTAGGGACTCAGCAGTGAGGGCAACACTCTGCGAAACTCACAGGTAGTTCCAGAGATTATTACTATTGTATGAGCATCCTCAGAACAAGCTTCTACTTTCATTGATGGCGAGTGGCAACTCCCTACTCCTAACCCAGCTCAATACTCCACACCAGAACAGAAGAGACGGGGAGGAGACTCGGGTCTATGCCAAACAGGTGGGAGCAGGAAGCCAGCGACGAAGCAACTGCCTCCTTGGTGTGTGGGCACGATCGTGCGTGGCCGTTCCCCCAGATGGGAAGGTCTCTGTTTACAGGACCTTTGTGCACCCCGGACACATCACTAAGGGACAATCCTAACCTGGACTCAGAAGCCAGGACAGCTCGTTCCCGAGGCTCAGGGCCCTCCTCGATGCTGCTGCTGAAAGGCCCAGGGCTAAGAGGCCCAGGGCTTGGGGGTGCCTGAGGCAAAACCCGAATGTGGCCGCACAGTGCAAGCAGGAAAGGGGTGATGTCTACTTCTTGTAGTAGCTCCTCGCAGGCATCTACCGCTATCAGCAAGTCCTGTGAGGTGACGCTCTGTGCTTGCTGCAAACTCCGGAACAGTCCTGAGGAAGAGGAAGGGGCCACGACCGGAATGGCCTCTCCAGTTCCCATCCCCGTAATCCTGCGAAGCCCCACTCCTCCCTGAGGCTCCCTCAGGCGGCCCCCTCCTCACCACGGACGTAGCATCGCTGTGCGTGCTCCTGTAGCAAGGCACAATGATTGGCTGCCTCCTTGTGCCTGGGCTCCATCCAGACTGAGGATGGGGAGGGCTGATCGAGGAACTGAGTCCTAGGAACGGGAGCAAAGAGAGAGCTCGGCCAGGTCTCCTTAGTGACATCTCTGACTCGCCGTCTACCCACACTCCACTGGAGGGTCTGTACACCTCTACTGAATATATTCACAGCCCAGCAAGTTCACTTGATTTGCTGAAGGAAGCTGAGCAAGGGGCTGGCAGGACCTGGCTAAGAAACTGAGTTCTGACCACTGATGGTCAGCCTGTCTGTCCATGCCCTGGACTATGGTCATGAGCCTTGGCTGGGAGCCACGGTTGGGGGAGGACCTAGGTCCACATTGAGGGTACTCACCGGAAGATGAGGTCTCGGGGTGCCTGAGGGGGCTGCAGGCCAACCATTTGCTCCCTCAGTGCTTCCAGGGCACAGCTATAGATGTAAACAGGACACCGGGTCCGGGGACCATCTGCACCCTCTGTCTGTGGAGCCTGACGCCCAGCGTAAGCCTGTAAGTCCCGACGGAAAGGTGGGCTTAGGTCTCCTGGAATCTGGGCAGTGTCTGTGGGAAGAGGGTCACATGGTCTCCAAGCCTTCTATTTGTTCCCAATCCTGCTCCTGCTTAACTGACTTCAGAGTCAGCGGCCTTACCTCCAGCTGGAGTGACGCTGAGTGTGGGAACCTGGGCCTTTGTAGCCCTCACCCCAGTTCCTCCCAGGTCTTTCAGGCTGGGGGCCCCGCTCCCATCCCCAAACTTAGGCTTTGTCTCCTCTTGAGAGGGTCCCTCCAGGCCACAGGCAGCCAGATGTTGGACATCTGAAGACGAAAAGAGAGACATAAGTTAGAGCTGCCTGGTGGGCTGGTGACGGAGAAGAGGGTTTTGTATCTGAGGCCAGTGATAAAGGCCATTGGGTGGTACCTGAGAAGGTAGCTGGGAGGAAAGTCAGAAACACATGCTGGGGAGTCACAAGCCTTGCATAGCAGCGCCACTGAGGGGAATGGGTAGAGATGAGAGGCTTGAGAGTCTCAGGAGGGCCTATAACCTTTAAGACAGAAAATCAGAACAATCTGTAAAGGACCGCCCAACCCCTGCTCCCTCCCTCCACCCTGGAGCGCAGCCTTAGGTATAGAGTGCAAGATGCAGGGCAAAGGGGAACTCAGTACCCTGTCACTGGCAGGAGGCATTCAGTATCCCTGGTGATAGAAAGCTGGGGTAGGGGTGGCACGAATATGTGGTAATAGAAGGAGGTCAGTGTGAAAAGGGGCTGAAGGAGACAAATCAGTGCTGACCAGGGGAGGAAGCGCTGAGTCTCCAGCGGCCTGGGCGCTGCTGACTGCTTGATCCTTTAGGATCCCGTGGGCCCCCACGGGAGACTCCTCCGGACCTACGATGGGGGTAGAGGTGGGTGGAAGAGGGCAGGGCTGGCATAGAGGCAGGGCTCTGAGGTGAAGAGAGGGGGAGACCAAAACCCAAAGACAGAAGCCCCCCTGAGGGGTGGGGAAATGGGGCTGGGCCAGAGCGTGCTGTTCGGGAAAGAGGCAGGAGCTCACCTGGACCGTGGCAGGTCCGCCGCAACACCTCACTCAAGAAGGTGGCCTGGTCAGCAGTGGTCAGTGGGATCTCCCGGTCACTCAGCTCCTGCCCCAGGCAGCTGTGCAGCAGGCACAGCACCATGTCGTTGGTGGGACAGGGCCCCTCGGCGAGAGGGACACCCTCTGGTTCTGCCCGACATACACTCCGCTCAGCACCAAGAGCCTCCTGCCGGCCAGCCCCCTGGCTCAGCCCTGACCATGGCAGCCCTCCTGCAGCCTCCAAGCCTCCTCCTGTCCCAATGTTCCCACGCATGCTGACCCTCTACGTGTGGGTGAGTAAGTACGAAGTTCACCCACCTCTGGAAAGCAGAAGGAAGAACATCTGGAGCTGCTGACACTGAGGCAACAGTCCCATTAGGTCAAAATGGAAAGGGATCTCGTGGACACAGGTATCTCCTCCCTGGTCCAATCCTAGGAGGCAGGGAAGGAGGACGATAGCCACAGTGAGACCCGGACTCCCCAGCTACGGTTGCCTTCTCCCCACACACTTTCCTGTTCCATCCCAGGAGCCCCTTCCCCACTGACCATTAGAGATCCTCGGCTCTGGGGGCAGGGGACTCCATTCCTTGCTCTGGCACAGCTGTATCAGGTATTCAAAGCTCAGCATGGAGCCTATGCAGGCAGCGTCCCGAGGGTGGAGCTAGGGGACAAACAGCAGAGGTCAGGGGTCAGCCTGTCCTAGCCCAGAGTACTCTGGTGTCCAGCTCTCAAGGAAGCCCACACAGTCACAGACATGCAGAACACAGAGATTCAGAGGGACCAGGAAGCCCACAGCTGTGGTACTCCAGAGGGACGGTAGCTAACCCGGTAAGGTGTGGGGCTGCTTCAGAGGTCACTCACAGCTCGAGGGATCTCAGAGTATGTCAGGTCCCGCAGGTGCTTCCAGCTCTCGGGGCCAGGCCCCACTCGCCCATACTGCGGCTCTACCCACACCTCGGTGACCAGGTTGAGCTCTGAGTCTCCTTCCAGGGCCTCCACCTCCACATCGTTGTCATCATCTGTCGAGAAGCTAAAGGAGGAGGAGCCCTGAGCCTGGCAGAGCGGAGAGTCCGATCCACAACTGAATGGCAGGGGGTCAGTTCACTGAAGGCACACAGGTTGAACACAACTTGCGCGTGGCCTCTCTGGGCCCGTGTCTGCCTGAGGAAACGTCTGATGGGGTGCCTGGGTGGCTCAGTTAAGCGTCAGACTCTTGATTTTGGCTCAGGTCATGATCTCACAGTTTGTGAGATCGAGCCCCACATAGGGCTGACAGTGTGGAGCCTGCTTGGGATTCTCTCTCTCTCTCTCTCTCTCTCTCTCTCTGCCCCTCCCGCCTCCCCCCAAAAAACTTAAAACAAACAAACAAACAAACAAACAAACAACAAACAGCACCCTTACCCCGACTCTCCTGCAGCCCGGGAGACAGAACTTCAGGGGTAGTAAGGAGAAGGGAGAATGTGGAGAGAGGCAGCTCTCCAGGCAGACCCGGGTCTCACCTGTCTTTGGTGGAGGTAGAGTGTGGGGGGAAGAGGATGTACTGGACAACACATGTGTGCCTCTCTTCGCCTGCAGCCTGCCCCAGGGGCTCATTCTGGGGGCAGAATGGGAGATCTTGGGTAAACCTCAGCCAAGCCAGAGACTTGGCCCGGCCCAGCTCTGGCCCCCAGAACTCTAGCCCCTTGCCACATTGTCCTGGGACTGGCCTCAGGCTCTGGGTCCTCTGGCCACAGGGTCCCCATGAGGCACCGTTTCCAGCAGCCCCAATGCAGCTCAGAGGCAAGTGTCCCTCCAGTGACAGACCTTGTTGGGGAGGTGTCACAAGGGATGGCACACACCTGAATTGGAAGCTCCAGGACCATGTTGATGATTCCTTCCCCACTGCAGGCAAAGTGGAACCCTTCTGACAGTCGGACTCTGAAGCCCCGTAAAGGTGGGGGCGGCGACAGGATGAGATGGGAGAGAGATGCTCAGAGTCCGTCCCCCCGCCCCATGCCACTTCCGTGCCCACCTCCCAGCAGCCATCCAGGCAGACCCGTGTGCTGACAGCCCTGTTCAGACTACTGGTGCCTCAGGTGCAACAGCTCTAGCTGCACAGGCCAAAGTGAACAGACCTGGGGGAGGGGCAGGGGAGGGCAGTGGCAGGCGCTGCTCTGCGCTAAATCCTGTGCAGAACAGCAGTGGCTCAGAGGCTTAGAGATGGGGGGCGGGCTCTGACTCAGGCTTCCTGCCAGCGGTCACCCAGAGTCTATGCTTGCTCTCTCCCTGCCCTGAGCTGCCTGGCCAGGCTTGGGTAACATACTCGGTGAGGACAGAGAGGAGCTGCGCGATGGCGCTGAGTGGCAGTGCGGGGACCAGGCCCGATGGGATGCTCCAGAGCCAGCGCTGGTGGTAGAGGTAGCGGGACAGCGACGCTAGGCTAGAGGAGGCTGAGCGGCCTGACACCAACGGCAGTGGCCCTGGTGGCTCCAGCGTCAGTAAGAAGGGTGCCCGGTAGTCCAGGGGTAGCTTCTCATACCTGGACAATGGAGGCAATCGCTTGATCTCCGCTCATTCCCAGCTACGCCCCAGCCCTCCCACGTGCCCCGGCCTGGGCCCCAGCCTCTACACCAACCTGATGAGTAGCTTGTCCAGGGGTTTATGCAGGACCACAAGGCAGGGCCGGTCAGACAGGGCCTGCTGCGGGCCCAGCATGGGGGGGGACTTGGAGGGAGAGCTGCCCCCACCAACACCCCCCAGCCCTTTTCGTTTGACCTTGGGTGTTGGCTCCTTGCTTTGCACCCGGTGGGGGAAACGCAGCCGCAGGATCTCTTCCCGCAAGCCCGACACGATCTGGGAAGAAATGTGATCAGATCCTCCTAACCCCGTCTCCTATAGATCTGGGAGAAAGGGTCCCCAGATAAAGTGATTCAGCCCTCTACTCCAAGCATTCCTTGGCCTGGGGGCTCCTTTCTCCACTGGCCCTGGCCTTGTGCAGTTTGTGGGGAAGGAGCTAGTCCACTCTACAGGGCTCCTAGGTCTGGGAGTCAGGCAGTGCCCAGCTTACCTTGTGCCGGGCCTGGGCCGGTGTGCCGATGGGAAAACCCAGACGAAGAACCATGCATGGGGCCTTGGAAATGATGCGGACCATGTAGAAGGAGGAGGGGGGCTGGTCTGGGGCACTAAGGAAAAATGGGGGTGAGTGAGCAGCCCTAGACTGGGAGTAAGTGGGTTGAGAAGGAGGGGGGAGGTCTGGGGTCAGAGGAAGAGACATGGGATGCAGTGGAGGGGGAGGAGTGAGGGGACATCATTTTGCCCACCTGGAGAGCAGCTTCACATAGGAATAGCCCTCGACCAGCACGAAGCTGCTCCAGTCCCGGAGCAGAGAGGTCAGCGAGGAGTGAGAGATCCTGCACTGCACAGTGCTGTAGCGCCCATTGCTGCCGGGAGTGTGCAAGTGCTTGGGAATTGGTCTGGAAGACAGGTGCACAGAGGTCACATCTCACAGCCCCAAGCTTGGGGACAAAAAACAGATAAATTGCTACTTCTCTCTTCTGGGTGCTATCTGAGGATGTGGGGGTGGACGAGCAGGAAGACCAGGAAAGGAAAGGGTCATCGTTTTTCCTTGGCTAAAGTTGGTGAGGGCTCATCTGCTGTTCCCCTTTCCCATCACCCCCTGTCCCCTCAGCCCGTGGAGGGTACCCACGTGTCGTGCTCCAGGATCAGTACTAGGCGATGCATGTGCAGCCATCGCTGCCACGAATTAGCATCCATGGACAGCACTGGCTTCCAGTAGGCAGCGAACTGGGCGTGGGATGAGTCAGATCCGCTGTGCTGCAGGGAGAGCACCTGGGGACAGGAAGGCCTGTCCTATAGAAGCACTTGTGGACAAAGAGGGCACAACCT
The DNA here is from genome assembly GCF_018350195.1 of Panthera tigris. Taxonomy (NCBI): domain Eukaryota; kingdom Metazoa; phylum Chordata; class Mammalia; order Carnivora; family Felidae; genus Panthera; species Panthera tigris. Next base: position 33,803,920 of record NC_056667.1, on the reverse strand, counting down.
CCAAACAGCGAACAGGACCACGGGGCCCAGGGGTCGGAGATGGCAGTGGTTTACGGCCAAAGGAACTTAGAGCCCAGCTTGAGACAGAAGCGAAAAACAGAGGCCTCTAGTATGAAGGCCAGATTAGGATGAGCTCAGAAACAGACCGTGTAGCCCTTTAGAGGTAAATCCAGGCAAAGGATGGAGCCTGCCACGTTTCCGTCACTGACTTAAGAGGAATGCTGCTAAATGATGGGAGGAACTCGGGATGAGGCCACCACACGCCAGCATAAACCCCCCCTCATGGTTCAAGGCTGACAACTGTGGGCTGAGTGCGAAATAAGCACAGGACAAAGGAAGCTATGGTCTTCAGGAGGCGCACAGTTGAGGGTGGTTGGCACTGGTGGAAAATAGAGTTGCCAGAGAAAGCCAGAGTATGTCACATGGAGATGGGGCGAAGGGGCTCACAGTCAGCTGGGATGCCACCACCTACACGACACCCGTGGTCTGTCGAGGACAGCCTCTCTCTACAGACCCTTCTCTGCCAGGAACTTGGAAGGAGGGAGAATTGCTCTCAGGGATAAAGCTTAGAATTCTGGTCCAGGTGCCTCAGACACGAGGGAAAGAAAGAGAAGGTGGTTCTGGGCTCCAGAAGCTGTGCCAGTCCAACATGGGCGGGCATGAAGCAGGGATCCCGAGCATCAGGGCTACTCACCGGGGTGGTGGAGCCAGGAGGGATATAGAAGAGTGGCACCCCACTCTTGGTGCTGTCAGGAAGCGTGAAATGTTCTGGGACCGAAGAGAAGGACTGAAGGTGGGCTAGCATCTGGTCCGTCTGGTTAATGCTGCAGAACAAGGGCTGGCCCTGAGTCACACCTGACTGTGGCGGGTACGGAGGAAGGCAGCGCGGGGGGGCACCTGGGACCCTCGACACAAGCCTGCTCCTCAGGGGCACTCTCTCCAGCTCCCAGTTTCACACCTCTGTCCCTCCCACACAACAAACGGCGTCGCTCACTGAGTGGTGACCTCACTCACCTCTGCAACGTGTTCCAGAACCGCCGGATAACATGGGTACGATATAGTGAGCGAATGGGTTGCCTTAGCGCACAGGACACATCATGCAGAATGTCATAGCCGCCTTCCATCGTCACTTCCACCCGTGTTCCTCGAGGGCCCTCCGGCTCCAGGGGCCAGGGCGCCACAGCCACATACTCAATGCGCATGTTGTGTTTCCACAGCAGCACCAGCTTCACCTCCAGCTGAGACCCTCCTTCAGGGGAAGCAGGAGGCTACTCAGGGGAAGAAGGGACAGGACTCCAGCCTGGGACTGAGTTCTATCCGAAACCCCCACCTACCTCATGGAACTCTAGCCTGGCTAAAGGTTCCAAGCATGGTTCCAGAGATTTCAGGCCTAGAGCCTGCCAACTGCCACAAACAGAAGTTTACAGGAGTGATCTGAAAACAGAGCCAAGTTCAGGACACCACACCAACCTCAGCTGACTTCTCTCTGGCAAAGGAGATGGAACTGGGAAGCTAAATGCTAAGAAGACTAACCCCTGAAGGCAGCTCAGAACCCATGTGTCTCAAATGACAAGCAGAATCTCATGTGTGATACCGAGGTGGCTTCTGCTTTGCCCAGCAGGTCTGACCCTTGTATGATGTGGCAGGGTTTAGTGACCCTTACCTTTGGCCAGGGTGACTTCTCGAACACTGTAGCCCTCTCGAAGCCGTACAGACACGGTGCTGACCAGGTCGGCTGGTACCTCCTTCTCAGTGTGCTTCTTCCGGCGCAGAGCCAAGGCAGGGTTGCTGCTTGCAGAGACCAGGTGCTCGTTAAATAAGCGGTGCTGAGAGCCTAGAAGACCAGCAAGGATGTGCAAGAGGCAGGCGGTTCTCTGTGAGCCTACAGAGATCTAGGGGGAGGGGCTATGCTGAAATCCCGGGGAGAGAAGAGTGTCAGAACAGTCAGCCTCAGGCACGCGCTCAATCTCTCTAGGGACCAGAACTCTCAAACCATTCCCGAATCACCTCTGGGTCCGTGCTACACTCCCCTGCCAGCCCCACTTGCCCCAGTCTGATCCTCACCGCAGTAATACTCAGGATTCAGGGCTTCCCCACTGCGAAGGAAGGAGTAGAGGAGAAATGCCCGGTGGTAGACAGTCAGACCCAGGCTGCCTGGTTCTGGCTCAGGACAAGTGGACAGGTAGGAACCAAACGTGGCCATTGCGATGAACTTCATCAATTCCACATTGGGCACGTGGCCAAAACTGCAGTCATAAGAGTAAACTCCTCCCACCTAGAGAAAATGAGGAATTAAAGGCACCAAAAGAGGCACCTGAGAAGGAAGAACAAAAAAGTGGAAGAGACTGGGCTGGGTGGCTGCGCCCATCTCCCAGATGACAGAGCGGGAAGAGGGTCAACATTCTCCCAGGAAAGAACACTGCTCTGCAACTTTCCTTCCCTGGGCTCCTGTCTGAAGCCCATTCCATCTGGCCATGCCCTTTTTCAGAACGTCAAACACCAGACTGCACCACTCACTAAAGATTGTGAGAAATGGTTCATTGGCTTCCTGTCACCATCCGAGAGACGTCAGCGTCTCTAACAAAATGCTTCTCAAACCTTAGGGTACAAAACACCTGGGGAATCGCTTCTCGGCCTTTTGGCTAAGATCAAGTGCAAAACACCTGGGGATATTGTTAAAGTGCAGTAGGTCTGGGATGGGCCTAAGATTTCCCATTCCTAACAAGCTCTGTGGTGATGCCAATGCTGCTGGTCCATGGGCCATATTTTGAACCCGAAGCCTGTAGATCAGAGATTGGCAAACTACACATAACCTGTGTGCCAAATCTAGCACATCAGCCATTTTTGTAAATAAAGTTTTATTGGAACACAGCCATTCCCATTCATCTTGTCTATGACTGCTTCAATACGGTAAGAGCAGAGCTGAGTAGCTGCGACATCCGTTTGGCCAGCAAAGCTTAAAATACTGACTAGCTGGCCCCTTCAGAAAATGATGACAGACCTATTCTAGAAGGTTCATTCATATCCCTGGCCTCTCAGAGTTCCTGAACCCTCATCTGCAGAAACGAACTCTATTCCACTCACTTGCCTGCTGGCTACATGCTGGCTCTTAGCTTCACTTGGAACCACTTCATTTTTGCAATTTCAGTTGCCACATCCTACTGATTACACACAATTTTATCTCTTTGGATTCCTTCCATCCTCCTTCTCCTGCTGCTCTCTGACCTCATTAAGACTGCCAGCCCTCGAACCTCTACTCTTTCCAAGTCTATCCCTGGCCCTCTTGACTTTACTCCTCTTCCCCCTTAAAAGCCCAACTAGGATCACAACCTCTATACCTGGGTCCCAAATGGAGACAAGTGCAATGGTGTATAGGCTGACACCACATCAGAACATATGACACCCAACCCAGCAAGTCCTTCAGGGCTGTCCTCAATCCTGTTCTCCCAACTCTGGCCTCCCTCACAGTACTTACCCTTCCCTTTTCCTTCAGGGAGAGACCAGAGACCCTTAGCAGAATTATCTACATCTTCACTTCTATCCACTCCAAAAGAGTCCCTTGATCTACTTCTTGAGCCAACACCGTCCTGTCAATGTAGAGACTTTACTCCATCAGGTTTCCTTTTCTTTCCCTTATTTTCAAATCCTGCTTCCTCACGGTTCCTCAGAAACATGCTGGTATCTAGCTTAAAACAACAAAACAACAGGGGCGCCTGGGTGGCTTGGGCAGTTAAGCGTCCGACTTTGGCTCAGGTCATGATCTCACGGTTCATGAGTTCAAGCTCCGCACCGGGCTCTCTGCTGTCTGCACGGAGCCCGCTTGGAATCCTCTGTCCCCCTTGCTCTCTGCCCCTTCCCCGCTCGTGCTCTTACTCATGTTCTCTCTCAAAGATAAATAAACATTTAAAAACACAAAACCAAACAGAACAGAACCAAGCATCTGTCTCTTCCACCCTGCACTTCCCTCTGGCTACTGTTCTCGCTCTTGTTCCCCCACTTGATCTGAGCAGCCAAATTCCCTGTGTTAACCCTCTTCCATCCACTGCAATCATTTCCCTGGCCACCTCTTCACTGAAATGACCTGAAGAAGATCCCCGTGACCTCTTAATCACCAAATCCAAAGGGTACTGTTCATTCCTCATTTTACACGATCTTTCTGCTGCCATCTCACACTGTTAACTACTTCTTTCCTCCCCAAACTCTGACTCCTTTGACATGAGAACCTCCTGGTTCTTGTCTGATTATTTCCCTTCATTCTTTGCTGGGTTCTCTTCTTACAAAAGACCTTTAAACACCGGTATTCCCCAAGGTTCTTCAGGGACCCTCTTCTCTTCTCAATCACCATCTGTAGGCTGACAAATTCTAACTCTCTCAACTAGTGCTGTCTCCTGAGTACCAGATCTGCATCTCCAACTGCTAACTGCTATGAATAGCAGCCATCTATTACATAATTATGCACTCTGCCGAGCACTTTAAATGCATTGTCGCACCCAGTGAAGTAGGCACCATTATAATCTCCACTTACAAATGAATCCGACCAAGAATCAAGTGATATGCCCAGTGTCACACAGCTAATAAGCAGAGGCGGGATTCAGGCCAAGTATGCCTAACCCCGAAGGTGATGCTTCCAACTGCTATCCCATGGATCCATAAGCGCCTCAAATGCAACATGCACAAACTTGGGCTCATCATCTTGTCCTCACTCCACCCCAGCTGCTTCTCCTCGTTTGCTCTGCTGGCTACCCAGCCACCACTGGAGTCACAAACTTAGAGACATCTTTAACCTCTCTTTCTTGCTCACCCCTCACACCTTGCTAATCATAAGTCATGCTGACTCCACCTCTTCATTTTCTCAATTCTATCCCCTTGTCTCTTACCCTTTATCCCCCTAATTTAAGCCCTGCTCCTCTCTCACACTGACCACCACAATTAATAATCTCCCGGCCTCCACTCCGGATTTCACGCAACAGCAAGAGTGACCTTTATAAAACATAAACCCAACTAGTGGCTTTCCTTATACTTACCCACGTCACCCACAGAGTTATGCTGAAATGCCGTAATACAGCAGAACCAGCTCTTCGTGTTCTGGCCAGTGCCTACCCTCCAGCCTTGTTTCCCAGAGTGCTTTGCCTCCCACCCTACAGTCCATCAATCCAAACTGGCTGTGGTTCACTGAAAATTCCTATTCCTTCCTTTGCTCAAGCTAGTTTTTGGGTTTTCTGATCCTTGCAATGAAAATGGTAATCACTCATCTAATGGGGGAGATGAGGCTGGAAATGGCTGTCAAATTTCAAAACTTGCACTCTTTTTACTATAACATGCTGTTTCCCCACACCCTGAGGACAAAGATGAGAGTCCTCTCCCACCACTGCCATCTATCCTGTTCCATTTTTTTTTTTAATTTTTTTTTTAACGTTTATTTATTTTTGAGACAGAGAGAGACACAGCATGAACGGGGGAGGGTCAGAGAGAGGGAGACACAGAATCCGAAATAGGCTCCAGGCTCCGAGCTGTCAGCACAGAGCCTGACGCGGGGCTCGAACTCACAGACCGCGAGATCGTGACCTGAGCCGAAGTCGGCCGCTCAACCGACTGAGCCACCCAGGCGCCCCCATCTATCATGTTCTAGACAGGACACCTATTCCCCCCACCGACACACAAGCAACTACGTTATTGGCTTTATGTGGGAAATCATCCCCTGTAAGAAAGTAACCAGGCATATCCAACTTTGTGATATACCACACTTCCCTCTCATCCTTTCTAGAAAGTCCTCACCTGCACAAAGGAACAAGCCACGGTGCCACTGCGAAGCTGGTTCAGCAATGTCTCACAGACAGCAACATCAGGGACACTGGTCACCCCATCTGTGATCACGATGATACCTGGAGCAGGAAATATCAGACAGATCTGGGGACACTGACCAGATCAAAGCTACAGGGGGGCATCCAACTGATGGGGCCCTTCAGACCTCAGTGTCTACCGACTGATGTGTTTTATGATCCACACCCTTCCCTTCTGCTTCTCCCTCCTGAGTGCTGGACCCCAGTCTCCAAAGTGATGTCCTTGGAGCTCGACTCCCTCCCACTAGGGTCCTGGATGGTTGTCAGAGCTGGGGGTGCTTGAGAGAGATGCTCAAACACACACACAAGGAGACAGATCCTCTTCTCTGGGGCCCACTGATCCCCTGGAACCTGTATCTATACTGCTAATGCCCCCTTCCCGTACCCTCCTATTTCCCCAGCCCCACCAAAGGTCCTTCTACTGACCTGCACTAGAGTTTGAGGGGAGCAACTGCAGTGCCAAGATGCCCTGACGAATCATACTGACCAACCCAAGGTCAGCTGTCACCATGGAGACTCCCACCTTCCGGCCAGGGGGCTCCCCCGAGTCTGGGGACTGGTCTTCGGCCTGGCCCGAGTTACAGATGAGACAGAATGGGTCAGAGAGAATTACCGTCCCTCCCATCCACAGCAAAGCCAGAATTTACAGCCCAGCACTGCCGCCCAGGCCTGACAGGCCTACTCCTGTGAGGACCTCAACCCCTTGCCATGCAGCCAAGTCCTGACTGTGCTTGCTCTCCTAGCATGTGCTCAGATGCTGACAGGGAGTCGGACACCAGATGAAGCACCAGATTATACTGGAGCAGGCTTCTCCACCTTTTATGGCCCCTTTCCCATCACGATTATGAAATATTTTATACATCAATCGAATTAAGTCTTCAGACATAGAGCACTCAATTTGCTTGGCTACTTCTAGGATATCCAAAGGAATGAGCCAAGTGCATTCTAGTGAGTTCAAGCAGCTTTATCCCTGACTGAACAAAATCGTAGCGATCAAAGCCACACACGATCACCTTCTCAGATCCACTGGGGGAGGAGATCTAGGACTGAAAAAGACACCAGCACACGGTCTTCACGTTTTCTCCTGGCAAGAACGTGTGTCTTGGGAATGTATCTGAGCCCTCCTCCTCCAGCAGGGAACCTGTTGCGTGCACTCACCAGCGCTTCTAACCTTGGCTCACTCTGGCTCTTAGCCCCTTTCCCTGACCTCTCTTCCCTCTGTACTGGGGCTTGTCCTTCCTCTCTCCCCTCTGTCCCTTAACAGCTCCTCTTTCTAAGTGGTCTCCACCCACTTTTTCTCCCACATACCTGACTCTGAGGGTCATACTGCTGCTGCAGCATGGTGGCCACCTTGTCCTCAAAGAGACAGAGCTGTTCATATACCTGCTGCAGGAACACCTCCCGCTGGGAAGGGTCCAAAAGGCAGCCCTGTACCAGCACCTGAGAAGCACATGGGAAAGACCAAGACATGAAGGTCAGGGGGACACTGGAAAGTACTCTTCTGGTGTGCCTATGTATCTCCACAGCTCTCTCTAGGCGCTCCTGACTTCTCGTGCAAGCAGGGTGACTAAATCCACAGCCAGTTCTTCTCGTGTCAGATCATCTACTCCACCGGGGATACCAGGCCGTTAGTTATCTTCATCTGGGTTCACAACCTTCCTCTGCTTACGGTCCTGCACACTGGGTTTCCCCAAGCTCCCACATGGGGGTGCCATAAGAGCTTCCATCTTGGGTCATCGGACAGCCCCACCTCAGCCTGGCAAAGCCTTTCTCATTCCGACTCATACATTTTTATTCTTGTTGATCTTGAAGCACTGCACACAGAGGCAGCTCTGGACCTTTTTTCTTTTAGGTACAACATCATCTTCCCTGTGAATGTTCCTTCCTTCCTTTTCCCCTCAGCAGGTAACTCCTACCCCCCCTTTCATAAAGAAAGGAAACCAGTCAGCAGGAACTCCCTGCTTGCCTTAACCCCAGGGGGGTACTACTTTCCAACCACCGAAAACACCCACAATATTTGCTCGAAGTTTGTATCTGTGTCCTTGTTCTTCTTTTGAAACTCTGAAGAAACGATTCCTCATCCTCTTCTGTTTCCCAAAAGCTAATCTCTCCAACTAATCTTGGACCTCTTGCCTAATGCCTTCATTCTCTCTCCATGGGGTTCCTTTCCTCCTCCTTTCAACATAAATGAAGTGCCCCCATCCTAGAAATTTCATACAGGCCTGGTGGTCCCTGGGAACTCTCCTTTCAGACTCCTACAACCTTTTCACAGGCCCACTACTCCCCTACCCCTGCCCTCCTGCGCGACACCTACTTCTTCAGTCCCTATTCGGAACTGGGGAAATGGGTGGTCACAGCCGGGAGAGGGGGACTCTGTAAGTCCACAGGCCTAAGAGAAGAAAAATGGAATCAGAGGAATAGTAGGGACTGGGGTTATAAGGTGAGAAAGATGTTCACAGCTATATTGTTTAGATGTGAAAAGGGGGTCAGCCCAAGAATCCTACACTAGGGTTTGGCCAAATATATAACGATAAATTGTGATGAAATATCAAACCAAGCAGCAATTAAAAATCATATTTTCAGGGGCACCTGGGTGGCTCAGTCGGTTGGGCGGCCAACTTCGGCTCAGGTCATGATCTCGCTGTCCGTGAGTTTGAGCCCCGCGTCGGGCTCTGTACTGACCACACAGAGCCTGGAGCCTGTTTCGGATTCTGTGTCTCCCTCTCTCTCTGACCCTCCCCTGTTCATGCTCTGTCTCTCTCTGTCTCAAAAATAAATAAACGTTAAAAAAAAAAAATCATATTTTCAAAGAATACTTAGTGACAAGGAAGAATGCCCATATTATAGATTTAAAAAGCAGGATGTAAAATTATGTGTCTGGAATCAGCCTAATAGTTTCTTCTCCTCTCTTTGGATGGTGGTGGCGAGGGAGGATAAACAAGTACTCAAAGGCAAGAAGGAAATTCCATAAAATGTTAATTGTAGTTATTTCTGGGTGGTGTATTATGGGTAAGCTTTGTTTTTCTTTATATTTTATGTATTTTTCAAGTTTCCTCCAATGGACATACATTATAAAGGTGATTTAACTTGTTCTGTTTTTTATTTTTTTAAATGTTATTTGAGAGAGAGAGAGAGCACGTGCATGCACGCACTTGCATGTGAGTGGGGGGAGTGGGGCAGAGGGAGAGAATCCCAAGCAGAGTGGGCTCCATGCTGAGCTCAATCCCATGACCCTGGGATCATGACCTGAGCAAAATCAAGAGTTGGACACTCAACCAGCTGAGCCACCCAGGTGCCTCTTTTTTTTGTTCTGTTTTAAGGAACAGTAGAATACATCTTGGGGAGCTTTAGAGATGGTGAGGAAGCTAGCCCAGGGCTGACAAGTGGCCCTGAGGGCTTAAACTGAGTAAGCCTGCTCCTTCTCCATAGCTGTTGGCCTTGTTCAGGGCTCACCTCCCCTCCTGTACTGCAATAATCTTCGGCCTGTTCTTCCCAATGCAGAATTTGCCCCCCAGTCCATCTTTCTTCCTGGCTACAAACCAGCCTGATCTTCCCAGTGTACAAATCTGATCTCATAACTGTCCACTTAAAAACCTTCCATTTTTAACAGTTAGAATAACAATGAACAGTTTTAATAGCTAACTTTTCCGTGTTTTCTATGGGGCAGGCACTGTTCTAAATGCTTGATATATATGAACTCAGTCACCACATAATATCAGTACTGTTAATCTTCCCATTTTGAAGAAAAGACAGATGTACAGAGAGATTAAGTTATTTGCATAAGGGCACACAGCAAGCAAATACAGGGGGTGTGAATCTAGATCCAGCGCTTGTCATCATCACCACACTAAACTCTCCTATAGTTCTTAGCCATGACATTCAGGGTCTCTCATAATTCTGCCTCTACTTCTCTCTCATCTCCTCTTTACCACCACTCCCCACCTCCACATTCAAATACTACTGTGTCAAACAGAATAATGTGTAGTCCCCTAGAGCACCTGTGACCAAGAGCACAATCTCACAGCTCTGCAGCTTTGCTTTTGCTGGCCCCTCTGTCTGGAAAGCCCACTCCCCTTCTTTGAAGGGCTAACCTCAATCTTTCCTTCAACACTCAGTTCAAATGCCTCTCTGTCCAAAAGTCTTCCCTGGGTTTGGCTGGCTGCTCCCTCTTGGTGCTCCCACAGCATTCGAGTCATTACTTAACTAGTGTCTTTATCACATTCGACCGAAATTACCTCCTTTAATATCTGTCTCCCCTACTAAAATCTCAAGTCCTCCCATCAGGACAGGGACAGTGCCTGATTCATCTGTGACTGCAGGATCTAGCCCAGGCCTCGCATAGATCAGGCTTCAGTAAGTGTTTGCCGAAATGAACCAAGTGTGGAGTGATTACCTAACACTCATGCTTTCCCGGTCTTGGCCATCAGTGCCTGAGAAGCCCGGCCTCTGTCTGGGGATGCAGGCCACAAGCAACAGTCCTAACAGCTGTGCTAGGAGAGCACTTTAATCCACAGCAGTGGGCTGGGATCCAGACATGCACCGACTGCCTTGTAGATCTCGGGTCCTCAGGAGCTGTTCCTTGCATCCCTATCTCAAAGCGAGTTTGACAGCCAAGGTGACAACATGGCCATTAGAGGCAGTTTCAGGGTAAGCCCCTAACAGTGAGTTGAAGGTGGTTAAGAGCAGATGAGGGGAAACTGGGCCACTGCTTATCTAAGCCAAAAACAGATATTCCAGTAACAGACCTGGCCATTCTCCAAAAGGAGTGTCTTGTGATGGCCTGTTTGGGTGTTGGATAAGGCTCGTAATTATCTGTATGGTCAGCATAACACCCGGCACTTCACAGGGCCCTCAGGGAAGATGACCCTCCTCTGTCGTTGGAAGAAATTATGGTTCTGGGCATTTGTTACATTTCAAAATCATAAAATTATTCTAAAAGATCATCTCCTAGAGGTAGTGCCAGGAGTCAGGATATAAGCAAACCCTCTAATCAAATTAAAAGGAGGGTGGTAGTGGCAGCATGAAACAGACATCCAGTGGCCAGAACCACAGCCTTGCAGAAGGAGTGGGAGAGGCATTTGTCCAATCAAGGCCAACGGACCTAAAGCTCGTGAGAAGGCTCTTTTTAAAAAAAAATTTTTTTTAACGTTTATTTATTTTTGAGACAGAGAGAGACAGAGCATGAACGGGGGAGGGGCAGAGAGAGAGGGAGACACAGAACCGGAAGTAGGCTCCAGGCTCTGAGCCATCAGCCCAGAGCCCGATGCGGGGCTCGAACTCACAGACCGCGAGATCGTGACCTGAGCTGAAGTCGGCGCTTAACCGACTGAGCCACCCAGGTGCCCCGAGAAGGCTCTTTAAGAGCTGAGGAATGGATCCTTCTCAAGAGGAGACAGACTCAGAGACGATTGGTAAACAGGTTGGGACTTTGAAAATAGACAGTAGAGACAGAATAAGGACTTAGTCAATGGACTACCAGAAATGAGGTCTGAGGGTACAAACTTGGAGAAAGGATGCGATACCTGGTGGGCCTGCAGGCCAATGATTGAGGAGTAGGCCTGGATAGTTATGTAGATCTCAGGCTGGAAGTCAATGCAAGATCCGGGCACTCGGAAGGGTCGAAGCAGCCCGCCTAGGCAGCGGGAGAGCGCATGGAAAACTTCATCAAACAAGATCTCCCCTGTGGAATCATCCTGAGGGCAATGCAGAGAAAGATCTCTCGAATGTGAGCAAAAGCAGCCCTGAGCAGAGGGCAGAAACAAGCAGCTTCCGTGGGTCAGTGGAACTCCCATCTTAAAGTTGGTCACACCCCCAAATACAGTGCCACGTGTGGAATGGGACGTCTTCAAACGCTGACCATTTAAAAGCCTGTTTCCTTTCCACGATGGTAGACTGGGATCACTTTTCACATCTCTGAGGCCTCTCCCTCTCCTCCTCACCCCCTACTCCATCCCTTATTCCTTCTTCCCACTGTCTCCCTTTAGTCCCTTACCACAATGCCAGTAGACGGGCTAAGGTCGAGCTCAATGACAAATCGGTACTGCCAAGCCAGGAAGGTAACCCGGGTAGAAGGTACAAGGAGGAATGGCCTTGGGACCACTGGTTCATCTGGCTGCCACCCAGGGGGCAGGACGCTGAGGACTTCCAACTCCTGCTCAGACTGGAGCTGACAATTAGGACAGAGAGAAAAGGAAAGGGTCAGGGAAGAGTCACCCCTTTATTTCCTGGACCTGAACTTCTTCTTCTTCCTTTTTTAAAAAACTTTTTTAAAATGTTTATTTTTGGGGCGCCTGGGTGGCTCAGTCGGTTAAGCGACCGACTTCGGCTCAGGTCATGATCTTGCGGTCCGTGAGTTCGAGCCCCGCGTCGGGCTCTGTGCTGACAGCTCAGAGCCTGGAGCCTGTTTCAGATTCTGTGTCTCCCTCTCTCTCTGACCCTCCCCCATTCATGCTCTGTCTCTCTCTGTCTCAAAAATAAATAAACGTTAAAAAAAATTAAAAAAAAAATGTTTATTTTTGAGAGAGAGAGAGAGAGAGAGAGAAAGTGTGTGCACCAGAAGGACAGAGGGAGGGAGACACAGAATCCGAAGCAGGCTCTGGGCTCTGAGCTGTCAGCACAGAGCCTGACATGGGACTCAAACTCATGAACTGTGAGATCATGACCTGAGCCGACTGAGCTACCCAGGCGCCCCGTCCAGGACCTGAACTCTTGTATCCAAAATGGCAAACCACTGGTTCTATCTCCTGCAACCCAACTATATACTCTTCCTATTTGGAAAATTAAAATTTCCTGGGTGGAATCATTTTCTGGGAAAAGTCACTTGCCCCTTCTAGAATGAGACCCATTAGAGTTCGTCTCCTATCCTGTTTCTAGGACCCCCTTAAAAAAGCAGATCCTTCTGAGCCAGCCCCTCCCATCCTGTAGGTTTCTGGGCCTCACCAGCATCTCCTGAGGTGTAGCCTGCACAGTTTGATGCAGGTGATTGAGGAACCAAGCCAGGCGGACATTTCGGGAGATTCGATAATCTTTTTTCATCAACAGGAACACCTGCCCAGCTTCTTCCACCTGGAGACAAAGAGACATTAGAAATAATCTAGAAAAATTCACTGAGTTCCTGGTATACATAGATCGCTGTGCAAGTGACTTGTTCAAGGAGTTCACAACACGTAAGGGAGAGGCAAGGCAGCAGAGGAGAAAAATTAGCTCCCCCCTCAGGGCAACGTGTTCCCAAGGACTCAGTTCTCTGGTCCCATTCCCCTTATGTGTACTTCTGTGTTGACCAAGTGCCCTTTTAACATTATTGAATGTGTAGGTGTTTTTCCTATAAGCTACAAGCTCATTAAGGGTGGGGATTGTGTCTTGCTCTATGTGTGTGTCCCTATGCTTGGCAAATTGCTGACAACAAAGCAGATACTCAGTAATGCTGGACACTTCCTCCTAATAAGCCTTGACGACAGCGGCCCCTAAAGGACTCTTCACTGGGTGACTAGCAAGCCCGCTGACTGCCTCAAAATTAAACTCCTGTGGGTCACGACCCACATTTTCCCCACCCTCCACACTTCTCAGTGGTCAGTGCTCCAGCTCCTTCCCACCACTGCCTCAGAGGCAGCTGGCTCCGCGGTGTCCGGACAGGCATCAGTTCCCTTACCGGTGTCCTTGTCCTTCCACTCATGAGCCGAATCTTGGCTCGGGATGAATTCGACGCTCTCCCTCATCCACACATATACCATGCCAGCGGCACTCTGACAGAGAGAAACCTGTCACTTTCCCAGGGGCACCAGCTCCAGCAGGACTTTACCTATCCCTTCACTTCTCCCTGGTGAGCAACCTCTCCCATCCCCTTCAGAACCTTTTCCCATCTCTCAGCCCCTGGGGGCCTGGCAGATAAACTCACCCACTGTTTCACAGAGAAAATAAGGGTCCACTGCCCTGAACTCCCCCAACATTTTTTCCTGACCAATCTTTACCTGAAATTCCTTTATTCCCTTACTCTAGCCTCTGATGAAAAGACGACTCTCCTTCTGGTTTAGACAAATTGCAAATTTCTCCCCCTGGGTCCCTGGCCGGTGAGGGGAAGGGCCAGGCGGTGAGGACTGAAGAGGGTGGTAGAAACAAACAGAAGCCAATAACTGTTAAGAAATGTGGTACTGAAAGGAAGTGAAGGTTTCTTCCCCCCGAATGGGGAAATTTGAAGAAATAGAAAAAGCCCTGGAAAAGCAATAACGAAGGATGGTTGATGGCAGAGAGGAGTGTGGAAAGCAGACACAATGACTAAAGATGAAGAAAGCCATTCTTCTTCAGGACAGAAGGGCTGCTTCAAAAGACACAAAACAGGGGCACCTCGTGGCTCAGTTGGTTAAGCATCTGACTCTCGATTTCAGCTCAGGGTCACAGAGCCTGCTTAAGATCTTCTCTCTCCCTCTTCCTCTGCCTCTCTCCCCTGCTCATGCTTGCTCTTCCTCTCTCTCTCTCTCTCCCTCTCTCTCTCTCAAACACACACACACACACACACACACACACACACACACAGAAACAGGTACTGGAAAATGGCATAGGTGGAAGCAGGCAGGAAACTCCCATTTCTTGAGCACCTGTAATATATTCAACAGTCCCCTGGAGACGCTAAGTGCAAGAACTTCAGTTTCAGACAGCCTGGTGTGAATCCCAATTTGGCCTCTTTTTAGCCTGTGAGATCGGGGAAAAGGTACTTAATTAACCTCCTTAAGCCTCAGTGCCCTCATTTGTAAAATGGATATAACCCTAATACCGATCTAACAGTGTTGTTAAGGGGGCTAAGCGAAATCAGGTATAGGAAGTGCTCAGCACAATGCCTGGTGCTCAGAAAGAATATTATAAAAGTGAACTATCACCAGGTTATTACCGGGCATAATAGAAGGCTCTTCACACTGGTACACTCAATCAGGCCCCACATAAAACACTTAACAGAAACAAACGGAGGTCCAAAAAAGTGAAATGATTTAACACAATTAGTAGGTGCAGGGTCAGAAGTCAGACCCAGGCCTCATGAGCTGCAAAGCCCAACTACTGAAGAGTGACAAGCGGATAAAACTGGGGGTTTAAGAACAGAAAAGATTTGAAGTGGTCCCGAGAAGGAACACGATGGGTCTCTACAAGCATAAAGGATGCTCCGCCATAATCAGAAAGACAAAAAGACAACTGAAATATCGATATAGGATTCAATATTATTTTGTGTTACGTCTCTATACTACCTAAAATCACACTATTCTCTATTGTGCTGCTTCTGTACGCCAGGCTAAGGTAGGTGCTGGCCAAGGATTTTTCCCAAGAGTTGGAGCAAGCTACTGAACTTTTTTTTCACAGAGCTATAATATTTTATCTGCATTAAAAAAAAAAAAATTCCCTCTGGCTACCATGTGATTCAGAAAGATCCCCTGACAACCAGGGGAGATGGCAGTGGCCTAGACCAGAGCTACTCATAGTAGCCATTCTGTGAACTGTTTGAGACTGGTCTCCGATGAGACAGCACTTGTGCCAGAATGTAAAGCCAGTACTGCCTTTCATCGACAAAGCCTGGTTTTACACACACACACACACACACACACACACACACACACACACTCAGCTAACGCAACCTTCAAGACAAGTGAGCTTAGCTGCCATTTTAAGGACCCTTTAGAATAAGACAACAATCAGTGATTAATTGGAAGCAGTGGGGAGGAAGGAACGAAACTGTATCAAGGACGACTAAGATAGCCCTGGAAACCGGTAAGTTGCAGAATGATTTCCAAGTTAGTGAGAAAAATCAGATACAGGTATTTACCATCATTTCTAACCACCATTCCCCTCAAAAGGTCCCTTAAGATTGTACACCCTTATCACCAAGATGCTAGAAACAGCAAAGGGTCTACCGGCCAAGAAGGAATGTGCAGCAGTCACTTGCCCTCTGCTTGACCTTGGTCTCAGGATGGGATGCTCTCCTAAACCAGTCAAGCTCTCCCTCTGGACTGGCTGAGCAGGTGTGGGTGTGAGATTGATGCCCACTCTTGTCTAACTGATGGTGCTGGATCCCTGCCAAGGCTCTTATCTAGGAAAGGATGGGCTGGGGCCGGGAGTACTATCAGAATAGGAAGGATACCTGCATTCAGCAGTCCTTTGTTTATCATTCTATCTTCAGAGCCTACAGCAGTGCCTGGCACATCAGATGCTCCATACAATTTGCTGAATAAGTAAGTGAATCTGCCATATGTTCTAAGCAAAGCAAAGTTGATGTTTAAAGCTAATAATCAGTACAACTCTTTTTCTCTACAACTCTTCTCAAGGTGAGATAATCTTAACACTAATCCCAGTACTATATTCCTCTGGTTCTTCTTTGGTAGTTAGTAAAGACTTTTTTTCCCCCAAATGCCAGCCTGTTTCAGCTATGCAAGAAAACACCATAGGAAGGAATCTGGGCCCATACTGAGCTGGATTAAACAGAGGAGAACACACACCCGTGGGTCAGCACCATAAGAACAATTGGGAACACTTGGTCACTCCACCTTCTAGGTCTAAAATGTTGGTGATTCTGGGTTTCACGAACGAACCTATGATCCCCTGCACTATGTTAGGCATGACAGGTTTCACTTCTGTCACACAGTCACAAAGCAGTTTAGAATTCTTCATGGCACCCACCAGTTTATAATGAAGAATTTGTGTACTTTGTAAATTTTGTTTCCCCTGCAAGTCTAGAAGCTCTAAGGAGGTAGAAGCTTTTGTCTATATGTTGTCCTTTGCTGTATCCCTAGCAACCAGCACAATGCCAAGACGTACTAGGTGTTCAAATATTTGTTGACCGAATGTGTGAGGGAAATGGCTCTCCCAAGCTATGTTTCTTCTGTTTTGAGCTATGTTCTGAATTTCTTACCACTGATTCCCAACTTTTCATTTTTAGCAACGTCTGCTCTGTGTTGTCCAAGAGATCCCATCCTTCCTCATCCACTTTATAGAAAAACGAGCCTATTTTATGTCTGGGTTTTTCTTTTGGTTCCACCAAAGTTGTTTTTACCAGGTTTTCACTACTATTTTCTTTTCAAATATTATCTCTTTTTTACAGTTCTTGGAATCTGGGGAAGGGCTGTTGGTGTAAGTTCTAATCGATTTGTTTTGAAAGAAAGTGTGATTTGATAGCTAAGCCTCTGGGCTTGAACTTTATTTTCCTCCTCCATAAAACACTACCATGTATCCCAATGGCGTGTGAAAAGTATAAATGTACGCGTTAGTGTAACAAGTGAAAACAAGCAATTCATTGATCAGTTGCTGCTTTATGTCTGGAAAGAGTCCCGCACAGCCATTCACTTCAGCTTTTTTGCTCGTCCCCATTTACCTGGCATAGCTGGATGTTTCCTCACACTAAACCAGAATCTGTCTTCTTGATATAATCTTGACCCATTCTTGAGATCTGTTCTCTTGAAAACATCTAACCCATTTCTGGTTTTACCCCTGGATAAAACCCAAAGGAAAGTCTGACCCTCTGCCAAAGGAGAATCTATCAAACATCCGATGGCAGCCCTGAGTCTCTGTTTCTCTGTAATAAACATCTCCTGAGTTCTTCAGGTAAATCTTAAAGAGCATTGTTTCAAGTTTCCCCACTATATCTTAGATCATATGCCTATGAACTCTGGCTGGTCTGTTTTTCAACTCAAAATGTGGGGGCTAGGATGGAACACAATACCCAGGTGAGGGCACAGATTCAGAGTCTCCTAAGTTCGACTGACTTTTACCATACTGTTGGCGCAGGGAACCTCCGTAACTTTTTCACTTGTGTTGCTGTTAAGACACATCCTCTGTTCTGTCCTCATGCAGCTGGCTTTTTGGGACACATCCAGTTATTCAATTAGTCCTGTTATATTGGATAAATTCAGTCTCTTATTCTATTGTAAAACCTAGAGTCCTGTTTTGTCTTTTAGCAAATCTCTTTCCAGCTTAATTTCCCTGCTAATTTCATCAGGATGCCATCAAGTCCTCATTCCTGTCCAAAGAGGACAAAGACAAGGTGGGTGTGCATTCATTCATCGGTCAACAAATTTATGGAGGGCCAGCTACAGGCTAGCACCAGGCTAGGTCCTAAGGATACCATGAAAAGCAAAAACTGGCATTCTCTGCTCTCATAACATTTACCCTGTAATGGAGAAAAAATTAATCAAATAATCATTCTACTAACTATATGATTACAAACTGAGTAAGTGTGCCAAAGGAAAAGAAAGTGGTTCTATGGCAGCATATAACAAAGTAACCTGACCCAAGCTAGGATCTTAGGAGACAGTGACACTGAAGGTTGACTAGGGTTTGCTAAGTGAAGAGGAAAAGGGGAGATAAAGCGGATGGAAGACACAGATGGGTGCTGTGCTATTAGTAAATGTTCTTTAGATTATTAGTTAGTAGACACCTTAATTTCATTACAGTACAGCTTCCATTTCTCTACCTTGTCTTCGAAGTTATTTTGAATGACAGGGGTGCTGGGTGGCTCAGTCGGTTGAGCGACTGATGCTTGGTTTTGACTCAGGTCCTGATCCCAGGACTGTGGGATCAAGCCCCTGTGTCAGGCTCCTGCTGAGTGTGGAGCCTGCTTGGAACTCACTCACTCTCTCTCTCTCTCTGCCCCTCCTCTGCTTGTGCTCACACATGCTGTCTCAAACTAAAACAAACAAACAAACAAACAAACAAACAAACAAAGGTTATTTTGAATGATGGACTGACTGTCCAAGGCCAAGTGAAGCTTACGTAGTTAGTTCATCAACCAGTTCTTACAGAATCCACTCTCTTGAAACCAGGAACATTGGCCCAACTTAATCTTTCTCACATTTCTCCCTCAAACATGACCCTTCAAAGTCAACAGCAACATGTTCAAACCATCATCTTGAAGTTTGCCTCACATTCAAGATGTAATTGATCAGAACCAGAAAACATAAGAATTTAAGCAGCTAAAATAGTATTTTTCATAGTATGATCCAAGGACCAGGTGCATGAGAGTGGCAAGGTGCTTATTAAGATACAGATTCCTGGGCCCCAGCCAAACCAACCGAATTCGAGTTGACAGGACTCAGGAATCTAAATTTAACAAGCTCCCCAAGTGATTCTTCCGCTTTGACAAACCCTGACTTAGCTGTATTCTCTCGGCATCCACACTCACATGGAGCTTCAATGCCCTAATACGTAATCTCCCTGAGTCTGAAATGCATTACTCTTGGGACTAATCTGGCAAAGAGAAAGCAGGGTTTCAGAGTCAGAGACCTGGATTGAAATCTGGTTCTACTACTTGCTATCTATGTGAACTTGAACAAGTTACTTAATTTTTCCAGGACTCAGCTTCTTCATCGATAACATGTGGGTAAGAATATCTACTTCATAAGGATGTTGCTGCAATTAAACGTGAGAATGAGAACAATGGTAGAGGAAGCCTGTCATTCTCTGGAACATTTATTGAGGCCTACATACCATTTACAAGATGAATAATACATTATTAGGCACTGTACTGCATACCATATATATCAGGATGACGGAAACATCGCCCGTCTCAATTTGTTTTTTGTTTGTTCTTTGCACCTGTCCCTTTGTGGTTAAGGTATAAATAATTTTTGAAGCCTTTTCCAACCATTATGCTGTTTTCTAACAGAATCCCATGAGGAGCGCCTGGATGGCTCAGTCGGCTGCATCCGACTCTTGACACTGGCTCAGGTCATGATTCCAGGGTCGTGGGATTCTCTCTGTCTCTCTCTGCCTCTCTTCCCCGCTCACGTGCGCTCATGCTAATAAAAAAAATAAATAAATAAATAAAAATAAAGAATCCCATGAAGTCATGTAGACATTTTCTCCCTTGAACTGTCTGAAGGCTCCTTACCACTGGACTTATGCCACATAAGTCCTGAACCTCTAGCATGGACTCAGCCTGAATCTTCTTCTCATCTCTTACCAATCTCTTGCCAATTTAGAGCACCTAGAGGGATCAAACGTTTGTTCTGTTGCTGCTTATTAATACAAGGCCTTGGTGAAGTTACTGTGCCTTAGTTTCCTCATCTGTGCCATCAGGAAAATAATAGTGCCTATTTTGTGGAGATTTTACAAGGATTAGGTGATACTTAGTAAGCACTCTGGAAGTGTTAGCTGTTCTCATTGTCACATTGCACCCACACTAGCAGCTGCTGCTTCTGTTCTCTGAGGGCTCTACGCTCCTTCTCACATCAGGATTTTCACTATTGCCTCTGCCTGTGATGCGCTCTGCCTCTTCTCGTGGCCAACTTCTACTTGGTCTTCAGGCTGAAGTGTCATTTCTCTGAGAAGGCATCCCAAACCACCCCCGCCCCACACACTTCTTAACAAAGTCAGTTAAGAACCTCTTTTAAACACTCATTCATTCTGTAGTTTTCCTTTGCAGCCCTTATTATAATTCAATGTTTGTTTACTCTATTAAAATAGAGGACATGTCTGTCTCACACTGCTCGGTATCCACCCTGATACTTAGAACGATTCTGAATCCACAGCACTCATAAACTATTTTAAATATATGATGAATGAATGATTTCTTAAATCTGACTATGCCCAATTTTGTCTCTTCGGATTGTAACAACCTCTCAAAGTCAGTGACTTTTCTGCCCAGGGGCAAACTTCACTCCCTTTACTTTCTGAGATAAAATTTTCAGGAATGCAAATCAAGAACTTAACAGATGCTTAACATTTGGCTGAATGAGGCTCCCAGAAGTATGTGTCTTGACTCCAAGCTACTATAGATCTGCACTGATCAATACGGTAGCCACTACCAAATGGGGCTACTGAGAACCTGAAATGTTGTGAGTCCAAAAGTCCAAAATGAGATGTGCTCCAAGTGTAAAATACACACTGGATTTTTAAAGATTTGGTACAAAAAAGAATGATAAGTAGCTCATAGTTTTTAATACTTATTACCTGTTGAAATAATATCTTGGAAATATATATAAATAAAATACATTATTAAAATTGATTTCCTCTGTTTCGTTTTACCATTTTAAATGTGTCTACTAGAAAATTTGCATACACGCCTTCTATTAGATTTCTATTGGACAGTGCTGTTTTACACCACCTGCCTGAAAGGTATGTCGTATTTTGCTACAACATCCCATTTCCTCTCATCTTTGCTGCTGTTGTTTTTTATTTATTTTTTATTTTTTTTAATTTTTATTTTTTTAAAAGTTCATTTCTTTTTTTTTTTTTTTTAACGTTTATTTATTTTTGAGACAGAGAGAGACAGAGCATGAACGGGGGAGGGTCAGAGAGAGGGAGACACAGAATCCGAAACAGGCTCCAGGCTAGGCTCTGAGCTGTCAGCACAGAGCCCGACGCAGGGCTCGAACTCACGGACCACGAGATCATGACCTGAGCCGAACTAAGCCACCCAGGCGTCCCACTGCTGTTGTTTTTTAAATGTTTATTTATTTTTGAGAGAGAGAGAGAGAGAGAGACCAGAGAGACAGAGAGAGCAGGGGAGGGGCAGAGAGAGAGGGAGGCACAGAATCTGAAGCAGGCTCCAGGCTCTGAGCCGTCAGCACAGAGCCTGAGGCGAGGCTTGAACTTGTGAACCGAAAGATCATGACCTGAGCTAAGTTGAATGCTTAACCGCTTAACCGTTACCTACTGAGCCACCCAGGTGCCTCCATTTCCTCTCATCTTAATTCTTGCGGAGAGGTACTCCAAATTCTTTCAGTCTTTCTCAGTATTGACATTTCAGATGTATGGCTTCTTTGTGAACATGTCTGATTCTTTAAAATAGGGTAGAGTTTCCTACTTAATCTTGGGTTTCATAACACCAAATCCCAACAAACTGGAGACTTACCATCCTGTGGCTATTTTATTATTTACACTATAATCACTATGGTTAAAAACACAAGATCTGGGACCAGGCCACCTGTTTTGGGAGTCCTGGCTCCCCTACTTACTAGCTGTGTAACTATGCTGCAAGGATCTCTGTGTTTCAATTTCCACAACTGAAAGATGGGAGATGATAAAAGTGTCTAGGACAAGAGGATTAATTGATATTGGCAAAGCATCTAGAATGGTGCCTGGCATGCAGTACTCATTCAATAAATGACTTCTATTTTTGTCATTCTACACATCCTTGACCCTTCCCACCTACTCATATATTCTCCTACATCACTGGGCACCTGTTCTAGTGTTCCGTTTTTTCCAAAGCTGAGAGATTTTATGCTCAGGTCTTCTAACTTCAACTCTGCTAGTCCCCAGCTGAGGAGCACTTGGGTAAGGTACTTAACCTCCCTCACTTTTCAATTCCTTTATCTGTAAATGAGAACGGATACTGCCACATTCTTCGCCTAAGTTTTAATAACGTAATGCATGTATGAGTTCCTCGCGTGGTCCTTGGCACCTAATCGATGCCTCCTGTGCATTTTCTGGTTTAACACGTCAAGTCCTCACAACACACCATAAGACAGGTATTTTATGAAGAAAGAAACAGGATCCTGGAAATCAAGACTTGCCCAAAGTTGCACAGATAGCTAAATGGCAGTGCCAATGCTGGACGAGGTTTCACTCCGAGTCAAAAATGTTTTTTCGCGAAACCAAAGCTGCTCCCCAAATGCACGAGCGCTAGAACTAAATTAATTCATGCTGTCTACGGCATTCCGATGTTTGGAGAAATGCATAAACCATCGATGTCTACTGCCGTGCTGCCCACGGAAACTGCAGCAGAAAATCAAACTACAGATTTTGTTAATAGCATTATTAAGATCAAAGAATACGAAAGCCCCAGAGTCAGCGACGTGTCTGAAATTTCAGTAACCAAAACAAAGCGACGGCGACGGGTTTCTGCTCCAGCCCCCCGACAAAACTGCGGGCCGAGGGAAGGAGGTTCAATGGTCGGGCCTACGGGGCAGGGCCTCCCCCAGACGGGGAGGAGGCCACCGCCGTGCCAGGCCGCCGGATCCTCCTCCTCGGAGCTCGGGGCCCAGTGCCCAGCCTTGCACCCGCCCGCCCCTCACCTCCGGCTCCGGGCGCTCCGAGGCCATCACACAGCCCTCCCGCGCCGGCCCGGGCCAGAGAAGATGCTCCACTCGTGACCCCTGACCCGGCTACAAGCGTCCCGCAGGAACCGGAAGTGAGTGGGAGGACCGAGTTCTGAGTTTCCTGATTGGGGGACGAAGACCTCTCAGCGAGGCTCTCGGACTAGGAAACCGGAAGGGGAAGTCGTTGCCGCCTACACTGACGCCGCAATGCAGGTGAGAGCGGGCTTGGGACTGTTGACCGCTAGCTGGTTTCGGGTAGCGGGGTCGATAGCGGGCTGGCCGAGGGGAGGGTGAGGAGTTGGGGCTGAGAGGAGGGGTTAGAGCCCGCAGCTGACGAGTAAGGGACCGCGGGATGGGGGGCGCGACCGACTGGAGAGGTGGGGGTGGGGCCCGGACTGCCGAGTCGTGTGGAAAGAGGCCCCGCTGACTTGCTGGGGTGCGCGAAAGGGTCAGGCTGTAAACTGGCAAAGTTGAAATGCGATCCAAGGAAGATGGCTCAAGAAGGAGGCGTGTTGGCTCAGGCCCCGGCCTAGGTCGTTGGATGGACTCTGTTGGATGCAGACGTAACAGGGGATCTGGAATTGGAGAGCAGCCCGAGAGGTGAAGGAATTGTTGGGCGGGGGGCGGTGGCCAAAAGCTAAGCTAATTATAATCTGAGGCTGTGGGTGGAACCCAGGATCCAGGCCCCTGTCTTGAACGTTGGCGAGTTTGCAAGACAATTTTGCATCTTTCTTCCCAGGCTGAGCCGGTTAGTTATTAAGGATGGAGAAATGAAGTAAAACTGGAGACCCCAGATGGAGGAAAACGCTTTGCGGATACCCTAGCATTTAAAATTGTTTCTCTGGTGCTCAGGAGCATATGCATTTTGTTTTATTTTGTTTTTCACTTGCCACTTACTTTCTTGCACCTGGTCCGCTGTCAGTAAATGTTGTTCAGTTGACTGAGCTTGTGAAAGAGATACAGAAATACTGGCATTGAGAAAAAAATGGGTGCCGATTAATTCAGCAAGAAGAAGCTTGAAAACATCAAATGCTGAGGGCAAATGAAGAGTGGGAGGTGGGGGTGGGGGTGGGCGGTGGTGGTACAAGCCTGGTATTCAGGGAAACCTTCATGTGTAGGTAGGTTTCCCAGGGATTGTGTCTTTGGCAAGACTGCCACGCTCACAAGGCAGGTTCTAGTACAGGAGAAGTTGGAGTACACGTGCTGCAGGGGTTCACAAAAGATTATAAAGCCCAGGCATTAGGTCTGGTGAAAATGTCTCAGTGAGAGAGTATAGAGTGTATCTAACACAGAGAAAAGCCAGACGTGAATTAGGAGACGATGAGAGAAAGGAGGAATTGAGGTCAGGCGAATGGATTGAAAGGTCTGAGGGTTGATGCTGTCTGTAACCCAAATACCAAAGATAGAAAACCACGCTCTCCTATGCCAGTGAGATCCTGTGTTTCTCGACTGGTGTTGCACACTGCCATCCTGGCTCTTCAGCCTTCCTCTGTATGTGTCATACACCTATCTGGGTAACCCACCTGTTCCTGTTGGTGCAGAGGGAGGAGAAGCAGCTTGAGGCATCATTAGATGCACTGCTGAGTCAAGTGGCTGATCTGAAGAACTCACTGGGGAGTTTCATTTACAAGTTGGAGAACGAGTATGACCGGCTGACCTGGTAAGGGTTGCCAGGGTAAGCCAAGGAGGGCTCCATGGGTGGGGGGCTAGGCCTCCTGGTGGACCGGGTATCTCCAGTGATATCACAGTTTATCACTTTGCAAACATCTTTTGGTTTGGTAAGAGCTGGGTTTCCCAACGTTTAACAAGTGAAATTTGGCTTAGGGCCTCTGTGGCAAGGAAGTAGAGAAATGCCTAGTTTCCCAACCCAAGGTCTTTTTAGCTTTTGATTCTCACCCTTTGACATCTCTGGGAGGAGGTACTCCCTCAGTAATCCACCCACTATAGTAAGAATGCAGTGTTCATCTTGGGTCTCTTACCACAGTTGCTGCTGAGTCTTTTCAGGTTCAACCTACTATGGAAGTGTGGATCCTATTTTCAGGCCGGAAAGGAGAATTTTACCCAGTTTCTGAGTTTTTAGTGATAAATATAGCCATGGTTCTTATTTTGCCACTGGATCTCACCCCATTCAAGTAACAAACTGCCTTATTTCTCCATCTCTGCTAGAAACTGAAAGTATGTCCCTCTTTCCTAACCCCACAATCCCTGGGAGCCAGTCTGGTACCTGCCCAGTCCAGCTGTAGTGCAGTGAGTCTTTTTGGGGTGAGCCTGGGTGTTCCTAGTCTGAAGGACCCCTTCAAGGCTACTTGACTGAGACATTCTGACGCTTCCTTATCACCACCAGGCCCTCTGTTCTGGACAGCTTTGCCTTGCTCTCTGGACAGTTGAATACTTTGAACAAGGTCTTGAAGCACGAAAAGACACCACTGTTCCGTAACCAGGTTATCATCCCTCTGGTGTTGTCCCCAGACCGAGATGAGGATCTCATGGTAAGAAGAGGAGAAGGGTACAGTGTGGGAAATTAAATTCTTAGATGAGAACTTAGAGCATAATTGTTGCTGGGTTACTTTAGAAGTTCTGAATGAGGAGTAGTTTGTGGCAGTAGAAAGCAAAGGCTGCATTTTGGAGACCTTGCTTTTTGTCCCTCTAGAGTTGAGGAGCCACTCCCCAATAGTACCAAATAACCCTGAGGCTTATGTCCCCAAGGCAAAGATCTTTCTTCTCCAAGACCTATCTTGAGCAAGAGGTATGTTCTGTTGTGATTTTGTCTATTTCAATCTTTTATTAAAATGTAGCGAAGGGAAACTTGCCCCTGGGTCTGGTAGAAACCTGTGTGAGGAGACAGAAATGAAGCATGGAGTAAGCGGACTAGTGTCCTAGGAAGCTAGGTATTGGAAGTGTCAGGTGTAGTCTTCCCTGAAAATGTACTATTTGCCTATGGAAGGAACTGTATATCGGGCCAGATCAACTCTTCGTGAATTGCATAGGAGGATCAGTAAAATCTGTGTGTTACAGCGGCAGACTGAAGGACGAGTGCCTGTTTTCAGCCATGAGGTGGTCCCTGACCATCTGAGAACCAAGCCTGATCCTGAGGTTGAAGAGCAAGAGAAGCAACTAACAACAGATGCTGCCCGTATTGGTGCTGATGTGGCTCAGGTTGGACTGAGTCCCTGCCCTGCTGCCCCCTAGCGCCCCGAACCCCATCGTGAGAAGCTAGGATTTACCGTGTGCACCTGGTAGGGATGCATGGTTTACCCATAAGTTGCCCCTGGAGGAGCACAAGGAAGAAACTTCACCGTCATCATTTCTGGTCAATGGCCTGATCTCTGCACAAATGTATGTTTGTTACAGAAGCAGATCCAGAGCTTGAATAAAATGTGCTCAAACCTCCTGGAGAAAATCAGCAAAGAGGAGCGGGAATCAGAGAGTGGAGGTATGGAGGGACTGGTGGCGAAATGAAGAAGGAAAAGGAGGATAGATCATTGGGATAGGAATGGTGGTTTGGGTAGTGGCGAGGTGAGGACGTAAGAATGAACTGCTTAGGAAAGGGTATGCTCCGTTCTGTTAGCTTTTTGTAGTTAGGGCTTGCCCTAGAGCAGGTGGAGGGTGTGGGTAAAATGAGAAGGGAGAGCTCCCAGATAGTTGTGGGGGTCTTTTGGCTCTTCCTCGGGGCTGCCATTGAGTGTGGACGCTGCTCAGGCCCTGGTGCCCATATTGGTCTTCCTGCTGCTACGTTCAGTCCAGGGTCAGAGGCGAACCTCAGGCTCCTCGCTTAACCTTTTTCTTCAGGTCTTCGGCCGAACAAGCAGACCTTTAACCCTGCAGACACCAATGCCTTAGTAGCAGCTGTGGCCTTTGGGAAGGGGCTGTCTAACTGGAGACCTTCAGGTAGCAGTGGTCCTGGCCAGCCAGGCCAGCCAGGAGCCGGCACAATCCTTGCAGGAGCCTCAGGATTACAGCAAGTGCAGATGGCAGGAGCTCCAAGCCAGCAGCAGCCAATGCTCAGTGGGGTGCAGATGGCCCAAGCAGGTCAAACAGGTAAGGTGGGCAGGGGATGACCTTGAGCAGGGAAGTAGGGATAAGCTGGATGGAATGGGCCCCCACCATCTCAGAGCTGGAGATTTTCTCCTTTTCTTTTTGAACTGTGACCCAGAAAACACTTTTCAGGAGTAAAAATCTCATTTGCGACTCTGTAGCAGGCACCAGAGAAAGGAAGAACTTGGAGCAGCAGAGACTGCACCTCCCATCCCCATTATAGAGTTCTGTCTCAAATACCTTTCTGTCCCATTTACTCTGGGTATCATGTGTGCCGTCAGGGTCGTTTCTTAAAGAAAGCAATGGTCAACCTTCAGTGGAGACCATCTGCTAGGTGCACTGAGGATTGACAAATAGGCAAGCTCCACGTACTCTTCTCTGTGTCTTGTCTTTCTGCTTCCAGTTGATAGTTGCGAGAACGGTGTGGGGGAATTCAGACGTGAGTAGCTGGAAGAGGCATTTTCTTTCAAAGCTGTCTAAGAAAAGGAACAATTACAATTAGAGAGAACATACTCTTCCACCTGTGACATTAAATGGGGTCTAGCTGTTTTGTCTGGGAGTAGCTGAGCAGGAGACTGCTGGGGTGTGTTCTGACCCCTTCCCTATGAGCCCCTCCCTCCCAGACACCTTCAGGGAGAGGGCTGGTCAAGAACCACACCTCTGATCGTTGCTACCCGGGGCTGCAGAGGTTCTGAGATGAGAGTGGTGGCAGAAGGGAACTTGAGAGACCACCTGTCTGATTTATCGTGAAAATCTTACTGTGCTTCAGGTATCTTTCTTTGTGTTCCTTTCAGGAAAAATGCCAAGTGGAATAAAAACCAACATCAAGTCAGCTTCAATGCATCCCTACCAGCGGTGAGTGTGGCTGGCAATCCCCACTCCCAGGTGCTCTTTGCAGAGGTGGGCAGTGAAATTGCCTTTTGCCCAAAGCGGAACTAGATGTGTACAATAAAAAGAATGTGAGCTTTCAGCACCAGACAAATCCCAGCTTCACCACTGACTGACTGTGTGACCTTGGGCAAGTGACCTAATTTTTCTGAACCCGTTTTCTTGTTTATAAATGGTGATAACCTACCTCATAGGGTTGTTGTGAGGATTAAAATGAGAAAATGAATGTAAAACACTTAGTACAGTGTGTGAAATAATGGGTATTCAATAAATGATAGTGGTTTTTTTTTGTTTTTTTTTGTTTTTTATGTTGAGAGAGAGAAAGACAAAAGAGCGAGCAGGGGAGGGGCAGAGAGAGAGAGAATCCCAAGCAGGCTCCGCGCTGTTAGCATGGAGCCCAACGCGGGGCTCAAACCCACAAACTGTGAGCTCATGACCTGAGCCAAAACCGAGAGTCGGATGCGTAACTGACTGAGCCACCGAGGCGCCCCAATAAATGATAGCTTCTACAGCCACATCTCCCTACTGCCCTCCTCAATCCTCGATCCAGAACTTAGGGTGATGTGATAGTGCTTCGTGTCAGTGGTGAGGTGCTAGACACAAGGTCATGGACTGCTCTGTTCTGTTTGAAAGCCTGTGCTGATTTTGTGCTCCCGGAAACTGTCACAACCTTTATGTGTCCTTAGAGGCACACTGGCTCTGTAGGCTTCCCTGCTCAGCTTCCATCCCGGCCGTCTCTCCAACCTGCAGGCAACAAGTCTTCTGAACTGGGTCTGACGGTCCAGCTGCAGCTCTGGTGAAGCTTGGGCCTGCTCTCCTCCTCTCCTCTAAGAAGCCAGTTCAGCTGTTCCCTGGGAGCTAGTTACAAAGTCCTCTGTCCTTTACCCCACTCCATACACACGAAAGATTTTCTTACTTTGGAGGGGGAGGGGAATTCCACTTCACACCATGGTTCATCAGGGGTTAGTTATCCTCATAATAGTACCTAATTCCTGGACTCCAGCCAGGATGGCTTTCCTCCAGTCCACTGAAACTGTGATCAAACCTGAGCCAGACTGCTGGTGGGTGGGAACAGCCACCAGTACCTTCGCCTGCTTTTATAAAGCTGAAGAGCAGAGTGAGTCAGGTCTGTAGCCTAAGGGGGCTCCTTTGCAGGCAGGGGCAGGTGTTGAGTCAGCAGAAGACCAAAGGGTTTCTCTGAATAAAATTATTAAAATTTTCTTTTTTAACGTTTATTCATATTTGAGAGACAGAATGTGAGCAGGAGAGGGGCAGAGAGAGAGGGAGACACAGAATCCGAAGCAGGCTCCAAGCTCTGAGCTGTCAGCACAGAGCCCAATGCGGGGCTCGAACCCACGAACTGAGATCATGACCTGAGCTGAAGTCGGCCACTTAACCAACTAAGCAACCCAGGTGCCCCTGAATAAAGTTATTTAAATTGATGGCCATCGTGTCAGTGTTAGCCGATAGCGATTTATAAGAGAGCTATAGCGAGGTCAGAGACTATATGTCAGAGACTTTCAAAGTTGATGCAAGGCAATTCTAATTTGTTCTCTCTCAAACGTTTTCTTAGCTCTGATTATCTTTGATCTAAAAGTCCCGAGAGGTTTGAGGAGAGCCTGTTCATACCTTCCAGCTGCCTTTTTTCTGTTCTCTTCTGTCGCACACCAGTACTCTGGCATTTGTTTGGTGCCGGGCAGAGTTCTGCCAGGCTGTGGCAGCAAAGTACTGGAAAAGTGGTCCCTGATGTCACATCCATTCCTGTTCCATCAAGACAAGAAATGGTACCCATAAAGCGCACTAATCGTAGCACACAATAGCGCGGGGAGTCCTGTTACCAGCTCTAAGACAATGCCGGACCTTTCCTCCATTTCAACAGTACTGCTTTATTACTCTGTCAGCCCACTGGGGTGTTCCTGATCTTACCTTTTCCCTTCCTGCTGGAAGTCTCAGAGCTAACTATCATGTTGAGTGGAGTTCAAGTGGTACTTCTCCACAAGCCCTGGATCATCTTTTGGTGACTGCTGTCCTTAATTCCACCAGAAGATTCCCTCCTATTGAGAGGTACCAACCCGAAGTTTCTTTGTTGTCCCAGGTAATCCCATTTGAAATGGGTTCCTTGTCCTCCCAGAGTGGAAATATCCTCCTGCCCCAACGGGAACACATGCAGGACCTCACCTACATCTGGTGACCTGAAGCACACATTCTTTACTCCGAAGGCACTCACATCTCTGTATTCTGTACTCTGGAAGCACATGTTCTCATTTGCAACTCCCTCCCACTCCCAGATCCTCTGGAGTACACACACCTACGTAGCATCGCCAGCTTCAGGATTCAGACAGCCCAGTAAACGCCTCAGCGGATGGTATCTCCCTCCGCTCACACACTCATTCCCTCAGGAGGGGATATATATGGAATTCCCTTTGAAGAAGAGGACAGGACCTGCTTACTTGTTCAGACGTAGGATTCGTAAAAGATGGCTCTCTTGCCCCACTTTGATGGTGTTCCTGTTTCTGACTGCTCTGTTTTGCTTGGGGACTGTTTTCTCCTCTTGGGCCCTTGGAGAACGAGATTAGGTCATTGTACCCCAGGTTTATGCCTAGGATGGAGAAAGACGCAACTGTGAAACCATGAGATCTTACTGCAGCACAGAGTTCACCCTGCTTAAGGCAGAAGCTTACTTAATCCACACTGACATGACAACCATTGTCTAGGACTGCTTCCTCTCCAGGTTTGCCCTGTGGCTGGCATTCTGTCATTGTGGATCCTCCTGTTTACTCATTGCTCCAGTCACCCTATTCTCTTTCTCTTACGATGTCTATTGCTGCCCTACCTAGCCAACTTTACCTGACCTTGTACCTTCTTGTGAAACAGCTCCTTCCAGCTCTGTAAGAGATTCTGGCTTTAGGACTGAACTGGAAGGGCTGTATTACATACCTCCTGTGCCGCTGTCAGGCATGAAGCTGAACTCTGCAGGAATGCCCTAGTGCAAGGCTGGGCCCTTTTCCCACTCCATTCTCACCTCCCCCAGGCAGCTGGGAACAACCTCTCCCTTTGTCTGAGCTTCTTGTACAGAATAATCCCCCTTAGGGACAATGTATTCTCTGTGCCCTGTGGACACAGGAGCCGTGTGAGCTGATCCCAGCACCGGGCAGGACGGAGGCTGAATCCTTCCAAACGCCCACCCTGGGTCAAATCCTGATTACTATCCAGAGAAATGATTAAGGGATGTACATTTTCTTCCATCTGTTCCAAATTTGGGAGGATAGCCTATTGAAGTTTAACAATGGGCCAGAGACTGCGGTCCCTTTTCGGATCACTCCTGAGAGTTCATCATGCCAACCCATGGAGGCTTGATGTGGCTCTGGCTTGATGGCCTCAAACACAGGGGGAACAGTCGGAAAGAATTTGCCGCTCTTCACGTGGGGCTTTCTAGTTGAAACAGAAGGTACCCTCTCCAGCCCATCTGATGGGGGCCATGGCGCCTATCCCTTCAATGTGTGTATGTGTCCCACAGGACCTTCTTTTTCTCTTCCTCTCTTTTCCCCTTTAACTTCTCTCTCTCTTGTTCTTGAACTCCTGTGAGTCACTGAGGCAGAGCTGGATCTCTATAATGGTCTCTACATGAGTTCACAAGCTCTCAAGTGCCACCTACCATTTGGACATGGCAGCTTCCCCAAGTGCATTATGGACAAGGCACCTGACTTCCCTGGGTCTCCGTTTTCTCACCTGGCTGATCCCAGATATCCTTCCTAGCTTTAAAGTCTCTGGCCATGATTCCCAAGCCTACCTGTCCTGTCCCCATACATTTTGATTGTTTTCCACATTGCCTATGTTATATAAGATAAACTGAAATTTTCCTAGCTCAGCCCCTGAATCCTTCAACCCCCTACAAACTATCCCTGAAGCTCCCTCTCCATCACCTGCAAGTTAACATTACCAGCCTCCCTCTAGACCACTTCCCTCAATTGTTTTCTAGCTTGCACTGGTTCTCTAGTGAAAATTCATCAAAGAGGTGGTAAGTTACCCCAGAGACACATGGATGTATGTCAGAATTTACCTTCCCACTGTCCAGCATCCCTCTCTATCCCCTGGGCAAAATCTGTGTACCAGAGAGACTCTTCCAGTGAAAGCAGTGAATGACATTTTCCATGGGATGATAGCCTGTCCTACTGAATCAGAACCTGATCAGAGTCTGGGCTGCTCCCCTCCCTGCCTGCCCTCTGCCGCTCTACCACCTTCCCTTGTTCTCACCTGAATCTCCTGTCTGAGGTCTTCTCTTGCCCACACCCCTGCACGTGCACTACCTGTGTTTTTTGTTTGTTTGTTTTTTACTACTTTGGGCTGCTCCCATTTTCATGGCCCCCTGTGTCCTGTGTCTTTTCCATGTTACTCCTTGACCTCACCTGTCTACTCACTGACTCACAGCCAGGCTCTTGATATACAGGGCTCCAATCACTGCCTCTTCCTCCACCCCTCCCATTCCTTCTACCACTCCTCTGGAACTCCTCTTCAGACATCACTGCTGACCTCATGGCTAAATCCAGAATTATTTTCAATGCCCATCTTAGGTCATCTCCATGGTGTTTGACAGTGCTGACCATTACCTTTTCATCTTTCTCCCCACTTGGCGCCTACCTCACTAACCATTCCTTCTCTGCAGCTTTTGGCCTTCTGTCCTTCTGCCTGCTGTCTCTGTGACCACTACGTTTTCTGTTTGTAACTCAAATTAAGTTTCATTTTCAGCTCAGAGCTCTCTGCCCCAGGATCCATAGGTACCTCAGATACTGCACGTTTAAGTCCAGCCATCCTTCCCTCTGAACCTGTTTTTTTTTTTTTTTTTTTTTTCCATTTCCTGGGTGTGACCTAAGCCAAGTCTGTGGAAGCCATCCTAAACCCTTCATTCTCTGTGTCCCTGGTCCCCCCATGACCCAGTCAGTTACCAAATTCTGCCCATTCTGGCTCCCCAATATCTGTTCATCCCGCCCTGCAACTTAGGCCTCTTTCCCCAAAAGAGTTTTTCAGACTCCCTGTCTCCCACTCCAACGCATATGCCGGGTTGCATTGGCTCCCGGGTAAACTGTGGATCTGATCACATTGCTCCCTTTGATGAAAATTCTTTTTTTAAATTTTTTTTTAATGTTTATTTATTTTTGAGAGAGACAGAGACAGAATGTGAGTGGGTTAGGGGCAGAGATAGAGGGAGACACAGAATCTGAAGCAGGCTCCAGGCTCCGAGCTGTCAGCACCAGAGCCTGACGTGGGGCTCGAACTCACGAGCTGTGAGATCATGACCTAAGCTGAAGTTGGACACTCAACCGACTGAGCCACCCAGGCGCCCCTGATGAAAATTCTTTTGATAGTTCCCACCTTGTGTTTCTTAAGCTGGAGTCCACATAGCTGGCAGGTTGGTGGGGCAGTGTGGCCAAGGCACAAAGTACCAGGATCAAATCATGCTGGTACACTCCTTTTCCCAGGAGTAATTTAAACAGACAACACAAAACTATCATGTATGCATTATGAAGAGAAAATACACTTCAAGAAAGTCCTACTCTGAAGGGGTTCAGAGTAAGCTACCAGATTTCCTAGGATTCTTTCTTTCTTTCTTTCTTTCTTTCTTTCTTTCTTTCTTTCTGTCATTACATTTACTTCATTGGAAAGGTTTGAAAAAGCAGCTCACATTTCCTGGAAAGGCAAGTAAGATTCTATGTGATCTAGCCCCCTGACTGCTTCTCCTGACTTATTTTCCATATTGTCCTGCCATCCACCCTATTTCCAAGCCATACAAACTGCTGGAGATTTCCTGAAAGTGACAAACTCTTTCTGGCCTCCATTCCTTTATTCCCACTGATCCCTCTGCAAGTAACACTTTGCCCCCATCATTCTGTCTGATGAATACCCAATCATCTTTCAAAACTCAGCCAGTGACCCATTCCTCTGTGAAGCCTCCTGACAACCCAGTGTGGGCACAACTCAGCACCACGCCAACTAAGTAAGGTCAGTTACCTTCTCTTTTATGCTTTTTATTGTCCCCCAAGTTCAAGCAGACTGAACTGTCAGCATTTGAATTCCAGTTCTACCTGATAGCTAGCTGTGTGAGCTTTGGCATGAGATGTATGTGTCTGGCACACTATAGCATCAGACCCATCATAGCATCTGATAGTAGCCGCTGCTATTATCAGTGGTATGATGATTTGGTTGACTTTGGAGAGAGAGTATAATGTAGCATTTTGGTTAAAAGAGCAGGTTCAGGGGGGCCTTGGTGGCTCAGTTGGTTGTGTCCCACTCTTGATTTTGGCTCAGGTCATGATCTCGTTCATGGGATTGGGCCTGTGTCAGACTCGTGCACCGATGGCGTGGAAGCGGCTCGGGATTCTCTCTCCCCCTCTGTCTGCCCCTCCCCTACTTGCAGTCTCTTTCTCAAAATAGATAAATAAACATTTAAAAAAAAGAGAACAGGTTTAGACTGCCTGGATTCTAATCCTAACTGTGCCACTTACTAGCTGTTTGAACTTGGACAAGTTAATTTACCTCTCTCTGCCTCAACTTCCTTATTCCTGGGGATAATATTAGTGGCTATATTGTAGAGTTGCTGTGAAGTTTAAATAGATGAATACGTACAAAGTGCTCAGAATGGTGCCTGACAATAGAAGCTCAATAAATATCCACTATCCTCAGGGTAGTGTCTAGAACTCTAATGTCCAGAATTGCTGCTTAAACCAGTGATTCATGAGTCCCTTTGTGAGGACATAACTTCTCCCTCCTCTGCACCTTGTGTGTGCTCACACCATGCCTGCCATCAGGAGCTCCGCCTCCTAAGAGATCCTCTGTGCACATCTGATCTCCCACCGTGTCTCAGCTCATGCAGAGCAGTCCCTGGAACATTTTTACATTGGTTTACCTGGTGTGATAAGTCATTTTTGAATTTACTTTAGTGAATTTTCTTTCTCCCCCTTATTTGACACCTATACTCTCCCACTGTATACTTTGATTTTGATTTGAGACCAAATGACAAGCTCCCTCACCTGAAATGTTCTGTGTCCTCCCTTCTAAACTGAATAAACCAGCTGAAGACTCAGTCCACAGTCTGCCTACATTCTGACCCTACCGGGGGCCCTACTCCTCTCCTAGATGTCTCTGTGCAGGTGTGATGAGT
The DNA here is from genome assembly GCF_018350195.1 of Panthera tigris. NCBI lineage: Eukaryota > Metazoa > Chordata > Mammalia > Carnivora > Felidae > Panthera > Panthera tigris. Next base: position 33,768,992 of record NC_056667.1, on the reverse strand, counting down.
TCCCTCCTCATTTGTCCACGCTTACTAGGTGTGTGCTCAGGTCTTCCTGGGCTGCTGTTGTCTTCCCCCACCCCCGGGGAATCGCAGTCCTGAGCTCCTGCTTGCTTCTCTTCACACTCCCACCAGTTCCACGGGCCTTGTTTTGTCACGGCAACTCCACTGTTCTTGCCGTTACGCTGGAAGTGCTTCAGCCAGGCCTTGACCTGGGAGTCAGGTGCTGTCTCACACCTCCACAGCTTGCACATGCCCTACCCTCTCCTTGGACTGTCTGCCCTCTCTTTTTCCTGCTCCAGGCCCCCTTGTTCATCTAGTGAATAACTCATCCTTCCAGTGTCCCCTACTCCTGTCGCCTACCACCTCCTGACCTGGACACATCTGTTGTGTGACCTTAGGCAAGTTACTTCACTTCCAAGAACCTCAGTTTCCACCTCTGTAAGATGGGATTATAGCACAGACCTCAAAAACGTACCTGCAACTGAACATATTGAAAATTAAAGTTAGAACTTTAAGTAGCTCTTGCTTTTCTACAGGGTAAGGTCCAAACTTCTTAGAAGGGCATAAAAGGCCATTTGGGTATAGAGTCAGCATTCAAATGCAAACTCCTATTCTCTTCCCTTACTCTCTCCTGAGGAATTTCATTTTTATTGCATCATGGCCTGTTAGAGTGCTTTGGTTACAGCACATTAAAATTAAACTAGCCTAACCAAAAACAAAGGAAGGGGGCCCCCATTGTGTTTGGGTTATGTGGAATGGAAGTTGAAAGGTGACTGGCTGTAGGTGGGCTCAAGGGTCCGATGTCCGATGGATGTCCGATGTCCGAGGCTCTCTGTCTCTGTGTTTTTCCACTTGACAACAGTAGGGGCTCATCTCACCCAGGAACTCTGATTATTCTTGCTGGGATTCTGTGCCATGAGGAGCTTGGATTGGGGGAAGTGGGAAGAACCATGATTCCCAGGCCAATGGAGTGGGGCAGGGATTCCCTAAAGGAAATGAAAACAAGGGGGTGGGGGAAGTGTCTGAGCTCCCACAGTCCACTTTGTGTGATTTCAGAGAATCTTTGGATGTTTTTTTTCTTTTTTTGCCTCGAGCCCCACCTGTTCTTCTAAACTTACAGAACTGTATTTAAGATTGTGCAGTGTGCAACCCTCCCTCACAATCCACGTGTCCCCAAAGGTATTCAATTCCTCACCCTGCTCCACCTGAGTGATCCCGCACAACCATCTTACTGTCAATTCTGGGTTTCTCTCTGCTCTGTCTTCTCTCCCTGCTCACTCCCCTTACTTTAGATACAGCCCTGGGCGTGTCACACCTGTGCATCGGGGCTGGTCTCCCAGCTGGCCCTCCTTCCTTTCCTTTCCCCCTGATGTTATATATCTTACCGTCTCCAGGTTTGTCTTTGTAAAGAACAATGGGGATCCTACCAACCCCTTTCTTAAAAATCCTTGGGGACACCCCAGTACAAACAAAACTCCTCCTACTTTCATTCAGACCACTTCATGGTTTGGGGCCGGCCTACTTCTTAACCTTCTTGCATATGAAGGCCTCTTATTCAGCAGCATATCCTTTGGCCAAGCAGCATCAGGTGCAGCGATTCTCTACACCTGTCCTGCGTGTTCCTACTTCCATCCCTTTGTCCACACCTTTTCCTCAGCCTGGAGCACCTGTGTTGCTTCTCCCTTACTTACCACGTGGCCTTGAGAAAACTCCATCACCCTTTCTGATTCTGTTCTTTTCATCCACAAAGCAGTGATAACAGTAGTTACCTTACGGGACTGAACCATAAGAGCATATGGAAAGCAGCTGGCCCCATTCTTGCCGGAGAAGGTATTGAAAATAAGCTACATTTTCTCTCTTCGCCGTTCGGCCTTGCTCACACATCTTCCAGATCTGGCTACCTGTCTTTCCTCCATCCTGATGACTTCCCCTGGAGGAAAGAGTCTCCCCTTTTCTCCCTCCAGAGCCTTTTCTGCAGGTTCTATCACAGTCCTCTCCCCCTACCTGAGTGTCTTTAGTTCTGTTCTGTGAACCCTGAATGCTGCCCACAGCATGTAGGCATTGGCTACCCACTGACAGTTGTGATGAGCGCTTGCACGCATCCTCTCCCTTCTGCCAGCTGGATGTCTTTCCAGCCCTGGTTCCTTCAGCCATAGGCGGAGGACACTAACTAGCTGGTGAAGGCCCAGGGATATGCAGAATGATTAACTGACAAACCCTTCACCCTTTCTTTACTCCCCTGTCCTCACGGACTCAGCCCTCCCCCCAACTCCTCTGTGTGGTGAGGGTGTAGAAAGTGCCCTTTGTCCTTTACAGGACAGTGAAGGGAAGTCTGTCCCAGCCCCCAGGAGACTGCTTCCGTCTCCACCTGCCACTCCTGGTGTCTGTTAGCCTATAGACCCTCAGCTCCTATTTAAAAAAAAAAAATTTTTTTTTAAAACATTTATTTATTTTTGAGACAGAGAAAGCATGAACAGGGGAGGGTCCTGGTGTCTGTTAGCCTATAGACCCTCAGCTCCTATTTTTAAAAAAAAAATTTTTTTTTAACATTTATTTATTTTTGAGACAGAGAAAGAGCATGAACAAGGGAGGGTCAGAGAAAGAGGGAGACACAGAATCTGAAACAGGCTCCAGGCTCTGAGCTGTCAGCACAGAGCCTGACACGGGGCTCGAACCCACGGACCACAGGATCATGACCTGAGCTGAAGTCGGACGCTTAACTGACTGAGCCACCCAGGCGCCCCGACCCTCAACTCCTATTGTCTTTAACCCACGACTCCCTGTGTCTCCATGCTCTGTCCCCCCACCCACTGCTCCACCTGCTCGCCCCCCCACCCCACATACGCGTGCGCGCACAGGCACGCCTTTTCCCATTTGTTCCTCATTGTTGTTCCTGCTTCTTTGACCCGCTTCCTTTGCATTTTTCTGTTGGAACATGTAAAGCCTCAGATAATCAAGGGAACTGAGTTGTTAGCATCCACACGGAGGGTGGTTTCAGATTGAACCCTTGCAGAAAGTACATCAGTGGTTTTCTGGGGAATGAGGATGGAGAAGGGCCCCTGAGAGAGCAGTGAGTGAGGAGTGAGTCAGGTCGTGTGGGACCCTGGGGGAAGTCACCTTACTTCCAATTAGGAAGGCCGCATGAAGGAGGGGGAGTTGTTAGACAGCTCTACTGGGCATTCTTCCCCCCACACCCCCTCCTCACCACCTGGCCTTCATCCTTATCAAGACTGAGTTCCGGGACCCCTTCAGTTTCTCCAGTTCATCAGCCTGCCCCTCATGCTGGTAACCTTCCACCCAGCTTCTCTGCAGGCCCCAAACAGCCTCCTTCTCTCCCAGTCCCCTGAGAGTCCCCTGACGTGGCCATCTGTGAGGTGTTCCCCTTAGCCAAAGGCTAATCTCTCCATGTGGATGCTGGATCTTTCTCCATATAGCACGTAAACGTGCTCAAGCCGCTTCCCATTAAAAACAGCCATTAGAAGGTGAGAGCCAGACGTTGATATTTTAAAAGCTCCCCAGGTGATAGACAGTGTGCAGCCAGGGCTGAATAACACAAATCCAAACTTCTTACCCTGGCATACAGGGCTTTTTATAAACCAATTCCTGCCCATACCTCTATGTCCTCTGAGCTTGAGCCACATCAGACTATTAGAGCTCCCCAAACCCACCACATCTCCTGCTTCTATGCCTTCACACACTTGCTTCTCTCTGCCGGCAATGCATTTCCTTGCTTTAGAACGTGTCCTTTAAGGCTCAGCTTTGGTGCCATTTCTGTGAAGCCTTCAAGAACTCACCCCCACCCTGGGGTGAGGTGCCCCTCCTCATGCTCTCATAACTCTCTGGGTTTATCTCTGTGGGAACACTCACCACATGCCACTATAATTGGTTACTCAGACATCTGTCTTCTCCTCTAGACCGCGAATGTTTTGCAGGAAACCCAGGGCCATGCAGATGCCATTTGGTAGGACTTGGGGCTAGATGACCTCTCTCAGATATTGGAAGATGCTTTCTCCCAGGACCAGGACAGGAACTGAGCGAAGTGAGCCTTGGTGCGTGTTCATTCACTTAATCTGTCAACATTGACTGGGGGCTTGCTGTGGACATGTACCACGGGTGAATAAATGGTAGTTGTAGTCTCTACAACTGTCTCTACTATGTTTGACCTCTGGGACTGTTACATCATCCCTGATAATCTGCTTCGTTTGTTTCTAATTCGCCTCTAGATGGACGCCGAATCCAAAGCCCCTCCAGTAGTGCTCTCAGAATGGTGTGTGCACACGGTATGCATGTAGGAAATACTGGTTACACAAATGCTCATGAATATGCATACAATATTGACATATTGGTTATTAATATTGGTGTATTCATTTTTAATGCTTTTGTTATTTTATTTTTGAGAGAGTGTGAGCAGGGGAGGTGCAGAGAGAGAGAGGGGGACAGAGGATCTGAAGTGGGCTCCATGCTGACAGCAGAGAGCCCAATGTGGGGCTCAAACTCACAAACCGTGAGATCATGACCTGAGCCAAAGTCTGACACTTAACTGACTAAGCTACCCAGGCTCCCCTCCTCCTCCTCCTCCTTCCTCTTCTTCTTCTTTTCTCCTTCTAAGTTTATTTATTTATTTTGAGAGAGAGGGAGAGCACAAGCAGGTGAGGGATAAGGAGAAGGAGAGACAGAATCCCAAGCATGAGCCTCACACGGGGCTCAAACTTACGAACTGTGAGATAATAACCTGAGCCAGGATCAAGAGTTGGACGCTTAACCACCTGAGCCACTCAGGTGCCCCTATATTGGTGTATTCTTGATGTGCTAGTTGCTCTCCACCCTATCTATGAACCAGTGAGAACAGAAACAGTGCCAAGCGCTTAACGTGACCTCACTCCTTTAATCTTCGCCATAGCAAGGTAGGCACTGTGGCTCCCATTTCATAGAGGTTCGGCAACTCGCAGAAGGTTACGCATGTACTCCCTGGAAGGTTTAAACTTGGGCCTGTGGAGTCAGGTGTGACCCCAAAGCCACTAAAATATACCTGGAACACATTAGGCTTTCAGTGAGGGGTGGAGTGATTTACTACCTTGGGAGAGCTGTTTATACCTTGTATTGAGCCAGGGGCCAGGCCTGGAGCAGTGGGCGTGTGTGACAGATGTTGACATCCTTGGGGAAGGTAAAGCACAGGATATGCACAGGACACAGGTAGAGTGGGAGACGGGGCCAGATCAGGGAGGCCTTAGTGTAACAACACTAAGAAATTTGAGCCTTTTGAGTCCTTCTGCTATTTCCTTTCCAGGGTAGTTACTAATGGGCCGGATCATAGCTGTTCTTTGGCTCTGACCTCTTACCTCTAAGACTAAACTTTCGCACAGATACATTCCACCATTTACGCACTACTGTTTCTTCCAAACCATTGTTTCTTCCGAATTCCCTTTCTGTCCACATCTACACCATCCAATCTGACAAGCAGTTATTGGGTCACTATATGCAAAGGACTGCTCCAGGAGCTGCCAGAGATACAGGTTTCATTTTGCTAAAACTTAGCCCTTATCCCAGTTCAGTCTAGTAGGTTAGTGTGTGGAGCTAGGAGGGGAGAGTGCAGGAAGGCGGATGGACAGCTAAGTATATATAGAGAGTGCACCTGTCTTGGGACATCTCCAGTGTCTGCCTCTCCTATCCCATCAGTTTCCAAACCTTCTTACGTCAGGCTGTTTTCTCTCACCTGGGCTGCCTCAATAGCCTCATCACCCTGGCTGCCAGAGTGAAATGACTCAGCTAGAGGCAAACCCAAACCCCATGCAGGGACAGCATCTGCCTGGTTCATTGATGTGTCCCTGGTATTTGCCACAGTCTCACACACGGTAAGTGTGAGACAAATATCAATAAATATTTGATAATACAAGCCTCATTGCAGCCTCCTCAGAAAGCTTCGCTGTTTCTCCTCTACTTCCAGAATAGAACCAAAGTGCCCTGGTTGGCCTTCAGGCCCTAGGGCCTTTCAGCCACAGCTGGCTTCACTTCCTTTTGCCCCCCTCCCCCCCCCCCCCCTTTTTCACTACCCTCAAGGCCAGTTTAGCTAGTGATTCACTGTTCCCACCTCGGGTCATTTGTATTCTCCCACAGCCAAATCCTCCTAGCAGTCCCTAATGCTAGGGTTCATCCAAGTTTATGGGCTCCCAGGGAAGGCTTCCTTACACAGCTGCTCCCTCTGGCTGAGACCTCCCTGCCACCCCAGGTCAGCCCATAGAACACACACTGCCTCGGTCCAACCCTCCCATCACCCTCTGGAGTGAAAGCTCAGGGGGAGAGGTCTGCTTAGTCCTGGAACTTTCCTCAGGGTCCTAAGCTGGGTGGGCCTGCCACAAACAGAGGATGTGTTGGTCACGTGGGTGGACAGTCACCAGAGGGCCCAGAATAAGACTGAGGGTCGGGAAGAAGCAAGGTGCACCTCTGGCGGGCCAGGGCCGGCCCAGGGCGACCTGATGGAGGCGAGCGGCCAGATGCCGAGGGAAGGGGTGGGGAGTCCGGGCTGGGCGTGCTTCCTGCCCCGGAATCTGGCGGCCCGCCCCTGCGCCCGCCCCTCGGGCCGAGCCCAGTCGGGGCCAATCAGCAGGCGCCCCCCGCCCGGCCCGCCCTGTCCCCCTCTGGTGACAGAAAGTCGGCCCAGCAGATGAGGAAGTGGCAGGCAGGCTGGCCCTGGGGACTTCTCTCTGGCCCTGCTCCTTCCAAGCCCTCCACTCCTGCCCGCCTGGCCCCCCACTGGTGAGTCTGGACCTTCCACGGGCGGGCTGCCCACGTGCCCGGGCACCCTGCCTAGCTGGCCCTGCCCTGCCCTGCCCTGCCCAGCCTGTGGGCGAGGCTGTTCCCGGACCGTGGGTGGGAGGTCCCAGCTCTCTGGGGCCGGCCCTGGCCGGCAGGCTCCCTCCGATCCCGGCTCCCGTTTGCTCAAACCTAGGCCTTCTTCCACCACCTCTGGGTCTCGTCCCCCGGTGCCTCTTACCCTCCCTCTCCTTGGCTCCCTGCTCCTCTCTTCTCCCTTCCCCTCCCCCTTCCTTTGCCTGTCTCCTTTTCCCTTCCATCCATCTTAAAGGAAGGAAGCACCCAACCGAGTTCCCCTACCGGAGACACACCCAGTGCTTCTCAAGCTTGGGGAGAGGTCCTCTCCGGAGCCTAGAGCCACTCCTGACCTTCAGGGCGCATGAGTGTTTGTGGGAGGTGAACTTGAGTGGTGGCTGAGAGAGAGCGGGAGAGATAACCAGCTGGCAAACTCACATGGGTCAGGGAGGAACTGTGTGTCTGAGTGCAGGCCTATGCCAGGTAGGCCCTACCACAGGAGAGGCAGCGGACCAACAAAATCTGGTTGGGAATGAATGAATGACGAAGGTCATCCATGAAAAGAGACCTGCATGCATGACCCAAGGCAGGTGTGTGTCTGCGTGCGGTGTGGGTGGTTTTATGTTCATTCACCTCAAAGTGGAGTGTTCGAGTTTATGTCTGTGACCACATTTATCTGTGACTCGCGTACGTGTGAGTAAACCCGTAAACCTGCGTGTGGGCCGTTTGCACATGGTGATGCAGGACCAACGAAGAGTGTTCTGGGTGTGTTGCCAGCGTGAATGGAGTGAGGAGCAGGTCTGAGTATCAGGAACTGCATGTCAAAGTCCGTGGAGGCTTGTTTGGGTGGTGTGTCAGAGGAGGGTGGTTGTCACCAGCAGGAGGTGTGAGGGCTCCGTGTGTACATATGTGCGCGGGGGGGGGGCGGGGGGGGCGGTGGTCAGTCTGTCGATGGTGGTGGTGGGGAGAGCCATGCTAGAGGTGCTCTGTGCATACAGGAGGACTTGGGGCCTGACAGTGGTGGGTGCAGCTGGGGGTCGTCACGGAGGCTGGGGGAGCATCTGTGAGATGTGTGCCCCGTGAGTGTGGGAGGGGCACGGGTGCAGCCTCAGTGGATGTGTCAGAAGGTGTATTTTTCACTCGTTGTATTTTTCACGTTGTTGTCTGGACGGAGGGAACCTGGCAGACTGGCGGGCAGGCAGCTCGCAGAGCATCTGCTGCCCTGGCCGTTTTAGGGCAAGGCTCGTCCCTCAGGGACCGCCCCGGCATCCCAGGCTCTCCTGGGGACCGGCCAGAGCTTTTGTGTCCCAGTGCGCCCTCCCCCGACATTCCTTCAGGCTCTGAGGGGGAGAGGGCCTAGCTCATTAGGACCCTCCCTAAAGGAGGGGAAGATTCCTGAGACCTCCCCCACTCACCCACCTCCTCACATGCCACTGGCTTCCCTGCCCCTCCCAGGGAGAGAAGGGTGATTGCACCCATTCTGAAGCAGGACAAACTGAGACTTTCTGGCTAGTTTAGGAGAAGATGCTGGGTGTGGGTTTTCAGCAGTTCTCTTGGGGCCAAGGTGAGCCCTGGGCTGAAGTCCCGTGAGGTTTCTGACTCAAAACTAAGCTAGAGCTTTAGGTCATCTGGCTGTCCAAGGTGGGTGGGTGGGTAGGTGGTGAGCCCCATGCTTTACTTGGCTTTCTCAATCCTGGTGGGTCCTGCTCCTCCGGGCCCTGACCTGTGGCCTGGCCCCACCCTCCACCTCATGCGCAGTGCAGCGGGGGCGGGCGGAGGGCGGGGCTCTGCCAGATCTAGTCAGACAGGTGGAGCCGGGGCTGGAGTCTCAAAGGCTCCTCAGTCTCAAAGGCTCCGGAGTGGAAGGGCTGGAAGGGGTGCCGGAGAGGAGGAGAGCCAGGAGTTGCGAGAGACGCTGGAGGTGAGAGCCCGGGAGGGCAGAGGAGAGGAGGAAGGGGCAGGAGGGAACCGGCGTCCCGAGAGACCAGCATCCCGAAGGTGGACCGGAGCGGTTGAAGGGGAGGATCCCTGGGGAGAAGACAGAACCAGAGCTGAAGAGGTGGGAGACTGGTGGGGAAGGGAGAAGCGGTCATTCCGGAGAGGAGAGGTAAGACTCTCCGGAAAGAGACCGGACTTGGAGAGTTCCCCTGCAGTGAAAGAGGGGAGGAGAGGTCTGGGGGTGAGAATCTCTGGAGGAGCAGAGAGTGAGGGGAGGCTAGTGAGGTGTGGAGCGGAGGGCGGGATCTGTCCTTCCCAGCAGGCAGGCGGGATGTGCGGGGAAGCGGTGCCCTGGCCAGACGGCTTCCTACCCCCAATCCCCAGCAATTCCTTCCTGTCAGTCTTCTGTCCTTTATGCAGGGAGGTGTCGGGAGTTGTCTCATCTGGTCTGCTTCCTGTCTGTGGGTCAAGGGTGGGATGGGGGCACGGTCAGCCCTGACACCCACCCTCCATACCTCCCCAGAATCCTTAGCCAGGATGGAGGCAGTTGTGAACTTGTACCAGGAGATGATGAAGTATGCAGGTAAGATGCCGTCTACCCTTCTTTTCTCCTGTCCTGGGATCCCTGGATCTAGGGCTGTCTCCTAATGGAGAGTCCCTGTGAACCCGTTGACCCTTTGTGACCTGGCCCCATGTCTGTACACCTGGTGGGCACCCTTTGGGACCCCGTGACCCTTTCTGACTCCTTGACCCTTATTCTACAGATCCTCGGGTCCAGGGCTACCCTCTGATGGGGTCCCCCCTGCTAATGACCTCCATCCTCCTGACCTACGTGTACTTCGTTCTCTCACTTGGGCCTCGCATCATGGCCAATCGGAAGCCCTTCCAGCTCCGGGGCTTCATGATTGTCTACAACTTCTCCCTGGTGGCGCTCTCCCTCTACATTGTCTATGAGGTGGGCCCCTGGCATGTCTAGGTTTTAATTCCTGCTGGCAGGATAAGGGGCAGGCCTTGTGGCCAGAGCATGGCATCTCCTTTCCAGAGAGGCCGAAATCCATTTCTTCAGCTAGATAGCAAGAGGGATTGGGCAGGGTGGAACTCTGGTGGTCTAATCCACACCCCTTCCTAGTTCTTGATGTCTGGCTGGCTGAGTACTTACACCTGGCGCTGCGATCCTGTGGACTATTCCAACAGCCCGGAGGCACTAAGGGTAAGTAGGGACAGGCGTAGTGTGGGGTGGCTAGGTTATAAGCAACCTGGGGATAGGAGTTTGGGTGTGACTTGGGCTCCTGGCCCAATTTAGGGAAGTTTTTGGAGTAGCATGGGTGTCCTAAGGCTGCCTGACTTCTTGCAGATGGTTCGAGTGGCCTGGCTCTTCCTCTTCTCCAAGTTCATCGAACTGATGGACACGGTGAGTGGTTATAGGAGAGGTGAGAACCTGTAGGGAGAAAGGAGAGGCCCTGGCTCAGAAACCCCTTTCCTTTCCCCACTCTTCTCAGGTGATCTTTATCCTCCGGAAAAAAGACGGACAGGTGACCTTTCTACATGTCTTCCACCACTCAGTGCTTCCTTGGAGCTGGTGGTGGGGGGTAAAAATTGCCCCAGGTGAGTGGTGAAGGCCACCGGGGGAAGAAGGGCGGGCATTGAGGACCAGCAGCTCAATTCTTCTGACCTCGTTCATTGTACCCTCACAGGAGGAATGGGCTCTTTCCACGCCATGATCAACTCCTCTGTGCATGTCGTCATGTACCTGTACTATGGGTTGTCTGCCCTTGGCCCTGTGGCTCAGCCTTACCTGTGGTGGAAAAAGCACATGACAGCCATCCAGCTGGTGAGGGGCCTGGCCCATAACTGTCCCAACCTTCTGGTCTGGATCCTACCTTTATCCAACTTGCCTTACCTTTGACCCCATCCCTCCACACTCCACATTCAGTCTTTCTCTGCCACCTCTCACTGTTCCCTCTGACCCTTGCCTTCCTCCATTCTAGATCCAGTTCGTCCTGGTCTCCCTGCACATCTCCCAATACTACTTCATGCCTAGCTGTAACTACCAGTATCCGGTCATCATCCACCTCATCTGGATGTACGGTACCATCTTCTTCGTGCTGTTCTCCAACTTCTGGTATCACTCCTACACCAAAGGCAAACGGCTCCCCCGTGTACTTCAGCAAAATGGAGCTCCAGGTACTGCCAAAGTCAAGGCCAACTGAGAAACATGGCCTACCTAGGCGCCCACCTAAGTGCCTCAGGACTGTGCCTTGGGCAGCATCTGACATTTTTCTTCCCACCTATACCTGTGACCAGGGCTTATGTGGTCAGGACTGAGCAGGGGACAGGTCCTCCCCTCCCCACAGCTGGTACACAGGGACCACAGCTTCCGTTCCTCACCCACTTCTCCTGGCCAGCTCCAAGGATGTGGCCTCATTGCCCTCTGCCACTCTGGAGCTGGGGGCTTGAAAGGGCTGGATACTTATTTCCCCCTCCCTGCCTTAAACTTGGGAGAGGAGCACTCAGGACTGGCCCTCAACCAGGGTCTTGTGGCCTTTTTCCTCACACCGAAGAGGTCAGCAATAATCTGTCACTGTGGACCCAGGATCCCTCCTCTACCCACGCTGAAGCAGAAGCTTCTTGGCCAAAGGTCAGGGTGGGTGGGGGGCCTGGGAATACAGCCTGTGGAGGCTGCTCCCTCGCTTATGTCTCCATTAAAAGTGACAGAGAAAACCACCGAGGCTGTGTGTGTACATGTGTGAATGAAAGAGGTGCTAGCCTTATTATCTGCAAACAGGAGGGATGGTTCTGGCTCTCTGATGACAGACAGCAGAGAGGAGGCTCTGGGAAGGCTGGGACAGAGGTCATGCAAGGAGGAGAGAGAGAGACATGACTTTATTAGAAAAATAAAAAACAAAAACAAAAAACTGAGGTGATGAGTTGGTCCTCAACGGATGCCTTGGTGAATGAGGCTGCTTTTGGCTGCACTGGCTTTCTCCCGCTCCCGCCGCCGTGCAGGGTCCAACTCAAAGCAGCGCCACAGCCTCAGGGTCTCATCTGCTGCTGCCGATGCCACCGTGGCCCCGTCTGGGCTCATGGTCAGACTTAGGACCCGGGCAGTGTGACCTGGGGCGTGAGGATGAAAAAAGTGAGAGTAGAGCATAGGAATGTAGACATACCTACAGCCTCCAATATTGAGGGCCACCTACCTTTTTTTTTTTTTTTTTTAAACACCTCTGAGGTATTTAATTCACATACCATAAAACTCATCCTTTTAAAGTATGCAATTCATTGGCTTTTAGTATTCCCAAAGTTGTGCAACCATCACAACAGTAATTCCAGAACATTTTCATCACTCCTCACCACCTTCTCCCCATAGCCCCTAGCAACCATCAGTCTGTTTTTATTTCTTTGCATTTGCCTCTTCTGGACATTTCAACAGTCATATGATATGTGGCCTTTTGTGTCTGGCTCCTGTTATTTGGAACCTACCTTTAAGCTCAGCCACCTTGGCCATGGTTGGGTATTTCCAAATAACCAACTGGTTCTGGGCAAAGCCGTGGCCCGAGATGAGCTCCTTGTAGTGGGGAGACCAGAGGATGGAGCACACCTGTGGAGAGAGAATGGCATGTGGGCTCAACAGAGCCGATGCTACTCAAATCAGAACTAACTCCATTCGAGCATTAGGCACCCTGCCAGGTGTCACAGACTCAGACTTGAATAACCACAGTTCTTACAAAAGTTTTTTCAGAGTTAAAAAATTGTTATCCATTTTACAGGTAAAGAATCAAGCAGAAGGAACTTCAGCAAGTTGCCTAAGATCACATGCGAGTCTAGAAGGTGACAGAGCCAGAATTTGAACTCTGGCTCCAGAGTCAAAGTCTAGAATGAAGGCTGCATGGGGGAGAGGAGGGTAGAAGGGGAGGAACCTGGAGTGGGTGGGAGACCCACCATCAAGGGCTTCAAATTTCATTCCAATGGATGTGGATTAAGTTGCTGTAGGTGATAGGGAGCTACTGCAGGGCTTTAGCACAGTCACAGACCACCCAGACCCAGTGCAGAGGACAGACTGCAGAAGATAAGAAAAGAATGCTGTGAGACCAGTGCAGGGGGCCTCCAGTGAGAAGAAAAGTGAGGCTTAGGGGAGAGACACACGTGAATGATATTCTGAGGCAAAAATGATGTGTCTTGGTGACTAAGGGAAGATAATGAAAGATTCTAGGAAGTTCTCCAGATTTCTGAGTAAGTTCTATCCCTCTCAAACAATTAAGAGGAGGAGGAACACATTTCAGGGAAATAAGAAGTGACAAATTTAATTTAGGGCATATTAGGATGGTGCCACCTATAGGACCTGAGGTTGGAGTCAAGCCACAGACAGAAGTGTGGCCTGGAGATCATGAATGAGAGCGGAGTCAGAATTTTGGAAACCATCGGGCATAGAGTTGATGAAGCCACTGGAAGGAACACAGTTGCCCACGGAAGACCACACAGAGTGAGAACACCTTCTGGGAGGGAGGGGCTGGAACAGGTAAAAGACTACCTGGGATTGGGCATCCACAGCACTCAGACACGCCCCAGAGCAGACGTTCCAGATGCGAATGTGTCGGTCACTGGTACCCCCTCCAGTTGCCAGGACGTTGGACTGCCAGGGACACCAGGCTACAGCCTAGGTAGGATAAAGGTGGGGTCAGCAGGTACTAGAGCTAGACACTGGTCACAGGGTTATCCCGTCTAATCCTGCTGTCCCATCTCCCCTTAACAGTCCCCAGGTTCTGGGTGAGGGTAAGCAGAGGACCCAACCTAGCCCCATTCTCACCTTGACAGCCCCTTGATGCTGGGTGAATGTCTGCAGGGGAACCCAGCCACCCTCTCCAGGAGCACTAGGCCACACATTGACCACGTTATCATTGCCACCACTGGCCAAATGTCGTCCGTCTGGGGCCCAGCGCAGCCCACACACCTCCTGGCTGTGGCCGGTCAGTGTGGCCACATGGTGTTCTGCTACCCGAACATCATGGTGGTGGATATGGCCAGAGCGTGAGCCGCTGCAGGAGGGAAGAACGGAATCAGGTTCTGTGGCAGGGCCAAACACTGCCAGCAGGACTGAACTGCTTCCATTCAGAGGTGTACATCTGGGGAGAGCTGGCAAAAATCGCACATTGATTTTGCAACAGACTAGCTAAAACCACTAACCTGGACAGGATATAGCTGTTCCAGCATAGGGAGCCCACTCGAGCCGAATGACTGGTCATGTTTCGAAGCCGCTTCTGCTGCTGCACATCCCATAGCTAGAGAGAGAAGGCTGCTAGGATCAGAGATTGCAACTTGCCATTAACATCCTCCTGCTGGACAAGCCCCCTGTCTGGGCACAACAGAACTGCAGCACAGGGATAAGTCTCACCTGCACCTCGGCACTGCTGGTGCCCACAGCTAGGTAGTTGCCCTCTTTTATCCAGGCCACAGAAGATATATAGTCCCCAGGCTGCTCCATTTGCAGCAGCTGCAAGATGTCACCAGAGCTAGCACTCCACAAGTACACACTGTTGTCTAACGCCACAGCCAGTACATTCCCAGAGCTCCAGTCCACAAGGTTCAGGTCTGCCAGAGCAGGGAAAGGGAGGAGAATGAGCTTCCTTGTTCGTCTGGTCCCCAGGCCCTCTTCCTCTGTCCAATGGGCAAAGGGAAGGCTGCACTTACAGTAGTCATTCCGGATTTCAGGGGCGTCCAAGATACGGTCTGGTAGGGAAGGAATGTAACGGCAGGTCTTCCGGCTGGAGCCAGGCGTGGCCTTCTGGCTATAAAGCACTTTCAGTCTGTTCTGGTAACCTGTGGCAACCGAATACGTCTTGACAGTGGGAAAACTGACTCCTCCCCTGCTCCTGGTGAGGAAGGCCAGAGACGCACCTCCCCTCCCTTCAGTCTTAGGTGGGAAGAGCAGACAGGCATCTCCCCTTAACCCTGGGAATGGGCCAACACCTCCCTCCAAGAAGGAAGAACTTCAGGTCTTACCCTCTGGGGCATTTTGTGGTTTTCCACTGAGCCGAAGGATCTTGGCTTCCTCCACATCAAAGCCGTTCAGATTCAAAGCCCAGGCTTTCTGATGTTCCTGGCACAAAGGGTGGTGGTGAGGCAGGATGGCATGATCCAAAGTACACAGAGTTACACAAAGTACACTCTTGCCTTAAGCCCCTCTGGGCCACATACCTTCTTGGTGGGCGTCTGGCTATTTTCAGGCTGGTTCTCCTTGCTTAGGAGGAAACTGGCCACTTCCATCTGGGAAGCGCTGCGATGGGGGATATAGCGGTCACCACCAGGTTTGCTGGGAGTGGTCTGTGCCTTGGAGCTAGATTTGCCTGGGCCGGGGAGAGGGAAGCCAGAATCTGAGCAGTCTCCTGAGGGAGGAGGCCTGAAGGCCGCTCTCAGCCCTTCCCTCTTCCTCCCCGTGTCCCGCCGCACCCCACTGACCGGGTGTTCGGCTTGGGGTCCTGCCTGCGCTGTGGGATCGGTTGGCGGCCCGCATGGGTGAGGGGGCCGGTCCCGCAGCTTCCTTAGCTTTGCGCTGCCAGCGCGCAGGGGGTGCATTGGGGATGGGTGCATCCAGCTGCAGCAACGAGTGCAGGTCACTCTCGAACACGAACTGCGCCATGGGAGCGTCTGCAGGAGAAGGGGTCCTTGGAGTGGATGCCCGCGGAGCCCTGAGGAAGAGGCGACCGTGCTCTGCCTGGGACCGCCGGCCACACACTCAGAACCAAGTCGGCCCCAGCCCGTCCGGGTCTCGGAGCACGGGCTGCATACCCACCCCAGCTCGACCCACACGGCCCTTACCTCCAGCTCCGACTAGATTCCGATCCCAGACCGGTCTCTGCAGTGCCGGCCTCCGCTTCTTAAACTCTCCGCTCTGAGCACTCATTGGCTCCTTCAAAACCCAACCGTCGCAACCGTCGCCTTCACCCATTGGCCTTTCACGGCACAGGAGGCGGGTCTTCCGGTGCAAGTCACAGGTCTCACGAGAATCCAGTCATGGAGCGTGATTTGAAGAGAGAGAGTTGAGGCCTGTCTCCAGAGAACTGGTGTCGGAAAGAGAGAGGGGCGGGGAGGGGCGCGCCTGGGGGCGGGGCCTGAGCTGCCGCTGCATTCCGGAGTCGCTTCCATTCATTCTTTAGCTTGCCCTCTTCGGCCCTTCATAGTTAAAGCGTCCATGTGGATCGTATTTATGATGCAGAAGTGCAGAAGTGACCTAAAGCACTTGAGCCCTTCAGAGAAGGGAAAGGAGGCAGGTGGGTAGGGGTGGGGAACGAGTTGAGAAGCTTAGGAGCAGAAAGAAGGTCAGACCTAGTTAGTTTGGTGCCTGTAGGAACACTGCCAGGAAGGACGTAACGTGTGTGGGGTTTTTGTTTGTTTGTTTGTTTGTTTGTTTTTGTTTTTTGAGAGGGGGCGGAGGGGCAGAGGGAGAGGGAGAGAGAGAATCCTAAACAGGGTTTCTCTGAGGGAACCGGATGTGGGGCTCTATCCGTAGACCCTGGGATCTTGACCTGAGCCAGACTCTCAACCGACTGAGCCACCCAGGCGCCCCACGTGTGTTAGTTTTAAAAAACTGTTTTGTTGTTGTTTTACAAACAGGGAAAATGAAGCTGAAAAAGGGATGAATTCCTTAAGGTTAAGAAAAAAGATCAGGATTCAGACTTGCCTGTCTGGAGATAGGATTGAACTGCCTTCTGAAAGACATTGTGGCTTTACCCCCATGGGGCTTTAGAGGTGTCAGGAATTTTGAAGATCCACTAGGCTAACTTGTGCGTGGTGCATCCTCCCCATTCTGGCAACATACCCCTATTTTACAGATGGAAAAACCAAGGCCCAGGGAAGGGATTTGCCTGTGACCACACAGTTTGTGGGAAGCCAGGTTTGACTCCCATTCAGTCAAATCTGCTAATAATGACTTGAATGAATTGTGTGAATGTGCTTAGAGGTGAAGCAGCAATAATAAAGATAATAATGGGTACCATTTATTGGCCATCTACTAACGACTGTGTTTAAACAGTTTACACACATTATTGAGCTTAATCCTTAATCCCATAGGGCAGATACTCTATCTCCTTTTGATAGAGAAAGAAACTGGGTCAGAGAAAGGTTAGAAATGTGCCCAAAGTCATATAGCCCAAAATAAATAGTGGAGCCAAACTATCTGGCTAGCCCCTGCACTCCTAACCAAATGCTATACTGTCCCAGAGAGAGGCTAGAAAAATCATGTTTTCAATCATTACCTTAGATCAACTCTGATGATGATAGAGAAAAATCTAGGGCTCTTAGCCCAAACTTACTATCGTTATTATCTTTGACTTTGAAGCATTCCTGTTTGTTGTTGTTGTTGTTTATTTCCAATTACCTAGACGACTTGGGGTTGGCAACCGGGAGCCCCTGAAACCCAGAGAAAAGGTTATCTAGAGTCAGGCTGGTCAGGGCCTCAAATGTTAAAAGCTAAGGAGTTTGAACTCTATCTGCTGGGCATTGTGGAATCAGTGAGTTTCTGTATAGGGAAGGGCCAAACAAAACATATCTGAATGCAGGACAGGGCCAGCAAGCTTCTGGAGTAAGGGAAACTGTAGAGAAAAAGGAAAGGGTAAGTAAGGGGACAACCTTGGGGAATTCATACATTTTAAAATAAAAGAATGAAAGAAGCCAGTGGAGATTATACTGACATGGACCTTCAGGGGGGAGGAATTTCATATATGCAAAATGGTCAAGAAGAATCATGACAGAAAAGGCCAGATTTGGCCACTGACATATAAGTCATCAGTGACCTGGGAGAGAGCTGGATCAGAAGACTGCATACTTGGGGAAGGGGCAGCAGAAAGAAGGGTGGGGGTGGGGACAGAGTAGAGGCGGCAAGCATGGGATACTTATGTGAGAAATTTGGGACTGAGAAAGGGGCAGAGCATGGGAACTTGAGGGAACCAGTACCAACAGGCCTATGCATATTTGAAGGTGAAGGCAAAAGAGCCAAGGAAGGTGAAAGAAGTCAGGCAAGGGCCAGCTGATAGAACAAGGTGCCTGGGTTACCTTACCCAGGAAGAAGTGGGATAGAAAACACAGGGAGCTTTCCAGTCTAGGAAAGAAAGAAGGCTTTCTAGTCTACCAAAGGTCACTGCTCCTGTCAGGCAGCCCTCTCTTAGAGCTACTCTCTCACAATCTAGTAACCACACTCCCCTCCCCCCTCCCTCCTTGATGCCTAGGGGTAGTCCCACTCCCCACCATTGCTAGTGCTGGGGTACTGCACTAGTCTTAGGCTGGAGGGAAGGAGAACAAGGCTTTAAAGAAGGATAATTAGAGGCCAAGTTGCTGATTAGATGGGGGAACTCCCACCTGAAGGACTTGAATCTAGGAAAGCAAAGGGTATGGAAGGAATAAAATTTGGTGACATCCAGGGGGTAGAAGAACCCAGTTGGGATAATAAAAATAGCTCAATAAACACTGAGTATTTACTATGTGCTTTGCGTTGTGTTAACACTTTTAATCCTAATGTAGGGAAACACTAGAAGAGGAGGAGATCAGGTTCTGAAGAGTGAAGCTAAAGATTTAGAGGTATGGAGTGGGATGAATAGGAAAGTCAGTCTGGAGGTAACATACAGGTTGGGTTTAAGGAGAGATACTGGAGGCAGAGATATTAGTTGGAAGGCTGTAGCAATAGCTCAGTAGAGATGGAGGAGATGGACCCTAGGAAGTAAAAGTGGTGAGGACATGATGGCTGAGTGGGTGTAAAGGTGAGAAGTTTAGTGGTTTGGCTCTAATCTTAGTCTTGAGTCCCTAGGAATAGAGTTGGAGCCTTGACCATAGCTAGTGGAAGGAATTCTGGAAAACAAGTATACTGGATGTCATCCATTTGTCCCATTCAGACCCACTCTTTGTCCCTATCTACCATGCGCTGTACCCTGTGAGGCTGATTTATATGGCTTACCTCAATGGATTACCTTGGGCTTTGGTTTCTGTTTGGGTTCCACAAATGGGAGGATACTATGGATTAAATTGCGTCTCCCCACCCCCCACCAATTCATATGTTGAATTCCTAACCCCAATACTCCAGAGTGGAACCTTATTTGGAAATAGGGATCATTGCAGATATAATTAGTTAAGATGAGGTTGTTTCAGTGGGCCCTAATCCAGTGAAACTGGTGTCCTTATAAAATGGGGAAGCTTAGACACAGATACACACAGGAGAATGCCATGTGAAGATAAAGACAGAGTTGGGGGTGATGCTTCTAGAAGCCGAGGAACACCAAGATTGCCAGGAAACCCACCAGAAGCTAGGGGAGAGACCCGGAACAGATTGTTCCTCACAGCTCTTGGAAGGAACCAACCCTAATGACACCCTGAACTTCCAGGCTCCAGAACCGTGAGACAATACATTTCTGTTGTTTAAGCCACCAACTTTGTGGTACTTTGTTACAGCAGTGCTAGCAAACTAATACAGAGGAGAACAGAGGATGGGGGTAGAGTGAGCATGAGCTATTTATTCCCGGCTCCCTCCCTGCCATGTCCCTACAGGTTGGTTGTATCTTTCTACCAAAGGCCACTGCTCCTGTCAGGCAGCCCTCTCTTAGAGCTACTCTCTCACTATCTGGTAACCACACTCCCCCCTTACCCCTTGATGCCTAGGGGTGGTACCAGCTCCCAGTTATTGCTAGGGCTTGGGTGCTGCACTAGTCCTTGATGGTTTTCCTAAATCCTGCCTTATCTTTATAACTATGGCCTTTATTAAACTCATCAAGATGCCCAGTTCGAGTGTACTCTTTCTGCCAAGACCCTGACTAATACAGTGGGTATGTTTGGAGCCAGCAAAAAATACCATTTATTTGTGAATTTGAATGAGTCAGGGGAATCTATAAACAGAATGGCCTAAGCACATTTACTGCTGAAAATGAATGGCTTAGAGAATGAGGGAGCTTGGCATGAGGTTAAGGGGGCATTGTCCAGAAAGATTTTCTTCATTTAGAAAACATTTATTGAAGGCCTACTCCCATGCGCCAAGCACTGCTCTAGGTGCTGGGGGGAAAAGACAAATAAATCACATTGCTTGCCTTCAAGGAGCTCACAATCTAGTAGTGGGAGACAAACATGTAAACAGTCACTTGCATAAAGCATCACAGGTACTGTAGTAGAAGTCAGGGCTGCAGATAAGAACTTTGGAATGATCAGCTTATAGGAAAATCAATAGACTCTTGAAGAACTATAATAATTAAGGGGTGGAAAACATGCCTGGATAAGAGAATAATAGGAAGGAATAATTACAATAGTTCAGATATATTAAACACTTACTATGTCCTAGGCATTGTGCTGTATTTGGGTTATCTCAATTCTCTTCACAAGTCTGTGAGGTTCTGTCGTTATCCCTATTTTAATAAACAAGAAACCAAGGCTCAAAGACTTTAAGTTATGTGCCCAAGGTCACACAGCTAACAAGTGGGTAAGAGAGGAATTGAACCCAGTTCTGATTCCAGAGTTTATGCTTTCACTACTCCTATACTCAGAGCCAGGAGAGATGGCAATATTATGGAAGCCAAGGTAGGAGAGAATTTAAAGGGGAAATGAGTAGCTACCATGACAGATGCCACAGAGAGATCAAATAAATTGAGGACTGATAAGATCCTACTTGATCTTGCAATTTCATAGTTTGAAGTGAACTCTGCCTGGGTAGTTTCCTTAGCAAAGTAGGGGAACTAACTAATCTGAAGAGCAAATGGGAAGTGGGGATGTGGAGATGTCTTTTCAAGGAGTCCAGCATTAGAGAGGAGAGAGAAAACGGGTGAAAATTAGAACAGCTTGGTCAAATGAGCCTGGCGTGAGAAGCGAGGGTCCTGGCTTTATGTCAGCAGCAGTACCAAAGGTCGTCATCAGTGGTCAGTGTCGTGGAGCCCAACTATGAGGACAGACAGAGGGGGATGGACGTGAGGTCTGAGAGGTTTGTGTTGTGGGGTTGGAGTGGGTAGGGAGGTTGGGAAAAGAGGTCTGGTGGGTTTGGATCTGTCCAGGGTACTGGGAGAGAGGGGCCTGCCAGCAGCTTAGAGGTAAGTAGGAATGGTTGGCAATGTGAGTGGTACAATAAGACCCCATCTCAGCCATTGGTGGGCACACAGACAGAGGCATGGTCCCCAGGCAAGAAGGAGGCAGTCTTCGGTAGTCCATCTGGGCCTGGGAGGAACACAGGGCCACGGGAGTCTTCTCTGAGGACTTGGGTAGAATTTCAAGGGGGCTGGGTTCCACTTCCTCACAGGCATCTGAGACTGCAGTCTTGGGCTGGGAGAGATGGGCGGGGGGGGGGGGGGAAGGAGTCCAGATTAGAGCAGGTCCTGTGGGAGGAAGACCTGGATTGTGCAGGAAGGAGGGTTAGGCTGGGGGTAGAGCTTAGGGATGGTATGCTGGTGGGCAGGGGTCTTGGAAAAGCGTACGTGGGGAAAGGGTCCGGGTGCAGGCAGGGCTGGTGGTGGGGAGGGTGGAAGGGAATGCACTCACTGGACTCAGTGCTGCAGTATCCCTAAGGTACTGGGCTAGGACCCGGTGCAGGTCTGGAAGTGAGGGCCACAGGGCATGCTTCAGACTCCTTGGGGAGAAGGAAGAGAAGGAGACTGAGTTACAGGAGTGAATTAGGAGGGAGGAGGAGACCACTGAGGTGGGCGTGCAGCTGAGATCAGGGAGTAAGGCTCGGAGAGGTAAGAGTGTAGTCAAGGCAATAAAGGAAGGTAGAGGAGCATAGGTGAAAAGGAGGGAAGGGCAGTCAGTGGTGGGGAGTTTCAAAAAAGGGGTTTGAGTATCCTCAAACACCCCTGCTTCAGCGCCTTTGTACTTGCCATTTTCTCTGCCTCTTGATTTGTTTCCTCATTTCATTTGGGCCTCTGCTCAAATGTCATCCTGTCAGAGAGGCCTTCTCTGACTGCCATGTCTAAAATACTATCACTTCCCTTCCCCATCCCTATTTCCCGCTCTGCTTTATTTTTCTTTATAGCACTTATTGTATATGTATTATATTATTACACATTTTGCCAGGGGGGGGGGGCGGTGTCTGTCTCACTCCACTAAAATATAAACTCCATGAGCACAAAGAGTTTGTCTATTTGCTCAGTCCTCCAGGGTATAGAACACTATCTGGCCCAGAGTAGGTGCTCAAAAAATTAGCTGAATGGGTGAATGAAGAGAACCAGAGGGGTTTATTACCAAGTCACTGGGGAAGGTGGTCTCTCTGGGAAGAGTATGGATTAAGGTATGTTGGGGGAACCTCCAATTCTTTCGGCTCATATTTCCACATGGAAAGACTTTAGCTGAACATTTCAGGCTTCTTTTGCTACCTCATTCATATCTCTCCAAGGGGAGGAGTGATTTATCTGGCAAACTGGGGACAAGGAACTGAGTATGCCTGGTTCAGCAGCATCACCTTCCTCCTCTCCCCCAATTTTTTTGTTGGGTCTGATTACCTGCATAGAGGCTACAATCTGGTCTGCTCATACATATGAGTGGATTAAAAATTCAAAGAAAGACATGTATGTTCAAGGAGAGATGGGAGCACAGAGGAGGGACATCTAACCTAGCCTAGGGTCACCAAAAGAGGCTGCTTGGAGGACTTGTCTTTTGAGCTAGGCCTTCAAGAACCAAGAGATGTTACCAATGGAGGGACTGAAGCGTAAGGATACTATCCTAATGTTTTTGTTTGTTTTCTCTCTCTTTAGTTGTTTATAACTTCCAATGGCATTTCTTCTCAGCCTTAGTCTTCCCATATAAACAAGTCATTAATAATATTTATTTAAGGATGTGCTATTTGGCAGGCTTTGTGCTGAGGATTTAAAGATGACCAAGTAAGGTAGAGGGAAGACATATAAAGAAATAAATACCGTAAAATGCTACTGGTACTGTGATAGAAGTCTGTACTGGGCACAAAGAGAGTAGCCAAGAGGCTAGGGTTAGGAAAGTTTTCTAGGAGTTGGTGGAGAAAGTTATTTAAAGGTAAAAGGGTATTAGTCATCCAGGGAGGGTATTCCTGGCAGAGGGGACATCATATCCCCTGCACTGAGAAGTAAAACCACTTGATTTGTGGAGGAAATCACCAACAGTTTGGCAAGGCTGAAGCACAGTGTGGGGGTGAGGGTGTGCAAATTCTGGCAGGGGCCAGATTTTACACAGCCTTGCTTGTCATTCCAGAGTCTGGACTCTACCCTGGGGAGCTAGTCATGAGACTTAAGGAGGAGAGTAGCCAATCCATGTGTGCATTTTAAAGAGACTATTTGGGTGGCTGTGAGAGGCTAGATTGGAGGGAGAAGAGGTTCTGTTTCAGTGAGCCCGGTAGTGTCTGTAGGGCTAGAAAAAGGGGGCCACTATTTGAGGGAGGTTTAGGAGGTGGAATGACCAGACCAGGCCAGACTAGATAAAGGGGAGGGAGGTGTCCAGTGTTCTGGTCTGAGCGATGGGTGGACAGACAGAAGCCTTGTTGCTGAGATGAGGAGCCAGGAGGTGGGGTTGTTTGAGGTGTCCAGGATAGCGGGCATGTTAGAGTGTAAGCAGGCGGTGCGACTCCCAGGGGAGACGTGCCGGAGGTGGCTGAAGCCACAGGTGTGGCCCTGCGGTCCTCGGGAGGGCGGGTGTCATTGAGAAACCCTGGGATGCTTGTTTAGAGGCTTCTGGCCCCACCCGGACCACGGTCCCGTCTCCCGCGTGACCGGGGCGGTACCTGTAGTGCGCAGGAAACTGCCACCTCAGCAGCAGCAGGCCCAGGAGGGTGCTGAGGCCCAGCACCACGAGCAGAGCGGTCACCAAGGAGATCCAGGCTAAGGGACGAAACCAGTCTGACCTCTGCCGCCCCAGGCTGGAGCCCCGCCCCCAGGCCGGCCAGACCCCACCCCGGCCCCGCCCCTCACGGCCCGCCCCTCGCTGCGCCAGCGCCCCTCCAGTAGCGCAGACGCAGAGCGCCTTGCCCCGGCCGGGCCCTCACCAGTCTCGGAGGCAGTGTCTACGCTCACTGGATCTGACCAGGCGCTCCAGGGGCCTTGGTAGGTGGGGCCGTGGAGCCTGGCGCGGAGCTGTAAGCGGTAGCGGGAGCGCGGGCGCAGCTCCAGGGTCTCTCCCCGGGCGCCGAGAGGCGGCTCCAGCACCTGCGCGGAGGGGGAAGGAGCCGGTGGGCAGGCTCCGGGCGGCGGCCTGCCGGCGTCGCGGCCTCGAGAGCCTGGCATCCTTTTGGCCAGAAGCGTACAGCTTTGAATCTTCGGGGATCTCCCTCCCTCCCCTCAACGAGCCTCCTTGACAGAAAACATGCATCCTGGCGGAGAGCCTCTCCCTGACAGCGGTCTCGCCCTCCCCAGGCACGCCAGGCCTTAGACGCGCCCCGACACACACGCTGGCACACAGACCTCGTTGCACGGAGAACTAACTACTCATCCTGACCCCAAAGCACACACACACTGACCAGGACACGCGGACATCCCGCCAGAGGTGCTCACCAGGGTCCAGGTCGGGCGATGGAAACCCCGGGCACATTCAGATACTCAGGGCCACACAGATTGTTCACAAGTAACACGCATCCAGGAGCGGATGCTAGGTGCTGGGGGCACAAGGACAGATTCCAAACAGAGAGAACAAGCGTCGTGTGGACAGGCAGGGAGACTAGCAATCATGTGGCGAACACTTAGGAACTGCTGGTGATATGCCAAGTGCTGGGCTGGGCACTGGGGAAAAGGATGAATGAAACATGGTTTCTCACAAGTCTAATGAGGAAGACATGCAAACCAGTAAATTATTACAAGTAATTAGTGCTATAATGATGATATAAGTAGGGGACTATAGGAACATGAAGAAGCATGTCAGGCTGCCTGAGTTGCTTGGTTGGGGGTTACAGAGTAGTTCTGTGTGCTAAGAGCATGGAGGGCCAGGCTGGGTGGTCAAAGATGAGGCGAAGGCAGTGGTAGTAGGGATGTGAGGACTGTCGGTACAATAAACTCAACTTACTTGTTGATAAATGGAGGGAAGGGACAAGGGAAAAGGAAGAAGAGTCCAGTATGACTCCAGGCTTGGATAACTGGGTAAGTGGTAGTGCCATTGTCAGATAGGGAACAGAGAAGTAAGTTTGAGGATGAAATACTGTATGGTTCCATTTTGTTAAGTTCAACAACAGCGAAAACTTATCAAAATAGTAGTGGTGTCAAAATAGTAGTTGCCTTGGGGGGGTGTGTGACTGTAAGGGGCACAAGGAGCTTCTGGGATGCTAGAAATAACCTTTATCTTGATGTGGGTAATAGTTACATGGGTGTATACATGTACAAATTAATCGTATATTTAAGATCTGTGTACTTTACTGAATGTAACTTATACCTCAATAAAAAGGTAAAATAAGCTTGGGGAGGAAGATGAGTTTAGTTTTGGATATACTGGGTCTGAAATGCCCCTGGGGGCTTTTATGTAGAGCTGTCTGGTAAGAAGTTGTATATATGTGTGGTTAATGAGAATAAAAGCAGGAAAGAGTGAGATGGTTCAGCCAGAGAAATAGTATGAGAATCCGGAGAAACTGATCCCAAAGGCAAAGGGAAGGCAAAATTTTAAATGGCAGTAGTCAACAGTATCAAATGTCAAAGAGAGATTAAGATACCAGTTGAATCAGATAAACATAGATCTACAAACCCAGACATAGATACATGGACACCTTCACTCTCGATAACAGATCCAATAAAACTCAGGAATACCGTGTGTAGTGACGTCTGTGGGCATTTTCCCCTCGATCGTACCTTCCAGTCTTGATGGCCTTCTCCTGTGTATCGGAGCTGATAGCAGGTCTCTCGGGCTCCCCACGATGATGGGTGTTGCCATTCCAATTCCAGCTGCCCGCTGGAGACCTCCCTCCAGTGCAAGTTTGGAGTGGGGATGAGCACTACAGGGATGCCAGCAGGACTGGCCTAAGCCCTTCTGTGCATGAGATATCATGCCACCAGGGCCATGGGTCAGAAGTACCAGAACTGGTGATGCTGGGCAAGGGGTCAGGAGTGGTCGGGGCAGGAACTATGTGGGAGGAGAAGGGAAGAAAGTTCTTACCAGCCTGGCGGATCCAGAAAGGGGAGCCCAAGTAGCTGTGAATAGCACCCTGGGCTGTGGTCACCTCCACAAGGATGTGAATAACACTGTCATTTCGTGACTTGAAGTGGCAGCGAGAGAACTGGGAGGGCTGTAATCCTGGATTTTTCTCCTCTTCACACTTCTCCCAGATGGGGTCCCTAAGAATCATCCCCATAGAGTTATTGAATCAGGCCTGCATCAGAGACTAATCCTGATAATTCCCATCCCACAGGGGATATGGCCTGTAGGGACCATAATGTGACTCCTCCCTCAGCTTCCAGACCTTTCTCTGTCTTCCTGCCATGGTGTTTTGTTTTCTGAATTTTACTTTGGTGTCCAGCCTCTAACTCTTAGGGAAAGAGCTAGATGATACATGAAAATAGCATGAGCTATAGAGTTCATGTCTTGGCTTATTGGTATACAACTCTGGTAGATTGTTTGATTGATCTTTGCTTCCATTTCTTCATCGATAAAATGGATTAATAACACCTACTTCACTGGATTGTTTCAAAGAGACTTCATCTGTCTGGTGGAAACATACTTATGTTTTTAATCTGTTGTACAGCAGCTCTGTTAGTCACCTCTATATATTAGTTTACTATAACATTATTACAACATTCTCCCCAACTGGCTTTACTGCCTTCATTGTCCACTCCTTTCAGTTTGTTCTCCACATAGCTACCAGAATTTGCTTCCCAAGTGTTGATCTGCTAATGTCCAGCATATATCACAAATCTGTCCACTTACTGAAATCTTTAACACTGCCATGTGAGATGAACTACCTCTGTCTCCTGCCTGGATTAAGGCAAAGTTCTAACTGGTGACTCTGCTTCTGTCTGTACTTCTTTATAATTTCACAGAGAAACCTATCTTTTTAAAATGAAAATCACATCACGTCACTCTTCTGCTTAAAATCCTTCAATGGCTCTCTGTCCCACCTTGAATCCAAACTCCATACCGGGGACCACAGGGCCCTATATGATTTAACTCTTCCCTACCTGGCCATTCTCCTATAATTCTCACACCCGTTTACCACCCTTCATCCACATGGGCCTTCTTTCTGTGCTATGGATATGCCACATGTACTGCCTTTGCACTTCACCTTGCCCTGGGTTGCTCTGACTCTAGGTCTTCATGTGACTCATTCTTTTTTGCCACTTAGGTGTGGTCTCTAGGTTCTCTAGACCATAAAGTCTAGATTAGCACCCACCCCCCACCCCACTTAGTCTCTACCATATAACCTTGTTTCTTGATTTCTTTACTTCTTTGTCACTCCTTCCTTTCCCCCTGACTAAAATGTAAGCCCCAACATTGTGGAAACTTTTCTGTTTCATTTGTTACTCTATTCCAATGCCTGCCACATAGTCACCCTCAATAACCGTTTATTGCACAAGTGAATCATGTCTCCTTCCTGATTATAATGCCCAAATGGCTAGCTGTTACTAAAATTATTTATTAATATATTTATATGTTTACTTCTTTATTCAGCAAATAATTGATACCATGTGCCAGGCACTGTGCTGGGCACTATGAATACATAGAGGAATAATCAAGGAGCTCTCATTCCAGTGGAAGAGGCAGAAAAACAGACAGATGGTATTTTTCTGTGGTGTGCACTGGCTGGTTGGGGGGGCATATCAAGGAGGATAATCTAACCCAGACAGGGAGGGTCAGAGAATACTTCCTGGACAAGGCAGTGCTTAGACTGCATCTTGGACTGTAAATAGGATAGGCAGAGGGGACAAAGAGACATACGAGGCACATGCTTGTGCACAGATAAGAGATATAGTGCTTTGGGGGAAATTAGAAGTGTGCAGAATGCTCTTAGCTTAGAGGGCCTAGTGGCGAGTGGTAAATGGGAGAGGGCAGACTAAGGTCATAGATGGCCTTATGACCTTTGTAAAGAGCTTGAGCTTAATCTTACAGTGATTATGGAGACATTTAAGACTTTTAAACTGAAAAATTGTCATAATTAGCATTGTACTTTGGGAAGATCACTGTAACTGCAGGTCGTAGGAAAGAATTCGTGAGGGCAGACTAGAAGCAGGGAAATCTATTAGGACACTTTTATGGTTTCCATGTATGAGGTGATGAGGACCTGAACTGGGGTTGTGACAATGGGGGTGGAGTAAAATATATGGGTTGAGGGGCTACTGAAGAGGTAGAAATGATAAGACCATTTCTGATTGGATCTGGAGGGTGGGGAAATGGCAGAAGTCCAGAGTGATTCCCATGTTTCAGGCCTGAAAAACCAAGTTGATGGTAGGGTGGAAGACAAAGAAGGAGGAGCAGCTTTTGGTAGAAGAAATGATGACTTCAGTTTTGCTCCTCTTTAATCCATTCATGGCACTTCTAGACTATGGAAATCTGTGCAGTTATTTAAAAGAATGAGTTACATCTTTTTGTAATGGGCTCCAAGACATACTAAATTTTTTTTTAATGTTTATTCATCTTTGAGAGAGAGACACACACACAGCATGAGCGAGGGAGGGGCAGAGAGAGAGAGAGAGAGAGAGAGAGAGAGAGAGAATCCCAAGCAGGCTCTGCGCTGTCAGCACAGAGCCCAATGTGGGACTCGAACTCATGAATTGTGAGATCGTGACCTGAGCTGAAGTTGGATGCTTAACCAACTGAGCCACCCAGGCGCCCCTCTAAGACATATTTTTAAGTAAAGAAAGTAAGTTAGCAAACCACAAATATAATGGGATCCAACTTATATTGAAAATTAAATGTTGTGTATAGACATGTTTAAGTACATAGAAAAACTGGAAGAATACATTAAAGCTGTTAATGGTGGTTCTTTTCAGTATTCATTAATTTAACATTTGTTTACTGAGTACCCTCTATGTTCTAGGCACTGTGGTAGGTGAGAATACATTGGTGAGTAAAAGCAGACATTGACTTTGCCCTTAGGGATCATGTATAGTCAAGATCAGCCTTTCTCAATTGGAGTTCTGAGAAAGAGTGATAATGTCGGTCAAATAACTCCATAAAGTATGAATGTAAAATTGTAACTATGATAAGTACTTAAGAAGGAGAGGTGTATGGTACAATAAGTATGTATAATTGGACCCAATGGGGAGGATCAGGGGAGGGTTCCCTGAGGAGGTGACATTTGAGTTGAAAATTGAAGGGTAAGTAGAAGTTAAGACAGGAGGGCTGGGTAGATAGCAAGTGCAAAGACCCAGAGGCAGGAGAGACTATGGCAGATAACAGGGGACCAAAGAGTCAGAGAGGAAAAGACAGCATAATGTAAGGTGAAGCTGAAGGCATAGGTAGGGGCTAAGTCTTTCGGTACTTTATAAGGCCACAATAGGGTTCTTTATCTTTCCTTCCTTCCTTCCTTCCTTCCTTCCTTCCTTCCTTCCTTCCTTCCTTCCTTCCTTCCCCAAGATTAGTGGGAAGCTATTGAAGACTTTAAAGCCAAGAGTGTTATATTCATGTTTGCACTTTAAAAGATCACTCCAGGGGCATCTGAGTGGCTCAGTTAGTTGAATGTCTGATCAACTCTTGATTTTAGCTCAGGAGCCTGTTTAAGATTCTCTCTCTCCCTCTGCCCCCCTCCCCTACTCACTTGTTCCAGCTCTCTCTCTCTCTCTCTCTAAAAAAAAAAAAAAAAAAAAAAAATCACTGCAGTTCCTATGTGGAGAATGATTTGGAGGATTCAAGAGGTGCCCAGTTAATAAGTCTTCCTGGTAGCCCAAGTGAGCTAGGGGAATGGCAGTGATGAAAAGCAGGCAGATTCTAGAGATATTTAATAGGTAAAATCAATAAGACATGGTTTTAGATTGGATATGGGAGGGGTGACAGATCAGTGAGGTGCTTGGTGGTAATTCTTGAAGGCGAGGTTTTGATTGGATTTGATAGATAATGGAGGGCTGCAGTACTTATTTGAGTAGGGGAGACCATTCAAAGTTTGAGTTTAACAAAGGTCACTCTGTCAGCAGCATGAGGGGTAAATTGCAGGTGAATGAGAAAATAGGCAGTTGCAGTGGTCCAGGTGACATGATTAAATCTGAACGAAACCAAGGCATTCCAGTGGGGATGGAGGGAGATTAAGAAGGTAAAGTATCTATCCGAGGATTAGGGCGTGGAGGCCAGTTGGCTTTGGGATAAAGGAGGGGAGTGAAGAGGACCACGAACAATCTCTCTCTGTGTGATTGTCTCTCTCTCACTACATCAAGCTCAATCAGCAGTTCAGCTCTCACCTGTTTCCGGGACAGCACCGCGCCCTGCTGTGGTAGAAGAAGCCTTGGGAGCTAGTGTGGTTCTGTTGCTGCCACTGACAGGTAACATTCTTCAGGTTCAAGGTAAAGCACTGCAGTCCAATCTCCACTAAGTTAACAGAAGGAAGTCCCATCAGGGCCAACACATTCCCGCTCTACAGAGCATCCAGATCATCTTCACACATAACTTGGAATATTTACTTTCATTCATTGTTCTCTCCTTGAATACAGTACACTCTGTCCAGTGGCAAGTTTGAGGTCATCAGGAAGGACCGTGGCTCTCAGAGCTTCCATTTCCAGTCCAGGCCTCTCTAGAGATCTTTTCCATCTCCTCCCCATCTTCCCATTCTTTTGTCGACTCACCTGCATCTCCAGGCAGGTCCACAGTTGTGGGGAGGGACCAGGATCCCCAGGAGCCATGGAGGGAGACCCCGTCAGGTTGGCTGCGCAGCTGGAGCTTGTAGGATTTACCAGGCTGGAGCCCTGAGATGAGGCAGCTTCCACTCATCACTGTCAGAGATGAAGCCTTGGGAGAAGAATCCCAGCCTCAGAATCTAGGTCTGCCTCTCAACCAAGACAGCCTCCATCTCTTACATTTGAAGCCCCACAGTGTACCTGTTGAGAGATGCCCAGTTCCCCACTGGATAGATATGCACACAGACTAGGGGCCAGGTAGGTGGGTTTCAAGTGGTGTTCAGAACTTTTAGGGAAAGCCCCATGACCTCAAAGGCCTGAAACACTCAATTTTGTTGGTATGAATGACCCAAAGTGGGAGATTCCTAAATAGACATGGTTCCCACGCCCATACTAACTCCCCAAAGACCAACCCAATCTGGAATCCCTGAAGTACAGCCTGTCCTTTCTTGGGGCAAAATTAGGGGTCGGAGATAGGAGGTAGGGCAGAAGAAGGCCAGGATACTTCTCTAGTTGGGGAGGTCTGCTCTGGTCGATCCTGTTGGGGCATCATGGGCTGAGCACACGGAGGCTGGTGCGGAGCTGGGGCTGGGTTTAGTCTCTGCAGAGCTGGACAGCAGGTTTCTGTGGGCAGCAGCTGCATGACTGTGAGAGCACTGGAATTCCTGGGATCCTTGGGGCCATAGCGGAGTTCGTGCCTCAGGAAAGCACTGATTTCGGGAGCTGGGGTCTCCCAGCTGATCTGAAGTTCCCCTGGTTGGCTCCCGCCCACAGCCTTAATGATATTTGGGGGAGCTGGCAGGCCTGAGGGCAAGACAGGGTACATCAGAACTCTCTGAGTGCCACAGTCTATGGTTCAACCCATGGACTGTAGAGGGAGGAGCTGGAAGCTGGATTGCAGGCAGCCCCTGGGTTCTAGAGGATCACAGACCATTGCTCTCCTGGAAGCCAGGGCAAGGAAACTCCTTATCCTTTCTCCTTTCATCACTAGAACAGTGGCCTCTTTTCAGGTTTGTTAGACTCAGTGCTCCTCAAGAGCAGGGATCTCTTCATTTCTGTATCCTTGTCACCTAGCACAGTGCCTGGCACATAGTAGGTAGTCTGTAACTGTTGAATGAGTAGATGAATAGGTTAATGATGGGGGGTGGGGCACAGGTTGTCTCTGGTGTGAAATGAAGTCTAGTTTTGGATGCCAAGTCTGGGAAGAATGATAAGGGGATCTTGAGGTGCCTCTAGCATCTGGTAATGAAGGGCATCCATGTTGCCCCAAGAGAGCACAACCAGTCTGATCCTAGGAGCTGGATGAGGGCATCAAATAGAGGGGCCAGGGTGACATGAGGATGGCCCTTACCCACACTATCCACAAAGAGCACCCGCTGGGTCACAGTCTGGTTCAGAAACATATTCTTCACCCAGAGGTGCAGTGGAAAGAAGAGGCGAACTTCATCCTGGGCTGGAAACTGGCACACGTATCGAGTTCCAAAGGGCAGCACATTCTCAAAACTAAGAGGGCAGGCACGGGGCTTCTCCCTGTGGGAGTAGGAGAAGTCTGTTCTACCTACATGGCCACCATGACAGGCTCTGAGGACCCAAGTCTG
The DNA here is from genome assembly GCF_018350195.1 of Panthera tigris. Classification (NCBI taxonomy): domain Eukaryota; kingdom Metazoa; phylum Chordata; class Mammalia; order Carnivora; family Felidae; genus Panthera; species Panthera tigris. The sequence goes on along the minus strand of NC_056667.1, from coordinate 33,736,933 downwards.
GGCCCAAGCCCAACTTCTATTTCCATTACTGTCATTTTTCTTCTCAGTGCCTGGGATAAGTGGGATTGGGGGTTATGCAGGGGCTGAACTGGTACTATCCAAAGCACATCTGTTCTTTAAGTAGCTACTGAGGGCATGTCCCCTTATAGGGCCAAATGCAGGGAAGGTACAGGGGCTGGGTTCGGCTGAGGTAAGTACAGGACAGATACAGGGGAGTGTGGCACAGCCCAGCACATACCCTGGATAAGCATACAGCAGCTGGTATGTTCCATTGGGTGCTGCTTCTTCCTCATCCCAGAAGCAAGTGAGGTCCTCAAAGGTTTGAGAGAAACATTTCAGGGGCTCTGAATCCGAGGCCAGCAAGGAGGTATCTGAGGAACAGCTGGTGAGTTGGGCCCTGGGTCCTCCCAGGCATGTTTATGGGCAAGGGTAGGGGACTAGTGGGAGCCTCCTACCTTGCACCCCTCCCAGGGCTCCCTTTTCCTGGGTACAAGTGGTCTCCACCCTCCACACACCTCACCTTGGCTGCTGACTTGTGCCAGGTTTTGGGGGGCCAGGAGGAGGCAGGAGGTGACCACCAGGAGGGCCCAGGAGGGCATCTTCTCCGGCACTGTGTGCCTGCCTTAGCCCATCCTCCTCTCAGGAAGCCGGGCCCCAATCCCCTCCCGGGCCAGCCCCTCAGGTTCCTGTCAGATACAGCCCCACGTCCTGTCCCTGTCCCTGCCCCTGTGGGGCCCATCCAGACCACACTGGGGCCAAGGGCCAGGGGAGGGAGAGTGGGAGTGGGCAGGAGGGTAGGAGGAATTTGAAAGAGAAGATACAGGTCTTTTGGGAGGGAGATGGGGGTTACATTTTTGACTGTGTACCGGGAGGAGACTAAGCCTCTGTGTGTTTCTATGTCAACTGTTATAGAAGGGCGTATTATCAACAAGAATAGCAACATTTACTGAGCACTTACTATGCTGTTACGTGCTAAGGACTTTATATCTATTGACTCAGCTCCTCCTCACAATAGTCTTATTTCCATTATAGAGATGAGGAAACTGAGATGCAGGGAAGTTAAAAGATTTGCCCAAGATCACAGACCTACTGAGAGGTAAAGCTCAGGAGGTCAAGCTTCAGAATCCAAGTGCTTAATGACCACACCACGCTACTGGAAGGTGTAAATCCACCGGGAAATGACTGCCTCACAACCATAACAAAATGGTGGCTATTTCCACTTTAATGGGTTCTGTAACTTTGTGCACACATTCTCCCTGAAACTGGATGTGCACCCTCCATTGTGTGTAGTCTCCACTGCTGCCTCTAGTCCTTTGCTACTCAAAGTGTGGTCTGTAGACCAGCAGCAACAGCATTACCTGGGGGCTTGTTAGATATGTGGGATCTTAGGCCGCACCCTGGACCTACTAAAACAGAGTCTGCACTTTACCAAAATCCCCAGATGATTCAAATACACATTTAAGTTTGAGAAGCACTGGTCTCAGTGGCTCAGCTTGTGATTATCTTCTTCACATCAGTAGCAAGAGAGTAGGTATGATCCCTTGTCCAAAGCCCAGGCAGGGACTGCTCTAATTATGGGTGGCTTTTATGCCACCTCTCAGGAGCTTCGACTCTTGCAGGGGTAGAGGGGAGTGCAGGTCACATTAACTCCCATATTTAGCCCCTCTGGGGCTACCGTTGCTGGCTCTGCAGGCTAAGTGGCCTCAATATCACCTTTCTCTCCTCCTCCTGAATTAATGTTACTTATAGAGAGATGGGAGGGGCAGGGTGGGGGGTTGGAGGGAGTAAATGGAAATCCTTTAGCCCTCCTGTGAGGGCTTAGTTTCTCTGGCACTGTTTCTCTGCAAGAAGTCCCTGAGGCCCGGTTTGTTCTGGTTCCTGTCCAGCTCTCAGGTTACAAGGACCAGCTTCCTCTGTCCAATGGGGATGACTTCGGATGCCTCCCCAGCCCCCAGTCAAGGGCCACCCAACCTCTAGGTCAAGTGAGAGGGGAAACACATCTTTCATGTTCACAGGGTCCCAATGCTTTGATGCTATGTATATGCCGATGACTTCAAAAGTAGTATTTCCAGCTGTGACTTCCTCTGGGCTCCAGGTTGGACTGCCAACTACCTACTTGGCATCTCTACTTGTGTGTCTAATGGGCATCTTATACTTAAGTTGGCCAAAATAAAACTCTTGATTCTGGTTCCCACCCCTAAGCCTGTGATTTTGTTTCTCTTTCCTCTAGTCTTACCCACCTCTGTAAATGGCACCACCGTCTACTCAATTGACCAAACCCAAAAACCCCAATACTCCTTGATTCCTATCTTTCTCTTACCCTACATTCAGTTCACTAGTAAGTCCTATTCAATATTCTTTCAAAACGTACCGTGAATCTGAACACTAGTTACCACTTCCCACCATGCTAGTCCAAGCCTGGACTACTGCGGTAACTTCCTACCGCCTTCCCTCTTACCTGGGGGCCGTCTGTCCTCCAGTCCTCCACATGACAGAGAGAGATGTTTAAAATGCAATTCAAACTTCTTCATTCCCCTGCTTAAACCCTCTGATGATTTCCAACTGTGCTTAGGATAACATCCAAACACCTTGTAGCAGCATACAAGGTCCTGCTTTGACGTGGGCAAGCTTACTTAAATCTTATCTCCTACCACTGTCTTCACTCTCAACCAGCCACAATAACCTCATTGTGTCTCTCCTCTCAATCCTTATCACACTCAACCTTTCTGCAACATTTGATATTCTCCTCCTTCCTTGCCTTCTACAATGTACCACATTCTCCTGGTTTCCTCCTACCCCTGGAACATTCTCTCCCAGTTTCTTCCTTTCTTTACTCTTTCTCTTAAATGTTGTTGTTTCCCAGGTGTCCTTGCTTTGCCCTTTATTTCCCTGAGTGATCTCATGGCTTCGATTCCATCTACAGACCAATTACTCCCAAGACTGTACCACTCTCTTGAACTTCGAATTCTCAGTTACTTATTGGATGCCTCTGTTTGTTGTACCATAGGCACTTCACGTAAACTCACCAAGTCCCAAATGCAAATATCTCTAACTCCCATACACCCTTTTGGATTTTCCCTTCCTATGTTCTGCATCTCACCCTAGGCTCCTGGCATCTAAGCCTGGAACCTGAAAGTTGTCCTCAAATCTTCATTCTTCCTTCACTCCAGCATCCAAGCCTTACTGTGTCTGTGACCTCTACAGCGAGGCAGTATAATAGTGGTTTAGGATGTAGAACGCGCAAGACAAGGGGCTTTATCTGAGGATCGAGATGGGGGCTTTGCGCTCCTGCATGAAAGGAGGTCCAGCTACCTGTCTCTGTCGCATGTCCATTTTTCTCTGTTTCCACACAGCTGAGCATTCACAGAGTAGAGAGTAAACTTCAGACTCAGTATTAGGCATCACCGGTGCCTTCCCCAGTCCTTTGCTTCTTTAGAATATCGAGCAGGAACTAGAAGAGTCCTGGGTGAAAGGAGACTGCTTAGGTTTGCCTGTTCTTTGGCCAAACGGTTCCAGTAGGCTCCTCAAGGTCCGGCCCCGGTCAGCAGGCCTAGGCTTTTCTGTTGGGATATAAAGCCAAAACCCCGGCTTACAAAAGCCTGGATTTGATCTCTGTGTAGCCATTGCTCAGAGAATTTAAGGGGTTGCTGGATGAGGCTGGGCTCACGTGGCAGGGTGCTGTTAAACCACTCTCTGGGGGCAGGAAGGAGCCCTGTTTGGTAGCATTTACAGCTATTTTGGTGCAAATATTCCGCCGTGGCCAATTTCAAGCTGCTAACATGATGTCGCTGAATAGTGAGCTGGGAACAGAAATAGCGCTCATGATCCCATACCTGTATCCCCCTTTTCCAAGATTTCCAGCACCAGTGAGACAGTCTGGGATAGGTAGCTCCAGGCCCCTGGATTCTCCATCTCTCCATCACTTTCCCAGCATCACCAAGCTTCTCTCCAAAATGATTGTTCTACTTGTTCAATTGTTCTAGCAGTGGGTCAGAGCACTGTATTTTCTCCACACCTTTGTCGATGTTGTTTTAAATTTGCTATTCTGATAGTTGGTGAATGGTCCAATCTCCTTATTCAGTGCCTTTTCTGAACCTCGAATTTGCTTTTATTCTTTCCCTGCTTAAAATCCTTTCATGGCTCCACAGGGTCCTTCGGATCAAGACTCTTCTCTCGATGCTTGAACATAAAAGGCCCTTGTACCTTTTATCTTCCCCTTCCTGGAATCTCTTCCCCACAATGCTCCCTTCACTATTTTCCAAACCCAATCACCTTTCCACCACAGGGATTTGGTCCCTTGCTCCCCCAGACACAAGGACCCTCCAATCTCTCAGCCTGTTGGAACTTTCTTTGTGATTCAAGAACTGACCGTAAGTCATGACTCCTTGGGAGTCTTTTCTTATCCCCCAACTATATGTAACAGAGGAGAAAGGCTAATTAAAAAAGAGAGAGGCAAATTCATATTCCTTCCAGAGGCCTTGCAGCTCTTTTGTGATTATGAACAACTGAGTGAGCCTTTGGGCATGGCCTTGATAAGAGGGAGTGAGAGAGCTAAATTTGCTGAATATGAAATTGGTGGGAATTTTGGAGCATATTGTGGTAACTCCAGAGAAAAAGGAAGAGTGCTAGGAAGTGAAGGACGGCAACCTGAGGAGAAGAGAGCCTCACCAGTGAGATTTTCAGTCGAAGGACTGTCGGAGGAAAGTTCCAGAACAGTGATGACTAATACTCAGTCTGAAGTTTATTCCCTACTCTGCGAATGCTCAGAATCCCTAGAACACCCTCAAAACATTCAACAAAAGTGTCCTCTACACACAACCTTAATTCATGGTGTTTTAGGAACAAAGGGAGAAAATGACACCTGTGGAGTGGAGAAATAGGACGGCAGCCGCAGAATTCAGGTTGAGAGGTGATCCTGAGGATGTGAACCATGGGAGGGGTCCTAGTAAAAACAGGAGGGTGTGGACTTCCTGAGGATGTGGAATGGTGACTGAGCTGTTCTAACTGGATATAAATGGAAAAGGTGGTCCCAAAGGGCTGCCTTGAGGACATTTGGGTGGCCTATGAACAATCTTTCCTTCCTCTGGCTCTCTCCAGAGTTTTGTGCCTCTGTCGGGCTGCTTTTATATGTGAACAGCTGTGCTGGGCCTCCATCTGAGCTAGATGAGCTGAGAACCCTGCCAAAGGGGAACTGTCCTCCTAACTCACTCCTCCCGGGGAAAAGCTGGCTGGGAGTGAACCTGCCTCTTCCTCCCTCACCCCCTATCTTAGCATTAATCAACACCTAGTATTAATCAACACTAGCTATTTGTCAGCACCATGCTATTGCACGGTCTCATTTCTTCACACCATGACTCTATCAGGCCCTCGTCCTTACTCTCCAGAAGCTAAAATGCAAGCTGAGATGGGTTAAATGAGTTGTCCAAAGTCACTCTTAAGGGGCAGAGCTGAGATATGAATTCAGATCTGTTTGATTCCAAAGCCTGTTCTTTTAGAGACTACAGAGGCACTTCTCATTAGGACCACCGTTTCTTCTCATTAGGACCACTGTTTCTTCTGTCTCATTCATTTATTTAATAGTATGTGCCCGGCACAGGGCCTGGTGTGAGTCTCTCCCGCAGCAGGAGGCTGAGTTCAAAACAGGCATCAAGAGAGGCTTACTTCAGGTAAATGGAAAAGGACCAGTATTTGTCCCGCAGTGACCCCAAGTGAGAGAGCTGCAGGGGACCTGGTCAGGTCAGCCCTCTGTCCTCCATCCTCCATGAGACATCCTGGCTCCTGACCTGCCGGGCTCTCTTTGACCCCTGAGTCCACGTTTCTTGCTGTGGGAACAGGCAGACCAGCCCCTGCAGCCAGCCCCCTAGTTGGCCGGCTCTGCCCTGGGAGAGGGCCTGGGTGAGATAAGAGGACCCACAGCCGGTGGGAGGAGCCTGAGCTGGCTGGAGGGCGAGGCAGGAAATCACCCCTTCCTTGGGGGGCCAAGGGGGAATGACTCAGGGCTGACTGGCGGGAGTTCCGTTTTTGTGGCCTGGATGGGCTGCAGTGGGGCCCCTTGGATAACGTGCTCAGGGAGGCCTTCCCCAGCCGTCTGCCTACTGAGGCTTGGAGAGGTGTGCCTTGGCCTTTTCTCTTCCCTTTCCCACTATTTCTCTGGAAACAAGTTTGTGCTGCTGGGCTGGTCTCTTGCTCCACCCCCTGCCCAACCCAGGCCGTCCCCTGCAGGAATACAACCACTGAGGGAAACAGTGAGGACTGAAGCCCGAACAGGTGTGGGCAGCCAAGGCTGAGAATCTGGGTGCTCTGTCCCGCAGATTGCCGCCTTGTCTGTAGCGGGGCTCTGGCTGCTAGGAGGCCACAGTGGAAATGTGGACCCGGGACCCGGGGCATGCCGCATACGATCAATGCATCTGTTGAATTTGGAAGTTGTATTCTACCCCAGTCTGGCCCCTTTCCACTGTGCTAGAGAAGCAGCATAGCATTACGTCTTCAGAGAGAGACCCTGAAATCAGAATAGCTAGGTTTGAATCTAGCTCTGCCATTTCCTAGCTGTCAGACTTTGGTTAAGTTACTTACCGTCTCCAAGCTTGTTTTCTCTCCTGTAAAATGGGGATGATAACAGTGGTGCCTACCTAAGAGGGTTGTTCAAGATTGAAGGAATTCATATGTACAAAGTGCCCGGAACAGCCCCTGGCAGGTAAGTACCATGTAAGCATTAGCTGCTGCTTTTTTTTAGTGACTGGTAACTCCATCAACCCAGTCATCTATACAGAAGCTTGGCAGTAATCCTAGATTCTTCCCTTCCCCTCCCTGCCATAGTCAACCCCCTCCCCTGATTCTTCCTCCTGTGCATTCCTTCTCCGCCCCCCGCAACCCCCCCGGCTCACCACCTCTTGCCTGCACTACTGGAACTCACTGATCACTGATCTCCCTGCCTTCACGCTTTCTTTCTTTAACACTTTTATGGAGATATAATTCACATGCCATAAATCTATCCACTTAAATTGTGAATTTAGTATTCACATATATGTGCAGCCATAGTCAATTTTAGATCCGATCTTTTTTGTCCCCTCAGGAAGAACTCTGAAATTTTGAGCTCTTGCCCTCCTACTCAGCCCTAGGCAGGCACTCATCTACTTTCTACCTCTATAGATTTGCCTATTCTGGACATTTCCTATGAGTGAAATACAAGAAAATGCAATATGTGGTCTTTTGTGCCTAGCTTCTTTACTGAAGATGGTATTCCCAAGGCTCACGCATGTTGTAGCATGTGTCAGTACATCATTCCCTTTTAATGGCTGTATAATACTCCACCATGCGGATAGACCACATTTTGTTTATCCGTCATTAACCATTTGAGTTCTTTCCACGTTTTGGCATTACGAATATGTTTCTATAAACATTTGTGTACAAGTTTTTGTGCGGACATATGTATTTTTTTAAGTTTATTTATTTTGAAAGAGGGAGAGAGAGAGAGAGAGAGAGAGAGAGAGAGAGAGAAACTGTGAGAGGCAGAGGGGCAGAGAGAAAAGGAGTGAGATAATCCCAGGCTGTCCGCACAGAGCCTGACACGGGGCTCAAACTCAGGAACCTCGAGATCATGACCTGAGCCCAAATCAAGAGATGGATGCTTAACACACTGAGCCACCCAAGCACCCCTGGAAACTTATGTTTAATTGAGGAACTGCCGGACTGTTTTCCAAACAGGATACACAATTTTACATTCTCGCCAGTGGTGTATAAGGGCTCTGATTTCTCCTTGCCAACACTTGTTATCTTTTTGATTGTAGCCATCCTGGTGGGTGTGAATTTGTATCTCCTTATGGTTTTGATTTTCATTTCCCTGATGATTGATCATGTCAAACATCTTTTCATGTGCTTATTGGCTATCTGTAGATCTTGTTTGGAGAAAGATCTATTCAAATTCTTTGCTCATCTGGGGTGCCTGGCTTAGTTAGTTGAGTGACCGACTCTTGATTTTGGCTCTGATTGCAATTCCAGGGTGGTGGGATCAAACCTCATGTCGAGCCCCGCGTTGAGCCCCATGTGGAGCCTGCTTAGGATTCTCTCTCCCTTTGCCCCTCCCCAACATCTGTGCACGTGCGTGTGTGCAACCACACACACTCTCTCTCTCTCTCCAAAAAATAAAGAAAGAAAAAAATTAGGGGCGCCTAGGTGGCTCAGTCAGTTAAGCATCCGACTTTGGCTCAGGTCATGATCTTGCGGTCAGTGAGTTCGAGTCCCGCATCGGGCTCTGTGCTGACAGCTCAGAGCCTGGAGCCTGCTTCAGATTCTGTGTCTCCCTGTCTCTCTGCTCCTCCCCCACTCACGTTCTGTCTCTCAAAGATGAATAAATGTTAAAAATTTTTTTAAAAAATCCTTTGCTCGTTTAAAAATTGGGTTGTCTCTTTATTATTGAGTTGTAAGTCTTCTTCATATATTCTAGATACAAGTCCCTTATCAGATACATGATTTGCAAACATTTTCGCCATTCTGTAGGTTGTCTTTTCACCTTCTTGAGGGTGACCTTGGATGCACAAGTTTTCTATTCTGATGAAATCTAATTTATCTACTTTTTATTTTGTTACTTGTACTTTTGTTGTCCTAAGAGTCCATTACCAAATCTGAGGCCATGAAGATTTACTCCTATGTTTTCTTTTAAGGGTTTTATAGTTTAGCTTTTGCATTTAGCTCTTTGATCCGTTTTGAGTTAATTCTGTATATAGTGTTTGGGTAGAGGTCCAACTTCATTCTTTTGCATGTGGCTATTCATTTGTTTCAGCAACATTTGTTGAAGACTATTCTTTCCCCATTGAATGGTCTTTGGTGCCTTTGTTAAAAATCAGTTGACCTTAGACACATGGGTTTATTTCTGGACTGTCTATTCTATTCTATTCTATTCATTTATCTGATATTTGCTGCTTTGTAGTTAGTTTTGAAATTGGGAAGTGTGAGTCCTGCAACTTTGTTATTCTTTTTCCAGATTATTTTGGGTTTTCTGGATCCCCTGCAATTCCATATGGGTGTTAGAATTGGCTTTGTCAATTTCTACTAAGAAGCTAGCCGAGATTCTGATGAGGATTTCATTGAGTCTGTACATCAATTTGGGAAGTATGATCACCTTAATAATATTGTTTTCCAAATCATGAACATGAGTTGCTTGTCCATTTATTTAAACTTCTTTTAATTTCTTTCAGTGATGCTTTGTAGTTTGCAGAGTATGAGTTTTGCACTCTTTGTTATATACATTCCTAAGTATTTACCTTTTTTTTAATTTTCTTTTTTATTTTTTTTTAAATTTACATCCAAATTAGTTAGCATATAGTGCAATAATGATTTCAGGAGTAGATTCCTTAGTGCCCCTTACCCATTTAGCCCATCCCCCCTCCCACAACCCCTCCCATAACCCTCAGTTTGTTCTCCATATTTATGAGTCTCTTCTGTTTTGTCCCCCTCCCTGTTTTTATATTATTTTTGTTTCCCTTCCCTTATGTTCGTCTGTTTTGTCTCTTAAAGTCCTCATAAGTATTTGACCTTTTTAAATGCTATTATAAATGGAGTTGTTTTCTTCATTTTTGGATTTTCCATTTCAAATGTGTAGAAGAAAACTGTGTTTTGTGTGTTGATCTTATACACTGCAAGCTTGCTGAACTCACTTATTAGTTCCCATAATTTTTAGTGGATCCCTTAGATTTCTGATATACACAATCATGTCATCTGCAAATAGAGATAGTTTTACTTCTTCCCTTCCAGTCTGGGTGCTGTTTATTTCTTTTTCTTGCCTAGGTGCTTTGGCTTGAATCTCCAGTACAACATTGAATAGAAGTCGGGAGAACAGATATCCTTGTCATGTTGCTGATCTTAGGGGGAAAGCGTTCAGGCTTCCACTACTAAATACGATGTTAGCTGTGGGTTTTTGAAATGCTCTATGTCAGGTTGGCGAAGTTTCCTTCAATTCCTAGCTTGTGTTTTAATCATGAAAGGGTACTGGGTTTTGTCAAATGGTCTTTCTGTATTGAGATGATCTATGTAGCTTGAAATTTTTTATTCTATTGATATGATATATTACATTAAATGTTTTTAAGTTTATTTATTTTGAGAGAGAGAGAGAGTGGGGGAGGGGCAGAGAGCTTGAGGGAGGCAGAGAGAGACAGAGGCAGAAAATCCCAAGAAGGCTCTGCACTGTCAGCACAGAGCCCAATGTAGGGCTCAAACCCATGAACTGTAAGATCATGACCTGAGCTGAAGTCAAGAGTTGGACGCCTGACTGAGCCACCCAGGCGCCCCACATTAATTGGTTTTTGAATGTTAAACCAACCTTGCATTCCTGAGATAGATCCCATTTGGTATATAATCCTTTTTATATGTTTCCGGATTCTGTTTGTTAATACAGATGGCCCTTGAACAATGTGGGGATTAGGGGGCACCAGCCTCCCACACAGTCAAAAATCTGCATATAACCTTCCACTTTAACTACTGATAGCCTATTGTTGACCAGAAGTTTTACTGATAACAGTTGATTAACACATATTTTGTAGGTTATATGTATCATATACAGTATTTTTACACTAAAGTAAGCTAGAGAAAAAAAAGGTTAAGAAAACCATAAGGAAGATAAAATACATTTCTAGTACTTTAAATTATTGAAAAAAGTCTGCATATAAGTGGACCCCATGCAATTCAAACCCATGTTGTTCAAGAGTTAACTGTATTTTCTTGAGAAATAAGAAATATTCTTCATATCTACATTCTTAAGATATACCAGTCTGATGTTTTCTTGTGATGTCTATGCTCTATCAGGGAAATGATACCGGTTTCACAGGATGAATTGAAAACTATTCTCTCCTAGTTTTTGGACGAGTTTGTGAAGAATTAATATTTATTCTTCTTTATTTTTTTTTAAATGTCTATTTTTCAGAGAGAGAGAGAGAGAGAGACGGAGTGTGAGCCAAGAAGGGGCAGAGAGAGAGGGAGACACAGAATCCGAAGCAGGCTCCAGGCTCTGAGCTGTCAGCACAGAGCCTGATGCGGGGCTTGAACCCACGAACCGTGAGGTCATGACCTGAGCCGAAGTCTGGCGCTTAAGCGACTGAGCCACCCAGGCAGCCCAGTATTTATTCTTCTTTAAATGTTTGGTAGAATTCCCCAGTGAAGCCACCTGAGTGTGAGTTTTTCTTTGATGGTAGTTTTAAAATTAGCAATTTAATCTCCTCACTTGTTATAAACCTATTCAGATTGCCTTATTTTTTCTTGGGTCAATTTTGGTAGTTCTTTTCTTTCTAGGAATTTGTCCGTTTTATCTAAGGTATTTACATTCATGCGCATACCTTCACCTTCACTCTTTGCTCCTCTGTAATCCATTCTCCACACAGTGGCCTGGGTGGGCTTTTAAAAGATGCAGATCTGATCAGGGCACATCCGGCTATTCAGCTCTTCTGTGGCTGCTCTCTGCCCTGAGGATAAAGACCCCCCACCTTGACGCTGCCTGGAAGGCCCAGCATGGGTCCCTTCACAGAGCTATGTTCTCCCTTTGCTCCAGTGACACAGAACTCTTTGCAGCTCTTGAACATATCACATGTCACAGGTGCTGTTTCCTCCACCAGGATCTTACCACCTGGCAAACTCCTTTTACTTCGTGGCCTAAATTAAGATGTCACTTTCTCTGGAAAAGTTTTCTGACTCTACCTCCCTTCTATGTGTTTCCCAGGCCCCCTCCCTCTCTGACAACTGCTCTATTTACACTGCTCTATTTCATTGTTTATATACCTGTTACCCCACAGAGTCGTCTTTGTTTATATATTGGTCTCCATCAAGGACTTTTTTTTTTTTTAAGTAGGCTCCATGCCCAGCATGGGGTTTGAACTCACGACCCCAAGATCAAGAGTTGCATGTTCTACTGACTGAGCCAGCCAGGCACCTTCAAGGACAGCTTTTGAATCCCTACATCCTGGACCTCAAGATATCCCTGAAGTAGATCTGAAATTTCATTGCAGCAAATTCTACCTCCCCTGTCCTGCATAGCCTCCCAATTACTCCAGTTCATTTCTTCTTAACTTCAGCCCTAAGCTCCAACCATTCAGGTCTTCTTGGAATACAGATTCTGATCATCACAACCACCCCTTCCAAACTCCCTGCATTTGTACATAACATCGGCAGACACTGAGTACTTACTATGTACCAGCCTCAATGCAGCCCGTGCCCGTGTGATCTCAGTGCTAACAACAGTGAGGCAGCTATTACTAACCCCATTTTTCAGAGAAGAAAAATGAAGCTCAGAGAGGTTAAGTGACTCCACCAAGGTCACACAGACAGTAGGTGATATAGCAGGAAGGTGGACATGGGTCTGTGGGATTCCAGAATCGTGCTCTTAAGCAATGCCATACTGTGCTATGCCTTCTTTGATTTCATCTGATTCACTGGAAAAAAAAAAGTGTGCAGCAGGACAAGTCTTGTTTCTTTTTTGTTTTTGAGAGAGAAGGAGAGAGAGAGCGAGCGAATAGGGGTGGGCAGAGAGAGGGAGACACAGACTCCAAAGCAGTCTCCAGGCTCTGTCAGCACAGAGCCCGACACAGGGCTCGAACTCACAAACTGTGAGATCATGACCTGAACCGAAGTTGGACGCTTAACCGACCGAGCCATCCAGGTGCCCCAAGACAAGTCTTGTTTCTTAAGGACCAGTGGGAGAGAAATCTGAGGACAGCAGTGGCAAATCCAAACGAGAAGCAAACCTGAGGGCCACCCAGCCTGAGGGAGCGATGCGGGCCTAGCTCGGAGGACAAGGGCGCCTCCCGGCACACTGTGAGACCCTGAGGAAGGCAAAGGAATCCTACTGTGGCTGGCTGAAGTTCGAAGTGACCTCTGCCTTCCTCCTTTGGAGCCCACAGGCTGGCCAGTAAGGTGGCTACCAAGCCTTCCTACCAGGGAAGGCCACCTGGAGACGTAAGGAGAAGTCAGAACCTGTGTGGTGCTGAGGCGTCAGTCTGAGTCACCCCTGGCGTGCAGTTTGGATGCAGCACAGACTGGCAGCTACGGTGAGATGTAGGGAGCCCTGCTGGTGATGGGGAAACGGCTTCTCATAGCACAGACACGTGGGTGGTGGGGTCTGCGTAAAATGGGTCTTCCACAGCACCCCCATCGTGGAGAGGTGACCCCAACAGAGGGTTTGGGCCTGCGACTGTGCAACTGGGGACAGCGTTTCTTTTCTTAGTCCAGTTGCCCTCTGGTTCGGCTTTTCCTTGGGATTGGCCAGCAGTCGAAGACGTGGGCTGGAGCTTCTCAGAGCATTTATTTGTTTTGGGACTACAAAGCTGGGGGCTGGGGGTGGGGGGCGGGGACGTAGCCTAAAGGGGAATGTTAGTGGTGTGGGTGCCGGCTTGGGTGGAGGAGCTGCGGGGGGGGGGGTGGTGGTTGAGCGTGGGGAGTGGCAGAAGAGGGGTACACTCGTGGAGCAGCTCAACTAGAAGGAAGGGTGTGAAGGGTCGCTGTAAGAGTAGCTGCACGTGGCCTGGGAGCAGCTGCGAGGCCCCTACGCCCACCCCACCCCAGGGTCCCTTCTTTTCTTAAGTTAAAAAAAAAATTGCTTGAGGGAGTTCAGGTCAGAGGCTGCGAGGATCCGAAGTCACAGGGTGGACAGCGGAGCTTGCTCTGGCCAGCAGAGCCCGGTTCCGGCTCGACAGCAGCTCAGGCCTCCTCAGCTGTGGCGTCGATGCCCGCATAAGTGAAGTTCTCAAACAGCGACATGTTCACATAGGCCTGGGGGGCAGAGCAAGCTTTAGTGGGGGCCAGGGATGCGGGCAACTCTGGCCTGGAGCTCCCTGACTTCCAGGTGCTGGGGGTACTTGAAGAGACACTGAACTAGATTCAAGATGGCCCTATGGCTGAGGGCAGCCCTCACCAGCCAGGATAGACCACGGCTCGGCATCCAGGTGAGAGGCCCTTGACACAATTGTTCCACAGGAATTTTTTTTCTTTTTCCTTTTAAAAAACTTTTTCGCTGAAGTGTAGTGGGCGTACGATATTGTATTAGGTTCAGGTGTACAACATAGTGATTTAACAGTTACCATCTGTCATCGCACAAAGTTATTACAGTATTATTGGCTCTGTTCCCTATGCTGTACTTTCAGCCCCGTGACTTATTTATCGCATAAGTGGAAGTTTGTACCTCTTAATCTTCACCGATTTTGCCCCCCTTCTCCCTTTGAGCAATCACTAGTTTGTTCTCTGTATTTATGAATTTCTGTTTTATTTTTTAGATTCCACACGTAAGTAAAGTCCTATGGTATTTGTCTCTCTCTTATTTTACTTAGCATATTACTCTCTAGATGCATCCACATTGTTGTGAATGGCAAGATTTCATTCTTTTTATTATTATTTTTTAAGTTTATTTATTTTTGAGAGAGAGAGAGAGAGAGAGGGAGAGAGAGTTGTAGGGGCGCCGGGGTGGCTCAGTTGGTTAAGTGTCTGACTTCAGCTCAGGTCATGACCTTGTGGTCTGTGAGTTTGAGCCCCATGCCCGGCTCTGTGCTGACAGCACAGACAACCTCAGAGCCTGATTTGGATTCTGTCTCCCTCTTTCTCTGCCCCTCCCCTGCTCGTGCTCTCTCAAAAACAAACAAATATTAAAAAAAAATCTATTGGAAAGTGTGAGTTGGGGACGGGCAGAGAGAGAAAGAGGGAGACAGAGAATTCCCATGACAGAGAATCCATGCTGTCAGTGCAGAGCCTGATGTGGGGCTTGAACTCATGAACCATGAGACTCTGAAATAGAGAGTCAGATGCTTAACCGACTGAGCTACCCAGGCACCCCTTGATTTCATTCTCTTTATAGCTGGGTAATAGTCCATTGTATACATAATTGACTCTTGACCAACATGGATTTTAACTGTATGGGTCCACTTACACCAGATTTTTTTCAATAAATGCGGTACAGGACTGTCAATGTATTTTCTCTTCTTCATGATCTTTTTCTTTTCTCTAGCTTACTTTAGTATAAGAATACAATGTATAATACATATACAAAATACATGTTAGTTGACTGTTTATGTCATCAGTAAGGCTTCCAGTCAAAAGTTCAGCTATTAGTAATTAAGTTTTGGGAAAGTCAAAAGTTATATGCAGATTTTTGACTACATAAGGGATCGGTACCCCTTAGTCATACATTGTTCAAGGGGCCACTGCATATATCTCATCTTTCGTATCCTACATCTTAGTTTTGTTTTTTTTTTAATGCACTCAACAAGTGAATTTTTTGTTCATTCATTCATTTATTCATCAGGGTATTTTTGGTGATTTAGCCATTTATATGGTTATTTGGTCATTCCTTACTTTTTGCTTGCTTTTTAAAAATATTTTATTTTTGAGTAATCTGTATACCCAACATGGGGCTCGAACTCACAACTTTGAGATCAAGAATGCTCCACCAACTGAGCCAGCCAGGTGCTCCTGATCATTCCTTTATTCTTGAGACAGTTTGTGAATTCCTATAGCTATTTAGTCATTAGTTTAAATGAAGAACTCTTTTTGCATTTACTCTGATAGGTTTCTTCATTTATATTTATCTGATAATTTATTTATCCACATGGTTATTAGAATCAGTTATTTATGTATTTATTCATATGTTTATTACATCATCCATCCACTAATTCTTTCCATTCATTCACTTACTGTATCATTCATTCCTCCATCCGCCCATTTGGTTGGTTGGCCATTCATGCGTTGTCACTCTGGCTCTGTGCCAGGTGAGGAGAGGTGGCCCAGAGGAGAATGGGCTGATAGCCCCAGCAGAGGAAGATGGGTAAACAGTTGGGAGCTAGGGGAGGGATTTGCTGCTGGGGCCTCAGAAGAGTTAGGAGAGCCTCGTGTCCAACCCATGGGCCACTGGAAAGGGGGGGTGGCATCCAGAGGTCCCGCCTAGCTGTCCTGCAGCAAGTGGTGGGGACAAGGACATAGAGGCTGCTGCTCTCTGGCTCATATAAGAGGGTACCCCTGGAGCCTGATGAGCCCTAGTCCCCGTCACCCCAGCCTCCTCACCTTCCTGGCTTCCAGCATCCGGCCCAGCTGCAGTGCAATCTGGGCAAAGGGGGGTCGCTCGTATGGACGGTCCCGCCAGCACTGACGCATCAGCTCGTACCTGCAGATGGGGGCATTGCTGAGATGAGGGGTCAGGGCTAGCTGGGGTGATGGGGTCACGGGGCTCCAGGCTGAGGAGACTCACACTTCATCGTCACAGTTACGAGGCTGTTCCATGCGGTAGCCCTGAGGCAGCTTCTCATACAGCTCAGCACAGGTCATGCCACAGTATGGCGTGCCCCCTGCAGGAGAGGACAAAACTCTCTTAGCCCAGGGACCGAGGTGGGGGTAAGGAGAAGGCACTCTGGGGGGTGGGGGTCAGGGACTCACCAAGGCTCACGATCTCCCAGAGGAGGACCCCAAAGGACCAACTGAAATGAGAAGGATGTACTTAGTGATCTTCTAGACCCCGGGGCCCAGCAGTTCAGTGTCCATCTACCCCAAGGGTGCCGCCCCTCCCGCCCCCTGCGTGTGTTTACTCTGCAAGTGTCTGCCTTGGCCAGCTGCCGTCTCTGTCCACTCAAAGTCCTTCATAGCCACTCCCAGGCTCAACATCATCATAGCTAACATTTGTATCACACACTTACTATGGACCAGGCACTCATCATTTAACATATATGTTAATTCATTTAACCCTCACACCAACCTTATGATATAGGTACTATCATTCTCCCCATTCTATAGATGGAGACACTGAGGTACTGAGAGATTAGCTGGCTTTCCCAAGGTCACACGGCTAGTAAATGGTAGAACTGGAATCAAATCCTGACAACTTGATTCCAAAGCCCTTGCTTTTAACTGCCTCTTATGCTGTTGCAACCTCCATGCAGGTGAGACCAGAGTGGGAGTTCTAGTCAGGGGGAGGGGACCTAGGGGGTTTGGGGGCAGAAGCAGGAAGCAGTTGAGTGGTGGTCAGAGGGGCGGTGGGTGTGCTGGACAGTGAGCAAGGCAGGCCAGGCCAAAGGGCTGGTGGTAAATGGGCAGAGCCAGAGCTGGAGGGATGGGCAGGCCAGGTTCCTTGGAAAGAGGAGCAGAGGTGGGCCACGATGGTCATATGGGGGTGAGGAGCACAAAGAGGGGGTTTTGGGGGTTATGGTCTGGTTAGGTCCTCAGGTGGGGATGATACCACCCTTCAGAGACGAAGGTGAGAACATTCCTGGGGTGGTCTTTCCATCCACCTAGGCATTATCCACCAACATTCCCAAACCTCTCCAAGGTATCTCCCAGTCTTTTAGATGAGCACAGCCCTAAACTTCCCTACCCCAATCCTACCACTGAAACACCTTCCAAGACCACACCTCCTTCTAACTAGCACCGCCCCCCCCACCCCCCTCCGCCTTCCCACTAAGATGCTGAGCATCGCCAAGGTATATCCAAGGCACACTTGTGTCACACCTGTGTCACGCGTGGAATATACGTTGGGAATGTCCCAATCGTGCCTTGTACTATCTGAGACATGTCTGAGACGTGTCTACGTTACGTCTGTGTGCATCCCTGCGGACCATAAGCCCCGCTCCTTCTGAGCCCCATACTCACACATCACTCTTGGTGGTGTAGACACTGTAGTTCAGAGACTCAATGGCCATCCAGCGCACGGGGAGACGCCCCTGGGAGAGAGTGGGTTTGAGGGGTTGGGTGAGGAGGAGGGACCGGTGTGTGGAGCTCTGGGGGGCAGGCATGGAACCTGAGGTGGGGGGACTAAGACTTACCATCGTCTTCTTCACATAAACTTCCTCCCCCCGAGAAAGGCCAAAGTCGGCAATCTTGGAGGCCAGGTTCTCCCCAACCAGCACATTTCGGGCAGCCAGGTCCCTGTGGATGAACTGCAGGCATGGTCAGAAGTCAGGGAAGACCGGGGATGAGAAAGGCCAGGACTCCTCGACCAGTGAGGAGTCTGGCCCCACAGCTGGCCCTCCATCCCTGTAAGAGCCCCTCACCCTTCTTCCCAGTCAACCAGGCCTTATCCTGGACCAGCAACTCCTGCCTTAGAAAAGTCACACTGCTGGTTGTCCCTATCTCCCTGTGAGCTGCCCATGGCCAAGCTCAGGCTGCATCCCTCTTCCTGGGACAAGGGTGGGCTTGTCCTTGGTGACCACACCGCATCTCCTTCTCTTCACTTCCTACCTTCCTGCCCCGCCCCGTTTTCCTCTCCCCTCATTGAGGAAAGTGGGGAAGGCCCTCCTCTTGCCCAGAGTGACCTTTCCCTTGAGTCCCAAGTCTTCCCCACAAGGTCCTCCAACCTCCTCAGAGACTTCTCTCCATCAAACCCTCCCTCTCACTGGCCCCTATTCATCTGCTTCAAAGACCCTCAAAACTCCACTAACTTTAAAATGTCCTTCCTCAGCATCATGCTCGCCTCCTGCTACTGTCCCCTCCTTCCTTCCATTCAAGCGGGATGTCCTCACCCTGGGGCTCGGGCCTCCACTCCCTGCTCCACCTCTACCCTGTCCTGGTGGGTCTCACCCACTCCCTCACCATGAGATTCATCCACCATCTGTGGGATGACAGCTTCCAGATTGTTGTTTCTGGCCTAGCTCTTTCTCCCGAGTTCTAGGCTGGCATCTGTAACTGCCAACTCAACATCTCCACCAAGATGTTCCTCCGATGCTTCAAATACAACACCTCCTCCAAACCTGCTTCTCCCCTTGTGCTCTCGCGTACTTAGCCAGGCCAGCAGCTCAGGGTCACATCCTTCTCTGTGCTCCTCGACCCCACATCCAATGACAGCCTGCTGACTCTACCTCCTGCAGTTGACCCAGTGCCCCCTCTGGCACGCCTTCCCTCCCCACACTCACCTGCTTCTCGCTCAGGTACTGCATGCCGTTGGCAGCATCACTGGCAAAGCGCAGCAGCTGCCGGGAGCTGAGAGTGGAGGCAGTTCCGTGTTCCCGGGCAAAGGCTGGGTCCGTCTCCAGGACCCGGCTCTTCCGCAAAAAGTCTAGCAGGTTCCCGTAGGGGGCGTATTCAATAGCGATGTACAAGTAACCTGAGAGGGAAGGAGACAGGTACAGGGTGAAGGTTTCTATGCAGGCAGCCTGTGGGCAGCAGGCACCCAACGGTGGCACACAGAGAGCCTGAAGCTCCGGCAAGCTAGTGACATGGACAGAGGTGATGGCTGTCGACGGGGTTTTGGAAGAAGGGGCAGGTGATGAGCTGGGGGCTCACCTCGGTTTTCACAAGCCCCCAAGAGGTTGATGATATTGGGGTGATGTCCCAGTTTGCACAGAACTTCCAATTCTCCCGCAAAGTCACGATGGTCATTTTCAGAGGCATACTCTGTGGAAAGAAGCCAATATCGCTTTTGCCAGAAATAATTCTGGAGAAGAGACATGGGTAGAGAGGGCTGGGGTCAGTTGCTGGAGGGGGTCAGGTAGGGCCTGGGATCTGTGGGACAAAGGAGGGGGGCAGGCCTGGGGTCAGGGGTCACTCCCAGGGAACCTTTCAGCATCTTGATGGCTGCGTTCATCTTGAGCCCATCCTTCTTGATCATGGCCCGGATGACCTGGCCAAAGTTCCCCTCCCCAATGAGGTCCTCAAAGGTGATGTCTTCCCACTCCAGCACTGGATAACTCAGGGGCTCCGGCTGTGGTTTTGGCCGCCGGGTTAGCGTCAGGGTGCCTGAGCTGAACTGTAGGATGGTTTCTTCACCCTTCATAGGATGGGACAAATGGGCAGACAGTCCATGCAGCAGACACGGGGCCGGCAAAAGGCATAGACAGGCATCAAAGAATAGCCAGACAAATGGAAAGAGACCCACGCAGAGGGCACTCTGGTGGTCAGCCAGGAACAGACATGCAGAAGACACATACTGAGACAGTATCATAGAAGACGAAGCCATCAGTGGGGCTGCTGGGTGGACAAATGTCCAAGAAGAGAGATGCAGAAGCCACAGCCTGGGGAGCAGGTAGGTATGTGGGGCTCTGGAAAAACAGGTGTGGGGGGCTTAGGGTTGCTAGAAGCCATGAAGCCATGAGTCAATGGAAAGAGGATATTTCTAAAAATGTTTTAAGTTTATTTATTTACTTTGAGAGAGAGAACTGGGGAGGGGCAGAAAGAGATGGAGAGAGAGAATCCCAAGGAGGCTCCACACTGACAGTGTGGAGCCCGACGCCAGGCCTGATGCGGGGCTCAAACTCATGAATCATGAGATCGTGACCTAAGCTGAAATCCAGAGTCAGGTGCTTAACTGACTGAGCCACTCAGGTGCCCCTACATCTCTAACATTTAGAACAGGAAAGAATTGGAGTGAGCTGTGATGGGAAGTGGTGAGCTGCCCATTGTGCTGATCTCACAGCCAGGCTTTTCTGCCATCAAGGATACTCTGGAGAGGATTCTAGCCTTGGGCAGTGGGCTAGGATACGTTTATTGAGCACCTACTACAGGCTAAGCCCCAAGCTGCTGGGAGTCAGTGGAGGGGTTTTCTCCACAGTGGCAGAAGCAGACCCACTTGGCATCCGTTTATAGCTCTAAAACCACCCAGGAGCTGAAGATAGAAAGACTGTCACAAAGAGGAACATCCACTTCCCCCAAATGTGTAGGAGCTGGGCCACCTGGGCAGGGCAGATGGCAGGAAAACAAAACAGCTGAACGGGACCAAGGGCACTGCCGCTATGAGGACTGGAAGGGGGTTAACACAGACCTGGTGGCGGGGCTCCCTAAGTGAGCTGAAGCTCGGACAAAGGACACGGGGCACGTGGATTCACCTGAAGCCATCAACCGCCGAGGGCGCACATGTGGCCCAGCAGCGGCACCATATGTAGGCGCGTGCATGCACACGTACCCATCCCACGGAGGAGCACAAGCACGGCGACACACGCATACACAGGTGGGGGTGCCCACAAGTGGATGCACACAGGTACTCCTGTGTGGCGCTCACGCACACCTTCATGCAGGCACACGTGGCAGGGCAGATCTCGAAACTAGGATTATATATATATGTATATTAAAACTCTGCTTTCCCACCTCCTTCCCTCCACATCTGTATTCGTTACCCTTCCCCCACCTTAGCAGCGGCTGGCTTTCTGTGTGCACTGACCTCAGAGGGAGCAGCCTGGAACAAAGAAGCCAATTGAATCTCTGAAGGGAGTTTTTAAAGGCATGGCAGAGACAATAGCCTTGGACACTAGACTTTCTATCACAAGGATCAGCCCTTGAGACAGAAGAGGGTTTTTTTGTTGGTGGTGGTTTTTGTTTTTGTTTTTGTTTTTTTGAAATGCCAGGGCTTGGCTGTAACTATCAAGAGCCCAGGCACGGAGGACCAAGGGCAGAGTTTGGATTATCAGGGACAGCAGTGGGGGACGGGCAGGTGGGATGGGAGGTGGTAACAAGAGGGGGTGATGCTGGGTCCCTAAAGAGAAGCCAGCACTGCCCCGCATCCCCACCCCAGGCTGGCCCAGTATGGGCCCGCAGGCTGGAGGGGCACAGATCGAGAACAGACAGGTTTATGGCGAGGCCAGGAAGAGAGGAGGCATCACTGCCTTTCCCCGGCAGCAACAGGTGAGCCTTGAGCTGGCACAACTCTGGAGCAGTAGGAACGACTGTGACAGGGGTCGTGACAAAGGGTATGAGGGACACAGAACATGCTCGCAGGGCACAGGGAGCACCTCAGGGCTCTGAAGTCTCCTGGAGCTGGCCCTGACACTCGCAGACATGGAGGCTGGGACCAGGAACTCACAGTACGAGCGGCCTGTTGGCAGGAGGCCACAGAAGGGCTAAGGGCATCAGCCACAAATGTGTGCAGATGGAGGCTGGCTCCCATGTCCAGGAGGGTCTGCTAGGATGGATGCCAGCATGAGGCCCAGGTGTGCCCCTGCCCCCTTCCCACCCCGTGTCAGCACCACGCTACCCAGGCTTACGGCACCTCCAGTGAGAAGCGGGAGGACCCTGAATTAACCGTGGTGAAACATGGACAGAACAGAGTTATTTTGAACCGGCGATATTCACCAGTAACATCAATTGACTTATGAACGCAGTTCAGCTCTAGAAAAATAAAGACAATTATGTTTTGTGCCCTAGAGCACTGCTGAGTGCAGACCCATGGCTGCAACACAAACACACACACGCGTGCATACACACACACATTCGGGTGTACGGGTACTGTGTGTGCGCAAACGTAGATGGGGGAGTGCACACGTGGGTGGGTACAGGGGACTGACCGATCCTGACTGGTAGGTGAAGGTGCGTCTGCGGTGCGGGCAGCTTTTGCGGATGCACACCAGGGTCAGGAGGGCAGCCAGGATGGTAAGGCAGGTGGCAGACACAGAACCCATTACGGCCAGTACCAGCTGCTGATCTAGGCCCTCTGCAGCCGCTTGGACCTCTTGGACCGGGCCCTCACTCTGCAGCCCTGGACACAATAAGAGGGGCAGATCGTGGGAAGCCTGGGTCAGGGAGGGAGAGGTCAGAGATCCCAGTACCAGGAGGGACGAGGGGTGTCAGGCCGAGGGCCAACGGTCCACTGGAGTGACAGGATTTTCCTAGCGCTAGGACAATGGGTCCTAAGAAGGGAAGGGTCAGGGTCCCCGGTACTAGGACTCTCGTCACTTGTCGGGAAGGGCCTTGGGTGTCCTAGCTCCCAAGGCACGAGCTCCTACCGTTACCCAGGGTAGACTCCTCCACGACGCTGCTCCAGTCTCCGGGACCCTGGATACTGGCCCGCACACGGAAGAGGTAGCGTGTGCTGGCGTTGAGGCCACGGACAACGGTGCTTGTCTCCTCAGGCCTGTCCACGTCCATCCACAGGGGGTCGCCTGAGCCCCCAGCCACCTGCACCTCCACGATGTACTTGGATATAGGCCCAGCCGAAGCCTCTGGCCGCTGCCACGTCAGCTGGATCTCAGAGTCTGAGAGGGCCTGGGCATGGAGGCGTCGGGGGGCTGGGGGCCCTGGGGAGGTGGGGGCGGGGAAGGCGGGGCTCAGGCAGGAGCAGGGTATGTAGTTCTGGGGTCAGATCCATTCTAGCTGTGTCCCCTGCTCGGTGGACCCCAGAATGGGAGCCACCCTGCCATCCATTCCCTATGGCTCCCTCCCTTCATCCCCAAGCTTCAGCTTCCTCTTATTCTCCTTCTGTGCCAGGCCCTCCTGGTGTCCTGGATCCTCCCAGGGTGCTGGGCCTTCCCCATGTGCCTTGTGTTCCCCCGATCCCCATGTCCTCCTGGTACACCATATCCTCCCCATGACCTGTTCTCCCTGTAAACCATGGCCTCCCCATCCTTCCCCATCCCATATGCTCCTGCTGACCTATATCCCCACCAGCCTCCAATATCTGCCCACCCCATGTCCTCCCTGTGTTCACGTCTGCCTGATATCCTGCTTCTCCCTTATGCCCACGTTTTCCACACGTCTTGTGTTCTAGGTCTATCCGCTCTCCTGTAACCTCCCGTGTCCTTACGGGTCTGGTGTTTCCTGTGTCCCGTGTCCTCCCCTCATCCCGAGCCCATAACCCCCTTCCTGAGCATACCAGTGGGGGGCAGAAGCACGCGTGCAGGGGGCGAGGCAGGGCCCAGGAGGGTGCAGTGGTACAGCCGCACATCCAGCTGGTAGTGGGTGCCAGGCGTGAGTCCAGTCAGGAGGGCGGTGCGGGCCTGGGGGGACGAGACGTTCTCCCGCCGCTCCTGTCCCCGTGCCCCATCCCACAGGCGCAGCAGGAAACCATCGCCCACCAGTGGCCCAGGCACCGAGGGTAAGGACCAGCTCACTCGCAACCGGTCAGGGCCCTCCACGTGCCAGCCCTCCAGCCATGGCTGCAGCAAGGGCTCTGGGACCGGAGGTCAGGGGTCAGAACCGTCCAGTGGGTCCTTGGGGCTGGACAGGATAGTGCTCCCCAGGGGACAGGGTGGGACAAACTCCAGTGGGAAAGGCAGGGGCCCCTGGGGGTGGACAAGACATGACAACTGCTGAGTGCATAGGAACAGTAACTCCTGGGGGGACAGGAAGGGATGACTCTTGGCCTCTCACCAGGACAGTCTGTGGTCATGAGGGTGGGAGGCCCCCAGGCCCCCTCCCCTCCTTCCCCTGGCCGGCTCAGCTGTACACGGACACTGTATCCTGTCTTCGGCCTCAGGTTCATTAAAGTCACATTCTCACTGGGGTCCACTGGGGACAGGACACATCATTCAGCCCCCTACCTTTTCCAGAAGCTGCCGTCTTCCCCCCTTTTCGTTCTGTCCTTTCTCATTGTTACCCAACACCCCTGTCCTGCCCCAGCCCCCCTCCCGTCCCCAGCTGTCTCCCTGCTCACCCACAATGGCGGACCAGGCCATGGTGCTGTCCTGGGGCCGGTAGTGCAGGCGGACGGAGGCGATGGGTCCGTCCCCGGAGAAGGAGACCAGTGGGGAGACCACGAGCTGGCGGCTCTGCTTGGCCAGGAGCCGCGGAGCAGTCAGGGGCACTGGGGGCACTGCCAGGAGACCCAAGGTAAGGCAGGGCCCAGACAGCCTGCCCAGTCCTCAGAAAAATAAGAGGACTCTACTCTGGCCAAAGAGATCTCTGGGTCTTGGTTTGGATCAGGGCCCCCTCTAGGCTGGGGAAAGACCAAGTTCAACAGATGACCGGAATGGCCAGCATTCAAGCAGGATAGCATTCTGCCCCCTAAGCAGCTCGGGGCACACAGATCTGGCAATGAGGATGTGAGAGTATCCCCAAAGACATTCAAAGAGGTCTGATATGGCTAGATGGGTTTGGGGGAGGGTATGCTGTCCCTGCAGTGTAGGGGAGACAGAGGGGGCTGAAACCCAAGGCAGGGAGATAACATGGGATCAGCCTACTCTCTGCCCCTCCCCCTATCGTTTGTCACTCTCTTAATTGGGGGGAAAAAAAACGTAGCTAGTGGTGAAGCACCTGCTCTATCCCAGCTGCTTCCTAGGTACAATATCTACTTCTCACAGCTACTTTTCAGATGGGGCTCTCACCCTGGGTTATGAGAGCAGAAACTGAAGTTCGGAGACATCTACCTTGCCTAAGGACATGCAGCCAGCAGGAATTACAACCAGTGTTTGAACTTGGTCTGTCGGTCAGGCCACCTAGAATCAGCCAATTCTACTGCAAATAGCTTTTGTGTTCCTGCCTGGCTTCCTCATTCCATGGCCAACACACCCTTGTCCTGGCCTTAGCTTTTCTTACCAGATCAGTAGATCAATGCCATGACTGATTCCCTCGCCACTTTCAAACATTTTCCAGACTGATTTTTCTAAGCAGGATAGAAGGACGGAGGAATGGGTAGATGGAAGCGAAGGAGGGCAGGAGGCAGGGCAGAGGATGCGGGGTTGAGAGCTCAGTGGGCGGGGAGGAACGGTGGTGTCTGACAGAAATGAGCACATCATGAGGAGGTGAGATGAAGGTTGGGTTTGGATCTGTGGAGCCCCCTGTGCCTAGGGCTGTCCAGGAGGTGGATGGAGATGAAGTGGGCCCTTGAATCATACACCAGGGAACTTCCACGCTGACTTCAGAGCCAGAACCCCACTTCTGGAGGTCCCACCAAATGGGTCTGGAGCTCAGGAGAGTGGTCTAGCCTGCAGATCAAGCCTGGGCATTGCCAGAGAACAGCTGAAACTTGGGAGAGGACCCTTTAAGAATCATGACAATAAATGCTAACATTTATCCAGCACAGGCCCTGTGTTAGGCACTGTGCTAAGGGCTTAAACGCATCATCTAACTTAAATGCAACTTAAATGCATTAAAGGTATCATCTAACTTGCTTCACAGCAATCCTAGCTAGTGTAACGCTGATGTCCTCACTGTAGAGAGAAATAAGCAGTGAGGGACTAAGCAGCTGGCTTAAGGCAACGGAGCCAGGGATTTGTGGGGAGGATTTGAACCCGTGTTGCCTAGGTCAGATGCCTGGGGAGAAGACACAGGCTGAAGGTGGAGCCTGGCCACACTGATGTTTCCTGCTGGTGGGGCAGCCACAAAGTTGTGGGAGGGGTGGCGGTGAGCCAGTGGGAAGGAAGAGGAAGATGAGGGAGGTCTGGGCTTCTGTTACAGGGGTGGGCTGTCAGGAGCAGAGGGCAAGAGGAGCCAGGGGACACCTGGGTGGCTCAGTCAGTTAAGCGTCTGTCTGACTCTCGATTTCGGCTCAGGTCGTGATCTCACAATTCGTGAGACTGAGCCCCTTTGAACGCCGCATCGGGCTCTGCACTGACAGCACAGGGCCTACTGGGGATTCTCTCTCTCCCTCTCTCTCTGCCTCTCCCCACCTCTCTCAAAATAAATAAATTAAAAAAAAGAAAAGAGAAGCCAGGGCTTATGATGCTGGAGAAGGTGAAGAGACACCTGAGCTGGGCTGGATGGCTCCACTCTGGGCCATCCTGGGCACTCCCTCCCTACTCACTGGGGAAACCCTATGCAGCTCCTCTGGGCAGCAGGTTACCTTCTGAGTTTGGGCGTCCCATGTGCTCCCCTGTCCTGGCACTGAGAGCCCTGGGGTATGACTCAGAGCAGGAAGCAGCATCCCAGAGGCAGAGCTAAAGAGATGCTGCGTGCAGGGGCTGTGAAGAGGTGGAGAGGGCCAGCATGGCCAGGCAGGAGGGTATCCCGTTTCTAGGGCATGGGATGTCCTTTCCAGATAGCACTGAGCTGTGTTCCTGCTCTGACACTGCCCAGCCCAGACCTCTTCTTTGCTTGGTCCTGGGCTGTGACCTTAGATGTCCTCTCCCTTCCTGCTACGATGCCCAGTCTTAGCGGCATCACCTAGTGCCCACTCTGCCCACTGCCCATCCTCCATGGCCCCAGGACATCACTGACCTTTGACGTTAACCCTGAAACGTCGGCTGTCTTGGCCACCAGACGTAGACACACGGCACTCCCAGAGCCCACTGTCCCCGAGGGCCAAGCGAGGCACCTCGAACTCAGCTGTGGTCCTATTTGGCTCCACAATGGCCTTGGTGGACTGAGAGAGACAGGGAAAGGGGGCAGACCACAGAGAATGTGCACCCATGTGACAGATGTGGGGACGGATGAGGGGACAGAAGACCAGTGGTAGTTTCTGAGCAATTAGCCTGACCCTATCTGACCTGTGGTCGGGCCAGCGGGTAGCGCCTAGAGAAAGCCCTGAGGGGTCAGGGGTCTGAGGGAGCAACCGTGAGGCTGGCGGGATGGGGGGCCTGGGGTCAAGGGCGGGGGCTGACCAGGAGGACTGTGCCGTCCGGCTTTCGGAGCTCCATGCTGCCCCGCACCGGGAAGGGGTTCCCTGCGGCTGCACAGTTGATCCGGGGCGTCGTCTCCAAGTTGAACTCCAGCTCCGAGGCCACATCCAGGATCTGGGGGATCCGGTCTAGGGAGAGGAAGGACACATGCTGGAGCCCCCGTGAGGCAGACGCCGACCACCAGGGTGCCCCTGGTCGTGTGACCTGCATCTTGGCAGAGGCATCACCATCGCCTCGGTCGCTCAAGGCTCTCTGCCAGCAGAGTCCTACAGGGCCCTGGCACCCCACCTCTGGTCAGCCGCAGGGTCTACCTCCTGCATCCCCGACCTGATATCCTCTCTCAGCCAAAGCAGGCCCCTCGCCGGCCTCACAGTCCAAACACCGGTTCAGGCCTCACTCGCTTCTGGGCTCTGTTACAGACCCTCTGGGGTCTCCTGCCTCCACTCCCCACCCAGCTGCCTGGGTCCTCTCTCACAGCAAGCTGACTGCCTTCTGCCTCTTCAGCAATTCCCTCCTGCCCCTGTCATGGTAGCCTGCCGTTCCAAGTCCCCGAGGCTTGACTCCTCTGACCACTCCCCCAACCCCCTCCTCCCCCCCCCCGCCCCCCGTACTCCACCGTCCTGGTACCCGACCCTGAGTCTTCAGCCCCCAGGCCTCTGCCCGTGCTCCTTCCCCAGCCATGTGGCTCTCATCCTTATACCCCATCTCAGATCTCACCTCTTCCCCGAAGCCCCCTCCGAAACTCAGCCTGGCCAGGGGCCTCCTCTTGGCCCTCCCCCCACGTCTCGGCTGCAGCCCATCCCCGTGTGGGTGATGTGGGCTGGGCACTGAGAACTTTTCCTGGACCGTGAGCTTCCTGAGGGCGGGACCTTGAGCCAGGGAGAGGTGTCTGGTGAAGGTTGACTTGTTTTGACGGATCATACCGGATTTCTCACAGTGCATTCCATGCCATCCGGAGGGGCACACGCAGCCGCTGAAGCGGTCACAGGTCCCGCCATTCTGACACTGGCACTGGAGGCGGCAATCTGCCCCAAAGTGGCCAGGGGTACAGGCTGGGAACAGAGGGGTTGTGGTTAGAGGGACATAGGCCAGGGGCAATGAGGGCACAGCTGGGGCCTGGGTGATGCCAGGCTGGGTGGAGAGGGCACGGGTGTGTCAACGAGAGCCAAAGGGGAGGGTCCAGGTCTAGTATGTGGCTGGCTCTCCGGGTCAGGGACTGTGGCTGGCAGGTCAGTCCATACCTTCCTGGCACTGGTGTCCTCTCCAGCCAGATCCACAAGAACAGCCATAGGGGTCTGGGAGGCAGAAGGTGAGACCCCGGCAGCCCGATGTGCCTGGACACTGCTCCTGGCAGCTCTGCCCAAAACGGCCCTCTCTGCAGGCTAGAAACCAGACATGTGGGCACGGGGTCCACTGTCGGGCCTCAAAGTCCAGGTCCTGCCGGGCATTCTCACCACCCATGCTCTTGGTTCAAGAATCTTCCCCCGGACAGGCACCCTCTCCCGCCGAGGTCCTAGCTCCCCATCCTCCTTACCTTGCTCACAGCGGGTACCCGTGAATCCAGGGGGGCACACACACTCGCCATCCAGGTCATGGCAGACACCTCCATGCAGGCAGCCTGGGCATTCCTTGGTACAGTCTGGTCCCCAGCGCCCTGCCCCACAGCCTGAAGGAATGTGCTCTCAGCCAGTTGCTGTCACCCACCTACCGGTGCTGCCGAGGACTGAGGCAGCCCTGGCGGCCCACAGGAAGTGCCCACGGGGCTCCCAGCCTCCCATGCCACCCGCCACCTCTGCCCTCTGCTCCTAACCCCGCACGATGAGCCGGAAGAAGGCGCTGCCTAGGGGGCTGGCTTCCAGGTAGGTGGCACTGTAGATGCCGCTCGACGGTGGCTGCACATTTGGGAGCTGCAGCAGGAACCGCCCATCTTGGGCCTCATGCCAGTCCAGGGTATAGAAGTAGGATCCTGGAGGCATAAATGGGTCAGGGGCCTCAGCGCCGGTGACAGCCAGTGCCCAGGACACGTCAGTGTGAGCCTCGTACAAGTGGCCAGAACTGGGCCGAGGCACCAGCCAGGATCTGTCCCCAAGCCAGAAAGTTGGCATACATCCTCTGCTCTATGCTCTACCAACCCCCAGTAGGTCACCAGGTCCTGCTCAGTCTGGCTCCTCCTCATCTCCTAAAGCAGTCCAGTTCTTTCCACACTCAAGGCCACCACCACCACCACGGCCTTCCAGGCAGTCTCTCTGCCTCCATCCCCGCCCCCCGCTTTCCTAGTCATCCTTCACTCAGCAGCCAGTGGGATTTTCCCCAACAGAAGCCTCTGCAGCACCCCCTGCTCAGACTCCTCCCTGGTTATTGGCTCCTTAGCACATGGTGTTCACCAGTCTGGCCACCGCTTGGCCCTTTGGCCTCATACCTCTCCACACCCTGCCTGATTCCTAACATTCCTGAGTTCTGGAACTGCTGGTTTCTCTCCTAGAAACACTATGGTATCTTGGCACTTCCTGCCTTTGCTCTTAGCCAGTCCTCCTCCTGGAATGTCCTTTCCTCCTCCTTTGTGTGGCTAATTCTCATGTCTCCTTCTAGGCACAGTTCAAAGGTTATCTACTTAGAGACTTCTCCCAGAAGCCTCTTCCTCCAGGACCTGCAGACCCAAATACTAGAATCCCTCTCCCTGTCCCACCTCCTTTTTGCCTCTTTGCCCAGGACTGGACTGTAGGGAGCCCAGGTCTACTTGACTCTCTCAGACCTCTCATTAGTTTAGGGGGCCTGGTGCTCAGGAGGCAAACCCCTTGGCCCAAGGGAAGGGTCCTCTTCCCTCAGGAGCCCAGGGAGGAGCCAAAAGGCAGCCAGAGGGCTGTGGGTCTGAGGGCTAAGTCTTTGGGGCCACACAGAATATCGGCTTCCTCCCATGGGGTGGCCAGAGGGCCTGATAGGACCAGGGTGGGGGCAATCCTGGGCCGAGTTACCAGTTCTCTTCTTCCCCTTGGGGATTGCTGCTCCCCGCCAGGTGAGCAATGTGACAGCATCTGCTAACTCCTGGGGGAGAGTCAAAGGTGAGGATTTAACACAATGCTGATTTGGGTGTAACAGGGAAGAAGGCAGCCAACCCCAAGGCTGCCAGTCCTCTGGGTGCAAGAGGAGGAGAACAGCCCAGAGCTAAAGAGATGGGCACAGGCGCTTATCAAGGACCTGATCCAGGGCAGAGGTTGGTGGGGGAGAGGGTAACAGGTGTTTCATGCTGAAAGCTGTGTAAGTGGCTAACGCTGGGAAGGCTGAGGGCATGGAGGTGTTCAGGCAGGTAGGTTTACCTGCCCAACCCGTTCAGACACCCCTCTCACCGTTGCTCTTCCAAATCACATCTGTCTGCTTCTCCTTGTGCACAAGTGCGGCAAGCACGGCCGTGTCGCCTTTGTTCACCGTGTGTGTGACCTTGTCCGGGAGCAGGTGCGCTGCGAGATGGAGGGTGAGGTCAGAGGTCAACGGCGCCCCCCCCTCCCGTCCCCGTCCCCGCCCACGGGGCCCGACTCACCTCCCGGGCTGTTGTGCACGTAGAGGACGCGCGTGCGCCCCGCGCCGCCCACGCACGAGAAGACGCCCACCAGGTCCGAGGGCTGCGAGAAGCCGCGCAGCGTGATGCGGTGCGAGCCGTTGCGCACCAGGTGCGGGGGCTGCGCGGGCCGCGGGGTGCGCACGATGCGGTCGTCCTTCTCCAGCAGCAGAGGGGGACCCCAGGCGTCGGCACCCCGGCCCGGCCCGGCCTCCCCGGACACGCAGGTCAGGAAGAAGCGCCGGGGCTCGATGAGGCGCAGGTCGGCCAGCAGCGTCAGGTCCACCGCGGCGCCTGCGGCGGGGACGCCAAGTCCGCCGTCCGACGGGGTCCCCGTCCCGCCCCGCGCTCCGCCGAGCGTTTCCCTCCCCTCCCTTCCTCTTTCCCGCCGGCGCACTGGCCCCTTCCCCCGCCCCCAGGTCTCTTCGTCCTAAAATCGAAACAAAGCCTCTTCTCTGGCCTCCTCGTGCCCCCCCCCCCGCCCCCTTCTCCTGCCAGATGGCTGCCCTTTGCGGCCCAGCTTCGGAAAGAATGATCTATGCTCTCTGTCTCCGTTTCCTCACTTTTTAATTCCCTGGCAGCCCCCTTGAGTCCGGACCTGCCTCAAGCTGTTCCGCGGAGGGCAGCCGCTCTCCCTGCCCCCCACCAGAGGGTGCGGGCCAGGAGAGCCATGGAGAACAGAATCGCCTTGGAGAAAGCCCTCCCTTCCTCTGCAGACATCTAGACAGGCTTGTGGTGCTGGGCTTAGGTGGGGTCTAAGGGAGAGGTGGACTTCTGCAGCCGGGTGGTTGCGGGGCAGAAAGGAAGGGAGCCCCTCCTTTTCGGCCCCTGCCTGGTAACCGCCAAGTAATTAGCTAGTTTAAATGCCACTTAGCTTATCAATTAATATTCTTCCAAAGCCTACCACGAATAAATGGAGTTAGCATTTACTGACCGCCCACCATATGCCGGAGCACCTGTTTCCCATTGGATCTTCACATCCCCCTGGTGAAATTGATGTCTTTCCATTTACAGACGAGGGTAATAGTAATTATTCTACAGGCTTCCTGGAGCAAGCTCATCTCCTCCCCTGGCTGTAACTATCACCTCTGAGTCAACAACCCTGGGACAGCCTGTCCGCTTGGGCCTGCGTTTCTGTCAGCTCTCCCCAATACTGCTTCTCCCTCGTGCTCCCTGACTCAACAGATGGCACCAATCACCTGAGACACGAACTTTGTGGAGTCCTCTCATGTCCTTACTTTCATGATAATGCTCACTGGAGGCCAATTATATGCCAGGCATTTCATGTTCTCTCATTTTATCACAACTATTGTGGGTCATGGGTGTTATTACTCCACTTTTATAGCCAGTGAACGAAGCCTCAGAGACGCCACTTGCCCAAGGGCATACAATTAATAACTGGCAGAGCCGGGCTGCCTGACTGTAAACTTCACACCTCTAAGCGGGATGCCGGCTGCCGCAATCAGTCGCAAGATTCTGCAGATTCCATTTCCTTAAAGCCTCTTGACTTCACCCCCGTCTCTCAGCCCACCCTTGTTTAGCCCTCACCCTTACTGACCCGGATCATCCCAATAGCTATACTCCTCCTTCCCCAACTCATCCTCTAAAGTGATCCATCTAAGACCTTGTGACTGCCTGGTCTGCAACCCTCCCACGGCTCCCCACTGCTCTCAGGATACAGGGCATGCCCTTGAGCCCCTCTTTGCTCACACTCTGCCCCTCCTGCTGACTTCCCTCCACGAAACTTCTCTCGCATGCACTTCCATCTCTCTGAGACTTGCAGCTACTGTTCTGGCTGCCTGGAGTGAAGGCCACTGCTCTTAGTGAAGGCTTTGTGGACTCCCTTGTCATCTATTGCCCTCAAGCAGAGTAGCCCACTCTTTCTCAGTGCTCCTGTGGAGCTACTTGTGTCTGTCTCTATCCTTCACCCCATGTCCCACATCCCCGACTACCACTCAAAGACAGTCTTTGCATTCTAATGCTCTTTGGCCATAAGTGAAGGAATCAGCTACTACTTATTCAGAAGTCCTTACCTAACAACTGGGCATTGGGCGCTGTGCAGAAATTACCTCATTTAAACCCCATGACAGCCATAGGAGGTCGGCATCATATAATCTGTTGTATAGACCTGGAAGCTGTCTGCCTTTCAACCAATGGCCCGTAGCACAGCTCCTGGAATATTGTTGGTGCTAGATAAATGTTTGTCAAATGAATAATTGAATGACTCCAACACACTGAAGCAACATATGAGCACCCACTGAAAACTTCAGGGCCCCCATCGGCCCTGCTGCTCTTTACTGATCCTAAAATCTAACTCAGTCAATAGCTGCTCTACTCCCAGTTCTAGGCTACAATGGTTTCTAGTGCCTGCCTGGGTTTTAGAGGCCTTGATCCCACTTTCTAGCTGATTGGGGAGCGGATGAAGGTGATGACAGTGACGATAAGGTTTCCTAGGGGAAAATCAGGGCTTTGGGGGCTGGGGGGCGTGGAGTGGCTTGGGGGAGACTTACCAACATGAGAAGCCAGAAGGAGGTTGGGGAGCAGCAAAAGGGGCCCCAGCCAGACCATACTCTGGAGGCTGACCAGGCCGGCCAGGACAAGCGGGGCCTCCGGTCAGCTATTCTGGGTCTGGCTGGTCAGCCTGTACTGATTAGTTTGTGTTGGTGCCGGGGAGGAAGAGGAAATGAGGTGGCTTGGGTGGGAGGGATGGCAGGGAAGGGGTGGGGAGGACTTATCCTGCTTCTGCACATCCCCCCCCCCCCAGTCTGGCCCCCCCAAGGCTGGGGATGGGTGTGGCCTGGAAGGCCCTGGAATGGGGTCACTTGAGGTGGGGGAGAGTTGTAAGGACAGACCTAGGGACTGTTGGACCGATTTCCCATCTCCTCTTCTCCCTCTGGTCCTCAGTCTTGTAAGCAGGCAGGAGGCAGGAGGCAGGAAAGGGAGGAAGCCAGTGGCTTCCGCCTATTGAGGAGGGATGGGGGGAGGATATTGTTCTAGGGTCTCCCCTCCCCCCCAGCACATACACACAATACAGCCCAGGCAATTCCTCACGTATGTGCCCAGGACACAGTTACATGGGTGTCCCGGAGAGCCGTTCACAGGTGTAAAAGTGGACAAAGGAACACAAGGACTCCCACTCAGGGCAAGAAAGGCGCTTCGACTCTATCTTGTGTATGTAGAGTGGACGAGTTTTTCCTTCCAGGTTCTTTGGCTGTTCTAATAATTGATGTGAGACAGATTAACGGGACAAAAAAGTTTAATAACATGGATAGCTCTTGTATACACAGGAGTGAAGGGGTTCAGAACAAGTCTTCCTGCAATATGCCTCCTTGGCATGAAGAATATTTTGAGCTAAAAATATTTAAGACCCAGCAGATTCGGACAGCTCCCTTTCAACTGCCTGAATTTATATTGGAAAGGGTGCCTGTACCAGGAAGAAAGCTGCTAGCAGAGATTCATTTTTTCTTTATTTTTAATGTTTATTTTTGAGAGAGAGAGAGAGAGAGAGAGAGAGAGAGAAGGTGAGCAGGGAGAGAGAGAGAGGAGACACAGAATCCGAAGCAGGCTCCAGGCTCTGAGCTGTCAGCAAAGGGCCCGACACGGGGCTCGAACTCACAGACCGCGAGATCATGACCTGGGCTGCAGCCAAACGCTTAACCGACTGAGCCACCCAGGCGCCCTGGCAGAGATTCCTTTTTGCCTAAGAAACTTAACTGCGTAACAGGCCACCCTTGTTTTAAAATTTGAGTTATAATTGATGTACAGTGTTATGTTGGTTTCAGATGTACAACAGAATGATTCCACAATTTTATACATTATTCAGTGCTCCTCACGATCTGTGTAGATTGTCACCAGACAACATTATTATAATATTGTTGACTATATTTCCCATGCTGTACTTTTACTCCCTGTGACTTTTTGTTTATAACTGGACGTTTGTACCTCTTAATCCCCTTTGTCTATTTTATCCATCCCCTCTGGCAACAGCTACTTTGTTCTATGCATTTGAGTCTGTTTCTTGTTTGTTTGTTTTGTTTTTTAGACTCCACATATAAGTGAAATCTTATGGTGTTTGTTTTTGTGTGACTTAATTCACTTAGCATAATACCCTCTGGGTCCATTCATGTTGTTGCAAATGGCGAGATCTTTTTTTTTTTTTTTTTTTAAGTTTATTTATTTTGAGAGAAAAGGAGGGAGAGAGAGATTGGGAGAGAGTGCACGAGGAGGAGGGGGAGAGAGAATCCCAAACAGGCTCCACACTGTCAGCGTAGAGCCTGACATCGGGCTGGATCCCATGAAACATTGATCATGACCTAAAGATCTCATTTTTTTTTTTATGGCTGGGTGACATACCATTGTATAATTACACCACATCCTCCTTATCCATTCATCTGTTGATGGACACTTAGGTTGCTTCCATATCTTGGCTGTTGTAAACAATGCTGCAGAAAAAAATAGGGGTGTATATATTTTTTCAAATTAGCGTTTTCACTTTTTGGGGGGGGGGTGGGGTAAATACCCAGTAGGACAAATACTGGATCGTATGGTAGTATGGAGGAAGCTCCATGCTATTTTCTACAATGGCCGCACCAATTTACATTCCTACCAACTATGTTCCAAGGGTTCCTTTTTCTCCACATGCTCACCAACGCTCGTTCTTTCTTGTCTTTTTGATTTTAGCCTTTCTGACACAATGATATCTCATTGTGGTTTTGATTTGCATTTCCCTAATGACTTGTGATATTGAACATCTTTTCATATGTCTGTTGGCCATCTGTGTATCTTCTTTGGAAGAATATCTATTCAGGTATTCTCATTTTTTAAATAAGATTCTTTGTGAGGTGTTTTTGGTGCTGTAGAATTTCTTTTTATATTTTAGGTATCAACCACTTATTGGGTCCATTATTTGCAAATCTCCTCCTATTCAGTAGGTTGCCTTTTCATTTTGTCGATGGTTTCCTTCACTGTGCACATAATGGGGAAATCTTTGTTTTTCATTCATCTCTTCTGCCTTCCTGCAAATGCCCACCTCCTCTTTGTATCTCAACCTTGCCTTAGCTCAGGATGTTATATAAACTTCAGCTACCTGGCTGTTCTTTGGGTCTCATATTTTACAGGGCCCCCATACATATGTAAGTAAATTTGTTTTTCTCCTATTAATCTGGTTTATGTCAATTTAATTATTCGATGAGCTAAAGGACCTAAAAGGGAAAAAAATTTTCCACCTCCGCAGGAGAGACCCAGGAAAAATGAGTAACTCCTAGAAATGGCCAAAGCCAAATACCATCTTCAGGGTCGCCTGGGTGGCTCAGTCGGGTTAAGCATCCGACTTCGGCTCAGGTCATGATTGCGCGGTCCGTGAGTTCGAGCCCCGCATCAGGCCCTGTGCTGACAGCTCCCCCGCTCATGCTGTGTCTCTCTCTGTCTCTCAAAAATGAATGAACGTTTAGAAAATAAAAACCCTTCAGCTAAAGACAGAAGAGGATGCTGGGGGTGGCAAGTCAGTTATGGGAGACTACGAGAAAAGCACCGTAAACATGGGTAAGGTGGTTGTACAGATGTAAGTTTTTGCCCTCTGTTGATAAGAGATTCTAGAGATTGAGTCATTCCCTTATTCCTGGTACAATAAGAGGGAGACACTCTTACAAGTGGAGATTTTCCTTATCAATGTTAATCTCCTACTAAAAGGAACTTTTACTTAGTTTTTAGAACTTCACCTGTGTCTTCTGTTTCTTAAAAACGACCAGCTTTGGGGTGCCTGGGTGGCTCAGTTGGTTAAGCGTCCGACTTCGACTCAGGTCACAACCTCACGGTCCGTGAGTTCGAGCCCCACGTCGGGCTCTGGGCTGATGGCTTGGAGCCTGGAGCCTGCTTCCGATTCTGTGTCTCCCTCTCTCTCTGCTCCTCTCCCGTTCATGCTCTGTCTCTCTCTGTCTCAAAAATAAATAAACGTTAAAAAAAAAAAAACCAAAAAAAAAAAAAAACCCGACCAGCTTCAATAATCAATATGCCAACGAGATAGATTTCAGGGTGGTATATTTTGCTTCCCTTCATATAGTTTTCTCATTTTACAGATGGGAAAAGTGAGGCCCGCATGGTTTGAGGGCACTCTGAGGTTGTGGCAAGGCTGGGACTTGAACTTCTGAGAGAGAACTTCAGGAGAGACTTTGCTGCTGTAGCATGAAAGGATCAGGGAAGATCCCCCTACCTCATAGGCCTGTAGACCCCGCTTTCCTAGGTGCGAGGCTGGGAAGGAGGAACTTTCTCTGGATGAGTCTCAGGGCGGGAGTGAGGTGGTTGATGCCTCTGACGAGTCTTCAATTCATCTTGGTGCCAAGGTCTTTGAATCTGGCATGAGAAAGTTGCCAGGGAATGCCGGAGGAGCACTTTGGCAGGTTGTAGGCACGGTTCACTTCCGTGGAACATCTCCCTCGGTTCTGGGAAAACCTGGTGGGCCTGATAGCATGTTGCAAATGTGTGGAGAATGTTCTGGCAGCGTCTGTTCTTCTGGAAAGTGACACAGATACTAGCACAAGTGTCTGCTCCGAATGGAGAAGTTTGAGCCTGTGACATGTGTCAAGGCTCCCGGCCCATCTGCCCCCCCCCCCCCACCGTGGGCTTTTCAGCTGGGAAACACACTCAGCAGTAAAGATCTGTAGATTAATGCAGCACAAGTGGTGTGGACTTCATTTACAAAGACTTGTGTTATACAACAATGTCCTGGAAGTGGAAAAGCGTATTTTTACATGTCTTGAAATCACGTTGTGGAGAATTTAGTGCACGTGTTGCCCCAGGGAGCATTGCTGCAAGTAATTTAAACAGCACCGATTTATAGACAGCGGGTCACACATGAAATATCCCTGCACAGACACGTTTTGAGCGCGTTGTTGTACGTGGACCTGCTGTTGCAATAGGCATACTTAAAACCATAATGCAGATCTTCAAGCCTCAGCTGCTGGGAAGTCCTAGACTAGAAACAATGTTAATGCACATATGCAGCTCTACACATTGAAAGGTCGAGCCTTGAACCCAAACAAACTAAACTGATAACGAGAGAGCTAAACTAAAGATAATTTTTTTTTAAAGCACAGGAATAGCAGCATGACCAGCCCCACACAAGGCTGATAATTCACTGTTGACAAAGCTGCCTGCCTTCGAAAGGTGGGGATTCCAGCTGTTGGCACGGGGGCACATCCAGGAGTGTTGTCATGTTGCCAGGGGGTTCAGGGCAGCCGGGCTTCCTAGTGGAAAGCTGAAGTGGAGATTTTAGTGCCGTTTACATTGAGACTTTTAAACTCTATGTGCCAATTTTAGTTTCCAGACGCCAAGTGTTGGGGCCCTACAATTGCGGCGTTACTGGTAAGAGACCATAGTTGGGCCAGAAAGGAAAGGGAAATGAAATGAACTATCATTTGCCCCTAACAACTGAAAAATGGACTTGTGTTTTCGGAGCTCTCAAGACCCAGTGGGGCAGCCTCATGCTCCACGGTAGGCTGTGGAGCTAAATAGGTCTGCAAGTGGGGCACCTGGGTGGCTCAGTTGGTTGAGCGTCTGGCCTCAGCTCAGGTCATGATCTCGCGGTTCGTGGGTTCAAGCCCCTCATCGGGCTCTGTGCTGACAGCTCAGAGCCTGGAGCCTACTTCGGATTCTGTGTCTCCCTCTCACTCTGTCCCTCTCCCACTTGTGCTCTGTCTTTCTCTGCCTCTCAAAAATAAAGAAATGTGATAAAAAAATTAAAAAAAATAGGTCTGCATGTGCTCAGTAGGGTCAGTTATTTCCAGCGATTGTGAAAATCACTGTGTATTTTTCATAGCGGATCTAGATTTGGGGCTCCCTTGGTCCTTTTCGGCTGCCATAACAAAATACCTCAGATTGGGTGACTTATAAACAACATTTCTTACTGTTTGGGAGCCTAGAAGTTGGAGATCAGGTGCCAGCACTATCAAGGTGAGGGCTGTCTTCCAGGTCACAGTCCCTCACAGGGCAGGAGGGGACAGGGAGGTCTTGCAGAACTTTTTTTTTTTTAACATTTAGAGAGAGAGACAGAGACAGTGTGAGCGGGAGTAGGGGCAGAGAGAGAAGGAGACACAGAATCCAAAGCAGGTTCCAAGCTCTGAGCTGTCAGCACAGAGCCTGATGTGGGGCTCGAACTCACGAACCGAGAGATCATGACCTGAACTGACGGGATGCTTAACCGACTGAGCCGCCCAGGCGTCCCTCCCAGACCTTTTTAATAAAGGTATTAATCCCATTCATGAGGGCTCTGCCACCATGGCCCAATCACCTCCAAAGCCCCATCTCCTAACACCCATTGGGCATGAGGATTTCAACATGAATTTTTTTGGGGGGTGGGGGGAGGGAACGCAAACATTCAGACCATAGACAGCACAGTCCTTCTCCAGGAGCAGGTTAGTGAAACCAAGATGGGGACAGGGCAACAGCTTCACAGGAACCCATGCCTGCATCCACTTGCCTTCCAAGCCCCCTCCCGTGTGCCAGACCCTGTGCCACATGCTGAGGAGGCAGCCAACCACAAGGACAAACCTCATGCTTTGAAATGTGTAGCCTCAAAGGCAGCAGAGATCCTTTCATGGCAGAAACCCGAAGACTTGAAGCATCGGGCCGTTTGTCTGAAGAACGGGAACCAACCCACTCTTTGGGGCAAGGCCCATGCTGTACTGGGGTTCCTATTAGAGGCTCAGTGTTTGATTCAGGGACACATGTAGTGATGTCTGATCCATAGTGAGGTTCCTTTGGAATGATGTTTCTTTTGTGGGGAGGCTAGGTGCCAGAGTAACCGCTGCAGAACCGCAGGATCCGATTTGGCCCTGAGAATGCCCACCCCTGATTGTGCTACAGGCGCCAATAATTGCTCAGTCTGAGAAAAACGATAAGAGAAGCTGTCTTTTCCATTTTGACCAGAGGGACATAATTAACCTCCCCCTCCCCCCACCGACCACCTCTCTCCACACACACACACACACACACACACACACACGATGCCCAGCTACCGCCTGGCTACAGCATGTGTGTACTTCTTCAGTGACAGCTATACTCTTTCATGGCCTCCTGCACCTCTGATACACGAGCTTCAACTTCAATGTGTGTTTGTCATGTTGTATTATAACAGGGAAAGGCGTGGGGAGGGGCTGGGTCTTCCTTGGAGGGAATTTCCAGTTTCCATCACCCCACAAAGGGTGGTCCTCTCACAGGAACCCGGCACCAAATCAGCAGCCTGAATCGGAAATGGATTCACCCCTGGTGGAGACCGGGGGACGCACTGAATGGTGTGAATGTTCATGGAGGTTCTCTCTGGGATCCACGTGGGGTTGAGAAAGAAGTGAAACCAGAAGGGAAGAGGTGAATGCCTGGACTCTGAGGTGTTTCTCTCAGAGAAGAATTTGTTCTCCACGAGTGAGTTACAGGAGCAAGAAATACCTGCTTCAAGGTTGAAGATAGGCGAGGTGGAGGAGTAGACTATGCAGCTTTTCAAATCACGGGACCAATGTGTCGTCCTACTGCGCATGCCTGATAGGCAGCCCGCGCTGCTTGCCGTGTGGATTCTTTAACACCCAATGTGGTCTCCCCGTGCCCACAGGTAGAGCGCTCTGATGTCTCGCAGCAACATCAGATTGATAGAAATATTCCCGAATGCTTACTCTTGCTTTCTGCCCTTGTCTCTTGTGACACACTAGTCTAGTGGGGTAACAGACGAAGAGGGTTAGGGGGATAGGTGGCTGGGGTCAGAGCCGAGGTCTGAATTTGTTTTGATTATAGCATTTCTGGGGTATGACAGAGTCTATAGTGTGACTGTGTGAGTGGCAAGGAAGTGAGGGCCACAAGATAGAAGGAAGTCCAACAGGGGTATGGAAGGGTCACCTGTAAAGATATGCTCCTTTTTTTCCCTCACTGTTCGGAACATACTGTATCTTTACATAAAACAGACATATAAAGACTCTGCACTGGGCGTTTCCAACACAGGCCTTCCTGATTTGTGTACCACCTCTGTCTTGACTGTAAGACATCAAGAGTCTTAAACTATTTCAAGATGGAATTCTGTCCTTCCTACACAGCGGTTCAAAGTTCTCTTGGGGTGTGATGGGAAGGACAGACCTCCTCCAAAATGATGGGGGTTGAGTTGGCCATGTTGGTCTCCTTGGCCAAGTATGACCAATGAGCGTCCTACTTGACCCCATGGTGCTCAGAGGACTCCAGACCATGGGAGACCTGCTGTATTTGCTTATTTGGGGCTGGGGACTGCTTTTCTCCAAGTTGGTCCATCTCCCGTCTTCCATTCTCTTCTGTGAATGGAGGTAGGGGGTGGGGGGGCGGGGCAG
Organism: Panthera tigris; assembly: GCF_018350195.1. NCBI lineage: Eukaryota > Metazoa > Chordata > Mammalia > Carnivora > Felidae > Panthera > Panthera tigris. The sequence continues at coordinate 33,695,837 of NC_056667.1, read as the reverse complement.
GGAAGGGGAGGAAGCGGGGAAAAATAGGGAACAGTAGACCACGTTGGGTAGTGGGCAGGAGGCTGGGTGGGAGCTTAGTCTTAGGGACGAGGGCTGGCTGGCTGGTCAAGGCCCCACTTAGATTGTACTTCAGATGGTGGTGGTCTTGGGGAAAATATCCTTTTCCCTCATCTTAGGTTTAAATCAAGAGACTACCTGACCCTTCACCTTGACCCTGTGAAGAAGTCGGGGATGGGGCTGGTGGCACCTGGCTGGGCTTCCTCAGCCTCAGAACTATGGGAGATGCTGGCACTGCCTATCACCGCGGCCCAAAGGCTCTCATGACTCTTGTTCTCCTGAGCTGGAGGAGGCAGTGCTTTGTTTGTTTGAATAAATTGTACTTCTTAAAACCATGTTCGATTTACAGAAAAATGGAGAGGATAGTACAGAGTTCCCATGTATGCCACACTTAGTTTCTCCCCTACCATTAACATCTTACATTAGTATGATATATTTACCGTAAGTAATGAGCCAATATCGATACATTGTTATTAATTGAAGTCCATAGTTTATTTAGATTTAGTTTAGGCCTTTTTTATGTTCCAGCATTCCATCCACGATACCACATTACACTTAGTTACCCTGCCTCCTTAGGCTCTTCTTGGTGTGACTGTTTTTCTGGCTTCCTGTTTTTGATGACCTTGATAATTTTGATCAGTACTGGTCAAGCATTTTGCAGGATGTCCCTCCATGGGAATCTGTCTGATGTTTTTCTCCCAAGTTGGCTGGGGTTACAGATTTATCACTGTTGATATTGACTCCGAGCACCTAGCTGAGGTGCTATTTGTCAGGTGGTCCCATTGAATCGTCACTTCTTTTCCCGCCTTTCTGCACTGTCCTCTCCGAAGTCACTATATACAGCCCACACTTAAGGAGGGGGGACTTCTGCTCCTTCTTCTTGAGACTTTACATAAAGTATTCAGAATTCTTCTGAAAGGGAGATATGTCTCTCTTCCCCTCCACTTCTTTGTCTAGGCAATTATTTATTTATTTATTTATTTAATAGTCTGTCCTTTATTTCCCCCAAGTTGTTCCATGACTCACTGAAAAAGCAACGGACATTCTGCTCAGAATCCTTTCCTGAGCTATCCACCCATTCCTCCCCCCACCAAAAACGCTGTCCTGGCCATCTCTACCACTGTCCCAGTGTGGTCTCAGCCCCTCCACTTGACGGGATCTCCCGCACGCTTCATACGCCATCAGATGGACAATACTCCCTTTCCTGTGACCGGAGTTTCTCTCCATTTGTCTGTTTCTTCTGAATGAAGAAAAGCAATAAAGGTGGTTTGATGTCTGATCTTATTTATTTGTTCCTCTTACAACGATCTCATTTTTGACTGGACTCAGACTTTGAGGTAGAAGCTGTCAGAGAAGTCAGCCTCCGTCTCTTGGCAATCTGTCCCTGGCACTTTTCTTTGGCCTCCTTCATTCTGGCCAAAAGCTTAGCATCTTCTGAGCCTCTTCCTTGTTTTTCTTCGTGCGCTGCTTCTTCAAAGCAATGCGCCAACAAAGTTTGTGTTGGAGGACACGTGGCGTAACAAGACGCTGAATCTTGGGTGCTTTGGTTCGAGGTTTCTTACCTTCTTTGTTTAGGGGCTTTCTCACAACATACTGGCGGACATCATCTTCCTTCGAGAGATTGAAAAGCTTGCGGATTCTGCTAGCTCTCTTGGGCCCCAGGCGATGAGGCACGGTGGTATCAGTGAGTCCAGGAATATCCTTCTCCCCTTTTTTCACGAAGACCAAGTTGAGAACACTGAGATTGGCATCCACGATGCAACCCTGAGCAGATTTGCACTTTCTTTCTCCAGTCCTCCGTGGTCGGTAGCAGGAATGCCCCTTACTCAGCAATAGGCGGACACGGCCATGGGTCAAGACACCCTGCTTCATGGGGAAGCCTTGTTTGTCATTGCCACCACTGATTCGGACCACGTAACCCTTCCATTCTTCCCCTACAGCATCAGCAGCAACTTCTATAGCCATTCGTACCACAAAAGTTACGAAGTTTGCGTTCGTGGTCCACTTCAATGAATTTCTGGCAGCCAGTGGCTGGGAAAGAGATGTTCAGCTTCATTGTGGTCTATGTTTATTTATGTTTGAGAGAGAGCGAGCACAAGCAGGGGAGGGGCAGAGAGAGAGGGAGACAGAAAATCCGAAGCAGTCTCCAGGCTCTGAGCTGTCAGCACAGAGCCCGACGTGGGGCTCGAACTCACAAAACCTGAGATCATGATCTGAGCCCGAGTCAGATGCTTAACCGACTGAGCCACCCGGGTACCCCTCGTATCAGCCATTTCTGAGGAGCTGTGCTTTCTTTTACTTGAGAATGACTTTAGAAACCAAAAGCTGGGCACCAGGCATGCTCATTGCTCCTGGGATATTGCTGCTAGACCCTCTCAGCCAACAGAGCAAGGAAATCTGTGTGTTTATACCAACTTGTGCATATACACATATCTATAAGTATTTCTATATTTAACGATTTGTATTTATATTAAGCTAAACGTGAGTTCATAGGATGTCTCCAACTCGAATCCATTACTACATGGGTCGGGGCAGTGCTTTTTGTCTCAGAACCACCCTCTCCCCTGCCAAACCCAACATTCATCCCTATTGCTTGATTTGTTAAAAGCATATTTTTCAGAAACGAATCACATCTGATAGTGAGAGATTGTCCATAACGAGAACCAAATGCACTTTATGAGAAAGATAAAAGGTTAACCCATGATTATCGGTGAATTCACCTCAAGTGTCAGATTTGTAAAAAGCCTACTTGAAAGACTTCTCCTGGTAAGAACAGTCAGGAAAACTCTGAAACAGAAGACCAATGAAGGGTGTTCCAGCCCAATCAGAACATGTGGCAGGTTGTATTTTCCCACACTGGCAGCGGTATCTCCTACCCTACGTGTTTTTCTTATAATGTGACCTTGACATTTGCCCTCCTGGGAGGTGGGGTCATGTTTCCTCTTCTTGGCTTTGGAGGGGATGGAGTCATTGGCAGTAAGACAAACGCAGAGGATGGGATGCTGCCTGGGTCAGAAAGACTAGACAGCTTCTAGTTCCTGGGAGCACTTGCGCTGTCACTCTGAGCTGCCATGTAAACCTTCCTGCTTCTCTGAAGCCACCATGCTGTGAGGAAGCCCAAACCAGCTCCTGTAGAGGGTCCGCGTACAGAAATCTTGAAGTCACCTGATGAGAAAGAGATGGCTGGCCAGCCCCTAGCTTCTCCAGCTCCTCTCCTCCAACACTTTCCTACTTGCAGTTACTGTCTGGTAACCTAACTGTCTGATAAACCATCCAGCTGTGACTTTCCTCAATTCCTGACTTACAGAGACTGGGAGATATAATACAACAATTTTATTTGGAATGACCAAGTTTTGGGGTGGTTTACTTCACAGCAATATTTGCCGGGATGGAAAACATATTACATACAAAAGTAAATTAAAATTAGTAATTAAAATAACGTGGAACTGGGACACAAACAGACCAATGGAAGAGAAAATCCAGAAATTGACCCAAATACATACAGGAACTTAGCATAGATTAAAAAGTGGTATTTCAAATCACTGGGAAAAGTTGGCCTTTCTAATAATGGGTGTTGCAACAAATGGTAGCTGTATGTAAAAAAATGAAGTTGGATCTGCATCATATATCAAGACAAACTCCAAATAGTCTAAGATTTAAATGTTAAAAATCAAGCCCACAAAAGAATTAGAAGAAAATGTGGGTGGATTCCCTTCTGACTTTGGATTGGGCAACCTTTCTAACTAAGCCTCAAAATCCACAGACCTTAAAAGAAAAGATTAATCAAATTTACTGTATATAAGAAAAACCTGAAAGGCAAAATTAAAAAAAAAGGGGGACAAGTGTCAAAAATATTTGTAATTCACATTGCACATTAGAAATCAAAAACACATAAAATCCAATAGCTAAATGGGCAAAGACTATAAAAAAAGATAATATGTTAACTCACAATTTCATGATTATGAAAAGTTTATAGAAAATTAAATACAAATGGCCCTTTAAAATATAAAAATGTGCTCAGCCTTACTTGTAAAAAGAATAATTCAAAGTAAAACTCTTCTAAGTACCGTTTTCATCCATCAGTTTGGCAAAAACAGTCTTGACAAGGCTGTGGGGAAGTAGGTATGCTCACATACAATACATGTTGGAATAGCTCCCACGGAGGGCAATTTGGAAATATCTGTCAAAATCCCAAACACGTTGACTCTCCGACTCCCATTCTTGGGATCTAATCCTTACAGCACTATATGTAACGGCAGAAGATCGGCAAACACCCAAGTGTCAGTCAGCATGGGACTGGGCCGATAGATTTTGAGGAAGCCATATGATGGAATATTCTGTGGCTATAAAAATGGTTGAAGAAACTTTAAGTCTATATGAGGCTCTCCACGACACACTAGTGAAAAAAATAAGACGCCGAACAGTGTGTGCAATATGTTGGCTTTCGCGTACGGGAGGAGAAAATAAGTGTGCATATTCATAGTGCTTGTATTTGCATAAAGAACCTGGAAGGACATCCCAGAAATTCATAAAAGTAAGTACTCGGGGTGAGCAGAATGAGGTAGTTGGGAGCAGGGGGCTGGGAGCAAGCATCATCACCGTCCACCTTTTCCATTTTTCTGATCTCCGACCCACATTGCCTATTTGAGAACAAAGTAAAATTCACGTGACGTAAAGGAATCCAGCTCTTCATATTTATTTCCTCAATTTGAAAAAAAGGCGAAAAGCATTCTACTATACATGAGACAACTCAGGAGCATGAATGTCTGGTTGTGGTATTAAGTACCACATTAGAGGGAGTGCTCAGCTGTAAACCAACCAAAGCATTCTTTTCTTGACTTTTATTTTAGGAAAGTTAAGGGCCCATTTCCTGCGGTCATCCCAAGGAGTTGGGCCCACCATTGTCCAAGTGACCCTCATGTTCAAGAGGGACAGAAAAGCCCAACTCTCCAAGGTCCACCACCTCCCTTAACAGGTCATTCAGACAACACACTGATTTATGCCCCTTCCATGGTCTTCCATGGTGTTCCACGTGGCTTCTTAACCTGCACTAAGGGTTTTAGATTGCATGTGAGTATTCGCAGAAACATCTGACAGACTCCTTTGAAAACGCCCATGAATTCGACTTCATTTTCTCTGTAGACATGTTCCACAGTCTTCTTGCAGAAAAGGTGGTGGGATGGAGACCCATCTGGGTGAGATTGTTATGCAAATTACACACAAAACACTATTCGTGAAATTTAGGGCTGGGTGGGTCGACAGAGGGTAAAGAAGACGAATCCTTCCAAGTTGCCCCTCAAAACTGACATCAAGGCCTTTGGAGTAAGTGTCCGATCGGCCTTCTTGTAAGTCACAGAGACTCCTCCCAAGGAAATCTGCCAGACAAGGGTACATCACCTGGTGTCCATGCAATTACTTCTGAAAATACACAGCGTGAGGGTTCCATCTTTGCTTCTTGGATGTAAGTCAGGCTGTTATCTACAAACTGTGTGAAGTCAGTATGTGAAGTTGAATGCCACTTTGTTTTCTGCACTGATGTTAAAGGAAATGGGTAGTTTCCACCCTGCCCTCCCCTTCGCATTCCTACATTCTCCTGAAGCATGCCCTTGTGTATTGGCTCCTAGAATATTTTGAAAAGTATTTAAGATATTTCTTTGTTATGTGCTACCCCAAATGCTGCTGTTTTTATATATTCCATAAGTGCTTTATCTCTCTCTCCTCTTTGTCACAATTGTTTTTTGAAGAACCAAGTAAAATGTTGCCTAAGCAACTTACGAAGTTTTCTTTTGGTTGAAAGAAGCAACATGTTCACCCAATTCCTAAGTCCGTCTTTGCCTGAAATCGACTTAACCAATAAATCAGTCTCCATGTTGATAAGCAAAGAAAAAAAAAAGTAATTCTTTTCAGATTTTTTTTTTAGGTCATTCGGTGGAAACAATAGTAACTTCACTTAACTTCAGCAGCAACTGAAGCAGTGTTGTCAATTCAAAAACAGGTTTTGCTGTTCTTCCAGGAAATAACTGTATTTGGGAGGAAGTTTGTCAGCAAATGCTTCTGGAATGTCAGGCTGAGGCTGTGTTCCTGGAGTTAGCGAGTGTGTGTGTGTTTTCACTCTGGGCTGAAAAGATGTGCCAGGTGTTTGTGACAAGCTGTGATGAGGACTGTCCATTGTATTCTTTCTCCTTGTTGGAGAAAGAAAGCTTCTGAGAACAAGCCCTTATTTAAAGGAAGCCCCAGTTAATCCAACAAGGCTTTGAATGAAGTCCCTTTCATGCAAACTGCTTCACGAAGGCCATTGGCCCCCACCCCTACCCCGAGAAACCCTATGAGGCCAGAAGCCGGAATCAACACCCCACAGAGGGTTCAGACAGTTCAAAGCTCAGGACTTACTTAAAATGTAACAGACGTTCACTGACCTTGGTCAGAATGAAAACGGCCCAGTAACACAAGCAGCAGCCTTCTGTGGAACACCGACAGACCTCCATCACCATGACTAACAGTTATTAAACATTTACAGGTGCTGGTGAAGGTGCTGACGCCTTCTCAGGGGCTCTCTGCCTTTGCGGTAGGTTTCCTGATTGTTATCCCCATTTTTCCCGCGAGGAAATGGATGCTCCTTCACATTAGCCAGAGAGCTTAACTCTGTACCAGGCCTGCTGGACTGTCCTACTAGAGAGCAGGCAGGTTGAAGGCCCCAGCAGCATTCGCCGGGAGGCTGCTCCCGAGGGCCCGTGTCGCCCCCAAACTCCTAAAAACGATGTAAGAAAAGCCAACCCTTGTGTACCCTGAAAGGATTCGGGGTTTTACTCTGGAAAAATGAATTCAGGGCTGTGCTGGGTTATGATCAAGAGGGGGCCCGACAGAGATAGGCGGGCATGACTTCTCAGGGTGTCTGGTCTTGAGGGTACACAGGACCTGGTTTCACCCTCCTCGCCCTGAAACCCTAGCACCAAGAGCACACAACACAAAAGACTGTTGTCCTTCTGCCTCAAACAATAGCACGCCTCCTTAGATTACAAAGCACGTTTTATGAGAGAAAGCTGCCACCAGGGGCCACAGCCACGCATCCCACAGAATCCACAGCCTGGGCGAGTGATGGGGCTGCTTCCCGCTTGTTCGATCTCATTTCGAATATTGTTTGAGGATAAGAGGTAATGACGGCACAAGGCCATTAGCTCGCATGATTCATTGGTGGTGACACAGGGGTGTCAAGGAAACTTCTGAAGGCAGGGCCCCGACTCCCACCCTTTTCTTGACACACTTTCCCCCTGAAGGCCCGTCGGTGCTTTGCCAGCTCCATCCTGAGGAAGGGATGCTGGTACAGCAACATGGGGCAACATGGGGCGACACGCCTCCTTTCAGCCTTAAGTGGCACCTGCCACCAGAGGATTTCCACACGGGACTGCCCCAATACTCCGGGGTGTCTCAGGAGGGCTCCAGCTTTCCTCCCTCCCCCTTTCTTACCAGAGCCCCATGAGAAAGCGGGACTGTGGGAGAGATGATTGCTCCCCCCTACTGCCTGGGGAGGCGGGGCTGGGAGGGGACAGCAAGATGGGGCCACTCTGTACAGCTGGTCTGCCACCTCTCGCCACATGTCATCCCTGGCGGGGGTGTCCCCTGCTGAGTTCTGTCCTCCTGGACCCGGTTATTCCAGGGATAACGGATCACGGGGGGTGGGGGTGGGGGCTGCAGACTGCTACCTCCTTACACTGGGCACGTATGATCTCTAATTATATATCAGATGAGGCAAGATGGGGCTGGCGACTTGGGAAGAAGAAGATGTTGGATTGATGTGGCAACCATCCGAGGTAATTATACTGGAGTTCCAGGGTGGTGTGGTTGGGGCTATAAGAAGCTTGGTAAAGCTCTCCCTCAGGGTTTCGTGGAATACCGTGGCCCTGGACAGGCTTGTCCGCCTTGAGGAAGTGAGGCAACTTTGGAAGGTCCCATCCATCTCCAGTGTTTCCCTGGTCTCAGCTCTGGATCTGGAAAGTTCTGCTGGGATATAGCCTTTGAGCTTACTTGAGTGAAATGTGACTTCTTGATGATGGCCAGGTCAGAGGATTTGTTCCACCGAGCTTTGCTTTAAGCCCATTCCCCACTTGAGACTTGGGACGACTTCAGGGATGTTCTGAACGCTGGGCCATGTCCAGGAGGTCAGCCTCAGGAAAGGTGGAGGTTGAATGGAGGGTGGTCCTAAGGAGGTGCTGACTCCACCTCCAGGGGCTTGCAAGAAGAAGGTGTCCTCTGCTTATTTAAAGGGGCCATCTGTTCACAATAGAACAGGTTCCTGCATACAGAGGGCGAAGGGTCAACACCAATTCTTAACCTGGAAAGGTCCGGTGAGCCCCCCAGGAATTCCAACTATTCATCCATCTGACAAGTTTTTGTTTTCTTTTCTTTTTTTAAGTCGGCTTCTCAAGGCTGGGCTCAAACCCTGAGATCCAGACGTGAGCTGAGATCAAGAGTCAGACGCTTAGCAGACGGAGCCATCCAGGTGCCCTCTGCCAAGCTTTTATGGAACACCTACTACATGCAGACCTGTAAGCACATTTGTGACTGCGAGCACTTTCCTGCTCTCATCAGCTTCTTGAAGAGGGACCGCAACTACCCCAAGGCGAAGACCCCTGGGTCTGCCCCAGGGAGGGGCTCGGTCAGATGGACAAGGGAGTGGGTTCAGGTGGGGAGCAGGACACCTTATTCTTTGCTTGCTCAGCATCTGTTCCCTGTTCTATCAGCAGCACCCTCAGTTTCCTTTGGGAGAGACAATCACATCTTTGAAATGATGGTTGTCTGTCACTACAAATGACCCCTTGATGGTAAGTTGTACTCACAGGAACAGAGGGATCTAGTTGGGGTATAACTGGAAAGGTGCTGGACTTGGAGCCCGAAGACCTGGGTTCGAATCCTGTCTCTTCCATTTACTAATAGAGCTATTAGCATGTTATTATAGACCTCTGTCTAGCAGGTTGAGTTAACATGCTTCAGGGAACAGTGAAACCACCAGTGGTCTGTGTCCGCCCCCCCCCGCCCCCCCCCCTCCGAGGATCACTCGACGTTTCACGTCCTAGGGTGTATCTGTATTAAGACCGGCATCCGCTGGGCAGCCCTCACTCCATGTGCCACATGCTGGCCGCATCCTATTTTTTCAACCCACTCTCTCTGGCACAGCAGCGATTGCTCCTAAAATCCATCTGTCCTCCCACTTTTCCAGGGCTCCTCACACCTCCCGTGCCTGGTCCTCGCTTCCCTCTTTACCCTGCCCGGAGTGCACGGGCCATCATGGCAACCACTCCCTTGCCTACGGCTCGGCTCCCTTGCCCCTCTCTGACTTTATCAGTTTTGCCAGGCAAATCCCCAATCCTGGCCAGACCAACTCTCTGTCCTGAGCCCCAGGATGACGAAATAACACCTTCTCAAACCCCAGAACCAGCACCGCCACCCGCGCTCTTCTCTCTGAGCTAATGACATTGCTTCCTGTTTCTCTGGAAAAACAGAAGCCATCAGAAGGAAACTCCCTAAGGCTCCCATCATTTCACCAGTACACTTCACTTCGTCACAGAGACTCTCCCTGCTCCTGTCCAACCCCAACCCTCCACCTGTACACTTGACCCCACACCCTTTGATGCCTTAAGGACTCTCACTCCCATTGTCCCTTCTCTCTGTGTCATCAATTTCCTCTCTCTCCTGGATTATTCCTATCAGCATACACATATGGTCTAAAAGCCCCTAGCCTTAAAAAAAAAAGTCCTCCCTCGATCCCACACCTTTCTCCAGAATCTGCCCCACTTCTCTGCTCCTTTTATAGCAAGATTCCTTGAAGGAGTTGTCTTGTCTTCGTCTGCTCCCACACTCATGCATCGCTCATACATCACACATCATGCCCAGCTGGGCATTTGTCCCCACCATGCTGTGAAATTGCTCTTGTCAAGGTGGCCAGTGACTGCCACATGACCAATTTCAAAGTCAGTTCTCAGTCCATAGATTAACTGGCCTATCATCAGCATCTGCCATAGCCAACCAAGCTCCTGCCCTTGAAATGCTTTCTTCTCCCGTTTCCCAGGACCCCCCCCCCGCCCCCCATGTCTGCCTCCTACCATGCTGGCCACTCCTATCCTCCTTCCTTGCTTCTGCTCCCCTCTTTGACCTCTGTTCCCTGCATGCTCCAAGGCTCAGCCCTTGGCCCTCTTCTCTTTCCACACTTCCCTTTGGGGATCTCATCTGGACGACTGACTTTAAAAATCATCCACATTTTGCTGGTTCTGAAATATGTATGTCCAGACCTTACCTTCCTGCTGAGTTCAGGCTAGTTTGTGGTACCGCCCACCTAGGACACGACCTGGATGTGTCATGGGCGTCTCACAACAAACACGTCCACCACTGAGGTCCTGACCGCCCTCCCAAACCTGCTCCTTCCAGAGTCTCCTCATTTCAGTCGATGACAACTCCATCCTCCTCTATTTGCTCAGGTCAAAACTTTGGAGTGATTCCTCATTCCTTTTTTTTTCCCCCTCAAACCTCACATCCAGTCAGAAAAATCATGTCAACTTCAGAATATGTCTAGAGTCTGAGCATTTCTCATTTCTCATTTCTTTTATTTAAAAAATTATTTTAATGTTTGTGTGTGTGCGTGTGTGTGTGTGTGTGTGAGAGAGAGAGAGAGAGAGAGAGAGAGAGAGAGAATGAATGGGGGAGAGGCAGAGAGAGAAGAGGGACACACAGAACCCGAAGCAGGCTCCAGGCTCTGAGCTGTCAATACAGAGCAGGAGGCGGGGCTCAAACCCATGAACCGCGAGACCATCACCTGAGCTGAAGTCAGATGCTTAACCGACTGAGCCACCCAGGAGACCCTCCCCGTTTCTACCCGACTACTCTGATGCCACATTGCCTCTCTCCTGGATGACAGAAATAACCTCCCAGCTGGTCTCCCTGCTGCTACCCTGCCCTCCTCTAGTCCCTCCTTCACATAGAGTGAAAGAAGTCAGCCCCTCTCACCCAGGGAGGGAAGGATGGGGCCCCACGTGAGCTGGCCCCACACGCCCCTCATGCAGCTCCTTCTGTCCCTCCCCACTGGCTGCACTCCCTCCAGCTGGCCTCTGTTCTGTTGCTTGAATAAGCCAGCCAGGCTCCCACCTCTTGGGCTTTGTTCTGGCTCTTCCCTCTTTCTGGAACGCTCTTCCCCCAGATATTGGCATGATTGCCATCTCACTCTTAGATCTCAGCTCGAACATTCCCTCTTCAGTGAGTCTCCTCTTTTCCTGACTGTCTACTGTGCAGTAGCAGTCACCTCTACAGCTCCCTATCACATGAAGCTATTTGACTTTTTTTGTTTTAATGTTTATTTATTTTTGAGACAGTGAGACAGAGTGCGAGCAGGGGAAGGGCCGAGAGAGAGGGAGACACAGAATCTGAAACAGGCTCCAGGCTCTGAGCTGTCGGCACAGAGCCTGACACCGGGCTTGAACCCACGAACTGTGAGATCGTGACCCGAGCCGAAGTTGGACGCTTAACTGACTGAGCCACTCAGGTGCCCCTAAGCTATTTTACTTTTCATAGCACTCACCACTATCTGAATTAATTTATTTATTTATGTGGGTATTGTCTGTCTTCCCAACCAGAATGAAAGCTGAATGGTGGTGGGAACTTCGTCCTCAGTGCTAGCACTGAGCCTACCACATGGTTGCCAGGGATGCCATGGAAGGTTGTAAAGGTTGTTCACTGCATCAGAGCTCCTGGCTGGGGAGCGGGCGCTGACATCTGGCCTGTTCTCTGCTCTCCATGCACTGGGGGCATCCAGCAAGTTGCCTTCTGCTATTTTGCAATGTGTGCTGTATGGGCTGGTTGTGGCTCTGTGATGGGTGTTCAATAAATATTCATTGAATACATGACTGATGGATGTGCAGACGCTGTCTCCTTCTGTAGGGCTTCACGCAAATTACCTTCTCAGAGCCTTATTTTCATCATCTGTTAAAGGGATAATTAACATCTATCTCATAGTACAGCTATGAGGTTTAAATGAAATAGTTTATTAAAAATCTGGCACAAATGGGATTTGTGGGAATACCCAGAACAGGCAAATCCACAGAGACAGAAAACAGATTAGTGGTTGCTGCAGGCTGGTGGGATGGGAAAATGAGAAGTGACTACTTAATGGGGTGCCGTTCTGGTGTGATGAGAGTGTTTTACAACTAGATAGCTGTGCTTCCGCAACATTCTGAATGTACTAAATGCCACTGAAGTGTGCCCTGAAAATGACTAAAATGGTGAATGCTTTTCGTGGGAATTGGGTTATGTTACACGAATACCTCAATTTAAAAACGAACCAAGGGCGGGGCGCCTGGGTGGCTCAGTCAGTCGAGTGACCGACTTCGGCTCAGGCCCTGATCTCACAGTTTGTGAGTTTGAGGCCCGAGTTGGGACTCTGTGTTGACAGCTCAGAGCCTGGAGCCTGTTTCAGATTCTGTGTCTCCCTCTCTCTCTGCTCCTCCCCTGCTGGTGCTCTGTCGATCTCTCTCTCTCAAAAATAAATAAACATTAAAATAAATAAATAAAAAAGAACCAGCACTGGGACTGGTCGGTCCCAAGTGGGGACTGGTAGGTGTTCAATGATTATCTTTTGGATCCTAGGATTTCCTGGATTCAAAATCGAAGCAAGAGCCCAAACCTTCCTTGGCCCCTCACTGCCCCATCCGGGGTAATAATCACTTTCCTCTCATTCATTCATTTGAGAAGCATTTATTACTGCCCTTTTAGACATTGGGGATGTGGAGAGGAACAGGACGGACACAGACCGACCCCGTGTTTACTGGTTCCTAGGGAGGTTGGGGGCACGGTGGGTCCTAGGAATAGAGAACAGTTCGGACTGGAGCTGGGTACGGAACAGACAAGGCTGGAGAGTTCGGAAGGGGCCAAGGGCAGTAGGACTTCACCTCCGTGCTAAGATATTCAAGGTCCTGCATGAACTGACCTTCACCTTCCAGGCTCCGTTCTACCATGCTGCACTTGCAAACCCCTGACTGTAGCCCTTGCTCTGGCTGTGCCCTGTGGGTCCCTGTGAATTCTTGTGCCTGCATGGTTTAACTCGTCCTCGTAACACTTTCTCCTTTAAATATTTACTGAGAACTGCCCTGTGCCAGGTGCAGGGAACCCAGAGATGTCAAAACCTGGCTCCACTTTCACTCCACCAAAAGAAGAGGCAGCACAGGGGGTGCTCAGGACAAGAAGGTGGGGCTTGCAGGGGGGAGGCGGTGCTAGTCTGGGAGGACTGGGAGCTCACGGAAGGTGACTCTTGAGCTGGGTTTATTTATTTATTTATTTATTTTTATTTTTAATTTTTATAAGTGTTTATTTTTGAGAGAGAGAGAGACAGAACACGAGCTGGGGAGGGGCAGAGAGAGAAGGAGGCACAGAATCTGAAGCAGGCTCCCAGCTGTCAGCGCAGAGCCCCGACGTGGGGCGGGGGCGCTCGAACCCACAGAACAATGAGATCATGACCTGAGCTGAAGTCCAACACTTAACCGACTGAGCCACCCAGGCGCCCCATTGAGCTCGGTCTTAAATGACAAGGAGGCACTGGGCCTGGGGAGGAGGAGTAAAAAGGGAGAGGTTCAGAGAGCCTCTCTGAAGAGCCTCTGAAGAGAGGCTCTCTGAACTCCCAGTATCCTCTGATCCAGATGAAGGCTGGACGGCTCCATCCCGGTAAACACTCTCGCACACAATAACTCCCCAAGGGCACAGATACACTCCCCATTTACCTCCACACCCCTCTATCCGCCCCCCTCTCTCCATCCTCTCCTCAACTCCTGCACAGGCTCACACACATTTTTGCAGGCAACTTTGAGCGTCCTTGGTCCCCGCGGCTTTGCCAGGGAAGAATTCCCACCTCCTCCCCTCCACTTCCGGCCCACAGCCTTCCCAGGCCTGCAAATCTTCCTTTTCCAACTCTGGACTTTGTACCCGTCACGGGAAATTCACTAGCTTATCAGGGCCGTCAGCCTGGGCAGTTGCCTGCTGAGGTGTCTGCCCGCCAGTTCTAGGGCCCGCAGGACCCCTCTCTGGATCCCAGCTGCACCAACACCCCTCCCCTCCCCCCACTTTCTGAACCCGGCGCTGGGGGTGCGGGTGGGGCGTGCGCCAGAAGGTTCACTGCAAAAGCTTGGGGTGAAGTGTAATTAGTCGTCCTGATTGGAGGCGTTGCCTGCAGCCCAGCCCTCCGCCCTCCCTGCGGATTCAGCCCCGCCTGCCGGCTGCGTCCCCAGGTGAGTCAGGTGGTGGTGGCTTTGGCCCACCCACCTGTTCTGGTTCTGCCCGCCCCAGCCGGAAGCTTCATCCAAGGACTGTGCACAGTTCCTACAGGTGGGGAGCAGAAGGGGAAGACCTTGGGGGGGCCTGGGAGGGGGATCCCACAGATTCCTGAGGGCTCCTGGGAGCAGAAAAGGAACCACAAAATCAGAGTGGGGTGTGTGTATCTGTGAGATCAGAGGGTGTGTGTTTGTCGGTGGAAGAGACGTGGGGGTAGGGTGACAGCCCGTGTCCTTGGGAAGAATTCACAGGGACAGAGCAGGCAGGAGAAGGATTAGGGTTAAACCTTACAGACCTCGAAGTGAATACAATTCACTTCCAGTTAACAAAATCTTATTTTGGGGGGATCCAGTGCCTAGCGTGGGGCCCAGAGTAGGCATCCAATGAGTGAACGAGTGCTTTAGCTCTCCTTTCTTTACAAAAAAAACCCAAAAAGTTTATTTATTTATTTTGAGGGTGGGGGAGGAGGAGAGAGAGGGGGGAGAGAGAGGGAGAAAGAGAATCCCAAGCAGCCTCTGCACTGTCAACGCGGAGCTTGTTGAGAGATTATGACCTGAACTGAAATCAAGAGTTGGATGTTTAGCCGACGGAGTTACCCAGGCGGCCTTAGCTCTCCTAATACCCGCTTCACTCTCCAGCTCGCCCATACTCACCTCTCACCCAGACTGAGCTGCTGAGCACCAAGCTGTCTGCCAGAGCCCGGGCACATTTTAATCGGCTCGGTCCTTGCCCCCAGGCAGCTGCCCATCCAGTAACTGGCCAATCCTGATGGGTGGTTGACTGGGTAGGCCAGTGAAGGGGTCATCTGAGGGGTCAAGGGACAATGTCATAGGCAGGCGTGGTTTGATTTGGCCTTGGGGGATGGGGAACTCAAAATACCGAGGAGGGGTGTCTGGGAAACAAGAGAGTGGGTGAGGTGGGAGGTGTGTGTGGGTGGAGCATGGTGGGGACTGTGGAGAAGACAAGATCGGCTGCAGGGCTGTGTGCTAGATTGTGGAGCCTTGAAGAACATGCCGAAGAATCTGCGTATAGCCCCGAGGGCCTGGGGAGCTCTGGAAGGATTTTTAAGCGGGAGACTGATGGGATCAGATTTGGGCTTTAGGTCCACCACTCTGGGGAGTGGACTAGAGGTGGGGAAAGACAGGATGGGGGGGGCATTGTAAGAGTGAAGGTACAAGATGAAGGTGGCTTGGACTGGGGCAGTGGCTGGGTGCAGAGGAGGGACAGAGTCATTCCGGAGATACTTAGTTCCAGGAAGAACGGATGGGGCTTGGTGACAGGTTGGAGGTGAGGAGGGAGGGTATCATTAAGATATCAGTATTAAAGAATATATGGCAGGTACTCCCCTAAACCAGATGCTTCTCTCCTAGGTGCTTTCCTAGCCTGGATCCTCCTCCCCAGGTACTCCTCTGATTGAGGTGGTCCACCTGCAATAATCTCCGGTCCTAGCTGTTCCTCTGACAGGTACTTCCCCAGGTACTCCTCAGATTCGGGTGTTGCTCCTCCAGACATTCCTCTGACTCAGCTGCTCCTCCTACAGGTATTCCCATGCCTAGATGGTCTTCTTCCAGATACTCCCTTAATTCAGGTTCTCCTCCCTAGCCCTAGTGGTTCTTACCTAGGTAATTTCCTGATCCAGATGATCTGCATTTGGCTACTCGCTGAAACTGCTTCCCTCTGGGCAGAGGTGGATGGACAAGGGATGTGTCTGAAGAGCTGAGGGTCAAGGTGGGGTGGCAGGGGCTCCTGCCTGAGGAGGAGAGGGTCCCCCTGCCTGGGTAGGGACAGGCACCGTCCTCCACGTGTGGTCTCTACTTTTGTTCATTAGTTCTCAGCCATTGCTGTTGTCTGACCCCTGGGAGCCAGAACTGCCTCTGTCCCATCTTCCCAACCTCAGCCTATCAGGCAGTGTAGCAGATTGGGCTCTGGGCCCCGGTGTCAGAGACCTGGGTTCAAGTCCCGGGACTTTTGTCCGAGTTGGTTCACCCCTCTGGGCCTCCGAGTCCTCATCTACAGAGAGAGGATAATGTCTATACCCACCTTACAGTGTTCTGTGAGGACATCCCGCCCGGTGCCTGAATCATACGTAGTGCTTAGCAAGTTCCAGCATTGATTTATTTGTTTCAGCTGCTTTCTGAGCTGGACCCTACAGTCTTCCCTTACAAATAGCCAATTTCCAGGTACTCAGCTTCTCTTTCGTGCACAATCGGTTATGGTTAATTGTCCAGTGCCCAGAGTTGGTGCAGCGCCCTAACATGGCTGTGAGTCTGCCCTGGAATGTGTACCTGTGGCCTCCCACGACACCCGCACGTGGTGTATATGTTCTAGGACTCTGTGCTCCAGGGCTGCCTGGCATCTGGGGGGTCTCCTTGGAGCTACGGCTCTTCTGGCAGAAGCTGAGGCTCACCGGTGTCTCCAGGCCCCTTCATGAGTGAGGCAAACCAAAGTGAGTGAATGGGAAGGGGGCTGGGGAGGGGGTTGGGAGAAGGACCCTGTCCCCACACCTTTCGGTCTCCCCAGGGAACCCATCTGGGGCCCCATGCATAATGCTGTCCCTTTCTCTGCAGCCACTGTGGGGCCCTCAGAGCTCTCCACAGCATCAGCCATCTCCCCTGGGCTGGGCACTGGGGCCCGGGCATGGCCTGTGCTGGTGGGCGTCGTGCTGGGGGCTGTGGTCCTCTCTCTCCTCATCGCGCTTGCTGCCAAGTGCCACCTCTGCCGCAAATACCGTGCCAGCTACCAGCACCGCCCGCTGCCCGGGACCGGGAAGGGTGTCTGTCCGGAGGTGGGTGAAGAAGATGACGATGGCTTCATCGAGGACAATTACATTCAGCCTGGGGCCGGCGGGCTGGGGACAGAGGGCAGCAGGGACCACTTTTCCTTCTGAGCCCCCATCTTTGGTCACCCCCCACCCATACCTGACAGCTGAAGGACAGTGGATACCACAAGGGGACCGTGAGCCTCAGGGACGGAGGTGTCTAGGGTGTAAGGGCTCACCAGGGGTAGAGCAGTCCTCCCTTCCCTGACACTGCTGCTGCTCGGGTGACAAACTTTCTCTTGCTCAATCACCCTCGATGACTCCCTGCTGTACTCAGGACAGCTACCAAGGGCCGGGCTAGGGAAATAAGGCCTCTGTCAGCCTCTTGGTTCCCTTTCTTGCCTTTCCCGACACCACTCCCTACTAAACGAATTATTTGTTTTTCCTTCTCTCCTACATGGTGTTTCTCCATGCACTTTTTGGTCACACTCTCTCCCCGGCCTATACTGCCCTTCTGTTCTTGCCAATCCTCCATGACTGTGATGAAAGTCCCTGGTCCATCGACTCCATGTAGCCCGTCTACCTGCTAGCATTTCAAATGAGCCCGATGAGAACATTTTAGCAGGTGCCAAGCAGTGTGCCAACTTTCTTGTTGAAAATTTTCCCTATCAATAAAGTGAGTCATCTAAACGGTTACAGTATATTACACTTTCCACGGGTATTAATAAATCTATTTTCATTTTAAACAAAAGTAAAAAGGAGTCCCTGCTTCTCAGTTTTCCTGAGTTGGAACCTGTGCATAAAAGCATTCCTTCTCATAGCTGGATAGAACTGCTCGGATGTCCCCTCCTCCGGGGGACGCCTTTTGTGAGCCTCTCCGTCTCATAACACCCTGTGAGTTTCTCTACTATTCTCTTGTCATGGTTTATTTTATTATTTTATTTTATTTTTTTTTATCCTTTTTATTTATTATTCTTTTTGCCACGGTTTATTTTAATCTGTATTGCAATTTGCACCTACCCCTTACCGTGCCCGTCCCCACAGTTAGACAGTGAACTCTCTGAAGACACAGGCTGTGCCTCATTCTGTGTTCTCATTCTTGCGCATGGCAAGAATGCTAAGTAAGTTTTGGTCAAGTTTGTTTAATTACTGCAGGCTGAGGAATGAGTAGATGAAAGGTGAGGGAGTGAGGCGACCGTGGAAGACTTTGTCAAGAATTGATGAAGAGGAGGAGGGCCGGGTCATCCTTGCTGTTGGGGAGATTGGGACAAGGGAGGCAGCTTTGTGTTTTTTTGTTTTCTTTGTGTGTGATTCAACAGTTCCATACATTAGTCAGTGCTCACGTACTGATACTTGTATCCTAATCCCCGTCCCCTCTTTCACACACTCCCCACCCACCTCCCCTCTGGCAACCATCTGTTTGTTCTCCGTAGTTAAAAGTCTGTTTCTGGGTTTCCTTTTTTGCCCCTTTGTTCATTTTTCTCTTAAATTCCACATATGAGTGAAAGCACATGCTATCTGTCTTTCTGTGACTGACGTATGTCACTTGGCATTATACTCTCTACCTCCATCCATGTCATTGCAGATGGCAATATTTCATTCTTTTTGATGGCTGAGTAATATTCCCTTGTGTGTATATATACCATCTTCTTATCCATTCATCTATTGATGGACACTTGGGCTGCTTCCATAATTTGGCTACTGTACATAATGCTGCAATAAACATAGCGATGCACACCTTCTTTCAGATTCTTTGGGTAAATAGGAGTGGAATTACTGGACCATAGGGTAATTCTATTTTTAACTTTTTGAGGAATCTCCATAGTGGCTGCACCATATCACGTTCCTGCCAACAGTGCACAAGGGTTCCTTTTTCTCCATATCCTTGCCAACACTTGCTTCTTGCGTTTTTTATTTTGTTATTTTATTTTATATTTTCTAATGTTTATTCCTTCTTTGAGAGAGAGAGTGAGAGAGAGCACGAGTGGGGGAGAGGCAGAGAGAGAGGGAGACACAGAATCTGAAGCAGGCTCCAGGGTCTGAGCTGTCAGCACAGAGCCCCACATGGGGCTCGAACTCACGGACCGCGAGATCACGACCTGAGCCAAAGTCGGACACTTAACTGATTGAGTCACCCAGGGGCCCTGATTTTATTTTTTAATTTTTAAAATTTATTTTGAGAGAGAGAGAGGCAGAGGATCTGAAGCAGGCTCTGCGCTGACAACAGCGAGCCCAATGTGGGGCTCAAACTCACGAACTGTGAGATCATGAGCTGAAGTCGGACACTTAACCAACTGAGCCATCCAGATGTCCCTGTGTTTTTTATTTTAGCCATTCTGACAGGTGTGAGGTGGCATCTCATTGTGGTTTTGATTTGCATTTCCCTGATGATGAGTGGTGTTGAGCATCTTTTCATGTGTCTATTGGCCCTCTGTCGGTCTTCTACGAACGAATGTCTGTTCGTGTCTTGTGCAAAACTAAAAGACACCTGAGTGGGAGGAGAGATTTGCAAATGACATATCTGATACAGGGTTGGCATCCAAAATATATAAAGAACTACAACTCAACACCAAAAAACCAAATAACCCAAGCAAGGGAGGCAGTTTTAAGAAGGGACAAAGTCAAGCTTCTTTCCAGTTGCAAGCAATGGGAGGAGAATTGAAGGGACAGCTGACTCAGGAGGGCAGGAAACAGGTGGCTCTAGCAGCCTGAGGACAGGAATGGTACCTTTTGTGCTCTGTCACTTGTGGGCGTTAATGACGCTCCATGCTTGGGACTCCTGAGTTCTCGATGGCAAGTTTCAAATACTCCGGTGACAGAGTCTCATCGGCCCAGTTTGGGTCAAATATCCACCACTGGTCCAACCCACTGTGACCAGCAGCAGGCTTCTATAGTGCAAATGTGATTTGGGGAGGCTGCCTGTTGGTTTCAGGTCATTCCCAGACAAGGGGAAGTCATCAGGAACCAGGCGGCCACCCCACACATTCTCACTGAATGCAATGTTAGCCTCTGAGGAAAGAGCCAGCAGAGAAGGAGGGTGAGGGCAGGACTGATACAGGGAGGAGCTTGAGAAAAAGGCAGGAGGTCAAGGGGGGCTGCCGTGGAGGGTCAAGGGATGCCCTCGGCAGTGGTGAAGTTGAAGGGTGGACCAGATCAGCTAGGGCCATCATGCCAAGATAGCTTGCACTTCAACATGAGAGCATCTGAGGCTCATCTGTGGATGTTTTTGGCCAGGGAGTGAGGTAATCATGATAGAAAAGTCATTCTGGATGCTGTGCCAATGGGTTGGAGGGGAGACACCCAGAGAGAGGCGATAAGACCTGCCTAAGCTGAGGCAGGGAACAGAGAGATTCCAGAGACACGAGGGAGGCAGGGTTGGTGGGCTTGCTGGCTGCTGGCCGTGGGAAGTAGAAAGGAGGTAACGAGGTTGTCCTGGTTTCTGCGTGGGGGGCTGGGCACCCTGAGGAGGGGCAGGCTTTGCGGGAACAAGGATTCAATGCCTGACGTGCAATTTCCAGGGGGAGAGGTCTGGGGACAGCTGGGTGCACCCGGGAGGACTCTGGTCTGCGGTGTGTGTTTGGGACTAGTTGGCAGTGGGGTCACCAAGAGCCGGGAGTGAAGAAGATCAGGAGCCTGGGTGGAGTTGAGGAGGTTCTGAGGACTAAACAGGGAAACACTGACATCTAAGGGCTTGTCAGCAGCGGAGGACGTGGCAGAGCCTAGAGCCCATGTTCCCAACCCCAGCAGTTGTTCCTGAGTCCAGAGACAGTCTGACTCTTGCAGGTCTGGCAAGTTCCTGTGTCTGGGACAGCAGCATAGGCTGCCCCAGCCCAAGACCTTGAGGAGGACGTTGAGGAGCAGAACTAAGGGGTGGAGGGCGTGTGTTGAACAAGGGAGGAGCTGCTGGAAAGTCAGCTGGGCCTGTTCCCTGCCTTTACACTCCCTCAGTGCCGACCTGGGTGGCACTGGGCGGGGTGCAGGGGGACACTGTCCTGCCTGCAGTTCTGGGCCTGGAAGCAGCTCAGCTGTCCCCGTTGTCATGTATTCTTTGGGACCCGAGTCAGAGCCTCTGAGGGATCCAGACAAGGGAAGGGCTTGCTTTCCCTGAGCCCAGCACCCAGCCAGGGTCAGCAGGGAGGGCTTCTTCTAGGAACCCGCTGTGGGCATCATGCCTGGCTGAGCAGGCCCCTGAGCAGGACCTTGGACCCTGTCCTAAGAGGCCTTCCTAGATTCCTCTGAGGAGTGATTTCCACTGCGCTCTGAGTGCTTGAGCCCAAGCACAAAGAGGGAGCATGATTTGGGCCCACAGGGTCAAAGCTGACGGATCCTAGACTTTGTGGGATACCTGGGACTCAGCCAGACCTCTCTCTGGTCCTCCCTCCTCTGGCTTCAGGCCCTGGCCCCAGCCTGCCTCTGTTCCTAGCCCTGTACCCTGTCCTGCACCCTTAGCAGCTGCCAGCACCTTCTCTGTCCTGAGAGCCTGACCCAGACAGACCTGACTGTGGAGGACAATTCAGCTTCCCAGCTGTCTTGTCCCACTGCCCCCAAAGCAAGGCCACACCCCTCTTCCTTGTATGGAGGCCAACGATGGGTTCACACAAGCCACAGGCATGAAGTTTAAGAAGCTCAGCAGAGCAGCAAAGTGAGCTGAGAGCAGACTACTTCGATTCAAGTCCCAGCTCTCAGTAACTTGCTGTGTGACCTTGGGCAAATTGCTTACTGTCTCAGGGCTCCAATTTCTTCTCAGTAAAATGGGGATGATAATAGGGCTTATATCATATGGTTGCTATAAGGATTAAATGTTAGTATGTAAAGTAGAACACAGCTATAAACCTATGGGTACCCTCAGGGCTAGCTCCCTACAGCAGGGGGCAGTCTTAATCCTGAAGGAGGAGCTTGCCAAGCCTCCTCCCTCCTCATTCACTCTGGGCTGGGATTTGAATGTGTCTGTTTCCCAGGACTCAGGTCAGAAGATCTGGTGGGGGCAGCAAAGGCCTTGAATTAGAATCTTGGCTACTGTAGAATATAGTCACAGCACGAACAAAATCAGCCATAATAGCACCGATGCTCTAGCCCTTCCTTACACGGCTCTGCTGGGCAGGCACCCCCATTTTATAGACAGAGAAGTTGAAGCTCAAACAAGTTAACTGCAACTTGGCTGCTTCACTTCACAACAACGCCGTGATCTCACCCCAAAGTAACGATGAAACAGACCCAGAGAGGGGACCTTTGGTGGTTGGAATTGCTCCCACCCTGCCTGGGCCGACACCCTCTCCCCCTGAGTGAATGGGAGCTGAGAATTTTTAGGGCACAAGCTCCCGGTTTGGGAGGGCAGGCCGTGGGGGTGGAAGTGGTACGTTCCATCCTTGGCTGGGCTGTCCTGGTCTCTGGGGCTGACTTCCATGGCCATGTCCAGGGAGCCTCTCAGGTCCCGAGGAACAGTGAAGAAGGCAGCCCCTGTCAGCATGCAGAAAACTGAGTATGAGGGGGCATGTGTTGGTCCCCTGAGGCCCAGAGGAAGCTCCTCCAGAAACCTGAGTGTCCCCAGAAGGCCTGAGGTCTCATGGGAGATGTGACTGGATATGATGTAAAGACCACCCAGATTGGAACAGATCAGAAGTTTCTGGAACATGTTCTCCAATATCCAGGGGTCCAGGTGACACAGCTGAGAATCTGGAATGTGTTGAGCCCAGGAGGAACATGTGGCAAATGCCTCTCTCTACCTCCCCTGCTGCCCAGTGCGGACCTCTGTCTAGGCCTGGATCACTCCACTTCCTCTCTCATTCTCCATAGCAGCTCTTTAAAATGGTCTCTGCATCACAGAGAAAATAGCTGTTGGTCAGGGCCTCCCTCAACTTCCTGCTACAGACCCCACAAACTTACCTGTGTCCACGTTCTTCCTTCTCTCCTGTCAAAGTGGCACCATAAGCCCAACGCCACCATCTTGTGCCCTGGAGGCACCCTCCCTGCCTCTCCGTTCAGGGACTTTAAGAACAGCCTCTTCTCTGCCTTGTGTCTTAAACCTGTCTTTCTATCAACATTCTGTCAACCCTTCACACCTCTCCCATCTTAAAAAGCTCCTGAGTCACGAAGACATGTTGGTCCCACCCTCTGAACATCCATCGAATCTGTTGTGTTTCACTCTGTCCCAACAGCCATCCCTTTGGTCCCCGTCATTGTGCATCTGCCGATGGCATTCGTCAACCAACTGATTCCCCTGCCTCTGTTTTTACCTCTTCCAGTTAATTCTCTGTGCTGCAGGGGGGAATGACTGTCCTAAAACCCAATTTGACCTCTGCTTCAAATCCTTCCCTGGCTTCCTCTTGACCTTAAATGGTGCCACCTGTACAGAGCTTCTGAAAGAGTGGCCCAGGGCTCCTCCCTGGCTGCCCCTCCTGCCTCCTGCCAGTGAATGCTCCAGTTCTAGCCACACAAACCCTTTGTGTTTCCTTGCAGGAGCCAAGTTCTCTCCTCTCTGGACCCTTCTTCTGCTCTTTCTTCTTTCTGGCACTCTTTCTTCTCAACCTCTCTAGCTTGGCCAGCTGCTTCTCATCCCTCAGGGGCCAGCAGCAATGGCACTTCTGGGCCTGATTGGACATTGCTTCTGATTCTTTTTCTCCTAAGGCCCGTTCCTGGCTCTACGCTGCAGCCAGCTGGCCCCAAATCCTGTTCTGGCCAAAGTACTTCCCTAATTAAAAGCTTTCCATGTTTCTCATTGTCCTGAGGACAAAGTCCAAATTCCTCAGCTGGGCTGACGAGGCCATTCCACAGATAGGAGTGAAGGAGGAGCGATTTGAGGGGAGCAAGGTGAAGGCCTCCCACCACATGACCCTCATTTTCTCCTGACAGGGGAGGTCACACCATCTGCAGGGGGTGATGCTGAGGTGTGAGGGGCGTGGAGAGAACTTGGGGGGCCCGCTGTGAAAGCAGGAGCTGACCAGGGAAATGCAGCATAACTGATGAGCAGAATCGCAGACCAGTCGAGATGAGTGATGAGGAATTCGTGGTGACACCAGGCGGCCTGGCCTAATACCTGGTCACTGGGAGGCAGTAGGTGTGGCAAAAGCAGCTGGGTGAACTTCAAAGGAGCGGGGCGCTAAGGGGTTGGGGACTCTGTGAAGGAGTGGGTGAAATGTTGGGCGATGGGATTTTAACCAGAAGGGAGATGAAGACAGGAGGGGACAGCTTTAGAGAGAGAGAGAGAGCAGAGGGGCCAGTAGTTGGCTAGTTGCAATGTAGACCAAGAGAGGATTCAGTGAGATGCTTTGAGCAAACAAGCTTGAGGTTGGAGGTTGTGGGAAGTCTGCTTTAGAGATCCCGGAAGTAGTAGCATTTCTGCCCTGCCTGTGCCTGGACCTCGCTCTCACCCAGACCCATGTTATAGCTGGGTGTGTGGGTGCTGACTTCCACTGCCCTTTGGAACAGCCCTCTGGGGCCACGGGCCATATTCTTCATCTGGCATCTTTCCCAGGAAAGCTCAACAAAGGCCCTGCCTGCAGTAGCTGCTGATCTAGACATTTGTGTGATGTAACCCGTCCCTTCCCCCTTCTCTAGGCGTCTGTGTTTCTGTTTTCCTTTAGGTGTTTTGTTTTTTGTTCTTTAAGGTTTTTTTTTTAAGCGCTCTATTTATTTTATTTTATTTTATTTTATTTTATTTATTTTATTTTATTTTTATTTTATTTTAATTTTATTTTTTTTAAGTAATCTCTATGCCCAGCATGGGGCTCAAACTCACAACCCCGAGATCAAGAGTTGCATGCTCCACCAACTGAGCCAGCCAGGTGCTCCTTCCTTTAGTTTTCTAAAGCAAATATGTTGAAAGAGTAACCCTGTCTTAGCTGAAAAGAAATCGCATTTCACCCCATATTATAGGATGGAGAGGCAGTGTGGGGTTCTCTGGTGGCCCTGTAGCTGGTGATAATGATAGATTCCTCTTGGGAACCCTGGAAGGGTGAGAATTTGTGGGGAGGCAGAAAGATTCAGGGCCAACAGTGGGGACAGTGGCCTAAGTTTCCTACCCATTCCTATTCTAGGTGGGTCTTTCCCTGATCCTTGCATACACATTGCCTTCCAACCAAGCTGAGTCCTTCATCCATGCAGCAAAGCACTTGCTATGTGTCAGGCCCACCTTGGGAACAAGGGGTGTGCAGATGGGCAAGACCCAAATCCCCCCAGGAGGAGCCAACCACCTGATTAAGGAGACAGGCACACAGAGAAAGAATTGCAGACTGGTGTCTACAATTACAAGGACAGGCACAGAAAACAGACAACTCATCAGTTTAGGAGGAGAGGGTCGGGAAGAGGCCTGGAGAACCGGGTCTTGAAGGGTATGGAGGAAAGGAGAAGAGAGCACACAAAGGCCGGGAGAAGTGAGAATATGCGGAGGTCACAACAGTTCCGTGAGGCTGGCTCATGGGGTGCTTGGAGGTGTGAGGGAGGCCGAATCATGTCGGGGATCCTGCACAGTAGCCTGCGTGTGGTGGGGGCACGGGGAAGGACTTTGTTTTAGGACAGTGCTGGGTTGCAACTTGGAGCTTCCTGGGTATAATCTGAAGCTGGCCCCGGTACATGGAGGTCAGACAGAGGCCGAAGACAGAGGCCACTCCAGAGTGGTGACTGGCAGGTGTAACAGGCAAGGAAACTCCCTTAGAGGCTTGTCTTGAGTGGCCACAAATCGAGTAGACCGCTGCACCTGCCTCTCATATCTTAAAAGTTTACATAGAGGCCTTAACTGGGTTCCATCTCATGTATAGTCCAGATAGTCTCAATGCTGTATCATTGTCTCAAGGCTCTATCCTTGGGGCAGCTTCTCGGAGCCAGAAAGGCAAGTGGGACAGACATTCCAAGGACAGGGGAAGGGGTGAGGAGCCTCCCATCACCTGGGTCCGGCTCATGGGTGAACAGGTGGTCATG
Organism: Panthera tigris; assembly: GCF_018350195.1. NCBI lineage: Eukaryota > Metazoa > Chordata > Mammalia > Carnivora > Felidae > Panthera > Panthera tigris. The sequence continues at coordinate 33,669,808 of NC_056667.1, read as the reverse complement.
TCCTTCCATCCCACCCCTCTGCCCGCCAATACCTCCCTAACAGTCACTGTGGCTCAGGTGTATGTGTTGGGCTTGGGAGAGAGGTGAACTGAAGAAGAAAAGAGGGGCGCCTGGGTGGCTCAGTCAGTTAAACGTCTGACTTCAGCTCAGGTCATGATCTCATGGTTTGTGAGTTCAAGCCCTGCATCAGGCTCTCTGCTGGCAGCACAGATCTTTGGATCCTCTTGTCTCCCTCTCTCTCTGCTCACACTCTCTCTCAGGAATAAACCAACATTAAAAAAAAAGCAAAAGTAGGGACCCCAGGCGGGAGGCTGCACAAATGAGGCAGAGATGGAGAGGGCGCTGGGGGGGGGGAGTGTGGAGGGTTGAGCACCGCACACACATCTGTGGGGAAGTCCGCAGGTGATGTTCACTGGACACAGGATAAGGAGGGAGGCAGGGTGCCGTCTGGGACCACAACCGAGCTTTCTAACCCAGGTGCTGGGTGAAGGGTGCCCCCCCCGCCCCCTCTGGGTGGGACAAGAGCTGGTTCAGGATGAGGAGGGGGATCCGATGTTGAATACGTGGGGTCTGAGATGCCACGGGTCCTGGGGAGAGGTTCCACTGTCCTCCTGGACATGCCCTCTTCTTCTCACTCACCTTGCTCCCTCCTTGGCTGGCAACACCCTTCCTTCATCCATCTGCTCTGCGTTTTCTCCAGGAGGCCCCCTAGGTCTTGACTCCTGAAAGCAATTTCCTCCTGTTGGAGAACCTGTATCTCCACACTTGGGGCCCCCTGGAGGCCTGTCTGGTTTCCCAGCCCATCTTGGTGCCCTGGCGGGGCTGCATGGCATCTGACCTCGAGAAGCAGGGAGTGATGAAACTAACCGTAGCTCCTGTCCTGGTGGAAGGTGCTGGGTGCCACATAGGCCGTTCTGCACCGTAGATGGGAGATCCTGGGGCTGACCCCAAGCTGGCAGTGACTCTTACCGCCCAGGGGGGGTTTCAAACAACCCTCCCATACCCGGGGTGGGGGCGGGAGGGCCCGGAGGAAGGCCAGCAGGTGCGGCTACTACATAGGCCAGGACGATCCGATTCCAGAGGTGGGGTAGGGAGTGGCAACCTCCAGAGAAACTAGCTGATAAAACCCCGGCACTTAAGACTTCATCTTGAACCAGCACAGGAGCAAATGTGAAGGACTCAGGCCACGCTCCTCCCCACCCCCCTTCCCTCACCCCCTCTCCCCTCCAGCTTCCTCATACCTGTGAGGAGAAATCACAGGCCTGATAGGGGACACGTCAGGGTACCTTTTGTCAGCTTGAGGTAGGCAGTGTGCACCGTAGAAGCGGTGGTTGTCGGGGAGGGGAAAGCCGAGGGGGAGGGGAGGGTTTCTAGGTGAGATGGTGAGGTACCGACAGCGACAGTGACAACGGCCACCAGTTTTATTGCACACCTGCCACGTGCCCAGTCCTTCCTCACAATCGATTACCACGACCACGACCGTGACTCTCTGGAAACTGAGGCTCAGAGAGGTTAAGTCACTTGCCCAAGGCCCCCCAGCGGGTGGGGGATTCCAATCCAGTCCTGTCACATTGTGGAGCCCGCGTTCTTTGCACTTTGTCACCGGGTACTCTCCTCAGTGAAGTCACCGGTATGGTCTCTGGGGTAGGACAGTCGCTCCCGGAAATCTCCGATAGGTGTTGCAAGGCAGGGTTGGATTTGAGGGGGGCTGGGAACAGGGGCCAAGAATCTTCAGGGGCCCCAGGTCGAGACGGGTAGACTCTGACAGTTCCACGGCCACAAGCCCCCAGTTCCACCTTCCTGTGGCATGGATGTGTGCGTACACGCGTCACGCAATCCCACGGAGGGCCGGACGGTCCTGGGGACACCTACGCACTCACGTGCGCGTGCAAGCACACACTCACACCCACTCCCACCCTGGCACGGCGCCGTGGACACTGAGGCAGGTCGCGGGCAGGGGAACTCGGGCTCGGTCAGATGAGGCTGGCGATGCTGGACGTGGTCTCATGACGCCGCCCGGCAGAAAACCGTCCTGAGATGCTGAAGATGCTGCCGTCGCCACTGTGGTGGGCGTGGGTGGAGGGGGCGGCCGCACGGAGAGGCGGACAGTGTCCACTGACGCCCACCTGATAGAGCAGCAAGCCCAGCAGCAAGAGCGCACCGGAGGCGGCCAGGCCGATGCCCACAGACAGCATGGCGGCCAGGGGCCGGGCCGGGGCCGGGGCGGCGGCCAGCCCGGCCAGAGTCAGGCCGGTGACCAGCACCACCAGGCCGCTAAGCAGCACGACCAGGGCGTCCACCCCGCCGCCGCTCCGCAGCAGGGCCACGTGGTGGGGCTGGCGGAGGCAGTTCATGTCCTGCACGGCGGAGCTCATCAGCTGCTTGACCAGGACCAGCAGGGCCAGCAGGCACAGCACGGTGCCCGTCGCCAGCCGCCACTCGCCCGAGCGGCTGCTGGTGGAGGACAGCAGCGCCACGCCACCCGCCCCGCAGCCCGCCACGAGCGCCACGGCCACGGCGAAGCAGAGCGCCGAGCGCCGGGGCTGCTGGGACCACCACAGCTCTACCTGCTCCGCCAGAGCGTCCGGGGGCGGCCCCCCGCCCGGCGGGGCTTGAGCCTCTCCTTCCGGCATAGAGGGGGCGGGGCAGAGGACAGAGGTCAGTATCAGGGGTCAGAGGGTGCGGGTCATGGCCTAGAGCCCCCCCCACCAGCTCGGCAGCTAGAGGCCCAGAGTCCTGTTCCTCTCCCAGTCCAGGGTATGGCCACCATCACCTGCGGGGGGGGGGAGGGGGGGGAATCGCACTTGTCACCTCCCCAGCCCGATCGGCCTTTATGGTCTCTCCTGGGAGCCTTGGGGATGATCCCAGGGAATCCACCCCAGTGTCCCCCGACGGCCTCCCCCCGCCGCCTCCCCTCGCCCCCCCCACTGCCACTTGGGAATGCTTCTCCAATGACCCCGGGTACTTCCCCCACGTAGCACACCTCCCACCCCTCCAGGGAAGCCCCTGGCCCGGCCCCTGACCTCTCCGGGCTCTCTCAGTTGCCTGTCCCATCCCGGCTGGCGAAGGAGCTGGTGCCACAGTGGATGATGGGACCAAGAGCAGAGATAAAGCCTCATTCAGGATCCGACTCACATGGCCTCAGCTGTCACCACTGGCTCCTGGGGGGAGGGCTGTGGGGAGGGAGGGGGCTAATGACTTAACTCTTCTGGAACCAGCAGCCTGACCCTGAATCTTCTCTCTCTCGGGGCTGTGGCTACTTCTCTTGTGGGTCAGGATCTAACCCCTAGATCTCTCCTTCCCCAACATCTCATCTGATTTCCATCCACAGCCGCTGGTGCCCTAATCGCTTTCTCCCTCAAACCTGGATCTCCTTCCTGAGCTCCAGACCCCGAAGCCAATTGTCACCTGGATGTTCCATAGTCACCTCTGATGCAACGGGTCACATCCCAGGCTCTTAGCCCAGACCTCCTCCCCCTCTCATGTTCCTTACTTCCTTGTGGAGTGTAATCCCAGGGAGGCCACCTGCAAACCTCTCTCCATCCAGTCCCTGTTTCCATCACCATAGCTCCTGCCTCATCACCCTCTTCCACACCCGTCTTCCTGCCTCCCACTCTTCTCCATTCTCCCCATCACCAATCCCCCATGACATCCTCCTCCACGATTTCTCTAAAGTGGCGCAAAGGGAGAAGGAGGGCTCTGTGCTGGAACCCCAGCCGCTGTTCTTACCACCCATGGGACTTGGGCAAGGGACCTGACGGTGGTCACTCTTTTAACATGTCCTCTAGAGACCAGTCAGCATGACTCAAACTGGGTGAAATAAAGCAGCTGTGGTCTCTGCCCTCAAGGAGCCAGAGTTTACAGCAGGTATGTGTATGTGATAAATGCTGGATGTGGGTTAGTCAGAAGAGGGGCTCAGGGGAAGGTCAGAGAAGCCCTGGATGACTTCACCTCTTAGAGCCCCAGTCTCCTTATCTGAGAAGTGAGGACAGTAACATTTTCTTGAAGGATGGGGGCGAGTCAGTTGACACGGCCATTTCAAATCTCCAGTGGGAATTCTTGGGCCCGCACAGATGCCCAAAGCGTGCTTTTTGAATAAGAGAACACAATGTTCTCCTCTTTAATTTAGGAGAGGACTCCTGCTTCATATAGGATGCAGGTCCTGGATCGGTCCCGGAATATGATTAATGTGGCTGTGCATGGGTTACACCTCTGATGAGGTTACTGGTCCTTCGCAGCCCCACTCCAGGGGCTGCCTAGCACTTGAGGTGGGAGGAGCAGGTGCAGATGCCCCCAAGGGAGGTGGGGGAGGGGCCGTGGGAGGGGACCTGGAGTCAGTCCCGGCATTCCTCAGGGCTGTGACTTCACGGGGTCGGAAAGTGCTGGCACAGGTGTGCTGGGACAGTGGGGCCAGGCCGGGGGTGGGGTGGAGGTTGTCAGGAAGCGCCAGTGGGAGAGAGTGGGGGCGGTGGGGGTCAGGGGACCATGGGGCACTCACAAGAAACCTGGAAGTGCTGGATCCGACCAGAGCAGGCTGGGCCAGGCAGGTGGGGCGCTCCAGCTTCGTTTCCGGGGAGGCGCTTCACCTGCCTAACCTGCGTCCAGGTGAGCCTCTCGGGTGTGTGTGTGGGGGGGGAGGGGGATCAACAGGTGTTTCCAAGGCAGGGCTTGAGCCGATTGGCTGACGTGGCAAAGCTCCTTCGGCTGGGCTGAGGCATTCCTGGGAAGGGAGGGGCTTCTGTCAACTGCTGTTAGGGCTCGAACACAATTCCCAGATCTGGGTAGCTGGAGGAATGTTGTCTATCTGCCCCAGAGCCTGGACCCTGACCCATCCCCTGGCTCCAAGCCCAACTTAACTTTCATTCCAGCCTAAACCTAACCCCGACCCCAGATGCAGTTTCAAACCCTAACTAGAATTCCTAGCTCCGGCTGCAACCCCTACCCCACATCTCAGCCCCAACCCCCAGCCCCATTTCCAAATCCAATTCCCGTCCCAACTCCAGATCCCGACCCCAAATCTGGCTTGAAACCTCGTTCCAGTTCCTCACCCCAACCCCAGCTCCAAATTCTGGAATTAGGTCCTAGACCACAACCTTGACTCTTGTCCCTCAATTCAGCCCCCAAGTCCCAACCCCTAACTAAAATCCTGCCTCGGCCCCAAATTCCAACACCAGCTGGTCCCCAAACCCAGTCCCAGTACACTCATCCCTGGATTGGAGTCCCTACAAGCCCCTTGCTCAGTCTCCTTAAAGCCCCAAGTGTGTGACTGCAGTAGGCTTGCCTCCTGGATGTGGTTCCTGCTGGAGGAGGTGGGATGGGAGCCCCCCCTGAGGAGGAGGAGGGAGAGGAAGAAGAGGGGAGGAGGAGGAAGAGGAGGAGGAAGGGAGGAGAAGGAGGAGGGGGAGGAGGAGGAGGAGGGGTAAAGGCTTTTCAGGAGTACACCAGAGCTCCCCTGCTTAAAACTCTTGCAGAATCAACACTTCAGGATATATGCCACACTCTTTTGCAGGGCTCACACAGCCCCTGCCATCTACAACCAGACCAGTCATTTGCCACTGGCCCCCTGCCATCCAGCCAGATTGCATGTCATGTCATTCAGTTCTGCATGCTCTGTCCACTGTTTTGCCCTTCTGGTTGGGTTTTGAACTCAGAGTTCCCCTGCATGGGGTACGTCCTGCCACCCAGGCTCCGTGTGGCCAACTCGAATTCTTTAACTGTGATGTCACCTCCTCCAGGAAGCCCTCTCGGACTTTGAGGCCGGTTTAGGTTTCTCTGGTGCACCCATGACCCCTGTGCTTCCCCCACAGCTGCTCTTGGTGCATGTGCTGTAATTGCCCCTATTTACTTACTGGTCACCCCCCCACATCCCCCCACACACGGTGGCCTTAGTGTCCGTTTTGCTAACCATCATGACCTTAGAAGCCAGCATTTTGCCTGGCACATGGGAGGTAACCAATAAATATTTGCTGGAGAAATGAATGTGTGAGGTGATAGATGCAGGGAGCGTGTAAGACAATGCTGGAAGGGCAAGTTTGGCGGGTTGCACAGGGACGTAGACGCCATGGCAAGGCTCTGGACTCACTTGCGGTGCCCCTGGAGGATTCCGAAATATACCACAGACGTGGCCAGGGCTCTGCTTCTAATAGGGAATCCAGCACCACCCACCGCACATGCTTTGGGTGGGGAAAGGGTGCCTGCTCGGAGGTGGTTGTAGACTGTCCCCTGTCTCCTGGGTGGAGCCCCTTGTAACACCCCTTATTCTCTCTCCTTCTGATATGGATGGAATAGACAAGAAAAACAAAATCAAAGTCTTCTTCCCATTCTTTGCTCGCAAAATAATTCTTAAAAAAATTTTTTTTTAATGTTTACTTGTTTTGAGAGAGAGAGAGAGAGAGACAGATTGTAAGTAGGGGAGGGACAGAGAGAGAGGGAGACACAGAATCCGAAGCAGGCTCCAGGCTCTGAGCTGTCAGCACCGAGCCTGACGCGGGGCTCAAACTCATGAACTGAGAGATCATAATCTGAGCTGAAGTCGGATGCTTAACCGGCTGAGCCACCCAAGTGCCCCAACAAAATAATTATTCTTGACCCGTCTTAGCTTCGTTCTGTGGAGATGATGGGGGAGCCAGTCACAACCTTAGAGCAGCACTGTCGAATAGAAATAGAACATGAGCTACATGTGTAATTTAAAATCTAGTAGCCACTTTAAAAAGGTAGGGAAAAAAAGGTGAAAATATCTTACAATTTTTGTTCAACCCCCAAATATTTGCATTTTAATATACAAATGATTAAGGAGCTATTTCAGTCCGTTATTTTGTGCATCTCAGTTCAGACTAGCTATGCTGCAAATGCTCAATCACCACATGTGGCTCGCAGCTCCCTTCCTGGACAGTGCAGATCTAGATGGTTCTTCCCCTCAAGGAAAAGTTGGGGCAGGCTGGATCTCAGGGACAACCATGTGACTGTGTCACTTTGTGAAGCATTGTGAAGGTGTCCTTTGCCCTGGGAGGAGCTGGGAAGTGGGGTGGGGGGAGGGGGGCCGGGTAGGGTTCACCTCTGTGTACTCCTCTTGCTCATGTCTAGCAATTATTTATCCTTCTGGTCCCAAGGAGGGGTTAGCCCAGCCAGCCAGCCATGGTCTAGCTGTCCTGGATGGAGCTGGGGCAGGGGAACTCATGAAATTTTCCCTCCCTTTCCCCTGGGAAGTTTGAAAAAAACTTGTTGGGTAGGGGTAACAAAGCCTAAAACTTCCTCAGTTTAAACATGGATTGTGTGTCTTTGTTTTTATTCTGGGTCTTATCAAGTAACTTGGAGTTCAAGCGGACAGGCAGGCTCCTTGCAGGGCTTTTGAACCGTGTCCCCAAAGCAGAGGCTGTGGGGGCAGCTCAGATGGGCAACAGTGAAAGCCAAGAGTAGGAGGTGGCCATGGGCACAGAGTGCAAAATGTGGGTTCTAGCTGGTTCATTAGATGGTGGGAGTTCTGAGAGGACTGCCTCTCAAAAGAGAGGCCCTGTGGCCCAGTCTCCCTGCCTCTGCCACATTCCTACCGAAGGCTACTGCCAACCTGGTCGCTGGAGTGACCCTCTCCTAAGGCAGAGCAGGTAATGTCATTACTGTGCTTGCACGCCTCCAGTGGTCCTCTTCCACAGAGAAGCAGTCCTCCCCCATCCTAAGGCCCTCTCTGAGTTCCCTCCCTGGCTTGCTCATGCTAAGAGACTTTGCACAGGCTATTCCCTCTGCCTGGAATGCTTTTTCTCCCCAAGACTCCTTCCTGCACCTTCCTTCAGGAATGTGCTCGAACAGCACCTTCTCAGGGAGAAGGTCTTCCCGGCAACTCTGTCTAAAATCACAGCCTTCCCCATACTTCCTATCTCTTTTCCTTATTTTATTTCCTTTGTTCTCTTATGTTTCTCTGTAGCACTTCTCACTGCCCCGTATGCTATATATTTTTCTTACCTGTCTGGAATGTTGGCTCTCTACTCCCCGAAAATGTAAGCTTCATGAGGGAAGGGATTTGAGTCTGACTCATGGTATCTTCCCTGCTCCTAGAATGGGCTTGGCATATAACAGGTGCTCAGGGAATGCATGATGAATGAATGTTGGAACAGAACATTGGTTTTGGAGCTAGATTGACCTTGAAGTGTCAAGCCCCAGCTCCAGTTCTGTAACCTTAGAAAAATTCATTCTCTTCGGTTGTAAAACGGGGACAATAGTACTTAGTTGTGTGGGTGATTAAATAATATAATCAATTCTTCTTTTTTAATGTTTATTTATTTTTGAGAGAGAGAGTGCTAGCAGGGGAGGGGCAGAGAGAGGGAGACACAGAATCCAAAGCAGGCTCCAGGCTCTGAGCTGTCAGTAGAGTCCGACGCAGGGCTCAAACCCATGAACTGTTGAGATCATGACCCGAGCCGAAGTCGGATGGTAACCGACTGAGCCACCCAGGCTCTCCCCCTGCTTTTGGCATTTAAAAAAAAATTTTTTTTTAACGTTTATTTTTTTGAGACAGAGAGAGAGCATGAACGGGGGAGGTCAGAGAGTGAGGGATTCACAGAATCCGAAACAGGCTCCAGGCTCTGAGCTGTTGGCACAGAGCCTGATGTGGGGCTCGAACTCACAGACTGTGAGATCATGACCTGAGCTGGAGTCGGAGGTCAACCGACCGAGCCATCCAGGCACCCCTGCTTTTGGCATTTTAAAATCAGACTAGAGATTCCATTTCAGCTTTGGGGCATGTACTAATGAGATGCTGAAGTACCTAGCCCCAGCTGAACTGGGGATGGAAAGTGGTCTGCAGAGAAGGGGGAAGGACAAGAGAAGGAGGGGTGGTCCAGCCAGGCCCTGGTGCAAGTTTCTTTTGAGGCCTGATTGTATCTCTGTCTTGAGATTCCCTAAGACCGCCCCCCCCTTCTCGCCCCCAGCCCAGTGATTTCCCTTGTGGTTTAAACTGGCTGGAGTTGGGTTTTGCTACTTGTAGCTAAAGAAGGGCATCCATAGTTCTTCTGTTCAGAACTGGACTCTCCCAGTCCCACTTTTTTTTTTTTTTTTTTTTTCAACGTTTTTTATTTATTTTTGGGACAGAGAGAGACAGAGCATGAACGGGGGAGGGGCAGAGAGAGAGGGAGACGACACAGAATCGGAAACAGGCTCCAGGCTCTGAGCCATCAGCCCAGAGCCCGACGCGGGGCTCGAACTCACGGACCGCGAGATCGTGACCTGGCTGAAGTCGGACGCTTAACCGACTGCGCCACCCAGGCGCCCCTCTCCCAGTCCCACTTTTAATACATTTATTACATCAGTACACACAGTAGGGGCTAGGTTAAGTCCTAGTGGACACCCAGCACCCCTGCCAAATCCCACATGAACAACAGGTACACATTCCTGTATCTGACTGGTCATCGTGGGGGATCGGGAATGTTAGTTCTTCCTGCTGCCTGGCACACAGCAGGGTCACCTCCTCATACATCGGCTCCCATTCCAGTTCAGCTCAGGGGAGTCGGTATCTTAGGTGTGCTCAAAGCATAAGTGGATCTTGAACCTCCAATGGTCTAGAGGAGCTCGCCCCCACACAGCTCCGGGGGAAGGAACCCCACCCCTGGTCCGGACATCCTTCTCTCTGATCTTTCCAAATCCAGAGCAGTGATGGCAAGGGAGTCCTACCTGGACACACACATATGCCCAGGCCCACCGGGGCTCCTCAGGCACCTCCTGGGAGCAGCTGTCGGGTAAGGACTGGTCATGCCTTGTGTAAAAAGCAGTGGGGAAAGGTAGATGCTGATGCTAGGACCTCCTGTGAGGCAGGGTCCTCAGTGCCAGGAGAACAGGATGGTGAGGGGAGGCTTGCTTGGGAGCTCACCCTGTCTGGCCACAGCCGATGCATATGGTCTAGAAGAAGGACAGGGGAGCCAATGGGTGTCTGGGGCTCAGAAAGAGGATAGTCATCCAAAAGCACCAGCTGTCCCATCATAAATGAATGACTCCCTAGGTTAACAATGGACCACAAGCAGAAGAACAAGAGTGGAGTTCGTATGCCGATGCCTAGCCACCTGGGTGACAGTAGAGTCCTGTAGGAGGAGGTGACTGCCAGGCCCACTCTGTCAATGAGGGGGTCAACTGGCTCTAGGGACCCTGTGAAGGGGGAGGTTCACCAGTGGGGTGAGAACCTCCCCTAGAGTCAGGATAGGCAAAGTGAAGGGAGGTCTCAGTGCAGCGGCCACCCCCGTCAGGGCCACCCAACAGCTTGAGGTGGGAACGCACAGGATAGACTATGGGAGGCAAACTGGTGTAGCTAAACCCTGACAGTGACTTTTCTCTTTGTAACAAGAGAGCCTGACTTCTCCTTTGATCTCCGAGGCATCCACTTCACAGAGGACTGTCTCAAAAAAACACATTGGCAGCCACTGAGGTTTCTTTGTCTCTGAGATCTTGGTTGATTTTAATAACTGACCCTTTGAGCCACTTTCCCCGCCCCCCTCCCTACCCTTCAAATTCCCACTCTTATGTTTTAAATAGTGAGCCCACAAAACCCTAGGCCTTACACTTGACCCCAATAAAGCAGAATCCCAGGCCTGTGAGATGGCTTTCTCTCTCTCCCTCCCTCCTCTCTCTCCTTCCCTCCCTCCCCACGGCTTTGCTGTGTGGCCCCAGGTGAGATGTATCATTTCCAGGCCCTGTAAGTAATAAAGCTTTATTTTTTTCAAAGTTTCCTGATGGTGGTTGCTGAAGGGTGTCTTGGGATCATAGTAAGAACCACAAGGGTGAGTCTAGCCACAACGTTGGTTATTGATAGGCTGAGACCAGCATAAAACAGCAAGATTGTACCTCTGGCTGCAAATTTGCCAACAAGAGGCCATCTGCCTGCCCCCTGGGCAAGTGAGGAAACACCCTGTTGACCTGCTGGCCCAAGTGCCAGGCTTTGCTGGGATGGGGCTCTCCGTTTCCTTCTGCCTTCACCTCCTTCTCGGCCACTGGACTCAGGGGAGCCTAGTTTGGGAGGCATCAGCTCCCTCTACTTCTGGGTTAGACTTGTGGAGCGTCACACTCCTATGACCTCCACACCTGGTCCAGGTTCTGTCTGGTGCTTCTCCAGAGCAGGCTTAATGTGGTTGGGATGTGGAGGCCATGGACAGCCTGGGCTGCGAGTCCGGCCCTGCTGGGATGACGCTGTACCAACTATTTCACTCTTCCTGGCTTTGATTTCCTCATCTGTAACCTAACACATCTTTTTTTTTTTTTTTTTAATGTTTATTTATTTTTGAGAGAGACAGAGACAGAGACAGAGAGAGAGCGCGCGCAAGTAGGGGCAGGGCAGAGAGAGAGGGAGACACAGAATCAAAAGTAGGCTCCAGGCTCTGAGCTGTCAGCACAGAGCCTGACACAGGGCTGAAACTCACAAACTGCGAGATCGTGACCTGAGCCAAAGTCGGAGGCTTAACCGACTGAGCCACCCAGGCGCCTCCCCTAAGGCCCATCTTGTAGGTGAAATGTGATGACTTGATTCTAAGGCATTTTTAGGTTGAAAACTGTGTCATTTGAATGTTGCTGCATCCAGCCACAGTGAATTTCCTTCTGGCTGAAGAGCAACCAGTTTTCTCCGCAGGTGCCTTCTTCCCGAGTCTTCCTCCCTCTCCCTGTGCTGGGTGAACTCCCTCAGTCCTGAAGTCAGAAGAATTCACTTCTCAAGGGCACCTGGGTGGCTCAGTCAATCGAGTATCCGAATTCGGTTCAGGTCATGATCTCATGGTTTGCGAGTTCGAGCCCCGCGTCGGGCTCTCTGCTTTCAGCACAGAGACCTCTTCAGATCCTGTCTCCCTCTCTCTCTGCCCCTCCCTGACTAGCTCTCTCTCTCTCAAAATAAATAAACTTAAAAAAAAAAAAGAAAGAAAAATTCACATCTCTGCATCTCTGCTGCCACCATCTGGGTCCCAGAAGCTGTCCTCTTACTTGTAGTTAGCCATGGTGTCTTCCCGACAGCCCCCTGCCTCCACTGTCAGGTCCCTTCATCAATACTCCACCCAAACACCCAAGACAGCTTTAAACACAGACACAGCCATGGAACCAAGAGCCTAGGAAGAGAGGCAGCATCACACCATCAAATGGGTATGTTAGAGTGAAGGTTCTGAAGGTAAACAATACGGTGCGTGTAATCTACATGGGGAAGGAGGGATCAGGGACTACCTTTGTGAGCAAGTGACATTTCAGCTACCATCTGAAGGATGAAGTTCACTGAGTGAGGTGTGGGTACAAGAACATTTCAGGCAGAGAAAACAGTATGTGGAATGACCCAGAGGCAAGGAAGAACTTGAACTTTTATAAGAATTGGAAGGAGGCCAGTGTGGCAAGAGCCTGGAAGTGGAGGGCAGTGGCTCTCGGTGGCTTTGTGCTGGCCTCTGGACAGAGTCATATCTGTAATGCACCTTTAAACCCTGCAGCACCTAGCCCCGCTGACCTCCCTGATCTCATTTCAAGTCAGTTTCTTCTGCAAAGGTAAAGCCAATATGCTAGTTCGGAATGAAATCTGTGTCCCAGAGGAGCCCACCTGCCGGGCATGATAATGTAATGGGCTGTCGTCTCTGTGGTTGAATCAATTAGAGGGTGCCTGAATCTTTCCCTACTCTCTGAGCCTGGTCTCCTAGAGCAGAGGACATGCTGGGTACACAGTGGTCTGGAGGGGAGGAGCTGGCCACTGTGACAGGGTGTGGGCTAGGGGTGGCGGTCAGGGAGTTGCTAAGGAGCGAGTCCCACGTCGACTGCTTGGTAGCCTCTGCTGTGAGCCTTCCTTCTGATCTCCCCAGGCTTCAGGAGAGCTTTGCCAGGCGTGACAGCTACGTCTCAGCTCTCGCTGTGAAAACTAACCCAAGAGCAGTGCCCAGAGCTGGGGTAAAGCAGATTGGGGAAGATGGGGAAATGTCTTGGAGATGCCAGGTGTAAGACAGCCAGCAGGGACCAGCAGAGACCAGGGGCTTAAATATTTGCTATTTGGATATTAGAAGGGTGTCTGGCCTCTGAAGGTGGGAGAAGACAAGGACATCTGGGTTATGTTCCTTTGCTCGAGTGCATAAAATGTCACTTTTCCTGGTATGTGTGACTGGGGCGCCCAGTACGGTGGCTTAGGGGAAGAGGTACCCTCCCCCCACCTCCATTCAAATGGAGGAGCAGGGCAGGGCCCTGCAGAACAAGAATGACCAGTGTAGAGTGCACAGAGTGCATGGGTGTAAGAGAACCCTCTGTAAATAGAGCTCTGCTTACAGTCCTCACCACAGGGTCAGCAGGGGATGGAAGGCCTGGGGGAACTCTAGTCACTTTGCCATGTTCATTACTTTACTGTCATCTTTGCACAGATGTACAAATCCTCAGAAAATCTCACTATGCTTCATAAAGGAGAAGAAAACGTCGGTGGCTTTGTCTGGTCCTGACTGGGCTAGCAGGGGAGGAAGCCAGCTCAGAAGCGGCAGGCAGTGATACTTAGGGTAGGAGCAGGCAGCCCCATCCCGGGGGCCCAGAGAGGACAGAGGGGCGGCAGGAGGCCGGGCCCAAGTCCAGTGTGATCTCCGCAGTGACAGGCAGCCCTGTGCCTGGACCGGGACAAGCAGCGATGGCTTGGGATGAGTTGAGCCCCCCGCCCCCTCACTTCCTCAGGGTCCTCTCTCTCTCTACTCGCTCCCTGGCTCCCTGACTAAGCAGAGAGTTGGACCTGGTTGTGGGCAAACATCTTTATTCTGACCACGTCCCAAGTTCCCCAGGGCAGGAGAAAGAGGCTGGTGTGGCCAGTGCTGCAGGGACTGCAGGGCCAGCCCAGAGCCGGCCGGGGGACAGAGGCACAGGGCTTCCTCTGATGCAACTGCAGATGGCTTACCAGAGGGGGTCACTTGGTCTGCACCTCAAAGTCCACTTCTGACTCAAGGAGGGAAGGAAGCCGGACGACAGAGAGCGGGTGGAAGCCTGGGACCTGCTCTTGCTCTTGGATCTGCTCTCGGAGGCGCTGGATTTCTAGGCGTTGCATTTCGATGATTCTCCCAGTTTCTTGTTGCTCATTCAGTCTCATGGTGGGAGCGATGCTGGGCATGGCCTCGCTGGGCACTGGAAGGGATAGAGCAGGACTAATGTGGGCCTGGGCTGCCACAAAGCTCTTTTGAAACCAGCGTATCCCTCTTTCTTCTCCTGTCTCCTCAAATAGTTATGAGCACTTAAGGGACAGACACGCAGTCCCAGATGCCAGGGGTAGAGATGGGCCATTTCACCGTGTAGCAGACCCGGAGGAGTGAAGAGACACATTTCAGAGTGAGACACAAATGCTGGGCAACACCTCAGCCCAGTCTGGCTCCTGAGCCCCTCCAGTGGCCCCCGCTCATTCCCCTGTTCCCCACTCCCCAAGCAGGGTGGTGCTGTCTTGCTGACCTAGGTTGGCTTCCAAGCCCCCAGCCCTCCTCCTCACATAAAACTCCTGTGCCAGGAGCCAGACTCTTGGCACCTCTTGGGCTGGCCACTCACTCCTGCTCCTTGAGGACTCCCCACCCCCATCCTCCTGTCTCAGGTGCTGCCATCATCTTATGTGATGCTGACGTCCGCAAGGGTCCGTGGCTCGTCCCGTTCCCTGGCCCCCACAGGCTGAATCTCAGCATTTGTGTCCTCCGGCCTCCACGCCACGTCAACACCCATTCTGTGCTTCCCCTCCCTCATCACGCCCAGGACCCCGCACTTTGATGTCTCTACTCTAGTAGCCCATCAACGATTACCACCCCTCTGACAGCCTTCTCCTTAAGATACCTGTTCTCTGACTGAATGTAGATGTCTTCTTCCTGGACCGCTCCATTTTTGACCTACCAAATGGGTTCCTTTTAGATCCACTCCCTTTTCTATCCAGTTAGACCCACTGTGAGTTTCTTCTGCCATTTTCTTGACAGCAGCCTCGATATTCGAGATGCCTTGTCCTTCTGCCCCATACGCCCTGCACAGCCCAAACCCGAGATTGCCCAACCATCCATTGTCTCCATTAACACCTGGCCTGTTGCGTGCTACTGAAAAAAGTAACATATGAGATTCAAATTCTCGGTTTCCAACCCCAGATGAACTTCCTGTCTACAGTCAGCAAACTCTCAGTGACCCCTCCCTCCCACCGCCCCAACCCACCTGCCACCCTGGGCTTTTGAACTTTGGTCTCTAATTCCTTGTCCTCACTCTTTAAAGAAAATTATGGTCAAATGTAACTTAAAATTTATCATCTTACCATTCTAATTAATTAATTAATTAAAATTTTAGTTAACATACAGTGCGATGCTAGTTTCAGGAGAATTCAGTGATTCATCGCTTACATATGACATGCAGTGCTCATCACAAGTGCCCTTTTCAATACCCAACAGCCACCTAGCCCCTCCCCCATCCGCCTCCCTCCATCAACACTCACTTAGTTCTCTATCGTTAAGAGTACCATCTTACCATTCTCAAGTATAGAGTTTAGCAGTGTTAAGTACAATTTACATTGTTGTGCAATCAATCTGCAGAACTCTTGCAAGAACACTTATGCCAGCATTCTGCTTTCCGTCTCTAAGACTTCGAATGCCCTGGGAACCTCAGATAAGCAGAATCACACGGTATTTGTCTTTTTTGGGTCTGGCTTATTTCACTTAGCACGATGTCCTCCAAGTCCATCTACGTTGCAGCAGGTGTCCGATCCTTCCACTTTAAGGCTGAGTAATATTTGTTTGCATGTATACCTCACATTTTGTTTATCCATTCATCCGGTGATGGGTGTTGGGTTGCTCCCGCCTTTTGGCCACTGTGAATAATGTTGCTATGGACATGGGTGTACAAATATCTCTTTGAGACCCTACCCTCAGTTATTTTGGGTACGTACTCAGAAGTGGAATTTCTGGATCCTATGGTATTCTACTTTCAATTTCTTGAGGAAGTGCCATACAGTGTGGCTGCACCATTTTATGTCCCCACCAACAGTGCACTACGGTTCCAGTTTCTCCAGATGCTTGCCGACACTTTTCTCTTTGTTTTGAGAGCAGTCATCCTAACGTTGTGAGGTGGTATCTCATTGTGGTTTTGATCTCATTTCTCTGACGATGAGTGAGGTTGAGCATCTTTTCATGTGCTTGTCGACCGTTTGTGTATCTTCTTTGGAGAAATGTCTATTCAAGTCTTTTGCCCAGTTTTTAATCTGGTTGTTTTGTTGTTGTGACTGTTGAGTTGTGGGAAGTTGTTACAAATTCTAGTCATTAACTCCTTATCACATATATGATTTGCAAATATTTTCTCCCATCCTACAGTTTGATGCATGTGAGTTTCCAATTTTTTATGTAGTCTATTTTTGTCTTTTGTTGTCTGTGCATTGGTGTCACATCCCAGAAATTATTGCCAAATCCATCCTCTCCTCCACTTTTTTTTTGAGTTATTTATTTTGAGAGAGACAGAGCATGAGTGGAGAGGAGGAGGAGGAGGAGGAGGAGGAGGAGGAGGAGGAGGAGGAGGAAGAGAGAGAGAGAGAGAGAGAGAGAGAATCCCAAGCAGGTTCCGTGTTGTTGGCACAGAGCCTGACGTGTGGTTTGAATTCATGAAACTGTGAGATCGTGACCTGAGCTGAAACTGAGAGTTGGACGCTTAACCAACTGAGCCACCCCGGTGCCCCTGTCCTCTCCACTCTTAACAGATGACATTGCCACCGACTTCACTGACGGTCTGTGTCTCCAAGTCCCTGACCGCCATCAAGCTTCTCTCAGCAGAAGAGGGGTCTCTTTCCTATCCACTGCCAACCTCTTCCCTGCACACCAGAAGTTAACACTAGAAAAGGACACCTGTTGGGAGCCAAGGAAGAGGGCATTTCAAGAAGAAAGCTGTCAGCAATGGCCAGTGGCCAGCCTCACCTTACTTCTATGTGGTCTGATGATGGGGCCGACATTCAGAGTGCTCCACGCATCCCACTCTTCCTAAGAGAAGTCTAGGCCCTTCTCTTTTTGCCTTTGCTCCTTGACTCTTCTTCTTTTGGCAATTCCCAGGCTCTTGATCTTTTACTATTTCTTCTTTTTCTAGCTCTTGACCTTCATCCTCTTGTTGCTACTGGTTGACCCTGATCACCATCCTGTCAGTCAAGCTGTGGACTAGCCCTGAGAGAGTAGCACCCCTGGGAAGGTATAGCACACCCAGGCCTTCAAGCCCCTCTGTCTGTGTCACTTGCCTCTGCCTAGTTTCTGTTTGCCTCTCCATGTGCCCCCTCTAACCTGGTTACCAGCATAGTCTTTGGACTAAGCTCTATGCCCTTCCCATTGGCCTTTAGACTCAGCTACTTACTCAGTTACCATCTTATTGCCCAGGGAGACCTGTGTTCATGAGGCCACGGTTCTGGAGACACATACCAGACAGAGCCCGGAAATATGCCAGCACTTTGCATTCTCCTTACTCTGCCCTGCCACTTGCCACACCATCCTCTCTTTGCCCCAGTGCTTCTCCAGGTGTTCTAAGGATCTTGATGCAGATGGCAGCTTTGAGGTCCTCTAGGCTGGGCAATCACTGGGTGAGGTCAATGGACCTCAGAGGTTGGACACTGGGATGTACTGCACATGTACAGGACAGCTCGGGGTTGACATAGCTGCTGGCTGGTGGCTGGCTGCCAGACGCAGTTGTCTCCAGAAACATGCCCGA
This sequence comes from Panthera tigris, assembly GCF_018350195.1. Classification (NCBI taxonomy): domain Eukaryota; kingdom Metazoa; phylum Chordata; class Mammalia; order Carnivora; family Felidae; genus Panthera; species Panthera tigris. The sequence goes on along the minus strand of NC_056667.1, from coordinate 33,652,165 downwards.
TCTGGGTGACACTGTCCCATGAATGTTCCCAGGGGTGCAGCTCTGCCTCTTGAGACCAGTTCACATGGAAAATGGTTCAGTGGGCTCAATGTGGGGCTTTGGCCCTTGTTTCTTCCCCTGTCTCCTTCCTTGGTCTGTGAGCATCTTGAGGGCATGGGCTGGGCTTTTCCTGTCTCTTCTCTTCACTGCCCCAATTCTCTCCCATCCCTTTGATAATGACCTGCCTGCTCATCAGATTTGGTTCAGTCTTACAGGGTCCTCCTTGGATGGTCCTTCCACGTGCTGTGGTGTGTAAACCCTCCTGTCCTCCTCCATGGCTGTGCCTCGTTAGTTCTCTCCTCATGGCCCCCGCCCCCACCTTGCTCCTCATATCCCCCCAAATCCCCTTGGTCTGTGCTCTGCTCTGACCCTGCCATCTACCAGAGCTGGACAGTCTCCTCTCTGCATCCTGCCCACAAGCTTCCTTTGGGAGATCAAGTTCTGATTTTAAATGATGGAAAAATAAGAACGTGATTACTAATACCTTTGCATTCATTTGTACTCATTTCTATGCATTTTATGTTTGTGTCACTTTTTCCTTTCCTTTTTTGTCTTTTCAAAATTTAGTTCCACTCCCCCCCCCCACCCCTTTACTGGTTTGGAAGATATACACACTCTCTCTTTCTTTTTCAATAGTTATCCTAAAAAGTTTAACAAGCACATTCAACTTCAAAGGGTCCAAAGTGACTCAGTATCTTTACCTTCTTGCAAAACGATGCAAGACTTAGAATGCTTTAGCTCCGGGCCCCCTTGTTAAATGCTCAGTATCTTAGTTCTATCTTGTATCATTGCTCATATTGTTTTATACAGTTGTTTAGATTGTACATATTTACCTTTTTTCACCCATCGTTTCTTCTTGCATTCAGACTTCCCTCTGGAGTAATTTTTTTCCTGATATACATTCTTTAAAAGTTCCTTTAATGAGGTTTCTTTGGTGACAAATTCTCTCAGTTTTTGTTGGAAAATTTTTTTTCCTTCTGTTTCACTGGTTATATAACTCTAGGGGGCAGTTATTACCTATTAGCACTTTGAAGACACTATTTCACAACGTCTACACGGTTTACATTGCTGTTGCTGGGAAGTCAGGCATCAATTGAATTGTTAGTCCTTTATATGCAATCTGTCTGTTCTCTCACTGCTTTTAATATCTCTGTCTTTGGTTTTCTATAGTTCAGATACAGATTTCTTTTTATTTATAGCGCTTCAGCTCCATTGGGCTTCCTGGACCTGATGATTGGCATCTCTCATCAATTCTGAAAAGCCTCCAGCTTTTATCATGTTGTTGCCTTTCCCCATTCTCTCTTTCTCACACTTCAGTTAGACGTTGAGTTGGGTTATCCCATCCCAACTATACCTTTTGTCCCTCTGGGCTGCAATGTGGGTCATTTTTTCATTCCTTTAGTTCACAAAGTCTCCTTTCAGATATATCTAACCTATTGTTCAGTCTGAACACGGACTCTAATTACAACCTGCAGTTTTTATTTCTAGGAGTATTTTTGGTTCTTTTTTCAAATCTACCTAGCCAATTTTGGGAGACTCTTTGTCTTATTTTCAAATTTCTTTTATTTCTTTAAACATGTTAAATATCCTTAAATATCTTTGTTGATTTTATTCTGTTTGATACTTTTTCACTCATGGTGATTTATTTCTTCATGTATTTAGTGATTTTTGATTGTGAGTTCATGTTCCTTAGAATGTTATCTATGGGAATTCTTTGGCAACTAGGTTTAAAATGTATTCTTGCATAGAAAATTTGCATTTGCTTCTGCTTGGGGTCTGGGGACACTACCAGTTAAACTAAACTTTCAGCCAAGGTTGCTTGGAGCAACCTTGTAAATTATGTGTAAATTCTGGACTTAAACCTGCCTGAGTTTGGGCTTTTGTTTAGGAGTTCTCAGGGTGAGATCTTTTCTCTTGTTTTTCCTTCCCTTCATCTAGAGCTAAGACTGACAGATACTAATCTCATATATCTCCCTCTGTGCGGTAGGTTTCCCCCTCTAGTTAGCCTATAGTTTCCCAATCATTCTATATTGATTTGAATCCATTTCTTCCTTTTTCCCTGCCTCCCTTCCTTCCTTTCCCTCTCAACATCCTCACCAACACTTGCAGTTTTATGCTGTTGTTGTTTGATAGTAAGCATCATAATGGACCTGAAGTAGCATCTCATTGTGGTTTCAATTTGCTTATTTCTAATGATTTGTAATGTTGAGCATTGTTTCATATGCTTATTAGACATTTATGTATTTTCTTTGGATAAATATCTATTCAAGTCTTTTGCTCGTTAAAAAAAGTTTTTTGTGGTTATTATTCAGTTGTAGGAGTTCTTTATTTATTCTAGGTATCAGTCCTTTATCAGATATATGACTTGCAAGTATTTTTCTCCCATTGTGTGGACTGCTTTTTCACTCTTGCTGATAGTGTTCTTTGATGCATGAAAGTTTTAAATTTTGATGTAGTCCAATGTATTTAGTTTTCCTTTTGTTGCCTGTGCTTCTGATGTCATATTTAAGAAGTCATTGCCAGATCCAATGTCATAAAGATTTTCTCCTACATTTCTTCTATGAATTTTATAGTTTTAGCTCTTACATTTAGGTCTTTGGTCCACTTTGAGTTAATTTTTGTATGTGATATAAAGTAAGGGTCCAACTTCCTTTTTTTTTTTTTTTTTTTTTTTTTTTTTTTTTTTGCATGTGGGTATCCTGTTTTCCCAGCACCATTTGCTGAAAAAATTGTCCTTTCCCCATTGAGTGGTCTTGGCACGCCTGATGAAAATAATTTGACCATATATGTGAGGGTTTATTTCTGGGCTCTCTACTCTATTCCATTGGTCTGTAAGTCTGTCTTTATGCCAGTACCACACTGTTTTGACTACTATAGTTTGCAGTAAGTTTTGAAATCAGGAGGTGTGAGACCTCCAATTTTGTTCTTCTTTTCCAAAATGGTTTTGGCTGTTTGGGATACCTTGAGATTCCGTATGAATTTTAGAATGGATTTTCTATTTCTGCAAAGAAATATCATTGAGACAGCGATTGTACTATCAGTAGATTGCTTTGGGTAGTATTGACAGCTTAGCAATACTGAATCTTCCAAACAGGAGGTGTTTTTCCATTTACTGGTGACTTAATTTTTTCAGCAATGTTTTGCAGTTTTCAGTGAACAGATCTTTTGCCTGCTTGGTTAAGTTTATTCCTGAGTATTTTATGCTTTTTGATGTTAATATAAATGCAACTGTTTTCTTAATTTCCTTCTTGGATTGCTCATTGTTAGTGTATAAAAACGCAACAGATTTTTGTGTACTGATTTTGTATCCTGCAACTGGCATTTTTTATCCTTTGCACGAAACCTCCCTCTATCCTCTTTAGAAGTTTGAAGGATTTTTTCTTCTGTTCTTTGGTCTTTAAGAACTTAATGATGATGGACCTGATCCATTTATTTTTTAGCCATTGTATTGGATACCAGGTAGATCTAACAGCTTCTTAAAGACTCCCTCCTTTTCAGTCATACCTTTACCCCCATTTCCTGAGGTATCTGCTTCTGCTAATTCCTGAGCCTTCGTGGGGTTCTGTGATGTACATTACGTTTCTTTTAGGTTCCCCATTTCTGGCTTAGGAGTCTATGAAGTCAGTTACCACTCATCTATCTGTTTTCCAGCTTTCAAAATTTTGTATCTCTTTCCTTTTGTGTTTTCTTTGATCTTATGGGTTACTTATGCCATGTTAGTAGGTTTCTAATGAGCCATCTTTATTTAGAAGTTCTAATTATGTGGTTTTAGTAATTGAAAAACATGCAGGTTTGTCTATTAGACCTGCTAGTTCGTTGTTATGTGAATGAAAACTTAATATAAATGCTGCTAAAGCTAAAAAAGTGATTTGGGGATGGCAATGTGTCCTGTTCACATAAAGAGTTCTTAAAAACTAACTGAATTGGTCAGTCTTAAACAACTTGAGCATGCATATCTTGAGCTGACTTGTCTTGGAGGCCCATGTTCAAAACTAGAAGTCAGACAGGTTCTTCATGATCAAAGCAGACAGTTGGTAACACTTGTCTTCAACTGTTACAAATGAAATCTTCCTTGAGTAAAACTGTATCACACAGATGATATGATGTTGGGTTTGTTTCAGAATAATCCAAGGTGATGTGAGAGGAAGTAGCAGTAACTGGGAACTATGGATCCCGATGAAGCCAGAGTGGCAGGAGCTGATACTTGTTGAAGTCAGGGAATGGATTCATGGGAATTCATTAGGCTTGTCTCTCATTTTTTTTGCATATGTCTGAAAATTTCCACAATAGTAATAAGACTTGGCTATATCAGACAGTATCCTGAGGAGGTCCCAGTTGATTGTTTGCTAGGATGCTTGGGCATATTTGAAATATTTTTTAAAGAGAAGCTTCACAGGGGCGCCTGGGTGGCTCAGTCAGTTGAGCGTCTGACTTCTGCTCAGGTCATGACCTCACGGTTCACGGGTTCAAGCCCCATGTCGGGCTCTGTGCTGACAGCTCGGAGCCTGGAGCCTGCTTTGCATTCCGTGTCTCCCTCTCTCTCTGCCCCTCCTCTGCTCACGCTCTGTCTCTGTCTCTCTCTCAAAAATAGATGAACATGAAAAAACATTTTTTTAATTAAAAAAAGAGAAGCTTTGCAGTTGTTCACAGGCACATTTATGCTTCACCTTTGACGGAAGATGGTTTCATCTCTAAGAAGTATCTTAGACTTTGTAACACACACTGTGCTGTCATGTCAGTTTTTTAGACCTGATATTGCCACTTCAGGTACTACTCAGAGAGTTTACTCTTGTCTCAACTATCTCCTTGGCTCTAACAAAAAGGGCAGATGAGACAACACAATTATATGTATAATTTTGTGATAGTTTAAGACTGCCAAGAAATTACAAAAATGGTACAGATGGTTCTTGTGTGTCCTTTAGTCACCTTCTCCCAACGATAACCTCTTAGATGGCCACAGTACATGAGGTGACTGACATTGGAGAGACTCAGTCCACAACCATAGGAGGTGTCCATCCCCTGAGCTTAGGTTTCTAAGCTCTATTCCTGAGTGTAAGCCACCAGAAAACAATATACTTGAACTGCATTGACTTAATTTTCCATAGAAATGCCTTATACTCTTGGTTTTTATCAACTGTCCAGATAAGAAACGCATACCTGAAGAATGATTTAAAAAAATTTTTTGTTTGTTATTTTTGAGAGAGAGAGAGAGAGACAGAGCATGAGTGGGGGAGGGTCAGAGAGAGAGGGAGACACAGAATCCGAAGCAGGCTCCAGGCTCTGAGCTGTCAGCACAGAATCTGATGCGGGCCTTGAACTCGTGAACTGGGAGATCGTGACCTGAGCTAACATCAGATGTCCCACTGACTGAGCCACCCAGGCGCCCTGTGAAGAATGATTTTTTTATTGTCTGAAGACCTACAGTTAAAGGCTATCCATTGTGTTATTCAACATCCGTTTAATAAGGATCCATGTGATAAGTTTCTTACAAAATGTAAGGTTTGTCTTCCCTAGGAAAAAAGCCAAAAACCTTCTTTTGCCATAAATGAGGACTATGTAAACTCTCATATTTCTTTGTTTCTCTTTTTGCCTCAGCTGTCAGAAATTCAGAGGAACTTTAGGATATGATTGCAGTAATTAACTCATTTAACATTTCTAATGTCATTCTTTCCTCTTTCCATTTAAGTAGTTTCTAATATTTCTTCTTGTCTTTATTTTAACTGTACAGGTCCACAATCCCTTATATGCAATTCTCAAGTGCCAAAAGCTCTAAAAATGTAGAACATTTTAAAATTTATGAAGTTCAGTGTGAATATTCATGTTTCACTACAGAAATACGAATGTGTTTGATTTCAGGGACCTGCCTCAGACTCCTCTAGGGATGTTATATAATATGCAGTAGATAGTAAGCTCTTTCTAAAATTGGAAAGATTCTGAATTCTAAAACCAGAACTAACCCCAAGGATTTTGGTTGTGCACATGTTTGAATGTGGCAAGGGCCTCAAAGATCTTTTGGACAGCAGGTGTGCGGCATAGAGAGGTTCCCAGTAGGCCATGGGGTAGATGTGACCTGATACAGGAGGACACTGGGGACAGGCAGCTGTGGAAGCCAAACGGAGATCTGCTTGTGGCTGCCATTGGTCCCTTGACCCCCAAGTTCATCTCCCTTGGCCACTGGTGATGTTACCTGTCTCTGGAACATCTTGTGGTCGGATTTTCTTGGTCAGTTTCAGAGCTGCTTCAAGGTCATAGACTTGGGAGCGGGTGAACTTCAGCTCCCTACGGAGCTCATTGATCTCCTTGATCAGGGAGACATTTTCCTGTAGCAAAGAAAGAAGAGAGAGTGAGTATGGATGGATGAGTGATGAACGGGCCCAGGGCCTGCATCTAGACCCTTTCCAGCATCAACGATGTTTTTCTAAGCACTTCATATGAATTTAAATGCATTGAAGTATCATAATAACCCTATGAAGAGATTCTATTATAATCACAATTTTATAGAAGAGGAAACTGAGGCATAGAGAGGTTATGTGATGTGCCCAAATTACATAGAGAGCAGGTGGCAGAGCCAGGATTCTGACTCGGACAGTCTGGCTCCAGAACTCTGAGCTCTTAAAATACTGTGCTATCCTTTATTCATCTTTCCCCATTCATTTGTTGAATCTACGTTTTTTTTTGTTTTTTTTTTTTGAGAGAGAGAGACACACACACAGTGTGAGTGAGGGAGGGGCAGAGAGAGGGAGACAGAGAATCCCAACAGGCTCTGCAGTGTCCGTGCGGAGCCTGATGTGGGGCGCGAACCCACGAAACTGTGAGATCATGACCTGAGCCAAAACCAAGAGCCAGCCGCTTAACTGACTCAGCCACCCAGGCACCCCTGTTGAACCTAAATTTATATGGTATTTGCTATGGCCCTGGGATGAACATAGAAATAAGAAATGGTTTTTGCCTTCAGCAGCATACTGTTTACTGAGGAGCACAGAAAAGCAAATGAATAATTAACATTTGCTATATCCATTGATAGTTCACTTCTCTTGTGTTTGACAAATATCCATCCATCCATCCATCCATCCATCCATCCATCCATCCAATATTTACTGAGTACTTACTGTGCTGCACTGTGCTGATCTGAGGTATACAGAAAGTTAAGACCTGGCCTCTGCTCTTGAGGAGCTTAGGGCTTAGCGGGGGATCTAGGCGTAATTGAGCATGGCAGCCACCTTGATGCAATGGAGGGGTGGGGCACAGAGCTCTGCCCGAATGACCAGGGAAGAGTCCTAAGAATTGACCCCTGGGCTGAGGCTTGAAGGAGCTACCAAGGAGAGGGTAGAGGGGGTTGCACACAACTGGAGCAGCAAGAGAAAGGCACAGAAGTAGGACACGGCTGGTGTGGGGGGACCTGTGGTGGTTCCGTATCCCGGACACAAAGCGAGAGGCAGGTGCAGAGGAGTGAGGATGTGGAACCTGCTGGGGGCCTGGGGTGAGGGCTCTGCACCTGGGACCAAGCAGTCTCTTCTCTCTTCCCTCCTCACACCTCAGATCTGCCTTCCTTTTCACACTCAGCCTGCGGGCATCGAGGGCGGCTCCATGGAGATGTCCTTGTCATCATGGGCCCAGAGAGGGACTGGCTACTTTGCTTTTAGAGTACTCTTTGCTCGGCTTGTCTTCAGCAGTGCCTCTCACGTGACAGTGCAAACGAATCACTTAAGGATCCTGTTAAATGTGGCTTCTGACTCGGTAGGCTTGGGGCTGATCCTGAGATTCTAAGTTTTGAGCCAGCTCCTAAGAGAGGCTGCGGCTGGCCTGAGGGCCAGGCAATCCATGGGTAGCAAGGCCACTGAGGGTTGGAATGCCAAAAAAGGCCAATGCAGGCCACATAAAACGGACCTGTGCCAGGAACAACCACCACTTCGGACACTGTCTCCATAGCGGGAAGCATGGAGTCAGCCCAGAAAACAGGGTGACCCCAAGCACTGTTGTCTGTGAGCCATGACAACCACTTTTCTGTTATGGGGATATGCCTGTGGAGCCCAAGTGGGAGCAGGGCCTGAACTGGGGAGACCCTAACATATTCTTTCCCTCCAGAGCCCCTTTATCTGAGCATGTCAGATATACCTTCAGATTTTCAGTATATCACTTAATTTCAGTATTCCTCATTAAAAAAAAAAATTCTCTCCCTCTTGGATGAGATGCCCAATTATTGCTGATCCCTCGTTTTCAGGCTGGGCTTTGTGCCTTTTTTTCTATAAAGTCAGCAGATTTCTCCATCTGATCTTTTACTATTTTAACCAACCCAGGCTTTAGTGATGAATCTCCCACACTTCCTTTCCAGATGCTCTCCAGCAAAACTCTCTGCCAGTTTCCTCCCCTGAAACCTCTCTGCGCTGACTTTCTGTCATGACGTGATCGATTAAATATGTATGTATTTGGTTCCAAGACCTTGGACCCTACCTTGCATGTAAGAGGCGCTCAATAAATATTTGTGGAACGGATAGCAAATGAATAACTAATGCAGCAATATCAAGCTGAATAAGATGAGATTCTTACTAACAAGGAAATTACAAACCAGGGGGTAAAGGTTGCGTAGGGGAGAAGAGACAGATGGGAGACACAGGAGGGCCCGCGGGGAACTCAGGCAAACTTGCTCTGGCTCGGGGGTCTGTCCACTCCCCTACTTCATGGGCATCACTTAGCTTTCCCTTCTCTTGCCTCATTCAGTAAAGTAACAGTAATCAGATTGAAGATTAGAGACTGAAGGTACCATTTGTCCAGTCCTCTCCGGCCAGGTCTTGAGGTACTTCTGCATCATATTCATCCATTTTATCACTAAGTCCTGTCGATTCTGTGTCTGAACTGGATCTCATGTTCACCTTTCTTGCTGTCCATTTGTAACCCAGCTCTCAGCATCTCTCCCCTCTATTACCATAAACGGCCCCAAGTGGAGCCCTTGCCCTAGTGTCTCCCCACCCCTCCATCCTTGACAGTCCTGCTTGGGACTTGGCTCCCAGTACTTTTTGGTGTGAATGCCTGTTTCTAGCCCACTGCCTCCGTGATGCCTGCCACCCTAATGGGCCTTTAGGATAAGACCCAGTTCCCACTAGAGTGTGATCGAGACCCATGAGTTAATGCAGCCCGGTTCCCCATTCTGTTCACTCATTTTTTTCACTCGTTCATTCATTCACTGACTCTGAAAGCCTACTATGCACTGGTCACTGTGCCGGGCAAAGAAGGTCCAGCTTGGATGCAATGCTTAGAGAGGCCATGAGAGTCTGAAGAGGGGCGCACACCCAGTGGGAGAAGGACTTCCTGGGGAGGTGGGGGAGAGAGAGAAGACTGTTTCAGGCCTGGAACCAAGAGGGAGCAAGCAGGATTTGAAGCAGTAAATGCTGGATGCTGCTGCTGCTGCTGGTAACAAGAGTAATCATAACTTCAAGAGGTGACCGGATCCCTGCACCACGGCAAATATTTTGCATGCAATAACTCATCTAATCCCCGGGACAACCTTATGAAGAAGGTGTTATTAGACTCATTTCCCTATGAGGAAACTGAGGCCGAGGCAGTGCTTCAGTGGTAGTAGAGGTGGGATTTGAATCCGGTCGTGTCTGCCTCCGAGTGCTTGCTCCTCTACAACTGTTGTCTCCCGGACTCTCCTTTCCACCTGTGATGGACGTCACCCCATTCCAACACCTCACGTCAGATGACGACCATGGGAGCCCCCGAAAAGTACAAGCTGGGCTCCCTAAAGTGGTTTCTGGGGTGGTCTGTGTTCTGGAGAATCCAGAGGTCACACTGAGGTCCACTGTATATGCCTTGGGTAGCTGTGTGAATTTAAAATGTGGACGCAACAGCGTTTGCTGAGTCTTCTGTTCCTGATCCCTCCTTGGTCAGGACCACCTACAAAAGCCCCTCCAACCCTCCAGCCCCCCACCCAGCTCCTCTGCTGTGGGAAAAATGTGACCTGGGGTCCATCACATGCCAGGTCTTGGGGTCTGTAAGAGTGACTGGCTAGGGAATGCTAAGTCCATTTCTATAGACAACCTTCTAAACAAAGGAGCTACACAGAGAGCCCTGGCAGGAACGGACCCTGACAGAGCCTTCGGCCCAGAAAGGAGAAGGAAGGGAATACCAATAGCACCCCCTACTGGCCTTACCTATGTTGGCAGGGCCTGGCTGTGTGGAAGAAGCAGGCAACAGATGTGCTCCGTGGCCTTGGAAGCCCTGCGTCAGTGGTGTCCTTCCGGAACCCACAGTTGGTGGGACGGACATCTGCCTAACTGCCCAGATGAGGCATCTCTCTGCTCCTCTTTCAGTCTTCCTCTCACATCCCACTTCTACTCTGAGTTGTTTTTTGATATCACAACTTACCCCTTCTGAGGTCTTCTCATCTCCGCTGAACGGACAGTCATCTCCAAATGGGGTGCCCCGCCTCCTGCCTTGCGCCAGCAGCCTGTCCACCCTGCCTACCCCGCTACCTGCTTCAACCTTGGGTGGCAACTGCTTCTAAGATAAACTTGCTGCTTCTTGGTGTGGCAAGGAAAGCCCTCTCCGGGGACCCTAAGCTACTCACTCTCCAGTGGGCTTTTTCTTCTTGCCCCGGTGCTCTGCAATAAAGGAGGGTCTGGACGCCCGGGTCCCCAGACACCCCACAGGCCTCACTCTTCCCTGTCTGTTCTCAGGTGTTCTCTCTGCCTGGAAGCCTCTTCCCCCCACTTGCTCCCTGCTGCTTCTACTTCCTGTTCAAGGCACAGCTCAAATGCCTCTTCCCCTAATTGAAGCCTGCCTCTATGAGGGGCACACGGCACTGGATATACCATACTAGCAGTGCTTATCTGTATCTGGTTTCAGTTTCCTACCACGAACTGTTGAGGGCAGGCGTACTACCCCATTCATCTTGGAATCTTCCATGGCCGGCACAGAGTGTGGCACGTAAGAAGCCCTCAATATTGTGTCCTGAATGAATGTGTGTCCTAGTTGTTTGTATTCAAAGCAACTCTTATTTTCTTATCGGCAAGCATGCTGGAGAACGAGTGGAGAGGCCCTGCACTCCTGTATGAACATATAAATGAGACAGTGACCTCATTTTCTGTGTTTTCTAATGAGTATCTGCCTTGGCCTTCCTTGACCTCTTTGGACTGAAGCCCCAGGGCCTTGGTATCTGTGGATACAGGTCCTTACCAACGCAGAGCAAGGCATCAGGTCCCCAGGCCACCTGCCTGGTCCAAGCTGTGATGGCCTTCCAGGCTCTCCCACTGATTTCTGCCTTGGTTCTTCAGTAGGTCTTTAGGTTGGAGGACAGGAAGGGAGATAGCATTTTGGAGCACCTATTCCATACCAGGCCAGTGCCTAATGCTTTACATTAGCTTTCTCATTCAATCCTTGCAGTAACTCACTGAGGCTGGCACTTTCTTCCCCAGTTTATAGACAGGAAAGGAGGTTCCTGGAGAAGTTAAGGAATTCCCCAAAGTCTCCCAGTAAGAGTGGTTGAGGCAGGATGAACCGGGTTTAGACAGTGTCCATTCTTGTTTCTCTTGCCCTGACACCTTGCCTGGTCCTGGCCTGGACACTCTCCTTCAACTTAAGATCAAAGAAGGAAACAATTTTTGTAAGTAAAAAGAGTAGCTTTGAAAGTCTGTCTCCCTCCCTTTCCTTCCTTCCTTCCTTCCTTCCTTCCTTCCTTCCTTCCTTCCTTCCTTCCTTCCTTCTTCTCCTTCTCCCTCTTTTCTCCTCTCCTTTGCTTTCTTTTCTTTCCACCCTCCTTCCCTTCCTTTCTTCCAAACTCTGACCCAGAGCCCACTATGATAAGCAAGGAGTCTCCTTGGTTAAGGGGTGGGGACCCAGAACCCTGCCTGCTGATCCTGTCTTGCTCCATGCAGTTATCCGGGGTATGTTTATGGATCCACAGGGCTCCACAGCACATGAGTTTACAATGCTGCTCCAGAAAACGCTCTTCTGGGGATTCCCCTGGCTGTTGGCTCCCTCCACCAGCCCTCAGGGAGCAGTAGGGCTGGGCAGGGGCCCTGCTGTGTCTCCTTGCCCCTTCTACCATCTCACCCTGCTTCACAGGAGCGGGCACGTGGCCTCTGGGGTACCTGGGAGCCAAAGACCTATGCCTGACCTGAGTGGCCTCGTGCCAGTGCTTGCACCCTCTGCCTGGCTGGCCTGTGGTCTTCACTTTCCTTTTCCTTCTCCAGGGACTGGCATTTGCTTTACCCAAATCCGCTTGGCGTGGAGAGAGGGACCCCACCCCTGGAGAACCCTTCAGGCCTGTGCTCTGCTGGCAGGGCGCAGACGAAGGCACAGCGACGCCACCGGCTGTCACCTGCTCCTGTAGTCGCCCTGGTCCCACTGCCCAGCATGCTGCACTCCGGGGCTCCAGTGGGCTCTCCATGCCTGGGGGGCCTTGACACCGCCAGCCAGGGCTCAGTGCATCAGCTGCTGGTGCCAAAAGGGTGCCACCAAATGGATGCGCTCCTCTCTCTGGGCTTCTGACCGCTCTCGCGGCCAGGAGCAGGGCAGTGGTCTGATGGTGTCAGGGGCTGGTTGTGGGATGGACGGCACAGACCCACCACGCCTGGGTCCCACCGGCCTGAATCACAGTGCACCTATGTGGGGACTGGCTGAGCTGGGAACTGGTTTGTTTCAATCTGCGGCCCATCCCCATCCCGGTATTTTAATTATGGCATTAAAGCAATATAAACATAAAAAGGTACGTGCCTTATAAATGTGATTCTGATGTTCTCTTTTGATATTAAATCGCATTAATTGCCTCAGACGATACTGATACTCAAACAGAAATCTGGCAGAAGAATCCTGATCGGCAGTGCTGATCAGTGGAGGCGGCAGTAATGGGGTCAGGCTCTCCGGAGAGCCTGACGAAGGATCCCCGGGGAGGTGGGTGTAGACACAGTGAGGCCAACACGAGGGGTGGGTGTGGTTGGCTTCGGACCCAAGAGATAAGGGAAGGGACCTGAGGCCCAGAAAAGGTAGAAGAGGTGTGGAGATGGGTGTGTCTCGAAATACAAGCAGCAGAATAAAAAGCAGCAAAGGAAAATCAGGTGAAATAAGAGTTGGAAACTACAGAAAAGAGGAGAGAGTGACTCTGGAGAGCTGGATGGAGGGCCGGAGCGGGGCAAGGGGGGTGTGCAGGACACAAGAACACTTTGGATAAAGAGGGGCGGAAAAAAGGAACGGGTGCCTGGTGAAGTGGTCGGGGGGAAGGGTGATAGAAATGAACGGGTATTGGCGGGGCAGGGGTGGGCATGGAAACACCTAGAAAAAACATGGAGAGGCTCTTGGCCATGGTCACAGCCAGGTCAGGCTCCGGGAGGCCAGAGGAGAGGGCTCAAAGAGAAAGGTGTAGAGAAAGCTACATCTGGGGGACGCGCAGGTACCTGCATGATGCGGACATAATCGGTGCGGCGCAGCTCGTTCTCCTTGACCACCTTTTTCCTGAGAGTGGCCAGGTTTCTCTCCAGGTGCTCCCGCTGACGGGCGTACTCCTGCTGCAGGTCCGTGTTCAGCCCTGCGATCTCCACCTGATGGGCCAGCAGGGCTTCTTAAGGAGGGAGCGGGGACCCGGGAGAGAAGGGGAGTTGGGGAAAGGGAGGCAGAGCTCACCATGTCTGCCCGCTGCACGTACTTCTCAAAGAGAGCTCGGACCTTCTCCTTCAGGAGCCGGGGTTCCTGGATGTACGCTACGCAGTTGTGAAGGTCTGTCTTAAACCGTCTGACCAGCGCCTCCAGGTCCCGCTCCTGCAATCAGAAGGACTTAGTCTGGCACCACAGGGGCTCTGCAGGGAGCGGGCAAGGGCGCAGGCAGAGGCACATGGCAGCAGGAAGACAAAGGACACCTCATCTGGGACTCAACAGTTGACCGCCAGGGCCCGCAGTGGACACAGACACCTAGGGGGGTGTGTAGCCGAGAGGCAGACGTACTAAAACTCGGGGGCAGCTGCCTGGACAGCCTCATGTTTAAAAGGCCGCACGGCAACTCCTGGATTGCCTCTGGGTCCCTTTCAGGACCACACCTTAAAAGATGAAAGGCAGCGTGAGTGGTCACCCTATTCCTTCCTGAGCCAAGACGGATCGTATTGCTTCTCTCTAGTGGTCCTTGGGCCAGAGCTCCCATGTCCCCCTTCTTAGCTCACCCAGGGTTTATTCTTCCAGACAGTCAGGAGGGCTGCGGTGAGCGAGTAGTGGAAACATGACCAGATTGGGCAGATCGGTCCAGCTGCAAACTTGGGCCAGAGGCTCGTTCTCCCACCCTCCTCTCGCTGATACCCATCCTCCTCTACCCCTGACCTGGAGGGTCTCTCCTCCCTCTACGCTCCCACGGCCCTTTGTTCAGCTATCATAACCCTTCATCTTGCATTACAATTAATATGCACACACCGCAGATCCCCTAGCAACCTGTTCGGGTTGTAAAGGGCAGGACCTATGTCACATTGGTTGCTCTGTGGCTTCTACTGTTACCTAGCCCAGAGTCGGTGCTTCATGTGGGGAACGGAGAAAAATCCATCTGATTCCACAAACACGATGGGGTGCCCTGTGCTAGGGAGTGGCGGCGCAGCCATGTCCCAGCCCGGGACCAGAAGACCTAGTTCCTTCCCAGGGCTGACTCTCAGTATACCACTTAGCTATGGGCACCGGGCGACTTTTCTTAACCTCCTCATCTCTCTGGCCTTATCTACCTTATTTATTACCTAAAGAGACTGGACTAGACAATTTCCGAGGCCCTCCTTGCCTCAGCGTGTTTTTTGTTTGTTTCTTTCTTTCTTTTGGTAGTCAAAACCTTTTGCCACTGACTACAATGACCTCTCTGAGCATATTCCTTCCCCGGGCCAAACAAGCCAATGCTGCAAGCGTCCTTATGAAACCGGCCCCGCTCCCTTTGAGCACTTCACCCAAAGTCATCTTAGTCTCAGTCATGTAGATTTGCATGGGCCTGAAACCAGGCAGGGCTGTGAGCAAGTGAGGGGAGAGTTAAAATGGGAACGTATCTTAGCAATGGGCTGGCGCCGTCTCTCAGAAGCCAGCTGCCCCTTGCAGACAGGTGCCAGATCCTAAATCCAAGATCCGCCAGACTCTGAAAATCCTCACACCTTCTGTCTCTCTCTGTGCATCTCCTGATCAGTGGCTCTTAGTTTCTGCCACAGTTCCATGATGTTCAGCTCCAGCTGCGTGTTCTGCTTGTGGAAACGCTCCAATTCTGCTTCCATCTATGGAGAACAAGGGGATAAAGTCAAGAATAAGAAAGTAAGGGAATACAAACAATATTTGGGAACTGAAGCCTATCGGTGGGAATGTGTCCCCAGCTACCAGGACATTTCTAGCTCCCACCTATGTCGTCTGGAATGAAACCATTTTCCCAACTCCTGGCCACCCCGGTAGGCCCCCATCCCTTGGTGGGTGTATTAACCCAGATCATGTGTTTCTATAGCCAGCCTCAGAACTGCCCCCTCCGAGTTTCCGTTCCTTCGGCCACGCTGATGACCTTCTTTTCTTGATTCTCACGTACTGGGACCTGGAAACTGAGGCAGGGTTCTGCACAGAAGCACCTTCCTTGCCTACTTTATGAAACTCTGTGAGTGAATCTCAACGCTTTGGGGCCGCAAGCCATCAGAGTCGATCCCAAAGCACAACGTTTTAAGGGACCAGCAGGTAGGCGTCCCCAGCCTAAGGAACCTCCGTCTCATCACTCTGTTGAAAAGGTTGTAAAAGTACAGCTGAGGAGACTATCTCATCTTCAAAAGAGAAGGAAGAAGCCACCAATGAACTTCTGAAAGATTTTTATTGGTTGTTGCATTTGTATTAACCAAAGACGCATGAATGACAACTGGAGCTTCTGATTAGGACGAGAGCAGGTGGAGGTGAATTCTCAGTTGATCCGATTTCTGCCAAAAGCCAAGGGGGTGAGGTTTGCTTGACACACCATATCTGGTGGACACTAGTATTCCTGTTAATAGAGAGGGGCGCTATTTTGGGGGGATGGGACAGGTCACTGGGTTCTTTAGTGGCTGGATGGAGTAGCTCCTCTAACCTATCCCAGGCCCTTCGGTCAGATTTCAAGGTTCCCGACCATCTTTGGGGGTATCGGAAAGCCCCGATGCACCACATTCACGTTCTGGACACGAAGGCGCAGCTTGCAGGAGAATGTTATCAAACTTATTGGAAGAATCTGGATAGACAGAATAGCCCTTTGGCTCAGCGCCTGGCATGAAGTCAGCACTCAGTATTCATCTGAACGAGTGAATGCGCGGCCAGTGTAGAAGGCGAAGGGGAGCCACGGTGAGGGAGGAGAGGGGTGCTTGAAATAGCCTGCCTTCTGGAAGAGGAATGAAAAGGTAAACGTGCCACGCTGGTGCTACATCAAACCACCTTGTGCGGGATACAGGGAGTGTGGGGACGTGCGTGGCTAAAGAATGAATGTGTCCACTGGAGAGGGCTGGCGGCCACTACCGGCACGGGGATACAGAACTGATGAAGACAGAGCGTCCGTCTGCAAGAAGCCGTGAGGTCTAGAGGAATAAGAGGGAATATCCAGGTAGAAAGTACCCTCTGTGTGCAGAGGACGCGGGGAGGCAGTGCCCGGAAAAGGGATGTTCAGTCAAGTTCCACAAGACAAATCGGTACTAGAGGACAAAGTGGAGAAGGGGAGTTCCAGGCGGAGAGAGCAGGCCACGCACAGAGAGGCCCAGGGCCATGGGCAGCCGGGTGCCTCTCTGCCGGCTACAGGTGGTCCAGGGGGCTGCATGAGAGGGAGGGAGAGAGGGGCTGGAGAGGTCAGCTGAGCTGGATCATGCAGGACCCAGGGGCAGAGGCTCACATGGGGAGAAGTTGTGCCTTCATGCCGCCCAGAAGTTTGGCCATTATCCTGAAATCTCAGAGCCCTGGCAGGTTTTACCCAAGGGGTGGCATGGTTTGTCCTTAGAAGGCCTGATGCGGAGGTCCTACCGGAGACAGCACGACTGGAGCCGGACACACCAGTCAGGGGTGAGATGGGGCCCAGACCAAGGGAATGGTGGCAGAAAGAGAGCAAGGTGCTTCTCCAAGGTCATGTCTGAGTGCCTACAGCTGGCTGTGCCTCTTTTTCCATGGTCTCGAAGCCAGCAATGACAGATTAGGTTAGAAAGGAAGTAATACGGGCAAAGCCTCAAAAGCCACTGAGAACAAAAATAACGTATTTCACAGAAAAATTGTGAAATACGCTGAGTTTGAATAGCTGGCGGGGCAGCTAGGAAACTAGCCAGTATGTGGGAACAAGTATCCTTTTCCTGGTGGAAAAGCCCCATCTACTTTTCCATGTGTTCTCCTCACACTCAGTGACTCTCGGTGGGGGTGGGGGCAGGAAACAGGTATTCTACCCCCAGAGGATATTTGGCAACATCTGGAGACATTTCTGGTTGTTACAACGGGGGGGGGGGGGGGGGGGGGGGGGGAAGGGAGGGTTGCTACAGGCATCTAGTGGGCAGAGACCAGGGATGTTGCTAAATATCTTCTAGTGCAGGGACTCCCTGTGACAAAGAACTATCCGCCCCAAGATGTTAAAATGAGAAAACCTCGCACTGAATGAAAAAACAAGGGGGTGAAGTAAAACGATGAGGTTCTGAACACTCCCTAGGAAGCAGATAGTCCCATCGTACTGAAGAGAAGCTGGAAAAGTATATGTGCAGGGAGGTACCGAATCAAGGAAGTATTAGATTTTCATCCACGGAGGAGGGTTTACAGCTTCCTTCGTGGAGGAAAAAGAACTTCACACGAGATCCACAGCGGGTGGGCCAAATGGGCCTCTGACCTCCTGAAGGTCCAAGGTCAGAGGCCTCCAGGGGAGGAATCAGGTCCGGACTTCAGCCCTGGTGGTAACTGGCGTGGTGTAGGAGGGGCCCTGTTTGAATCACTCTCAAGGTGCAGGCGTATTCCCTGCTGAGGGTCAATGCCGTGGTCGGCCCAGTTACTGACGGGAAAGTGAATAATCCTTCAGGTGTGTTGGGGTGGATAGTAACTGACCCAACTGTAAATCCACTTGATAAATGAGGAGGGGGACCATGGGATGGTGATTTCCAGGGGCTGGCAGGACACTGACTTTCCAGGCAAGTGGGGCCTCTGCTCTTTTCTGGGCTGCCATTTTTGGGCCCTGAGGTCACTCAAGAATGGCAGGAGGCCCAGATGAGGCAGCTCTGTGGTTGGCTGGGAACATCCTGCTTTTCTCCAGAGGCCAGGAGAAAGTCACTGGCACAATGACAAACCATCTCTGGACACTCTAGCCCTGGACTGATCCTACCACCTGGCTTCTTTCCTGGGCCTCCTAGAGAAAAGGCTTTGCTTTTCTACACCAGAGCTCCTGGGTATCCAATTCTACTCGGGCCATCGATGCTCTCTGACACACTTTACTTGTATCCTTGCTCAGCACAATGAGCAAACGTGGATGGGGAGTGGGAGGCCATTTTGGATAGGGTAGCCTGGGAAGGCTTCCCTGAAGAGGTGACAAAGGAGCCTCCACATGGAAGATATGGAGAAGCCGCCAGTCATAATCTGAGCACTTCTGGGCAGAGGGAGCAGCACTGTAAAGGTCCAAGATGGGAAAAGCTTGGCGTAGCCTCAGAACTGTCAGAAAGCCTTTGGGCTGGCGCTGGGGGAGGGAGCCTGGAGACAAGATTGGAGAGGGGTAGCGGCTGAATCATGCAGGGCCCTGGTAGGGGGTGTGGATTTTATTCTAGGTGAGATGGGACACCACTAGGGGTTCGCTGTGGCCTCTGTGTGGAGAGATCAGACCGGAGGCTAGACTCAAGTCCAGATGAGGGATGACAGAGGCTTGCACCCAGGTGAGGCAGCAGAGAGGAAAGAGGGCTAGATTTGGGAGGTCTCTGGGAAGACCATCAGATAGGCACTGGCGATCATTGGATACAGCCATTGTGGGGGGGCGGGGCGGGAAGAATCAAGAAGACTCTACACTTGTACCTTAAGCACGTGGGTGGATTGTGGTAACTTACTGGGAAACAGGGAACAGAAGGGAGGGGAAGGCAGGAATTTGGTTTTCAATCAACCCTGGACGTCACAGCTGCAATCGGCTTAAGGAGATGCACTGTGAATGGGGTGGAGGGACCAACGGGGGCCACTTGTACCTCGATGGAATCTCAGGAGTCCTTGTCCAGTTGATCTTGCTTTTAATCTCTCCTCTCTACCTTCCTCCTGTCTGCTTCCCAGAACACATACTTAAGGCTGCCACTCTCCTGCTCAAGAGACTTTGCATGACTTCCTATTCCTCCTCAGATGGAGTCCAAACACTGCAGCTTTGCATACGCCCCCACCAACGTTTCCAGACTGAGAAAAAAAGGTTCATTTGGAGGAGGGTGCTTTCAGATGCGACGGGCTGGTGGCTGAGTACACACCGCCCCCTGGTGGCTGAAGGCCCAAGAGCCGCGGTTTCCCTCGGAGGGCCCGAGCACAACCTAAGGTCCGGCCACATGCCAAATCTTAAAGCATTCACTCCTGCACAACTGAGTCCCCGCTGGGCCTCTCCTGTGACATCCTCTACAGAGTGAAGGCCCGCATACCCTGGGACAGGCAGGGATTGGGAGGAGGGGTTTTTCTTATCCCCCCCCACCCCACCCCCTTGCTACCCCAGCCAGGAACCGTTGGGGAGGCGACACTAGTCCAGGAGGCCAGAGTGGTTCAGATGGTTCTCACCTCCTGAATCTGTTCCTTCATCACCTTGATCTCATCCTCTCGTGGTTCTATTTGCTTCTTCAGCTCCTTTATTTTGTAGTCGAGTACAAACTTGAATTTCTCCAGTTCTTGGTTTTTCTTTTTCAGATCATAGATGCGCTTCTCCTGTGGGCGAGATGAGAGAGAAGTAAGAGATGGCAGGAGGCTCCGGTATATGGAAACCCTTTAGGGAAAGGACATAAATCCTGTGACCTGACCGAGGAGGCCACAGGCTGCTCTCCCGGCTGGGGGCACAGAGGCTGGCTCCCCCACTAGTGCCGTAGCACTGACTCCTTGGCTTCTGTGCCGGGGCTCAGCATTCATTCACTCAAATATAGCTTGTAGGCGGCTGCATTTTCTAAAGCTGGCCTCAGCAGCATCTCCCATCCCACAGGCTCTCTGCAACGTGACCATATGCTTCTCCATCAGGAGGGAAGATCTAATTCCTTTCTCTTGCATCTGGCTGGACTTACGGTTTGCTTGTAACCCAAAGAATGCTGCTCAAGTGATGCTGTGTGGCTTCCGGTCTAGCTGAGAAAAGGCTAAGCAGCTTCTACCTGGTTTTCTTAGAACTTGTGCTGTGAGGGAGGCCATCTGCTACGGAGAAAGTTCCCCTACACTGAGAATCCCCGGCAGAGGAGCACAATGGCACTCTGGTTGACAGTACCCGTGGAGCCCAGCCTCCCAGCCACCCTGGGAAGTATGAATGAAGAAGCCATCTTGGATGATGATCTTCTACGCCCAGCTATTTGTGTCATCCCTGACTGAAGCCCAGCAAGGCCCCTGCCATCAGGGACAAAGATAGGCCATCTTGTTGTAGGCTGTCCAAATGCCAGGCCCACAGAACCCGAGAGAATAAAACAGTTGTTACTGTTTTTTTGTTTTTCCTAAGTAGGCTCCACATCCAGCACGGAGCCTGACGTGGGGCTCGAACTTGCAACCCTGAGATCAAGACCTAAGCTGAGATCAAGAGCAGATGCTTAACCGACTGAGCCACCCAGGCACCCCAAAGTTGTTGTTTTGTACCACTAAGTGGCCAGGGTCTTGTCTGTTGGCTTAAAGGGGATTCGGAATGTATCCAGGAGCCTAGAGTTGGCAAGCTATGTATGGCCTTTGGATCAAATTTGACCTGTTTTCATAAACTCATTCATGCATTGTGTATGGCTGATTTTACAACACAGTGGTAGAGCTGAGTAGTGCGACAGAAGCCATGCTGTGTGCAAAGACGAAATATTTACTACCTATGCCTTTATGGAAAAAACTTTGCTGTCCCTGCCACAGGCAATGGGGAGCTATGGCAGAGTTCTAAGGGGAAGAGTGACACAATTACAGGGTATGGTGGCAGGGAGCGGGGGTAGGAAGTGGGAAGGAAGTCCGTTAGACTGGTTAGGAGACTGTTGCAATTTTAGGTCAGGAGGCCTTAACCTCCTTATCAACACCCCCCTTTGAGAATCTGAAGAGAGCTTTGGACCCTCTCTACACAAACACCCAGGTACATACACAAACACTCAC
This sequence comes from Panthera tigris, assembly GCF_018350195.1. Classification (NCBI taxonomy): domain Eukaryota; kingdom Metazoa; phylum Chordata; class Mammalia; order Carnivora; family Felidae; genus Panthera; species Panthera tigris. Next base: position 33,630,910 of record NC_056667.1, on the reverse strand, counting down.
ATGCAGAAATTTCATGTGTTTCCCCTTATCAGATCCCGAGGGGGCCCACTTCACAGGTGAGAAAACAAGGCTTAGAGAAATTGCCCAAGATCCTGTGGCAGATAAATGGCAAAGCCTGTGCTGGAACCCAATTAGCCAGGGCTAAAGCCCACCGTCTCAACCACTGGAGAATTCTGCCTACCTGAGGCAGGAATGGCAAGGAGAGAGGCAGAAGGGCACACATCCTGGATTTGCTTAGCAGAGGGCTACGAAATTTGGGTAAGCCTCACAAAATGTGATGTCTGTCTTCTAAGTGTTTTGTGAGAAAGGCATTCTGAAAAGTGATCCCAGCTTTCTGGGGAGCCTGGCAGTTGTAGGTCAACCGCAGGGAGTGTGCAACGTCTGTGGGGACGGTCACCCGAGGACACCTGGAGCCGTGGCGAGCAGGGGCCCCGCAGTCAGCCGACTTAGATTCTTATCCCAAGTCTGTCGCCTATCGACTGGATTACCTTGGGCAAGATACCAAACCACCTGGAGCTCAGTTTCCTGAGCTCTACAGGGGGTCCCTCATGGCCCCTGGGGTGGCCGGGAGAACTGAGTGTGGTGTGTTTACAGCAATCGGCCCAGCACCCAGCACCCAGTAGGCCCTTCACAGACCACTCATCCCCATCAGGTTAAATGAATGTGTTTCAAGCATTCAGGGACCCCCCTCTCTCCGGAGCTTGGTTCTCCTCCCCTGGGTCCATCCATCTGGGTGGTGGTTGAAGGAGGGCAGAGGTGAGCCTTCACCTTATCTTGAATCGTCTCATCTCTTTCCTGGATTTCCCGCTTGAGGCCCAGGATGTCCTTCTCCAGGGACTTAATGACCCCTTGCAGCTTCACCTGCTCCCTCTTCAGGCTCTCAATGTCATTGGTTCGCTCTTCAACCTCCTTCTGCAGGCTGCTGAACTGCAGACACAAATGGCAGCAACAGAGACCACCGAAGTCTTTGTGCTTCCCTCCCTGTCTCCCAAATGCCGGTGAACTTAAAGAGGTCCCCAACACATCACCGACCTGTGACCTGAAAACATGTCTAGTACCCAACATTTCTGGGATTTTAGGAGTGAAGTTTTGGAGATTTGGGACAGTTTGGGGATTTCCCTGGCAGCACGAGTGATGTAGCATTCTGTCTGATGAGATCCAGTCCCATCCCTTCCGTGAGGATGGGCTGTCGGGGTTCCTGAGCGGACCCAGAGTTTTCCAGGACCTTGCCAACCTTGAAAGGTTGGGATCCATGCCCCATTAAGGTCACAGATACTGTAACTGATGAGCCACCTTGGCCATGTCTAAGAAGGGAAGAAGACATTGTCCCTGGTTCCCTGGATTAAGTAGGGTGATTTCTAATAGGAAGGAATGTGAGTTTGCTTTGAACTTGGCTTCTCTAAGGCTGAACATTTTGGGGAAACTGTGGCAATTCCACAAGGATCTGTGAATTGAATCCCACTTCACCCCAACCACCAGTGACAATAAACATGTGTCTTGCCTTATAAACCAAGCATCCCACACCCCAGTCCTTCTCCTGCCCATAGCTCCCTGCACTGAGACCCTGATGACACCTCCGGCAGGGACTTGACCTTCATCTCCGTTTCTACCCGAGGTTTAACTCTGAAAACTGACTAAATCCTACTAGCCCATAAATGAAAGTCTGGGGTGTCCATCCAGTGTTGGGGCAAATGTCACTATTCCGGTGAAAAGGACAGAGAAGGGACAGTGCCACGGAGAAATGTTAAGGGTGCATCTGCCTGGCGGTGCAGAGAGATTGGTGATACAGCCCTCGCCTGCGCCCAGGCCTGTCGGGGAACCACACGTGCGATACCTTCTTCCTCATGATGCCGGTTTCTCCTTTGAGTCGCAGGTTTGATTCCTTTTCATCCCGAAGCTTTTTCTCGTACTTGGTTTTGATATCTTGGATTTCTCGGTCTTCATCTTCTTCGATCTGTTTCTTGGTCTCTTCGAACTCCCGCAGCTGCTGCCTGACGTCTTCCTGTGCCTAGTTCAGGGAAGGGGGAGAAAAGGCACTTGACCCTTTTGTGCTGAGAGGGCGCGGGGTGAGATGAGCATGTGGGGCCTATCATGGGGAGTGGGAGACAGAGTGCTATAACAGAAATGGGAACCAAGGCCCTGGGTCCCCTGACCTTCCACTCTCCTGTCTGTCCTCTGCCTTCCCTTCTCTTCCTACCAGATGTGGCTGCAGGCTCCCCTTCAGTGACCGCCCTCCCAACACCCCCAGACCTGTTCCATCTCTGGTCTTCTTTACAATGACACCCACGCTTCCTCTATCTTTCCTCCACTGAACCTGTGACAGTTGTAATTTTATATTTCGGAAGTACTTGATTGCTTTTTCCATTAGATGTAAATTCCTCGAGGGGCGCCTGGGTGGCTAGGTCGGTTAAGCGTCCGACTTCGGCTCAGGTCATGATCTCACGGTCCGTGAGTTCGAGCCCCACGTCGGGCTCTGTGCTGACCACTCAGAGCCTGGAGCCTATTTCAGACTCTGTGTCTCCCTCTCTCTCTGCCACTCCCCTGTTCATGCTCTGTCTCTCTCTGTCTCAAAAATAAATAAACGTTAAAAAAAAATTAAAAAAAAAAAAAAAGAAAAAAAAAGACGTAAATTCCTCGAGGAAAGAAACCTGGTCTATCGTGCCCACCACTGAGTTCCCAGAGTACAACCGGCACGGGCACACAGTTGGTACTCAATACCTGAATAAAAGAGTGAATGAAGCCTTAAAAAAATCTTTTTGAGAGAGAAAAAGCACGAGTGGGGGAGGAGGGAAGAGCAAGAGAGAGGGAGAAGGAGAATCTCAAGCAGGCTCCATGCTCAGCACAGAGCCTGACGTGGGGCTCGATCCCATGACCCTGGGATCATGACCTGAGCCAAAATCAAGAGTTGGCCGCTCAACCGACAGAGCCACCCAGGCGCCCCAAAAGAGTGAACCTTTAACTCTGCCCTCCTGCTCCTTAATCCAATCACCTGCACGTCCCCCATCACGTTGTGTTATATTGCAATTGCCTGTTGGACAGGCTCCTGGAAGCTCCTTGATGGCAGGGCCACATCTCTCTGCTCACCACCGGGAACACCCTGCACAGCAGCTGGCACGTCACTGGCGATGAATGAATGCAAGCCTGGAGCCCGGACGCTGGAAGAACCACCTCTGCCTGGTGGAGTCTGAGAAGTGACTCGGGTGTGACTCCTCTTTACTTACTGCCCCCAAGTGGTGCAAGTTACAGATCCTTTTTCTCTCACACTGACCCTGGCGTTCTCCCAAACTGCATGTACCATCCCTGGAGTGAGTGTTTCAGGGGTGAAGAGAGACAAGATGGTTTTCAAACTGGGTCCCCAAGAAAGGCTTCTCTCTTTCCCCACCACACGTCATCAGGCCCTTGCTGGACGGAAGCCTGGCAAGGTGTGCTCTGTCTGTGTCCCAGAGTCGCCCGGCAGCCACTGCTCTTGCTCTGGTAGATGTCGCTAAAAAGGAGAGTAGGCCAGCCAGGTTGGCGAGAAGGCATGCCAGGTGGAAGCTCCCTAGGGAAGCTCTGAGTTGAAATCTTTGACTCAGAAGAAGAAATGGTTGTGATCACTGCGTGGGTCCTGGGAGGAAGGCCAGTCTCTCTCCCCTCAGGGCAGATTCATTCCCTCTACCTCGGCCCCCAAGGCCAAGCTCAGATCAGTTTCCTGGAGGTCAACAAACATTTCTGGAGCATCTAGGATGTGCCAGGGGGGCCCTGGTTTGAAAATCAGTGATGGGTGAGCCATAGTCCTTGCCCTTGAGAAGTTCCCCTGGAGAAAGAGATATTAACACAGGACGCTACCATGTAGGCCGTAAGAGAAAGGGGTCTGAGGGCCCTGAGGACACAGAGGAAGGCTTGCTCAGGCCTGTGGGAGGGGACAGGGGTTAGCGAAGAACTCCTCCAGGAGTTGGCTCCTGTCCTGAGTCTCTGTAAGGGTGCGGACGAGCTGCCAGGTGAAGAGACATCCAGAGCAGAGGCTCAGAGGTTGTGTGGGAAACGTGGCCATCCCACGTCGTTGGGTGGGAAGAAGCCGGACGGGGCAGCAGGACACGGGGCTGGGGAGGTGGGCAGGGCCAAGGCGGGGGTGGCTGTGCCAGGAAACATCCCCACTGGCTGTTGGAGCTCAGCCTGCTCTGTCTGAGGCCCGTGCTGTCAGGAGACCTCCACCCTCCACCTCTCACCTTGCTTATCCCCCACTGCCTGCTCACTTCCCAGCTCACGGTGGACTTCTGGGTGCCACCTCACTCCTCCTTGCCGTAACTGGGGGTGGTTACAGAGGGTCCTATAATGTCCAGGGTTGCTTTGACCTTTACCTCGCCTCTACCTGAGCTACCCACTCTCAGGTCCATCCCCAGAATGGTGCCACCTCGGAAGCCTGAAAATCCAGGCCCTGCTCTCAGCACAGGTGACTTCTCTGTTGGCCCCCCCAGGTATGCAGGCCCAGCTCTCAGGCTCACCACGTCCCCTGGCCCTGTCTTGATTCCTCCACTATCTTCCAGGCTCTCGGTTCTTTACCCCTCTCTGGCCTGGACCGGATGGCTGTTCAGCAGACCACTTGTATTTCTCGGCGGCACAACTCGGTCACACCCCAGCTGTGAATCAGGGCTGCTCTGCGTCCCCCTCGCTCACACACCTGCTTGCCGAGCCTTGCTGGGGAAAAGCGCACGGCCTGGTGGATTAATGCTGCTGGGACTCACGTTTACAACCTCAGCTGGGCTCTCAGCTGCATACCTGCCAGACGTCTTCTCGGTCATTCCCTTCCAAATTCATTCCACACCTTCAGGACTCTCCCGCCCCCTCACCTACAGTACGCCATCTGCTGCAATTTCATGCAGAAAAGGCGGCCATCTGGCTCTTCTCGGTTTTCTCTTCATCTTGGGAAACTAGCTATTTTGGCAACCCAAACTGCTTGAACATTCCATGACTTTGCCTGCCTGCCCTTCCCTCCTGCATTTCCCCATCTCCTGTTAATTCTAACTCTTATTCTTCCTGGGTCTCATTAGCTCCGGCAAGCCTTCTCTGGCCTCTCAGGGAGGTCTGCATCCCCCAGCTATCCTGTGCAGCCCTCTCTTGAGTATCTGTGTGGCCGCCTCTCTCACATGACTGAAAACCAGGCCCCGGTTTTTCTCTTGGTCACCCAGCACTCAAGCTGAGTTCTAAACCAAGAAGAGACCATCTGTGTTTGTCAAATCAGTGAAGGAGGGATTTCATCTTGTAAGGCATAAGAAGTTGCTAAAGGGTTTCAGGCAACCACCTTCCCCATTGTTTAGGGCCCTCGTTCCTCTCCAGGTCCTACAGGCTTCTAAAAAGGTCTCTCTAGGGGAGCCTGGGTGGCACAGGCAGTTGGGCGTCTGACTTCGGCTCAGGTCATGATCTCATGGGTCTGTGAGGTCGAGCCCCGCATCAGGCTCTGTGCTGACAGCTCAGAGCATGGAGCCTGCTTTGGATTCTGTGTCTCCCTCTCTTTCTGCCCGCCCGCCCCCCACCCCCTCATGCTCAGTCTGTCTCTCTCTCCCTCTCAAAGTAAATAAATATTAAAAAATAAAAATGAAAAGGTCTCTCCAGTCCTTAAGGCTTGAAGGTACAGTTAGGCTAGGACAACAGATACGAACTTAGAATTTCAGTCCCTAACACGGAGCACCTCCCAGCTCACTGGGCCCGCTGGTCTAGGGGAAACAAACAGTGAAAGGCCTAACACAAGGCTGGATGCTAAAAGCAGGGAGTGGGAGGGAAAGGAGTTGAAGTGAGCTTTCCCACAGCTCTTTGGGCTGTTCACAGGCCAGGCCTGCAGAATGCACAGCAAAAGGGAGGTACAGCTCAGCTTCCGGTGAGTACCTCTTCCAGAAGGGTAGTTTTTTCCTGAAGTTTGGCCTCATAAAACTCCGTCAGCTCCTCCAGGGCCTGGCTCTTGGTCTCATCATTATCCCGAAGCTGTTTCTCATACTCCTCCTGCATCCTCTGGGATTTGAGCTGCAATTCCTGGTACTTCTCATATTCCAGAAGCAACTTTTGGTTGTTGCAACACTCTGGAGAGAAGCAAGGAAGGTTATTTCACATTGGACAGGAGCACCCACCTCAGGGCCACCCAGGAGCCTTTGGTGCCCTCCCACCCACCTACCAGTACCAGCTGAGCCTCAAATACCTGCCCAGCTCTTTCTCACCTGCCCTCACCCCATTAGCTGGTCAGGCAGCCAAACTCCCTCCCCTTGTTGGCTAGGCAGAAGGTTTCCAGGAAAGGGCTGAGGGGTGTTTTAGGGAACCAGGGCCAAGAAGAATGTCCTGAATATGCAAAACAGTTATCAGCACCTCTTCTTACAGAAGACGAGTGAAAACTGAGGCTAGGTGAGGTTTGGTGACTCCTTAGAATACCCAGAAAGTATGTGGTGAGTCTGGGACTCAAGGCAGTCTATCAGGCTCCAGACCTGCACTTTTCTGTAACTCCTACTGGCATGCAGTAATACATGTGTAATGAACAAGGAAATGCACAGGAGTAAAATCCACACTGAGGTCCAGGGGATAAACGCAGCCTGTTTACAGACAAAGTCAGATTACCTGGGACTTCTGTTCGGTCCCAACGGTGGTGGGGGAGGGGGGATACTCTCAGACTTTTGTCCCCACGCTACCACATGGCCTCTACCTCGGGACTCACCCAGGTCCTGCAGTTCCTGGCTCTGTTTGTCTAGGAGGTCGTCAATGCGTTCGCGATGGAACACATCCTGCTTTTCTTTTTCTGTTTTTAAAACCTAAAACACAGAGTCAGCTGTTCTCATTTCCACGCATCTGCTGAAATCACCCCAGGGCAACAACACATTTTATAAGTGACATCCTCCTTCACTTACAAACGTTTCTCAAGCCTGTCATTTTGCACCAGGCACTGTTCTGTGAGCCACAAGCAAGCTATCGCTTTTTATTTACATTATATTCTGCTCTGTAAGTTCTAGGCTTTATTTATATCCTTTCTACTAAATGGGTCTTGTCAATGATGAGTTCAGTCTTGGACATGTAGCAGATGGATTTTGAGGTGGAAAAAGTAAGGATTCATTTGAATTCTCTGTTGTCTGAACAGTGCCGTCAACTAAATCCTCGGATGTGTTAATGTGTCAGCTTCTAAGAAGTGTTTTCTTTAATCGAGCAGGAAAGCTCCTTGCAGGCAGAGGGGCGCTCCCAGGAATAACTTCGAGTTGAGCTTGTGGAGGGCACCACGTCAGTATTTGTTGACAAAGGAATAAAATAATAAAACTAACAGCCAGGGGCTTTTTTTTTCCTTTTAGCTAAACTCTCTGACCCATGGCGATAACATAAAAGAACAAATACCCTCTAAGCCAGGGGTTTTAGATGAAGGGCAAGACAGATTTGTGAACAAAGGGGGTTATTCTGGGAAGTCCTGTGGATCAAATCTGACTACAGGAGGGACCATTTAGACTAATTTTATTTAAACTACTGACAATCCAGAAATCAATATTCTGGTAGCTCTTCTTTTTCTACACTTTGCTTTTCTTGTTACCTTTTTCATTTTGTTTTTAAGTAAGTTTCTCTTGATCACAGAGATAATATATTCTCATTGTAGGTGATTTGCAAAACACAGAAAAGTAGAAAGAACAAAATTTAAATTACCCAGAATCTCAACTTCCTGAAGTAATCACATTGCGGGCTATTTTCTTATGAACTGTTCTATGTGTATTTATTTTACTTAATTAATACCATTCGCTACGGTTTTGTATTCTTCTTTGTTCCACTTCGCACTTTGCTGTAAGCATTTCTGATGTTAGCAACTATGCTTAAAAACCACACGGTATCATATAGTTCATTGTTTGGGCTTGGCTTGGGTAAGGGAGGGCAGTTCCATCTGGAGTAAATTGGCAATGTCTCATTATTTGTGGCTGTTGGCTCAGTCTCTCAGACAGACCTGGTTTTTCGTTTTCAAGGACTCCATTTCCTGCAGGAACTTATCTGTTAGCTCCTTAATCTTCTCAGAATAGTTCATATCCTTCAGTCGCAGCTGATACTCATTCTCCATTTTTAACTCTTCCACACGAGTCTTCAGCTCCAGCATGATCTGAGCCTTTGGGAGAAGGACATCAGAGTCAAGAACATTCATGGTGGGGGTGAAGGGGAATATTTAACCCGGGGCCTTGAGCTCTCTGAGATCTGCAGCTCTGCTCAGCCTCAGACTCATGTGTCTCAACTAGAACCTGTCATCTTTTCCCCACAAGACCCACGGGCTAAAAACGAGGAAACATATAACATATGGGCTTCCTCCTCTGCCCTCACAACATCCATTCAGTGAGCCCTACTGGGTGCTAGGCATGCCGCTAATAATTCTCTCATCTTCCAATACGTGTTAATGTCACCTGTTAAATGAGGTCTACTTGGGCCACACTAGTTAATCCTGCGACCCTTCCCTTCCTGTTCCCGGCACTCACGACCCTGCTCACTCTGCTCATTTTTTATTATTTTCTTAGATCTAGGCACTTTCTAATATAATTGACTTATGAATTTATTGTCCTTTGTCTTCTTTCTCATTAGAATTTAAGCTCCAAGGGGCGCCTGGGTGGCTCAGTTGGTTAAGCATCCAACTTCAGCTCAGGTCCTGATCTCACGGTTCGTGGATTCGAGCCCCACGTTGGGCTCTGTGTTGACAGTTCAGAGCCTGGAGCCAGTTCAGATTCTCTGCCTCCCTCTCTCTCTGCCCCTCTCCCCACTCCACTTGCTCTCTCCCCCTCTCCAAAAATAAATAAACATTTAAAAAAAGAATTTAAGCTCCGGGAAGGCTGAAATCTTTGTTGGCTTTGTATACTGATACATGCCTAGTACCCAGAAGAGTGCCTAACACATAGTAGGTACTTGAGAAACAGTGTTAACTGTGATTCCTGCCCCCATCGACTCTATCGTCTACCGAGGAAGCCAAATAAACACATCATTACAAATTGTGATGAGCGCCCAGAGCCAGGCAGCTTCCCAGGACTGTCAATCTGTCCCTCTCAATGTCTGTTATGCCTCTTCTGGCCTCACTAACATTAATTTAGGTCCTAACTCGTCCTGTCTTGCTTGTTCCTACATCTAGTGATTTCTTTCAATCTGTTGCATTCGCTGATGTCAAAGTTTTCTAAAAATACTGTGATGTACACACCCTTCATTTCCTGAAAAAGTTAATGTTAATGACAGAGATGGTGAGCACACAGGTGTTTTCCTCTCACTCATCCATGATCACCCTCCCCCCCCCCCCCATGCATCCCTGTCTCATCTTTTCTGGTCTATATCCCCCATAGCCATGGACAATTAGAGAATAATGAATGTGTGATGCTCATTTCTGCATTCCTGCCCAGAGGACAAGTGTGGCCCTGGCACATAGGAAGTACTGAGATGAGGGATGAACACAGGTTGCATGTGCAAAGTCAGGGATAAGAGTGAGGACGCCTGGTCAAAGCGCTGTGTGCGATGCGGTGCAGGTGGGAGGCAGAGGGAGAGGAGGCCGAGATGGGGTCAGACCATCAAGGTCGTTGCCGGCCATGATAAGAAATTAGGATTTTCTCCTAGCGGTCCTCTAAAGGCCCTTGTCCAACCTGATTGAGCTCACTCTGGTCTCAGAAAGACCTCTCTGATGGCAGTGTGTAGCCCAGGCTAGATTCAAGCACTAAGACAGAGGGATTGGTGGGGAGGGGGTACCGCATAGTACAGGCAGGGGATGGGCAGGATGGTGGAATGGAGAGATTCAAGAGACAGATTTGAGGGAACACGGTGCCTGGCGGGGTGTGGGGTGAAGGGGACGCGGCCACGGATGAAGATGGTCTCCTTGGTAGGATGCTCCCTACGAGTGGCACTTGGCCTCTCCTGATTCACTGCCTTCTCCTGGGTGCCTAGCACAGGGCCAGCAACATAGCATTGAGTGAATGTTTATCAGATGAGTGGGTCACCCCGGGGTCTGCCTCGGACTATGGAATACATTTAGTGATGGCGACGCTGGTTTCTGACACATTGTGTCTGGGCCACATGCTCATCATCCTTCCTCAATCCGTGCACCTGGCCGCAGACGAGGCTCTCCTGAGCTTATTCCCTAACTTATATCTATCAGTGGGTCCTTAGGAACAATTTCCAAAGTCTGAAACACTTTGGAAACACTTTGGGTGTAAAAAGACCCTCCAGCTCCGCACACCCTCTCATCTCTGGCCCCACCTAGCATCTTCCCCGGAGCACCTGTCTCATCCTTCTGCACACTCACCCCTTGGTGTGGAAGAACCTTTCCCATCTGTTCAGGAAGGCTCCGTCCAAGGCTCACTTACTTCCTCTGGTACCACCTCGCTTGGGTCAGGGTCCCTTCCCCTGTGACCCCAGGGCATCGTTCCTTCATAACACCTGTAACACACTTAGTTTCCCTTTTTAATTTTACCTATGCCTCCTTCCAGGCTATGAGCTCAAGGCCCCCACATGTCTTTCATTTCTGTCATCCTAGACCTTAGTATGGTGCCTGGCACATAACAGGGCACCTCTGTAAGTAGTGGTTGGATGAATGAATGAGTAGGTAAATCATGTTGTGAGAGATAGTTACGTAGAATATCATAGAGTCTCAAGAAGAAAAAGAGAGCTGGGAATTCTGAGAAATGTGACTTTTAGAGGACAGGTGGAGAGAGAGCAAGGAGGGGGGAGCTGGGAAGGACAGGGAGGTTTACAGGGAGTAGGACTGCGGTCTCTCACATGCAGAGATAGAAGGGGCTCTAGGAGGTGAGCAGAACAAGGCCAAGCTGGGGGCTGGGTCAGGAGTCAGCCCAGACACCTCAGGCCTTTGGCACAGCCTGGTGTCTCCTAGTTGTTCTTTTCCCCTACCCTTGGGGAAGAATGGGGGAGAAAACAGAGAGGAGGAGGAACAGAAGACGTGCTTGCCTTCCCGCAGGAGGTCAGATCCTGACTCTCATAGGCTCTCCCTTATCCTTTCCTCCCACTTTTCCTTTCCTGCAGAAAGTTCCAGGGAGCTCTGGTAGGGATCTCTGGGAATACCTGGGTCTCATCATCCTGCTTTGGGGCCATTTTGCCTTGCTGCTCTGATGGTTTTCTCGTCTCTACTTGACTGTGTTTCCTGATCACAGGGCCCATGCCTGTCTTTTTATACATGCATCCGCAGTACCCAGCAAACAGTAGGTAGTCAATAAATGCACTCTAGATCCTGAATGAACAGCAATGAATGCATAGCTCTGCCATTCCCTGTAAGCCTCGTGACTTTCCCATCCCTTTGGCATCTCCCTTAGGGAGCGTGGCACAGAACTCTCAAAACACGTCTTCCTAGAGTGTTTAATGCATTTACAGCAGGGAGGGCCCTTTGGGGTAGTGATGAAGAGAGTGGGCTCTAGATTAAATCTCGGTCAGAACTCTGGTCCTACTACACTTCACTTCACTCCTCCAGAGTCACTTCTTAAAACATGGGGAGAGTAACAGTATCTTCCTCACAGAAATGATATAAGATTTAAATAAGAAAATACTTATAGAGTAATTAGTGCAGTGCCTGATTTGTAGAAAACCTAAAAAAAATATGCTGGTTATTATTACCTTTACTGTTTTATTATGAAGAGAACTGGTTTTCAGGGACGTTTTCTAAATAACTTCTTTTTATATAAAGAAGGCTCTACTAGCAATTATTAAGTTTCCCAGATACAACGGGTATAGTCAGCTTGTCAGTTCAATTCTGTAAATACTGATCGACTGTCTTCACGTGTCTAGCATGGGCTAGAAACTGCTGGTCACCCAAGGGAACTGCATGTCATGGCTCCTGTCCTCAAAGAGTAGGAAGATGAAAGGTAGTTTCACAGGCTACACGTGGAGCAGAGTGTAAGTCAAGATGACCACGTGGCAGGATGATGGGCAGGGTGGGGGTGGGAAGAGATGTAGCCGCAGTGAGGAGGGCAGCATGATGGTGGAGGCAGGGAATGTGTAAGGAGCCGGGGCGGGGGGGGATCTGTGCTGGGCAGTGGGGGGTAGCCAGGCTACACAGGCCCTCGAATGCCAGTCCCAGGAGTTTGGACACAGTCTGGTAAGGAATTTCCACGTCTCTCTTCGTTAGACCCAATTCTTACCTTCTCTTCCATGTCTGTTTTAGTAATGAGCACCTCTTCGGCAAAGCCCACTTCCCTCTCTCGCTTGATTCCTCGACCATCCTTATCAAAGACCTTCCAGGTAAACAGGCAGCCATCTTCAGCAACAGTCAGCAGGAATTGGTCATCAAAGGTGAGCAACATCTGAGGAGAGAAAGAGCATGGAGAGGAAGCTTTCAGAGGTCGTGGGTGACCAGAACTGAGCTGGCTGTGTGCAGGGCCTCCATTCAGCCAACCCTGGGCACATCCTCATGGGAAGGAAGACAGGATCCTGGGTAAGAATGAGATACATCTCACAAGCTTCTGTTCATAAATAAAAGAAGCAAGACTGGGTCATGTCCTCTGTGGATTTGGAATCTGAAGAGTTAATTATTATCTAGATTATAAAAAGAACTCTCAACCCTCGGCAGTAAAAAACCCAAACCAACTAGAGGGTGGGCAAGAAATATGGAGACGTTTCACCAAAGAGGTATCCAGATGGCAAAGAGGCACACAAGAAGATGTTCACCACTATTAGTCATTAGGGAAATGCATATTAAAACTACGGGGAGATATTACTACACACGTGTTAGAACAGCTAAAATGAGAAATAGTGACAATACCAAATGCTGGCAACGATGTGGAGAAACTGGATCTTGCACGCATTGCTGGTGGGAATGGAAAATAGCTTGGCAGTTTCTTAAAAAAAACTAAACATAAATGTATCACATGATCCAGCAATCATTCCCCTGGGCATTTATCCCAGAGAAAGGAAGGTCCACACAGAAGCCTGTACGTGATTGGTCATAGCAGCTTTATTTGTAATAGCCCCAAACTGGGAAAACAGTAAACTATCTTGCAATAGGCAGATGGCTAAACAGATTATGGTGCATTCCTGCCATGGAAGAAATGAAGTATTGATACATGAGAAAACTTAGATGGAGCTCGAGGGTATGCACTGGGCGAGAAAAGCCACTGTCAAAAGGTCACATACTGTACCATTCTATTTATATAAAATTCTTAGGGCGTGCTGGAAAAATAAATAAAATTCTTTTTTGTTAAAGGTGTATTTATTTATTTTGAGAGAGAGAGTGTGTGTGTGTGTACAAGTGGGGGAGGGGCAAAGAGAGAGAGAGAGAGAGAGAGAGAGAGAGAGAGAGAATCCCAAGCAGGCTCTGTGCTGTCAGTGTGGAGCCTGATGCAGGGCTCGTGAACCATGAGATCACGACCTGAGCCCAGATCAAGAGTTGGACGCTTAACTGACTGAGCCACCTAGGCGCCCCTATATAAAATTCTTAAAATGACAAATTATGGAGGATGCATGGCATGTTCTCTCTCTGAATAAATAAACAAATAAATAAAATGACAAATTATGGAACTGGAGAACCAACAAGTGTTTGCATAGGACTAGGGAGGGAGGCGGGTGAGGGGTGGGTGGGTGTCACTATCAAAGGTAGCCCGAGGGGGCTCTTTGTGGCCAGGAAGCAGTTCTGTGCCCTGATTGCAGTGCTGGTTACAGGAATCTATACACGTGATAGAACGGCAGCGAAACACACACACATATTGTACCAACGTCAATTTTCTGGGGTGATACCATACTATAGTTACAGTAGATACAATTATTGGGGGAAACTGGGAGAAGGGTACACTGGACATATGTCATCTTTACATTCCTATGAATTTATAATCGTCTCAAAATAAAAAGTGAAAGCAAAAGAATCAACTATGAAGATGCCTTCTCACCATCAGGAATGTGCGTCAAAACCTTACAAATGGGGGCACCCGGGTGGCTCAGTCGGTTGAGTGTCCGACTTCGGCTCGGGTCATGTTCTCATGTTCTCATGGTTTGTGAGTTCGAGCCCCGCATCAGGCTCTGTGCTCTCAGTTCAGAGCCTGGAGCCTGCTTCGGATTCTGTGTCTCCCTCTGTCTCTGCTCCTCCCCCACTCATGCTCTGTCTCTCTCTGCCTCTCAAAAAATGAATAAACGCTAAAAAAATTAAAAAAAAACCAAACCTTACAAATGGCAATGTTCTTTCACTTGGGGCTTTTACCCCTGTTTAGCAATTTAGCCTTTAAAATAATCAGAGATGCCCACAGAAATCTGTAGAGCAGAATATTAGAGTTCATAAGGTCATTTAAATGCCCAGTTTTAGGGGCGTTTGGGTGGCTCAGTCGGTTCAACATCCAACTCTTGATTTTGGCTCAGGTCATGATCTCACAGTTGTGGGATTGAGCCCCATGTCGACCTTATACTGGGCACGGAGCCTGCTTGAAATTCTCTCTCTCTTTCCCTCTGCCCCTCCCCTGCTCATGTTTTTTCTCTCTCTCTCTTTAAAATAAAAAAAATAAAAATAAATGCCGGGGTACCTGAGTGGCTCAGTCAGGTAAGCATCTGACTCTTGATTTCAGGTCAGGTCATGATCTCATGGTTTGTGAGATTGAGCTCTGAGATGGGCTCTGCAATAACACCACAGAGCCTGCTTAAGATTCTCTCTCTCTGCCCCACCCCTGCTTGCACTTGCACACGTGCACACTCTCTCTCAGAATAAATTTAAAAAACTTAAAAAAAAAAAAGTCTCAGGGCACCTGCGTGGCTCAGTCAATTAAGCATCTAACTCTTGATCAGCTCAGGTTGTGATCTCATAGTTGTGGGATCAAGCCCTGCCTTGGGCTCTGTGCTGAGTGTGGAGTCTACTTGGGATTCTCTCTCTCTCTCTTTTTTTCTCTCTCAAAATAAATAAACAGTAAAAAAGCCTCTCATTAAAAAAATAAAAATAAATGTCTAGTTGTAGGGGAGCCTCGGTGGCTCAGTCGGTTAAGTGTCCAACTTCAGCTCAGGTCATGATCTCATGGCTCATGTTTTCAAGCCCCACATCGGGCTCTCTGTTGTCAGCATAGAGCCTGCTTCAGATCCTCTGTCCCCTTCTCTCTCTGCTCCTCCCCAGCTCATTCTCTCTCTTTCAAAATAAATAAATAAACTAAAAAAATAAAAAAATAAAAATAAAAATAAATAAAATTTTAAAAAAAAGCCTAGTTGTAAGAGAAGAATTAAGTTATGGTCCATCATTTACTGGGATATTTGTGTAGTTACTAAAATCATGTTTTTGAGGAACACCTAATTATATGAAAAAAATGCTTATAATAGCATTAAAAAAAAAGCAGCCTACAAGAGTACATACAGTATAATCTCTATTTATTTAAAATGCACACAAAAGTACACAGAAGAGTATGAGAAAAGGCATCAAAACATTAATGAGGATACTATAGGGATTTTTATTTATAAAGTGAATACGTGTTGCTTTCATTATCAGAAAAATAAATACCTTATCCACAAAACTTCACTGCTATGAAGAGAAGAGGGGGAGTTTTCAGTTTAGAGTGCAAGACCCAGGCTCAATACCGGAATGTTCCAGCTGATAATGAAAAATCCTTTCTTCATAAGGATACTGTCTGCGGGTAAGGCAGTGTAGAGTTTGGGACATAGTTCAAAGCCTTGGGTGTTGGTGTTGTTGGAGGGACAATTTACAAATGTGCGTTCATGTTTTGTGTCTTCAGGGGGACGGAGGGGTTCATCTCCTGGGCTTTGACTCTTTTTGGTCCAGGGCACTTCCGTGGGGGAGGAGAGCCGGATGCGGCAGCCAGCACTCAGCAGATGGGAGATCTGGGTGGATGGCATACAGCGTCTCTCAAATGGCCCATTATTATGCATGGTATTATGGTGAACAACCTTGTGCATGAATCTTTAGGTGTACCTCTGATGATCTCCTAAGATATATTCGTGGGAGTAGTTTAAACAAAGAGTATTAGTAGCCAATAAGGGCTCATTGAATGGGTGGTTGGATGAATAAAGAGGGAGAGAGGAATAAGGGGAGAGGAGACACAGAGAGGGGTTGCAAGGATGAAGCAGGGTGTGGAGGGCAGGATCAGATGGATCCATGGAGAGCTAGTTCTGGGAATGGGCCCCTAAAGAGAGGGTCCCTTCTCACCTTGGTGATAGGACCCGCATGGGCCTGGTACTCATTGAATTCTTTCTGCAGAGGCAGCGGGTACTTCATCGCACGGATGGTTCCCACCGAGGTGCCCACAAACATCATGCGCCCAGAATGCGAGATGACGATGGCTGTGTAGACGACATCAAAGGCTGATATCTCTCGAAGGATCTGGAACACAGACGGGTGTTCAGGGTGAGGGGCTCAGCTGTGGCCCCATGTCATTCCCTCCTCTCCTGTAACAGCAACACTTGGGCAAGTTCTGTACTAAAAAATGTTTCTCTATTCCTTACAGCACCTGGCATGGTGCCTACGCATAAAAGGCACTGATTTCAGTATATCCTGGCTGCCTGACTGGTGAACAAGTATTCTGGGAGTTAGGATTAACATTAATAAAAGGAAGCCAAGGGGCGCCTGGGTGGCTCAGTCGGTTAAGCGTTCGACTTCGGCTCAAGTCAGGATCTCACGGTTCGTGGGTTCGAGCCCCGTGTCAGGCTCTGTGCTGACAGCTCAGAGCCTGGAGTCTGCTTTGGATTCTGTGTCTCCCTCTCTCTCTGTCTCTCCCCCACTCACGCTCTGTCTCTGTCTCTCTCAAAACTAAATAAACATTAAAAAAATTTTTTTTACAAGGAAGCCAAGCCCCATTTTATGGCTTTTGCATGTTGTAACTCATTTGATCCTCACAAAAACCCTTTGGGGGCAGTTACCGTTACCCCTATTTTAAGATGACGAAACAGAGCCACAGAGACAGCACCCACCTAGGAAGTGGCAGTCAGGCCCGAGTGTCTCTGCTCGTGACTGCTAGGCTACCTCACATCTCACACTCAGAATGCGATACGGATCATACAGTCATTCAGCAAACAGTTATTAATGCCCGTTACACAAACAAAACTATACTATCAGGAAACTCATTTTGTTTTTCGTGAATTCACTCACCGTGCCTTCCCTCCATCCAATCACCCACCTACCCTCCCACCAAACATTTAGGGAATGTTTGCGTGGGTCATGCTGTGTGCGCCGGCTAGTGGGGACAGCAAGAGGCGTGAATTGCGGGCCTGGCCTGAAGGGGCTTGTTCCGGTTCAGCACTGTAAAAGCCACCACAGAATTAGGACTAAGCTACTTGGGGGCACAGTGGAGAGACCCCTTCCTCTCAGCTGGGCTCCAATCATGGCAAAACCCGTCTCGGGTCAGTCTGCTGCCGTGGTGTCTGTGTGCTTTCCGGCCCCAGTGCCAGGAGGGTGACGAGCACCAAGGATCGGCTGTCGCTGGCGCCTGGAGAAGGATCCAGCCACGTTTGTGTGAAGTGTCTTTGCTGAACTCTTCTCTCCTCCCTCAGCTATTTGGAGCCAAATGTGGTAATTCCTAAATTTCAGAGTTTGGAGGTCTCGAACAAATGTGGTGGCCGAGCCGAGGCGACAGCGGTAACTATACTTCCGTCTCTACCCCAGGGTAAGCATGCAGTTTGGAGATGTTGCTGACCTGCGGGCCTGGAGGGTGGAAGAGACCTGTAGCCAGCCAGCAAAACAGAAGGAGAAAGGGGCCCCACGGTTTAACCAGTCAGGTAGGGCGCCGGGCAGGAAATCCCAGAAGTATCAATAACGGAATGACCCAGAGGGTCGTCCCATGAAGAAGGGACCCTGTTCTGACGAGCCCTCTTCCCGTCACACTTCCTGCCGCGCCCGTGGAGGCCGTCTTCTGCAGACCAGCGGGCAGCCCAGAGGTGGGGCCGGGGCAGACTCACCGAAGAGTCTGCAATCTCCTTGAGAGTCTGGTCTGATCCAACTGCAAAGATAATTTTGGCATCGGGGGAGACAGTAACACAGTTGTAACTGCAGGACTTGAGAACGCATTCTGTCTCTCTCTTTCCTGAGGACAGATTCCATTCATAGACAGCACCGTCTGTGCCGCAAGAGATCAGTTTGCTGTCATCCGCGTTCCACACAACCGAGCGAACCTACAGGGGATGAAGGCGTACCCAGTTAAAAGCGTGCATATGTCCCTGTGCACACACGTGCACACACACACACACACACACACACACACACACACAGACGCCTCATTAGGGAAAGGAGAATGAACTCCTCATGTGTTCCACTAGACTGAGGCAGAATGTCCTTTCCTGGTGCGTGCCCTTCAGCAAACCCAAAACTGGCTTTATTTGGAACAGAGCATGAACAAGTCTACCCTCTGGGCATTGTCTAAAATGATGGAGATATCGGTGTAGGTCCACAATATGAGCAAATAGCAGAGCATGAGAATTTTAATAGAACGAGGGAAAGACACGGTCAAGGAGAGACCTGCAATCATAGACAACTCCGGGGGTCGGGAAGGCTGTGCGCATGTGCTAAGCCGCCCCACTCAAGAGCAATCGGAGCAGTATATGGGGAAAATTCGAAAGCGTCTTCTGAGCTGCACAGGGACCCATCAACACAGGGCAGAAACCTCACTAGCACAAGGGGTTTAAACATAACATCTGACCAAACCCTAACTGAATAATAATCTCCTCTGGTCCACGGGCATCTCCCAGGAAGCCAGGCTTAGCAATAAAATCACATTTATCCCTGGCAGCCTGGAAGACTGTGTGCATGGCTAGGGCTGCACTCTCTCAGGTACAGAGAGAGAGCCTCCAAACTACTAGAACCTGGCTGAACAAGGAGCAAAAAAACGTGAACTCTGTGAACTGTGACAGCCGCCTCCCAGCCACACAGATCCAATGGTAAAGGGTGAAAGTGTAACTGGCTAAGGGGGCTAAGCCCAATCTGTGACTAATGAGTGGCTCAGGTCAACGCAGGGGCAACCAGAGAAAAGATAAAAAAAAGAACAAAAATCTGAGCAGGGACATCAAGGCTGCACACTGCAGGGGCAAGAAAGACTTCTCAGGATTCGTTCAGCCAGGTCACTAAACAAAGAAACAAACAACAACAACAACTCTCTAGATCTTCCCCTTGTCATATTTATAACTCCCTTCTCCAATAGTGAGAGTCCTGGCTCCCGTTATCTTCAATATATTTGCTTATTTTCTCATAAGGAACCAACCTTCTGACCCACTGGCCACCTCTTTTGCTATTTCCAAGACTGCGACCCTGTGGGGCACGTCCTTAACCACCTCCTCAGCTCCACTTCCACCTCTTAAATTGGATTCTCTGTTTGTTACTATTATGTACAAATACCCTTGAAAAAATATAGTGACGCTATTTCCAACACTATTCCTAGATTCACTAATTTTAATAGTTTCTCTGAAAACCCTTTGAATTTCCTACATACTCAGTCATGTTGTCTGTGAGGATCTATTTATTCCTTTCCAATTCTACGCTTTTTATTTTGCTTTGGTCTGAATGTTTGTGTCTCTTACTCTGCCCTGCAACCCCCAGTTCGTATGTTGAAATCCTTACCCAAGAAGATGATGGTATAGGGAGGTGGGGCCCTTTGACAGGTGATTAGGTCATGAGGGTAGAGCCCTCATGAATGGGATTAGTAAGTGTCCTTATGAAAGACGCCCCAGAGAGCTAGCTCACCCCTTCTACCATGTGAGGATATGAGAAATCTGCAGCCAGGAAGAGGGCCCTCACCTACCCATGCTGGCACCTGAGTCTTGGACTTCTTGCCCTCCAAACTGTGAGGAAACTTTTCTGTTCTTTATGAGCTACCCAGTCTGTGCTGTTTTGTTATGGCAGACTCATGGACTAAGACATATTTCCTTTTCTTGTCTTATTGCACTGGTTAGGATTCAGTACCAGGCTAACAGAAGGCATCGTCTTTTGTTCTCTATCTCAGAAGGAATGCTTTCATAATTTTGGGATCAAGTATGCTGTTTGTTGTAGGTTTTCTTAAATATCTTGCATAAGATTTTTATAATAGAAGTTACATTATTTTTTAGTTTGTTGTTTTTTATTTTTTTATTATTTAAAATTTTAAAAATGTTTATTTACTTTTGAAGGAGAGACAGAGCGTGAGCAGGGTAGGGGCAGAGAGAGAGGGAGACACAGAATCCGAAATGGGCTCCAGGCTCTGAGTTGTCAGCACAGAGCCCGACGTGGGGCTCGAACTCACAAACCACAAGATCATGACCTGAGCTGAAGTTGGATGCCTAACCGACTGAGCCACCCAGGTGCCCCAAGTGTTGTTTTTTAAAATCGTGAATGGATATTAAATGCTATCAATTTAATTATATCTGCATTTACGGAGATAAACATATGATTTTTTCATCCTTATTATGCTAATGTGGTGTACCACATTAATTGATTTCAAATTGTAAAACAATCTTGTATTCCTGGAATAAATCCAACTTGGTCATGTTGTGTTCTCCTTTTTATATATTGATGGATTGGCTTGATAATATTTTATTTCTATGGTCACAAAAAAGACCAGCTTAGCATTTCTTCCTTGTGATGTCTTTGACAGGTTTTGGTATCATGATTACGCTGGCCTCACAGAACAATATTGGGAAGTATTTGCTCTTTTCTCTATACTTTGCAAGAGTTTCTTCAATATTATTAGTGTCATTTTTTTTTTTTCCTTACAAGTTGATATAATTCTCCAGTGATATGCTCTGGGCCTAGAGTTTTCTTTATAGGAAGGTTTTTAAACGATAGACTCAATTTTTCTAGGAATTTGTTTCATCTATATTATTCAAATTTATTTTCATAAAGTTGTTCATAATATCCCCTCATGATCTTTTTTTATTATATAGGATCTGTACTGATATCCCCTTTTCATTCCTCATACTGGTTATTTACCTTTCCTCCTTTTTTTCTCCTTTCGTAATCAGTCATATTAAAGGCTTGTCCATTTTGCATTTTCAAAATGCTAAGTTTTGGGGACACCTGACTGGCTCAGTTGGTAGAGCATGCAACTCTGGATCTCAAGGTTCTGAGTTTGAGCCCCACATTGGGAGTAGAGATTACTTAAAAAAACCTGGGGTTCCTGGGTGGCTCAATTGGTTAAATGTCCAACTCTTGATTTTGGCTCAGGTCATGATCTCATGGTTCATGAGAGCCTCGTATCGGGCTCTGTGCTGATGGTGCGGAGCCTGCTTAGATTATCTCTGTCCCCTCCCCCCGTCTCTCAAAACAAACATACATTAAAAAAAAAAACAAACCCAAAACCCAAAAACCATGTTTTGGCTTTGATGATCTTCTATTGTGTTTGTTTTCTATTTCATTAACTTCTGCTCTTATCCTTACTATTTCCTTCCTTTTATCTTCTTTGAATTTAATTTGCTGTTCCTTTTCTAACTTCTTTAGATGATTATATCACTGATTTTTATCTTTTTATATTCCTAAATATGTATTTAAGGTTATAAATTTCCACGTGCATGGCTTTATTGTATCCTCCATCTGTATATATATATTTTTAATACTGCAGATGTAAGTCTAACATACAACCCTGGTTAGAAACCAGTGTTATAAATACTTGCAAAGGGATGCAACAAAGGGCTGCTTTCCTGGACTGGTCAGGGAGGGCCTCCCAAGGAGATGCACATGGTTCTAGAAAGAGCATCAGAATCACCTGGCATGCTTTCATCTGCACCTCCACAGTCACTTGAAGACCAATCGCATTGTTGAAACCGGGAAAGCTCAGTGTTTTCACAGTTCCTGCACTTATGCACCTGTTATTTGCCACACTCAATGGTTAGTTTTTAGTCTTTACAGGACCTCTCTCTGACCTTTACTTATTTTTGGAAATGTTGATTTATTTTTGAGAGACAGAGAGCAACAGAGAGAGAGAGAGCAAGCAGGGGAGGGGCAGAGAGGGAGAGAGAGAATCCCAGGCAGGCTCCATGCTGTCAGCCCAATGCAGGGCTCCATCCCATATACCATACCATGAGATCATGACCTGAGCTGAAATCAAGAGTTGGACATTCAACCAACTGAGCCACCCAGGCGCCCCTCTCTCTGACCTTTAATACCACCAACTACTTTATCTTGGAAGAGTTCCTTCGCTTCTCTGATACAATTCCTTGATTCCAAGTTCTCCTGTGCCTTTATTTGCAGTCCTTCTCTTCTTTAACCAGTCCCTGAAATGTTGGTCACCTGTCTCTGCCCAAGATTCTTCTCAAATTCCAGGCCCTTGGTGATGTAATCTATGCCTCTGACTTCCACTACCACCTAATCCCCTGAATCTTCATTTTCAGCCTTGACTTCTTTCCTGACCCTCGTGCCTGAGTACCATAGTTCTTGGACACATGGCACATAACATATACAAAATGGAACTTAATGTCGTGCTTCTCTCTGTTTCTACTACCAAAGCCATGGTTTATTTTCCGACTCATCTTTCACCCTCACTTCTTAGCTGGTCTCCATCCCTCCAAGTTCCCTCTCCTCTAATCCATCCTCAATACTGTTTGGAGAAGTACCTTTCTAACCCCATTACTTCCTTTCCTGAATCCTTTCAATTGCTTCTCATCACCTACAGAGTAAAGTCCAATTCCTTGGCATGGTGCACACACTGGGATGTAGCCAACCTCTCTGGCTCCTTCCACCACTGCTGGAATGTGCCCAACGTTCCAGCCATGTGTACCTCAAACCACCACCCTATTTTATACTCCAGTTCCATCATCTCTAATAGGTCCCCTGCCTAGCATGCCTTTCAAGTGCTTTTTCTGTCCAAATTCTTTCACCGACTTCTTAAGTCTTTCCACCTTTGGCCCCTCCCTTGTTTTCATGCCCCATCTCCACTCTGTCTGAAAACTACTGGTTTTGCTTGCTAAGTATCTTTTGAATCCACCTCCTTCTCCCTACCTGTACCATCTCCTTTATGGTCCAAAATGGTGTAGACATCCACAATAGTCTCCTTACCATTTCCACCCTTTCAATACATTCTTCTTTCTGCAGCCAAAGTAGTCTAAAATGCGAATCTGGTCATATCATTCCCTCCTCTGAAAATCTTCAGTGATTTCAAGGCACAAGGAGGATATCTTTTTTATAGTTTTTTTATACTTAGGAGGCCTGCAAGGTTCCATGCACTTGGGCCTTTGCTAATCTCACCAATCTCAGCTGGGTCCCGTTTTGTCCTGACACCTATGGTTCCAGCCCCACAGACTTTTCAGCTCCTCTGAAGCTCTATCTGGTTAATTCCTTCCTACTCCTTTAGGACCCAGCCTTTATGAACACCCCACTCTAAATTATGCCAACTCTTTCATTATTTACTCTCATAACACCCCATGTTTTTCTTTCATTGCATTTATTGCAATTAGTAATTACCCTGTGCTTTTGTGTCATCGTCTCTTTCCCCAAGTAGACCGTGAACTCCAAGAGGAAACACATTGCTTCTCTTTTGTTCACTCGGCAAGCATAATGCTTGGCTCTGTGCCTCCCGTGTCCTTGGACACTGCTCACTCACTGACCTTCCCGGTGTGTCCTTTCAGGTTCGAGATGTTCTCCAGGCTCGTAGTGGCAAAAATGTGAATCACATTTCCACTGACTGCAGCAAACAGGTGACCTCCATTGCTAAAGGAACACTACAAAGAAACAAAGCAAGAGAGCAAGAATGAGAGAAATGAGCCTTCTGGACGTTACAGTCAAGAGCTCTTTTTCCTAAAGAGTTCAGGCTGAAAGCAGGTGTGGAAGTGGGAATGGGGGGGAAAGGTGCAGAGGGACTGAGGACCAGCCAGCATCTTGGCTATTCCTGTAGCTCATACTGGCCAAGATGCTGCCACTGGTGTGTGCACGGACCATGACGCTGCTTGGATGGTAGAGTGCAGCATTCGTTGTTTGTAGAAGCGTCAGAGTGGGGAAGCAACTCCCGAAATCACTATCTGGTTTCTGCGGTCACCTCAGGGGGAAGTGTGATGGGCGGCCTACTGCCTCTCCCTGGTGACGCTTCTATTCCCAGGCCCCTCCCAATCTCCAACTTCACCTTCCCTACTGGCTGGCGCTCCGATTCTGAGATGACTTCCCTTTTTGACACTTTTTGTTACTCGGCAATCAGAGAGAGAATTAATCACACGTGGGATC
Organism: Panthera tigris; assembly: GCF_018350195.1. Taxonomy (NCBI): domain Eukaryota; kingdom Metazoa; phylum Chordata; class Mammalia; order Carnivora; family Felidae; genus Panthera; species Panthera tigris. The sequence continues at coordinate 33,606,879 of NC_056667.1, read as the reverse complement.
TCACAAGGCTTGGGGTTCAGTGAAATATCTTGGTGAGCAAGAGAGAAATGGGATAGAGCCATATGCTCAAGAAGTTTGGGGAGAGGAGAACCCGATCTCTTGCCTTTTCTTCTTTTAAAGCCACCGATGTTCTCTAAGCAGACTTTGGTCCCACTTTGCCAGAGTGTGTTAGTTCTTGATACTTCAACCCCCGGTTTTCCAAGAAACTGAAACTTTATCTCCAGCATCTTACCTCTCTGCATCCTCTGACAGAATATTCTTTGAAAGAACGTATATCATCAATGAGTAGATTCATAAGGCGTAGTTTGTCAGCAAATCCTACGACAACAAAGTGCCCCGATGGATGAAGGCTGATTGCATAAGCCTCTTCCTGGTATTCCTTAAATAGCTCCAGAGTGCTGTGAAAAAGATTATGGAATTCTAAGAAACTCCCTTGAGCCCTCCATTGTATCTGGCACATATTTCTATCATAGCATAGGAGATACTTTGTCGCTTGAAATTTTGGTTCCTCTTTTCCCCAGGTCTTGGTTATTTGAGGAGAGTGTCCGGCAATGAGTATGGGAAATAGGGGAAGTGATCAACGAGTTCTCTAGCGATGCTGAAGGCACAGCTCCCTTTGGATCCCCCGAGTTGGAAGGACCGCACGGTTTCTTTTCGGCAACCCAGTGGCTATACACAAAGGACAGAGAAATTACAGTGGGGGGCCACTCTAGGCTGGGGATCCTCAGGGAATCCATGTCAGGGAGAAAAAGTCACTAGGGAGTTAAGGATGGTCAGGGGCAGTGATGAGGAGAGAGATGTAGTGGTCTGGAGAGTCCCATGTGACGAAAAGTACATCTGGAGGGAGAGAGGAAAACTGGAAGAACACAGGAGATTATTTAAGAAGGCGGAGTGTTATCTTTATGTCCCCATTGTCTAGCATGGTGTCTGGCGTGTGGTGAAGCACTTAATAAAACACAAAGCCATGTTCTAGCCCAAGCGTGAGCAAAAAGGGAAGAGAAACAGGTAAGTTGACAGACTTGATTAACAAAACAAAACAAAACACCTTTTCCAACTGAGAGCTTCAAGTAATTACATTTTAAAACTCTCTAATTAAAATAATTTACATGAACAAATGTAACAACTGGGATCCTGCACGCTGCAGTCGCGAAGCCTTTCATCCTTACTTTGATTCATAATTCCAGATGCGAACGGATCGATCCAGAGAGCAGGTGGCAATGAAGGGTTTGCGGATGCACGTGGCTAGCCCGGTGATGGCTGCGGAGTGCAAGGGGTACATCAGATACTCGAAGTGAGCAGGCTCCCCCTGGAGAAATCACACAGAGTGAGATCTGGCAGAGTAAGCAAAGGGCTGGCTGTATACTTCAGCTCCATTACCACCTACGAATGTTAGTTAGCCTGGGTGCGCAGATAACGGCCATGGGAAGACTGCTTTAATATTATGCATATTTTCCAATGCTGCTATTATTTTAAAAGCAATTTAAAATGACAAAAAATGGCAATTAAAAAAATTTAAGGATTTTTTTTTTTTTTTGAGAGAGAGATGGCACAAAGGGAGGGTGGAGAGAGAGAGGGAGAGAGAGAGAGAATCCCATGAGGGATAGAGAGAGAGGAGATGGGGGAGAGAGAAGCGGAGTTCACCCGAAGCGGGGCTCGAGCTCACGAACCGTGAGATCATGACCTGAGCCAAAGTCAGATGCTTAAGTGACCGAGGCACCCAGGCGCCTCAGAACTTTGTTCTATAGCTATACCAGAATTTAATGTAGCCACTCCTCTACTATGGGAACATTTCAGTGGATTCCATCATTTGTTATTTAGGAATAACATTAGACTAAACATCCTTGCGGGTTAAGTCTTTGTACCTCTCTGATGACTTCCTTAGCTCCTTCAGTGGAAGTATCCAACACTAAGCTTTTGAATGTGGACGCATCCATTTCAAAAGACATCCATCTTAAAGAAACATAGTGCCAGCTGTGTGACACAGTTACCAGCAAAACAACCAGATGAGGAATGAGGCTGTCCCCCCTGCTGCCCATGTTAGTCCCTTTCTCAGAATGCCCTGGGTAACTTGGATAACTGGCTGCTTGAGTGATCCCACTTCTTCCTTCCTGTGCTCTTAGGTTTTAAATTAGCCAATAAAGAGCAAACCCACAAAATCCTAGACATCCCACCCCCCACACTCCAGTAAAGGCAAAGCCCATGCCCTTTCTCTCCCCATGACCTTGCTGTGCGGCCCTCACGTGTGCTCCGTACCCTCCAGAGCATGTAACAAACCTGTTCCCCTAAGTTCCCTGGTGTTTTGTGCTGAAGTGCCTCCTGCAATGATCCTAAGAAGGAAAAGGTCCGGTCCAGCCACAACTCTGGCCGTGGTGGGAGAAACGTCTGGGGGTTTGCTATGAGTAATATTGGCCTGGGCAAAGTGCCGCGGGCATTCCTAGCCAAGAGCATCACTATCAATAGGCTGGGACGGACGCAACGGGTACGTTTCTAGAAGGGGAATACTGGGGGAAATGGCATGAATGATTCTAAAGACCTTCAGAGGCCCTGCCAGACTTCTTTCCAGAGAAATGGCATCACTCCACCGCCAGCAGCAGTGAGAGGTGGGTGATTTCACAGGGAGATGCTTCCTGTGACACTGGTTGTACAGGCTTCACATTGTTCTATTTTCGGAGGCCTTATACCTGGGACACCTGAATGAGGAGTGATGGCTGGGAAACTCAATTAGGTGCACGTATTTTAGGCCCATTCACAAGCAAACCAAAGGCTGAGATGGGGATTCCCTCAAATTCTGGCCCTTTCTCACTTATAAACTCAGCTGCATCCACTCAACCTTCCCTACTATCTCGGAAGAAAAGGTGCTGTGCTGGGGTGGGGGGCAGGACAGAGTATTCTCCTTCTTCTCCATCCCTTACCCTTTCTTTCTCCAATATCTTCAACCCCCCTGTCTCTACTGGCACATTCCCATCAGCTTTTGAATACACTCACACCTCTTACCTTAAACACAACAGTAATCCTCTTTCGTCCTTTCTCTGCACTTCTGCCTAAGAAGCTGTACGATGATGGAGAATCAGACAAGCAGGCTTACCGATTTCACTTGGAATTCATGACCACAAGCCTCCAATGGACCGAAAACTCCATGTTTTTCAGTAAGTTCACTTTCTGAATCTCTTAGATACCGATTTCATGCCATTTATTCTCTTTCCAGGCCTTCAGACTCTCTTCCTCTTTCTCCCAGCCCCAAAATTTGTCTGATGACCTTGCCTCATATTTCCTTGATTTTGTATCTTTACTTTCTTCATTCTGTAGCTCAGGCGCAGAGTTACAGACTGTCATAATCAATTCACGTACGGCCAATTTTTATTTTATATTTCATTCCCTTCCTCTTTTAATTTTCACTCTTGTTCCTCCCTTATCAAAGGCACCAATTAATGTGTCTCATTTGTGTCCTTGGAAATTTTTCTTTTTTTTTTTCTTAACGTTTATTTATTTTTGAGAGACAGAGACAGAGCATGAGTGGGGGAAGGGCAGAGAGAAGAGACACAGAATCGGAAGCAGGCTCCAGGCTCTGAGCTGTCAGCACAGAGCCCGATGCGGGACTCAAACCCACAAAACGGGAGATCGTGACCTGAGCTGAAGTCAGACGCTCAACTGACTGAACCACCCAGGCGCCCCCATGTTCTTGGATATTTCTATACATGGCACCATCCTTCAGACTGCATTCTTCAGTTTTACTTTTTTCTCTCAACCATCTATGTTGTCATGTATATGATTATTGCTTCTACCAGAGATTTGGTATTCTGTGGTATGCATCCAGCTCTTTCACTTCTTTATCACTCCTGGGGACGGACAGCTGGGTTGTCTTCGACTCTCCATTGCTACGAACACGAAGGCGAACGTCTTTGTATGTGCTCTCTAATGGACTGGCGTGATGTAATTCCTGGTATGCATCCAGGAGCAGACCACTGGGTAACAAGATATATGCATTCTCTATTCGACCAGGAACTATCAGACTGCTCTCTAGAATGTCTATACCAGTTTACATCCCCTCACCATCCCATAAGGATTCCCATTCTCTTTTGCTCTCAGAAATTCCGGGTGGTATCTGACTTTCTAATTTTGGCTAATGCAGGAAACAATTATACCACTGCTCAGGCCAGGCTCTCTGGGCTGGTGGCGCCCCCAGCCTTGCCTCTGGTGCACATTAAAGATCCCAAACCACGACTGACTCCACGCGACTTCACAATCAATAAAAAAGGAGCAATCTTTGAATTAGAGGCTGAACTCAACAATGAAAAGAAAGAAAAAGAGGAAGGAGGCTGGGCAGAAAGCGACTGCTGCCACGACCGGAGGCAGGATGTCAGTTCTCTCTTTCCAGATGTAAGAAACTATACGCACACCGACCATCTGAAATTAAAGAAGCTTGCGTATCTCTATTTGATGAACCTAACCAAGAGTCAGCCAGACGTGGCCATCATGGCTGTCCATAGCTTTGTGAAGGACAGTGAGGATCCCAATCCTCTAGTTCAGGCCTTGGCAGGCAGGGCCAGGGGTGCATCCGGGTGGACAAGATGACAGAATAGCTCTGCAAGTGCTTGAAGGATGAAGATTCCTACGTTAGGAAGACAGCGGCAGTCTGTGTGGCAAAATTCCATGATATTGATGCCCAAATGGTGGAAGATCAGGGATTTCTGGATACTCTGTGGGATCTCATTGCAGATTCACATCCAATGGTGGTGGCTAATGCTGTAGCAGCATTTTCTGAAATCAGCGAATCTCACCTAAATGGCAACTTACTCGATCTGAAGCCACAGAACATTAATAAGTGGCTGATGGCCCCAAATGAGTGCACTGACTGGGACAGATTTTCATCTTGAACTCCCTAATTACAACCCTAAAGATGGCCGGGAGGCTCAGAACATCTGGGAACGTGTAACTCCCCAGCAATCTCACGCCAACTCAGCGGTGGTGCTTTCAGCGGTAAAAGTCCTAAGGAAGTTTCTAGAGTTGTTACCCAACGACTCCACTACAAGGTAGTAAGTAGTAGAAGGTGGCCCCTCCACCTGTCACTTTGCTGTCTGGGGAGCCAGACGTGCAGTACGTTGCCCTGAGGCCACTTCAGCTGCTACGTCCCACTCAATGGTGCTTTTTGTAGAAGATGGCAAAATGGAGCACCAGGTATTCCTTGCGAAGGAAAGGATGGTCCCAGTGAAAATGAACTTCAGTTTCAGATTAAGGAATGTCACTTAAATGCTGAGACTTTCCAGCAAATTGCAAAACAACAATGTCTGTACTATTGCCAAGAGGAATGTAGAAGGGCAAGACATTCCGTACCAATCCCTGAAACTCACAAATGGCCTCTGGATTTTGGCTGAGCTACGTGTCCAGACAGAAAACCCAAATTACACACAGTTGCTGAAGGGGAGAGCTCCCGAAGTCTCTCAACACATGTAGCAGGCCTATGGCAGCATTTTGAAAAATGAATAGACTGGTCCTGTGCCCTCTGGCCACCCTGTGATTGGTGCAAGCCAAGAACTCTTAACTGGAAGAAATTGGACCGCCGTGTAGAACCTGAACCCAAACACTGAGGCCACCCACCACGGTAGTGACTAGTCTAACCTGTGTTAACATTAAGACACAACCTGCTGGATAGTTTTAGCTTCCTGTGAACATCTGTAACCACTGCTTCAATCACTTCCCACCTCTTGCCAACTGCCTCTACTATCTATCCTTACTTGGGGGCTTCTCCACGGTGTGCCGATGGCTGGCATTTTTAAGGGGTTTGGTATTTTGTAATTGAAAGCTCATTTCAAAAGCAGAAAAAGACAAAAATATTAAAGCAAGGAAAAGTGTCACTGGAAAAAAAAAAAGAGGCATCTCAGACTTGTTTTAATTTGCATTTTGCTGTGCATAGGCAACAGACATTGCCTGTGAGAGTGGCCAGGTATTGGATTTAATGGATGACGACTTCACAGTGGCTATTACAGATCTGTTCAAAGAACTAAAGAAAACCATGATTAAAGAAGGAAAGAAACTTTTGATAACAATGTCACATCAAATAGAGAACATCACTGTTTAAAAAAAAAGCAAATTCTGTAGGTAAAAAGTACGATAACAGAAATGAAAAATACACTAGAGGCACTCAAAAGCAGATCTGAACTAGCGGAAGAAAGAATCAGTGAAGTTAAAGGCAGATCAAGAAAGATTATGCAATATGGAAAACAGAAAAATGAAGAAAAATGAACAGAACCGCAGGTAAATGTGGGACTCCACTAAACACACCAACACATGTACAGTGGGAGTACCAGGAGGAGAGGAGAGAGACAGAAAGGAGCAGAAAAAAATATTTGAATAAATAATGGAGAAAATTCCCCACATTTATTGGAAAGTATTGATGCACACATCCATGAAGCTGAAACACAAAGAGATCCACAGACACATGATAGTAAAAATATTGAAAACTGAAGACAAAGAAAAAACCTTGAAAGCAGCAAGCGTAAGATGATTGATCAGTTACAAGGAAGTCCAACAAGGTGACAGCAGATTTCTCAGCAAAAATAATAAAAGCCAAGAGGGAGTGGGATAACATGTTCAAAATACTCAAAGAAAAAACTGTCGATCAAGAATTGTATATCCAGGGGCTCCTGGATGGTTCAGCTGGTTAAGCATCTGACTCTTGGTTTTGGGTTAGGTCATGATCTCACAGTTCGTAAGTTTGAGTCCTGCGTCGGGCTCTGCAATGCAGAGCATGCTTGGGATTCTCTCTCTCTCTCTCCTTCTCTCTCTGCTCCTCCCCCACTCACACTGCTTCTGTCTCTCTCAAAATAAATACACTTTATTTTTTTTGAGAGAGGGCATAAGTGAGTGAGCAGCAGAGAGAGAGAGGGAGGGAGAGAGTGAGAGTGAGAGAGAATCCCATGAGTGGGGAGAGAGAGAGAAACAGAGACAGAGAAGCAGCGCTGTGCTCACCCGATGCAGGACTCAAACTCATGAACTGTGAGATTATGACCTGAGCCAAAGTCAGATGCTTAACCAACTGAGCCACCCAATAAATAAACTTAAAAAAAAAATTCTATATCCAGCAAAGCTGTCTCTTAAAAATGAAACACAAAAATATTCCTAACATTGGGGCGCCTGAGTGGCTCAGTCAGTTGAGCATCCAATTTCGGCTCAGGTTGTGATCTCGCTGTCTGTGAGTTCGAGCCCTGCGTCGGGCTCTATGCTGACAGCTCAGAGCCTGGAGCCTGTTTTGGATTCTGTGTCTCCCTCTCCCTGCCCCTCCCCCACTCATGCTCTGTCTCTCTGTCAAAAATAAATATTAAAATAATAATAATAATAATAATAATAATAAAAAATTCCTAACAAGAATAAAGAGTTTGTTGCTCACAGACCTGCCTGCCATGGAATACTGAAGGAGATTCTTCAGGTTGAAGTAAGTGACCCCAGACAGTAATTTGAATCCACCAAAAAACACAAAGAATACCAGTAAATGTATTATGACATTATAAAAGATAATATAAATACATATCTCATCCCCACTTTTCTTTCACCTTATTGAGAAAGCAACTATATAAAAAATATGCATATTATGCATCGTTGGGCTCATGGAAGTGTATTTGCCAATAAGAGCACAAAGATGGTGGGCGGGAGCAAATCCGTATCCGGCTGAGGAAGTGACTTCAGATGATAATTCAAATCCACAGGGACAAACAAAAAGAACCTGAAGCAATGAAAATGTTCTAAAACTGACTGTGGTAATGGTTGCAACAACTTTGTGAGTACGTTCAAGACCACTGAATTATACACTGTAAATATGTGAATTGCACGGCATGTGAATAAATACCAATCGATACTCAATAAAACTGTTATTTAAAAAAAAACCACCATTACCAAGAAAGATATGTTAAAATCTCCTCTTATGATTATTGATGGTCCATTTTCCTCATTGTTCTGTCAAATTTTGCTTTATATATTTTGAATGCATGCTATCAAGTGCATAAAGTTTAAAACCATAATATCCTCTTGATGAAGTGACCCTTTTAGAAGTACAAAGTGACCCTCTTTATCTTTATGGTGCTTCTTTGTTGCAGTATCTGCAGTGTATTTATGCTAGTTTTGTTACTTAAAAACAAAAAAGAAACAACTTCTTCATACACATGCATGTTTGTGCACATGAGCAGGTAGAGAGGCACGTGCAGCAGTATGAGGAATTCTCTGAAGTATAATAGCAGGGTTAAAGGATATGTACAATTTAGACTTGACAGCCAACTCCAAGGGGTCCTCGAAAGGGGCCGCAGCAGTTGCAACCCCACTGAGAGTAGCCGAGTGCTTCTACGGGGCACCTTAAGATTCGAGGTTCTTCTTTTTCCAAAAAAATTTTTTTAAAATTTTTATTTATTTGAGAGAGAGAAAGAGAGAGAGACCGACCCAGAGTGTGAGCAGGGAAGGGGCAGAGAGAGAGGGAGACACAGAATCCGAAGCAGGCTCCAGGCTCTGAGCTGTCAGCACAGAGCCTGATGCGGGGCTCGACCTCACAAATTGCGAGATCACAGCCTGAGCTGAAGTCGGCCGCTCAATCGACTGAGCCACCCAGGTGCCCCAAGATTCGAGTTTCTTCTGCTCTTAGGAAGGGGCTAAATGAGCCCCTGCTCAGAAAGTCTGGATTCAAATCTGCCCACGTGGTAGGCGATCCCTGGGCCGGAAGGAAGCGCTGCTGGGAAAGACTCACCTTGCTAATCTCCGTCAGGGACATGGTGATGCTGTACAGTTGGTTCTTGCTGGTGCTGACGACCAGCGTTTCCTCTGAGGGGCTGAAGCACATGCAGAGGACGTCCTGTTTGTCCGACTGACTCCGCTCATTGCTCTGTGGGTCCGTTGGAATCTGCCCAAGATGCAACACAACCGTCAGTCATGTTCCCACATTGTCTGCGTGTCCTTGGGCTTTCGGAGTCCTCGCAGATACTTTCAGCTTACAGATACCCAGACCGGCATGCTGCCAAGGATCCCCCTCAGATGTGGACAAGGGAGGGCTTGAGTCACCTGTTTCTGTGGGATTTGTATTCACCCTTAAGTGATTAGTGGCTGACTAAGAGACAGCAGCAGCCGCAAAAAGGATCACTCTCTACATCGGAATTTGAGATCCCCTCCGAAAACAAGTGTTAGTTTAAATCCCACTCCCGCCCACCTGTCAGAAGCCCAGTGCGGGTGCCACCTCATCAAGCATGCCAGCATGCACTTTGGGGCAGTGGAGGGGAAGGGGACAGCCCCTCTTCCACGTGGGGTGGGTGACAGGGCAGAGAAAAGACAAGGGGTCACACGGCGGCCCTGCCAGCAGCCTCTGAGAGGGCCTGGAGTTGCCAAGCAGACCTCACCTTAGGTTTCCTTTCCCCACCACTGCTCTTCACCTGCTAACCATCAAACTTCTCGAAAGGCTGGCCCGCCCATACCACGTCCACTCGGTTCTTCATTCCTTCCACTGTGTCATGTACTGAAATGTCCTCGTCAACCTTAGAAATGCCAGAGGCCCCTGCTCAGTCCTCATCTTCTGGGCTTTCCTAGATCCTGTAGCAGTGATGGCAGCACCTGCCTCTGGGGGGCCCAGGACACCGAGCTCTCATGTTTCCCTCCCGTGGCCTGGAGTTGTGTCTTCCCCCGTATACCCCCGACTCCTTCCCGCCATCATCTCCCCCTGCTCTGCCAGCACACTGAGGGCTCTGGGAGAGAGGAAAGTCCCGCCCCACCCCGCCCGGGGTTGGGTGAGCCCTAATATCATTCTCAGTGTGCTCACCAGGGAGCGTCCGTCTGCCGCCACATTCATCACACTGCATAAGGGGATTGGGAGCCTACAGACCGAGGGCCTTGCCTGCGTCCCGCTGCTGTGTGCCAGCGCTCGGCAGCGTCTAGTGCACAGCAGAGCTCAGCGAAAGAGTAAGTGTGGCCTCGCTGCTCTCCTCCGGAGGTGGTGGGGTCCTTGGGGGAAGTGGCCGTGGCCGACGCCTCTAGCTCAGGCACCAGGCCTGGAGCCTGGCCCGTGGCAGGTATGAGACAGCCATTTGTTAGATGAGTGAGTGAATGACCACCACTTCTCAGTGTCCTCTGCTGGGCTCTCGTTCTGTCTCAGACTCTAAATTAGGAAATGTAAGGTTTGTCCTCAGTCCTCCTTTTTTTGTTCTGTCAGTGACTTTGTCCAAAATGAGGGTTTCGGTGAAAGCAACAGTAGTGAAAATAGTCACAATGATAAATTCTTTGAAACAGTAAAAATAAAGCACCAACTCTGTGCCAGACACAAGCTAAGCGCTGTGTGTGTGTGTGTGTGTGTGTGTGTGTACATTGATCCCACTCCCAAAGTCTAAAACCACATTTCCAACGGATTCACTTTATTCCAGTGTCTGGTCAAACATCAACTTCCTCAGCGAGGCCTCCCCGAGCCACTCTCTCTAGAACAGAACCCCCTCTCACTCCCTGTCCTTCTCCTGGCTTTATCTTCTTCACAATGTTGAGCCCCATGTGACAATCTGTTCACATCTGTTTGTTCTAAGGACAGGCTCATAGTGTGTGTGCTTCCCCTCCTGCATCCCCAGCCCCTAGCACAGAGCCTGGCACATAGTAAACCCTCAATACACATTTATTAAATGAATAAACAAACGGAACAAAGAATTGTTAAAAAATAAAATTTTTAAAAAAAAATTAAAATTAACAAAACATTTTTTTTTTAATTAAAAGTTCCCCTTGGTTCCCACTCACCTTGCTCTTACCCCCAACTTTCCTACCTGTGGCATCTTTCCCCAGACAGCCAGTCTCAAGGCCAAGGCGGCATCTCTATGAGCTCCTTACCTCTGGTCACCCACATCTACTCAGGGCAAGTTCTATAGGCTTAACCTCCGCAAAGGCTCTCTCCCTTCCCATTTTCCCTGCTATTCACTGCGGTGACTACATCTCACCACTTCTTGGCTTCAGTAGCAAAGCCTGATTCTTCATCGTGAAGATAATAACGGCTATCACTTATTGAGCACCAAGCATTTCACACGTGATTTACACAGGTGTTGTGTCATCCTTCTGATAACCAGCAGGGCGAGGGGCTACTTTCTCAGAGAAGAAATAGAGGTTTTGCTGGATTCAGCAACTCATCTCAAGTTACTCAGCCAATAAGGGCAGAGTCAAGCCTGGCTCATTCAGAGTGCGTGTAGCTGCCTCACGTCCAGGGCCTCCGGATCCCCCGCCCCATCCCCACCGCAGGCAGATTGCTTTTCTTAAGTGTCATGCTTCTCCGCTCAGAAACAGGCTGGCTGTGGGATTACACACATGCTCCTCGGGCTGGCATTCGAGATCTTTCAACAGCCTCAGCTCCTGGCTTTCCCTTTCAAGTGATTTCAGCTCGTCTCCACTGGGGAGCAGAGTATCTCCCAGACAAACCACCTGCTCCCCCCTCCGCAGTGCCTTTGTTCCACCTGTTCCTTCCACGTGCAACTCCTAACCTGTTCCCTCCCGTCAACTGTTACCCCTCCTCTAGGACCCCTCCTCAAAGATTGCCGCCACACGCCGCCGAGAGCCTTCCTGGTTCTTCCCCAACCGCAGACGATCTCTCTCCACAGCACTTCGTATCACTTATTCCACAAACATTTACTGAATGCTTTCAAGGTGCCAGACAGTGTGTGCTTGACATTAAATATCAATATATATCCTAACACCATTTTTACGGGAACGCTAAGCTTCAAAGTGCAAATATAACTTGCCAAAGTTCTCTGCCAGAATTCAAATCCAGATCCTCCCAATGTCAACCCCTGTTCTGTCTGCTCCATCCCCAAACTTCCCTCAGGACAAATGGCTCGAGTCCCCATTTCCACTCAGCGCTATAGCCCTCTCCTTCCACCAAACTCCCTGTCAGTGCTCTGCTGCTGGACGACACGTGCCAGGAGGACCCCAGTTCTCCCCTCCTTACCCGGATTTCCCTGCTCTCCCGGTAAATATCCTTCTCTTCCATCTTCTCAAACAGGAGAACTCTCCCCGGCCCAGCGGCACAGGCGAATCCCTTTGAATAGGCTGCAATGGCGAACACCTGGGGCATGGCCAGCTGGCTGTTGTTACTGGCCATCATGACCTGCTCATAGGAAGGGACCGGGGAACTGATTGTCGGAAATTGGATCAGGCTAGAAAAAGAAAACAGCATGTAAAGTTTACAGGCAATCCCAAGGAGAGGAGTTCAGCTAGGGATGAGAATGAAGGGCTGTCGTTGGGTGCGGGAGAAATCGCCCATTGCAATTCTGTTCCCCAGGCCCAAACGCCACCCTTTGGCCTGTTATACAAAGTCCAGAGAAAGACTGGAAGGTTATACATTTATTTGGTAGTCTCACCACCCTGTGTGGTCGCCATTATTGTTGTGGTTGTTGCTAGCATTATTATCCCTCTTTTGTTTAGGAAAAAGTGGCTCAGAGAGTTTTCTAGGATCACACGACTAGTAAGTGGAAGGCCTGAGATTTGAATCTTGCCTCCCTCCCTTCCTCCCTTCCTTTCTTCCCTCCTTTCTTCCACATAACAAATATTTATTGGAATTATACTGTGTCGACAACCCTATGAAACAATGGTAAGTAAGACTGACACAGTTCCTGTCCCTTGAAGCTTAGAGTCTAGGGGCAAGTGCTAAGGACCATTAGGTGGCAGCTGGGTGGGATGGAAGCAGGACTTCCTGAGGACCGTTAAGGAGAGGTGCACCCATCTGAGATGAGCAGAAGCTGAGAACTCCCAGCTGGTCTGAAGAACAAACAGGAGCATGTGGGTATGTGAGTATGTCCAGAGGAGTGGGGTAGGTGGACCTACGCGTGACCAAACTCAGAAGTAAGAGTGTGCAAGATGTGTGTGGTAGACAGAGGCAGAAGCTGATGCTCCAGATGGAAAGAAGGGTCAGAGCAGCAGGGATGGGTGGGCCAGGTTCAGGAGTCTGGGTTTTATTCTATTTTGTTTCAAGTTTATTTATTTATTTTTGAGAGAGACAGAGCACATGAGCTGAGGACTGGCAGAGAGAGGAGGAGAGAGAGAAGCCTAAGCACGAACTCACGAACCATGAGATCATGACCTGAGCCGAAACCAAGAGTTGGACACTTAACCAACTGAGCCACCCAGGTGCCCCTGGGTTTTATTCTTAGAGCACTGGACTCACTGCAGGATTAGGAACATGGCAAACTGGAGGGCAGAGGGACTTACTAGGAAGCTCTTAATAGAATCGTGAGAGAAAAAGGAGGTGTCATGGGTGTGGGGGATGGTGAGAAATGACAGACTGAAAGTTACTGAGGAAGAAGAATCTACAAAATGCCATGTGTTGAGGGCTCAGGCTCCAGAGCCAGGCAGACAGGGCTATGATCTTGGGTGAATCACTTAACCTATTTGAGCCTCAGTGTCCTGTTCTATAAAATGGGCATAATATGTACTATATGGGGTAAGACTCAAGTAAGAATACACATAAAGTGCTTGAAGCAGAGTCTAGTGATACAACGGTATATTTCAATACGTGTGAGAGATGACCATTATTGCCTGAAGTAGAGGTAAAATTGACCTGAGCCCCCACTTTACCTCATATTCTTTTGTCATATTTACACCAATAACACTTCCCTGAGCTTCTTTGTTGGTCTGCTGGCTCCTTCCAAACTGCAAAGTCTTTGAGGACACATGTCCCCAGCATCTAGCAAGGTGCCCTTCACACTGCAAGAGCTCAGTGGCCATTTATGTAATTGAATCAATAAATTAGGCAGCCATTAGAAAATACATTTTAAAAGATCTGGAGTTTTGAAGACTAGTGCTAAAAGGCTTATAAAATGCATGTAAACAAAAGAACTGTATGTAGGCTGTGGTCACAACTGTCCAATTTGTGCTTGAATATAGATGAACATGCGAAAGGCAGAGGGAAAATGAAGAGAGTTGACTTGAAGGTGGAGGGGTTCTGAGTGACTTTTAAAGAATCCCATTTTTGGCACAACGCTATTGGTATGATGAACATATTTTCACAAGAGCACCAGCCCAGAGGGGCGCCATTACCTCTCCGATTCCCGGATCACCTCCAGGTTCCCGGTCTCGCTGGTGGGCTCCTTGACCATTATACTTGTCTCCCAGCGTTGATCTCCAGATTCAAAGAGGAAGAGCTTGCCTGTATCCGTGCCGACAATGATCTTGTCTTCAGACACCCACGTGTGGGCTAGATAGTTTTGGGGTTCTCCCCTCTGAAAATTGGTTTGCTTCAGGGTGCCCTCGGCAAAGCGGAGAAGCTTAAATATCCCATTGCCAGTGACACAGACCTGAGTGTTATCCTGGGGATTGAAGCTCACCTGCAAAATGTAAAAGGATAAAAGAAAACTACTTATAAAACTAATCTTGGTGGAATTACTTCTCATTTTACTAGTGAATACTTGTTTCAGGTAGCTCAGAGTATCCTTTAAACATCACTAGGGCATGATTAATTTTGATAGCACATTTGATAAGAGCACAGATTCATTGTGGGGTCCATGCATCTTAAACCAGGAAACCTACAAAAATCATTTTACAAAGGCCAAAAAGAGGATAAGCGGTTCTTGACAACAGCTAAACTCTGGGCCAAGAAAGTGACATGAAGACTCAGCTGGAAACGCAGAAAAAGGAGGATCTGGTGGGTCCGGGGGAAAGGGAGTCTCCTACCAACTGGGAGGTACAGTAAGGGCAGTCAACTCACACCCCTACTAGATGGTGAGCAACTGACGGGCTGTAACACCTGCATCTCTGTATTCCCGATGCGGGGTTCATAGTGGGCATCCAGCTGAATCTGTTAGGGAGGATGTGTGTACTCTGCTCTGAATAGGGATGCTGGACTCGGCCTCACCAAGGCCGAGACAAAATAATCTTCCGGCTCTCTCTGCCTCTGGTCTGATTCTGCGATCACCAAGCAACCTCTGATTACTAATTTCACCTCCCCACTTCTCTATTACTAGGGAGGAAATATACCAGATAAATAATGTGAGTGTTCTCGTAGTCACATGCTGGGTTATTCACTGGCCTCTGGTGAGAATAAGGGAGTCTGTTCCTGAGACACTGGCTAGCTAATATCTCTGAACATGAGCAGAGCTGAGTTCCTGAACTTGTAAAGCTGAGTACCAGATCCCAGACTGGGGTGACCACACCAAGGTAAAACCTCCCTGGGACCCACTGCCCGAGCAGTCAACCAGCCTCCTCATGGGTCCTCTTCATTTTGCCCCCAAACAACAATGGAAAATTCTGTTCCCCACGTAACTGCGATTTTGTTGACACATTCCTCAAGATCAACCACTTCATGTTACGTTCCTGAAATCTACCCACTGCCCAGCAATGCTGTTAGGAAGAAGACAGGACCAGCAAGACAAAGTGAGTTATCAATTCATCGCCTGGGCCTGTGAAAGCAGTTCTGGGCCAGGGTAAAGAAGAGGGGTACTGGAGTCTGAGACTCCTGACCCTGCCACTCACTACCTGTGTGATACTTGGGTGGGTGACTCAACCTCTTGGAGCCTCAGTTGTCTCATCTATAAAACAAGGATAATAATTATGCAGACCATATATGGTTGTTGAGAGATTAATTTAAAAATGCATATTAAGAGGGGCGCCTGGGTGGCTCAGTCGGTTAAGCATCCAACTCTTGGTTTGGGCTCATGTCATGATCCCGCAGTTTATGATTTCGAGCCCTGCAACAGGCTCTGCACTATCCGTTTGGAGATTCTCTCTCTCTCTGCCCCTTCCCCACTCATGCTCTCTCTCAAAACAAATAAATAAACTTGAAAAAAAAAAAAAAAAGAACTTTTCAAAAAAAAAAATGCATGTTAAGAAACTGGCAGTGTTCCTGGCACACAGAAAGCATTCAATAAAAGACAGCTCTTACTAGTTTTATAACTTGCACGATACTTGTTATGTTGGGAGGTACCTGGTAGACAGCATTGTTCTGAGAGTCGGTTCTAATAATAGCCATTACTTTCTGTTTTTCCCACAGCCAATAGACAAGGTTTGACTCTGGAGGTGATGTCTGAGTCAACAGGTATTTGGAGTCTGGAGAAAAAGCCATGCTAATAAATCTCTGAACGGGGAAGTCAAAATTATTAAGGATTTTGCGCTTCCGGCAAGGGATGGATGACAGTTCGTAAATGGTGATGACGGGTTTTTCTTGCACAATCTCGGAGATGGCGAGGTATCGCCGATTGGGACTGATGGACAAGGCCAGCATGCCCTGACTCTTGTCTGAGCCTGCGAACAGAGGTAAAGGGGGATAATGAGGGCAGATCATGCTTTCACCGTGACTCGACATGTACCGGGCACAGTGGTGGCAAGGTTGACACATGGGAGAAAAGGCACAGAAACAGGTAACTGTCAATCCCTGCAGTCCCTTGGCCCTGCTATGTCTGGGGTATTAGGAAAATGGCTAGGACGGGTACCTCGCAGAGGCTGAGGTAGGAGGAGAAGTCAAGGAACGATGCCAGAGGGAGGACAGGTGGGATAGAGTGCAGGGTGGGGCAGGTGGCAGGAAGAGCAGAGGTGTGCATGTGAAAAAGGGTACAGTGTGGCTGGGGCATCGCACGTGAGCCCGGGAAACCACAGGTGGGTGTAGACGGGTGAAGAGGGTGGGCCTCCATGCCCTGAGCAGCCAGCAGGCAGCGCCCCTCTATTTTCGAGGCTGAGACACCAACTGCTGGGGGCCCCAGGCTGTCTCACAGTCAGGTCATCTGTGTGAATCTGGCCAGTCTGCTGGACTGGCTTTACAGTAAAGCTTGTGTTCTCTCGAAAACCAGAGACGGATGCATTCTACCCCGACTTTTCCTGGAATGTGTCAGTGGTACCTGGAGACAGAGCAGTCATCTTGCAACCATGAGGTAACAAGCACGAGAATAAAAGTTGTGGTCTAGAAAGCAAAGGCTGAGGCAAAGATGAAGGGGCAAGAACTTTATTTGGGAGATGAAATCAGGCCCACATTATGATTTTCTTGGGTCCCTTCTTCCATTAACAGTAAAAATTAATAAAGTGGTTTAAAAAATAAGCTGGTAAAAATTGTATCTTACGACTGCGTTAGCATAAAGAATATAATCCAGACTGGACTTAGTATTATTATACTCATTTTCTTGGGTCTCTAACAGTATCATGGGCCCTGGGCTCTGTGCCTACTGTGCCTTGTGCAAAAGTCCGCCCTGATTCAAGCCCAGGGCAGGGATGGTGAGCAAGGCAGCGGAGAAGTGCTAGAAAGTGATGCCCTGGGCCCTGTGCTGTCTTTCCCAGCAAGCTGAAGGGAGTCTGTCCAGCAGCAGGACCTCTCTGGAAGGGCTTCAGGAAGTGACCGTGCCTTGGAAAAGACCCTAGGTTTGGGGTCGCTGGAGACCCTGCATGAGAGTTTGGAGTTTATCACAGAGGCAAATGAAAAGCCACGAGAGTTTGGAGTTTATCACAGAGGCAAATGAAAAGCCACAGAGGAAGTTTTGGAAGGGTCAGACGCATGTTGTAGAAAAATCCCTCTGGCAACTGTGTGGAAGACAGACCTTGAGGGAAGAAAACCAGTGGGCAGATAATTTCAAAAACAGGATGGCAGTGACAGGCAGTATGAAGGCTGGGATGGGGAGATGAGAGAGATGCCAAGTAGGACCCAGTGGCTGCCTGGGTGAGGCAGGGGAAGGAGAGAAACAAGCAATGATTGACGTCTGGTGACTGGGAGTAGGGGTGACAGCTGGGAAGGAACATAGGCCGAGGGAGTTAGGGGTCATGGCGAAGAGTATGTCCATTGTTTTTTATGGAAAACAGCCCATCCAAAGATTTTACTTTTACTCATGTTTATTTGGTTCTAGTTTTTTCTGATTTCATTTTTTTTTTTTATACTAAAGTCTTTACTTCCTCTCGGGGCATGAAGTAAGGACTTACATTGATTCCTGTTTCCCAAATACCTGACTAGTTGTCCCAGCACAGATTCCTCCTAATGCTACCTTTATGATATATTCAATTCATTTACATATATACATATATATAACTGGGTTTTGGGGATATTTATACCAGCACTACATTATTTTTGTAATTGTAGCTTTATCATGCATTTGACAATCTGGCGAGGTAGGGTCTTAAGGAAGAGAGGGAAGAAAAGGAAATGACAAATTCAGTTCTGGATATATTGTGTGTGAGGTGCATACTGTGGGACATTTAGGTAGAGAGATTTAGTGGACAACTGGGTATGATTCTAAGGCTCGGAGGAGAGGTTGGGACTGATAATGCAGACGTGAGGTAAGAGTCACCGTGGGAAGTTGAAACTGGGGGCATAGAGGAGATTGCCTGGGGGAGGCAAAGGAAAACTTCTCCCTCTTTCCTTTTGTGCTTTCGTGCCTGGGCTGTAGCTGGCATAGCATCTATCCTGGTCATTTCCAAGTCCTGCTCCTTTGAAAACACACCTGTCTCCATGGCAATACTGAGAGCTTCTAGAGAGCACAGGCCATGGTTTTCTTTATCCATTCACTCATGCAATCCACTCATTCAATCACCAGTGACTGGCACCAAATGGGTGCTTAATATATGTTGGCTGATTGCAGAGCTTGTAAAATGCCTTTGCACACCTAGTTGATGACGGCCACCTCCTTGAAACAAGTTCACCTCGTGCATGAGTCTCCTCCTATCTTTTGGTTCTTTTTTTTAATTATTATTACTTTAAATCTTTATTTATTTTTGAAAGAGAGAGACAGAGTGTGAGCAGGGAAGGAGCAGAGAGAGAGAGGGAGACACAGAGTCCGAAGCAGGCTCCAGGCTCTGAGCTGTCAGCACAGAGCCTGACGCGGGACTTGAACTCACGAACCGTGAGATCATGACCTGAGCCGAAGTCGGACAATTAACCAACTGAGCCACCCAGGCACCCCATACTGTAGCAGGATTCTTGCACAGAGAGTCGTGACACCGAGGCTTCTCTTTCCATAAGGAAAAAACAAAAATCTTTCCATAAGGAAAATTACCCGGTAATTTTAGTCCTGGCCATGTGCCCTGGAGAACCCACACAAGTGGATGAGCGTACATACATGCAAGAAACTTTACAGCAGGATGCTTTGTAAAGCAAAAAACTGTTGTTTCCCAAATGTCCATCCACACTAGAATGGATAAATATATTTGGGGCATTCCATTCATATGATGGAACACCATATAGCAATAAAATGACTCAGTTAATATATATTAAGATGTATGAGTCTTAAAAGCATGATGTCAAACAAAAGAAGGTCTTGGCATACGTATAACCATGATTAAACTTATAAAACTTGGTAAATAGCAAAAACAAAGATCTATTTTCTATAAGGCCACACATATACATGGTAAAAGTATATAAAGAAATAAGGGAGTAATTACAATATCCAGGATGGGGTGTGAGTATGCGTGGTGAGAACGAAATCAGGGAGAAACACTGGAGCTGGCAATGTTCTATTTCCTATCCTGCGTGGTGCGTTCATGGACCTTCGCTTTATTATAGTTCTTTAGATATTAGATACATGCAGTGAACACTATTTTGTAGGCATGTGTCAAGATCAAACATTTTGAATGCAATAAAGACTGGAAAAAGAGTGACTGAGTTGTGGAAATCAGGTATAACATTAACAGGACCAGTGTGAACAAACACAAATGTAACATTATACAAACGGTTATTTGTGATTTGCGATTAAACCTCCAGGGCCTTCATCATACACGGTTCCAAAACGTGATGTAATGAAGGTACCGAACTCTGGAAAGCTGTGCTAAACAACTCAAAAAGTGGCCCTGGAGATGACGAAGACAATGATATTGCAGAGGCATGAAAAAAGACTCTAAAATAAATTTTTTTCCATTAAATCAGTGGGGTAAAAAAGTACTTTTAAATTAACATCATTTTACATGTGATTTTAACGATGTATGTGTGCTTACTCTGTTAATGCAGGTGGACGTGTACTCCTTCTACCTTTATAAAACTATACGTATATTTAAGTTGGCCAAAATACTTAACTTTCTATAGTCTTGTCGGGATTTTGGGGTTATATTTGGCACGGTCAAACGCATGCGTAGGGATGGAAAGGTTTTTTACCTGGAATGAATTTTTGCCACTTCTGATCCACATTGTACTTCACACAGTGATTTCCTGAAGGAAATATAATGATTTGTTCATCGAAGAAAAAGATATTGTTGGCCACGTGGGATCGAAGACCAAAAACATGCAGCGACTGAGCCACCACGGTCGACATGGTACCCGGCAAAGAGTTTGCTGAACAAGGAGCGCAGCGGTGAGCGTGGAGGCGCGCGTCGCCCCGCCCTGCCCCGCCCCGCCCCGCCCCGAGCACGCCCCTGGCCCCGCCCCCCGGAGCCTTCCTTAGTTTCCGCCCCCCCCCCCCTCGCCCCCAGCGGCCCCCACACCCCCTTCCACCGCGACAGCTGTTTCTCCCCTTTCCTTCGCTCCCTCGAGGCTTCTTGCTTCTCCAGAGGACCCCCAACTATGCGCTCACACCTTTGGCGTCTTCTCTTTGGGTCACCAGACCACGCGTGTATCCAGGAGTAAAACCCCTATGGGTCCCGAGCAACCCGGCTCTTTCGGACGCCGGAGCGGTTCCTATAGCAACGGCAAACCGGAAGTGTGGGTATACGGCCGGAAGCGGAAGTCCCGGTGGGAAAGTTCTGCCAAGGCACCCGGCAGTCGGCGTTAGTGGGGTTCGGGTCCACGTGGGGCTGCGGCGTGCGAGCAGGGGGCGGGGGGCAGGCAGCAGCAGCGAGAGGCGACCCTTTCCGGCCGCGCGGGCCTCAGGCCACCCGGCTCCCTCGACTAGACTGGACGTGCACGTTCGCTGCGACATGGACACCCCCCCGCTGTCAGGTTCGGACTCGGATTCTGATGATTCTCTGGTCACCGACAGGGAGGTAGGTGTCTGCCGGGCTCGCGGGGCTGGGCGCGGGAGAGGGTCCTTATTCCCCCGGTGCTGACTGCCGATTGTACCCTGCAGTTGCAGGATGCGTTTTCCAGAGGGCTCCTGAAGCCAGGCCTCAATGTGGTGCTAGAGGGGCCGAAGAAAGCTGTGAACGACGTGGTGAGCTCGGGCGCCTGGTCGGGGGTCCTAGGACACGGGATGCTCCCAAGGCACAGTTGTGCTTGGCGGACTGAGTTCTTGTCCCAGGGAAGACGCAGCCTGGGCATTGTCAGGAGGTCCGGATGTTGGGGTTTATTTAGTGCTTTGTCCGTTGGCCTGTGTCCTTCATACAGGCTCAGTGTCTGATGAATTTCCTAGAGTGGCCTGAAGCAGTGTTTGGCTGAATTCAAGCGGGATCTGGAATGGGTTGAAAGGCTTGATGTGACCCTGGGTCCCGTGCCGGAAATCAGTGGACCTCAGTCAACCCCTCAGAACAAGGATCAGAAAGCCTTTGATCCGGAGGATGACTTCCAGCGGGAGATGAGTTTGTATGTTTGTTTTCAAGTGTGGGAGAAGGGGGGGGGGGGCCTGTTCGAGAAAGGAAGGTGGGAGAAGCAGTGAACCTGCAGTCCTCAGAAATTGTCATAAGCCTGAGAGTGAGTAGGAAGGCTTCTTTTTTTTACTAAAAAGCTCTAGAAGATTGTTCCTGGTTGAGAAAAGAGCCCTTTGGTCCACCGGTTATAATCCAAAGTCTAATTTATTTTATTTTTAAATTTTATTTTGAGGTATTCAGTTTTAAAGTTTTTTGTGTGTTTTCAGTTAAACAGAAACTTGCCTCAGAAGGTTCTTACATGACCTTTTTTAAGGACTACATAAGAATTCATGATTGGTATTAGTTTTCTTTTTTTTTTTTTTTAATGTTTTTATTTATTTTTGAGACAGAGAGAGACCGAGCATGAGCAGGGGAGGGGCAGAGAGAGGGGGAGACGCAGAATCCCAAGCGGGCTCCAGGCCCTGAGCACAGAGCCCGACGCAGGGCTCAAACTCACAGAGTATGAGATCATGACCTGAGCTGAAGTCGGACGCTCAACTGACTGAGCCACCCAGGTGCCCCAGTTGGTATTAGTTTTTAAGTTAAGGGGTACTTTTAGTGTGGTCACTGTCTTAAACTAATTTATTTTTAGCAGAACTTTCCTTCCTCTTTAAAGAGTATACAGTTAAATCTCTCCTAGATATCAAGTTAATGAAGCTTTATTACATTTTCATTAGTGTGTGTGTGTGTTCTTGCTGGTGGAGGTCAGATGTTGAGCATTTTTCTGCCCCTGGATAACTCCAAGGTCATCCTCGATGGATAAGGCAAGTGAGAGGGAGTGGAAGGTCTCTCTCCCTTCGCTTATTTCACATTTTGTCCTACATCCTCAGCTACCGGCAAGCCCAGGCCGCTGTGCTTTCTGTATTACCCCGGCTGCATCAGCTCAAAGTCCCTACCAAGAGGCCCACTGACTATTTTGCAGAGATGGCCAAGTCTGATCAGCAGATGCAGAAGGTAAGAAACAAAGGTTTTCTCTGGAAAGCCAAGGCTTTATACTTAAGTGTAGTCAGCTGGCTTATCTCTTGTAATTTAAAAAAGACTAAGCCCACAGTGTTCCTGGGTGGTTCAGTGGGTTAAGTGTCTGACTCTTGATTTCGGCTGAGGTCATGATCTCACAGTTCTGAGTTTAAGTCCTGGGTTGACTGCTTGGGATTCTCTCTCTCCCTCCCTCTCTTGGAGATTCTCTTCCCCTCTCTCTCAAAATAAATAAATGAGCTTTAGAAGAAAATAAAAAGAACTAAGCCCAATAATAGGGAATTGGTTGTCAGAGGACAATTATCATCTTGATTGCCTACTTCAGACTCATGCCAGTCACCACCAGTTAGATAAATAGGAGGATGATTTTTTCCTAGTTTAAGCATTTAAGGGGAGGAGAAGTACTGTAAGAACTGTGGTCCCGAGATCAAGATGGCCTTTTGCATTTCTTAGCTGGCGTGGTCATGGCATGGCATGTAGAAAAAACACACTTCTTGTCCAGCCGTTGCCAAGGGGCGGTGCTCTAACTTGTAAACAATTATTTTTCTCTGGGCATCAGTTTTCTGTAAGATGAGGGATTAACATATTGCTCAGATGTAGTATAATTTAGGGTTACATAGAACTTGATCCTCATTTAACTCTGGGAGGAAGAGAATTGTCAAAATTTAATCCCAAGATATATTCCGATAGTCCTATTGGGTCTCCAGCTGGATTTTAGGGAGCTCTTGTTTCAGTGGTACTTGGGGAAGCTAATCTAGAGACGAGCTCGGACACCCCTCTGTACACTCACACTGACACGTGCTTACCCCTTGACTGAAATGTGTGTGTCTGATGCAAAAGGCGAGGTACCTGGTACCTGCTTGAGTTTTTAATGTGTATGTGGTGTATCGGAGAAGGGGACTGAGGCTGCATGCTGGTTTGACCTTAGTCTGCAGACAGTTGGGTTGGGGAAAAGTTGGTTTCTCCTGGGAGAATGGCAAGCAGGCAGTTTTGCATAGCAGAACAAACAGCACACTGGGACAGCACACTGGGAGTGGGGAGGTCACTTTCAGGTCCACCATGGATACTTTTGGTATCTTGGACAAAGTGCTCAACCTCTGGGCCTCTTGTCCTCATGTATGAAACAGGACGTACAAGATTCCTTTGAGCTCCAGTTTGCAGAACCGGGAAGATGTGCTCCCTGCTCCAGCACACCCTACGTGGTGGTCAGCCCAGATTCACTTAACATGAGCTGACAATATTTTGTGTTTCAGATTCGGCAGAAGCTGCAGGCTAAACAGGCCGCCATGGAAAAGTCTGAAAAGGCTAAGCAACTGCGAGCGCTTAGGAAATACGGGAAGAAGGTAAGAAGATGTGGGCGCACGGGATGAGGCCGAGTGTTTGTCAGGCTGGGGTGACTGGGTCAGGTCTGCTTCCATGCCCTGTGTGTGCTCTGTCTTGTGTTTATTATCTCACCGTGGGGAGTATGTGCTCGTATCCACGAGCACAATCTTCCCTTGACACCAGGGTCTCACCAGGGGTAGCATGGTAACTGTAGGCAATTCATTCATTCCACTGGGCCCCATTTGCTCATCTGTACAGTGAAGAGGGGAGTCCAGATCAGTGGAGTCCCAACCTGACCACAGCAAAATCACCTGGGGAGGTTTTTCAAAACAGATTTCTGGGCTTCAGAATGTCTGGGAATCTGGGTGTTTTTTTTTTTCCCCTTCCCCGTCATGCCCCAGCTTCTCAGATGATTCTGAAATGCATCCTGCTTTGAGAATCACTGGCCTAGATGATGTGAAGTCCTTGAAAGAACCATATTATTGTGATCCAACTGAGAGGGAAAAATGGCACCCATGTGCTTGAACTATGAACGTCTGAGTTCTAACATGAAAAAAACCTCAGGTAAAAAAGGGCAGGCATACCATGAAACTCTTTGGTTTTTCTTTGTTATTTCATGGTTATTTAGGAAACATGATGACAGGAATTGAAGTCAGGGTTGTGGGAAGAAGGGAGTGTGAGGAGGGTCAGCAGAAGTGTTCGGACCTTGTCTGCGTTTTGGACATAAACGCTTGTGATCGGGGTGCCGAGCTGCTGTCCACACTGGGAGTCACTTCACTGCCGGATCCTCAGCAGAGTAAGAGTAGAGGAGTGTCCTGTCCTGTGCGGAAGGGCAGCTGCGTATTTATTGGATTGATCTGGTGGTCGATGGCCGGGGCCAGCTCAAAGACGTGGGCATTTGGTGTAACAGAATCTAATTTGTCAGAGCCAAAGAAAACGTCACTGGGGCCTGTTAGCTCACTGTTGCTAACTTGAAGAAACCTCATAGCAGCGATTCTCAACTGGGGATAATTTTGCTTACCAGGCAACATCTGGAGACATTTTTAGTGTCACATCTCCATGGGGAGTGTGCTACTGGCATCTAGTGGGCGGAGGGCAGGGAGGCTGCTAAAGCTCCCACAGTGCGCTGGGCAGGCTGTCCACCCCCCAACACGGAGTGATTCCTGTTCGAGCTATCAGTAGTATGGAGATTGAGAATCCCTGCCTTTGAGTATTGGCATCTTCTTTTGTCCTTACAGCCTTTTTTCTTTTATGTTTTTTGGGAGATTGTTTCTGTTGGTACTTTCATGCCTCATAACGGAGTGGGTTTGACACTTAATCTGCTCACGTATAACGAACGGAGAGAATTGGGTGTAGACCTAGACGTGATTTGCCGTGATTTTGTAGGCAGGATGGTGGAATGGGGTAAGAGTGCAGACTGCCTGGGTGTGAATTCAGCTGCGTACTTTCCCACTGTGTGACTCGGGCAAGCTGCTTAACTTCTCTGTGCTTCAGTTTCAGGGGTGATAGGGATTTCTACTTCAC
The DNA here is from genome assembly GCF_018350195.1 of Panthera tigris. Classification (NCBI taxonomy): domain Eukaryota; kingdom Metazoa; phylum Chordata; class Mammalia; order Carnivora; family Felidae; genus Panthera; species Panthera tigris. The sequence goes on along the minus strand of NC_056667.1, from coordinate 33,581,616 downwards.
TGGGTGGTTGAGAAGATAAAGTAAGAATATGCTTAGAGCCTTAGCGTAGTTCTGGCACACGTAAATGTGCGGTGGTGGTGTTAGCACATCGTTGTTACCGAAAGCATGTAGGCGCTTACAGCGATGGTCTGGAGTGGGTATGACAGCCCTGTGTTCATGTCCAGGTGCAAACAGAGGTTCTTCAGAAGAGGCAGCGAGAGAAAACACATATGATGGACGCCATTAAGAAATATCAGAAAGGTCAGTATATCTCTGTTCTAAGGATACAGGGAGCAGGGGTAGCTGCTAATTTGAACACATACTGCTCTGGAGCCTTGATTGATTTGCAGCCACGGGGCCTAAGGTTTGGGGACGGTGTGGGGAACAAGATGTATCTCTTAAAGTTAATTTAGCAAGTAACAACCTTCTTTCGAAGCTCAAGCTCTTCTTAAAATGAACGGTCAGTGCTGATCAAAGTACCTCTTCCCTCCCAGGCTTTTCTGATAAACTGGATTTCCTTGAGGGGGATCAGAAAGCTGCTGCACGGAAAACAAAGGAAGGAGCCAAAGGCCAACAGATGAAGAAGGGGTATGAAGGGTTTTTGTTTGGTTTTGTGATGGGTGCTGGGCAAGCGAGTCACGGGCACGGCAGCGAGTTCCACAGGAGTGGCCTCGAGTTGAGAGAGCACAGTGCTGCCTGTGGCCGGGGCTTACCGGCCCATGTGATGGGTCCTTTTAGCCGTATCAGTCTTGGGAGATTAAAGTAGGGTGGTTTAGGGGGCACCTGGCTGGCACAGTCAGTAGAGCATTGGACTCTTGACCTGGGGGTCATGAGTTCAAGCCCCACGTTGGGTGTAGAGCTTGCTTTAAAAAATTAATTAACTAAAAACCAAAAAAACTAAAGTAGGGTGATATAAGGATTTGGCACATTTTAAGTGGATGCTCAGTAAAAGTTGCTCACGGCGTAGACCGAAGGTTCAGGTCCAGAGCCTGCCACTTTGGGCAGCTTTGAGCAAGTTTTACTTGACCTTTCTGAATATTTGTTTCCTCATCTATGAAAATGAGAAAATTGTATGCACCTCATACCATTTTGCAGATTAAAAGGGTTAATGGCAAAGATTATTATTTTCTTCTTAGTTCACCTTTATGCATCCCTGGACCCCAGGCCTGGGGGAAATGATAATTTCTGTAGAATATATGAATGCTATGATCAAGGCATTTGAGGGAGTAGTGTGGAAGAACATTTTAGAAATAGCTGACCTGGTCTGGTGATGAGGGCGTGAGAATGGCTCCCTGGAGGAGGGTGCCACCTGAGCTTAGTCTGAAGGATGAGTAAGAACCAGGAGAATAGGAGAGACACTGGTTTTGGAAGAAGGAAGAACACGAGAGAGTGAAAGCATAGAGGTGAGAACAGCAGTTTGTGTATGAGGGAAGAGCAAGCATTTGGTGCCACTGGGAGTGCGGTGTGGAGCAAGGAGGAGTGAAATGTAGCTGGAGGGGGCCCTGGGCCAAGTCACAGAGACAGTGTTTGCCTTGTTGAGAAACTTGGGTTTTATCCAGTAGGCACTGGGGAGACATTGAGGGCTTTACTCAAAATTATGAGTAGGTCATATTCATGTTTTTGAAAAATTAAGTGTACCTCGTATAAAGGATGGACTTGAGGGGGCAGGATAATTGATTAGGGGGCTATTACAAAAGTCCAGAGAGCAATGATAATGACCCAAAAGGGGTAACGGGGGCAGAGAAGAGAAAACCGATTGAAGAAATATTCAAGAAGTTAAACTAGCAGCACTCAGTAATTGTGTTGGGTGTAGAGAGTGAAAGAAGGAATAATCAAGGCTGGCTCCCAGGTTTCTAGCCTGGTGGCTGAAAAGATGTAGTTCCACCAGCCTCAAGTCACTGCCTTTTTTTTTTTTTTTTTTAAGTAGGCTCCACACCCAATGTGGGGCTCGAATGAATAACCCAGAGATGAAGGGTCGCATGCTTTACTGACTGAGCCAACCAGGTGCCCCACCAAGTCATTGCCTGTATACAGGAGGTGAAACCAGTCTAGGAAGGGAGATGGCATGTGATTTTGGCTATGTTGAATTTGAGATTTCCTGCAGGAAGACCAGTTTTAAAATTTATGATATTTGAATGTTAATTGCATGTACTATCCTTGAAGGGAATAGAAACAATTGAGGATGATCTAGCAAAAATTAGTTAAAATAGAAAACTCTTCAGAGAGAAGAGGTGAGCCACAAAATGTATGTGAAACCTTTCCTGGTTCTTGCTTTGTTTTCTTGCTCTAGTGGTTAACACCATAAGTAGATGAGCTTGCCTGGGGGATTTTTAGAGTAAGAATGTAGGGCCAATGATAAGATTCTGGGTAACAAAGTATCTAAGAGATTTTGCTTAGACAGGAAACTAGGGGTAGTCGTAGGCCGTAAGACTCATCAGGATTTGCAGTGCTGTGGGTGACCTGTAAGCCGGCATTTTTCCAGGCCCAATGCTAAGCGACGCTATAAAAACCAGAAGTTTGGTTTTGGTGGAAAGAAGAAAGGCTCCAAGTGGAACACTCGTGAGAGCTACGATGATGTATCCAGCTTCCGGGCCAAGACAGCTCATGGCAAGGGCCTGAAGAGGCCTGGAAAGAAAGGATCAAATGTAAGTGAGCCAAGGGGTCACATGAGGGGCTGGATCACCTCCTCTCCCATCCCACACCTACCCGCTCCCTTCCTTTCCCTGGGGCAGAAGATCAAGCTGCTGTGTGACCACATGCGGTATTTTCTTGTTCCATAGAAGAGACCTGGAAAACGAACAAGAGAGAAGATGAAGAGCAGAACACGCTAAACAGCATCTTTGTATATGAAGAACCAAGAGAAAGGGATGCAGACTTGGGATTTCACAATACAGTTGGATCTTCTTTTGGTTTCTTTTTGTAAAAAATTCTTTCATAAACTAAAAAATTTTCAAAGAAACACATCCTCTTGGTTAAAAACTCAGGACTAAAAGATTGAGAAGTTACTTTTATGTATTAAGATTGCTGTTTATTGATGATAATTTAGACTTTGAGCCCAAATTGCCTTCCTTTTATGATAATTGGAGATTTAATGTATACCTTCCTCATCTTTCCAGGTAATTGTATCATGGTTTTAGATAAATCAAGAATCAGTGTTTATACATTATGATTGTTAAAATACCAATCACTGTCAAACTAGTTGTACTCTGATAAAATTTCCTTTGTGATACAGCTTTTGGGTTTTCCTTGAGTTGATTATCACCCTTATTTTCCTGTGTGCCTAATTTTCCTTGTATATCTTTATTTTTCCTTAGACCTATGTCATTTTAACCAGCTTATACTTTTCTGCTCCAACCTAGATCTGTCATGCAGCTGTCACCTTGTGTCTTCTATACCATCTACATCATCAGCTACATCTTAGCTTATGCCTTCCTTTGGTGTGTACCATCTTCTGGTGTCTTCTAAGGAAGGGGAACTTGAGAACTTCCTACATTTCTGCAGCTGCCTTTAGTTTGGCTGATGGGTATTGTCCTGACAATGTTGTAGGCATTGCTTCTCTGTTTTGCTGCCTCCTCTCCCCACTGAGAAGTCACTGCCCTTCCCTTTCCTTCTTTCTGGAAGCTTTTCTTGACCCAACGATCTGAAATTCCATGATAACATGCCTTGGTGTGGGCTTGTTTTTACTCTAATTAGGGTATTTAGAAGGATACAGGTTCTTCAGTTCTGGCAAATTTTATTTGATAAATTCTCCCTATTTTCTTTGTTCTAATTCTGGAATTTTTGTTAGATTGTGAAACCCTTCCAGTGATCTTCTAAGTTTGTATTTTCGTTCTACTTTAGGGGAAGGATTCTTTTGATTCTTTGCCTAATCATTTATCGAGTATTTATTTTAGCTTTCATTTTCCATTTTATTCTAAGCATTCTTTGTTCTTTTATCTCATAATGTGAATTATAGTTTTGGTTTTTTTAAGGCTTTTCTTCTGTTCCCTTCATTCTGTTTCCTTGGGTTTTCCCCTGCCCCACCTGTGCATTATGATCCCCCTTTTTCATGTTGAGCCGTGTGGGTCAAGAGCACAGACTTGGGCCAGACTTCTGGGTTTGACACCTGTTTCTGCTGCTTACTTGTTGTTTGACCCTGGGCACATTAATTTTTCTGTGCTTTGTCATCTTTTTATATACATGAGAATAATATCTACCCAAATGTCAGCATTAAGTGAGTTAATATATGTAAATGCTTAGACTGTTGCCTGCCATATGATAGGAGTTTATACCTGCTTAGAATTATTTTGCTGGGGGGGAGTTTCTTCACGTCAGCCTTGGTGGTACATACTTAAGAGGTACTCAGATGCTGCCTGGAAGCTACGCATAGGTTGGACGTGGGTGGGCGGGCCACGTTGCATGTTGGGTTTTACTCCGTGTTGATAGGGAAGTTTACCTGTCCTCCATCTCTCCGTTCCAGTTTAGAAACTGTATTTTAAGGAGGCTAGAATATCTGAGAACTGTGTAGTCTTAAGCAGGAAAAAAATTCATTTTTACATTGTTTCCTTGTGGGATCATTGTCCAAAAAAGGACATTTCTGGTTTTATGATACTTTCCACTACAAAAAGAATGAATTTCGTTTTTGTAAACTCATTTCGATTAACAAAATTCTGAGCAAACAGGTCCCGTTTTCAGAAGACCAAAATGTTTTACCCTGACCTATTTTTGACAATCTACAATATTAGCGGATGGAGTAATGTATCCATTAAAGACTTTGAATTACGTGTGGAACATAATTGAGAGTTTTAAGAAAGGAGAACAGAGGTTAGCAGTAGTTTCCACTGCGAAGGCCAAAAGTAAGAAGGCCAAAAGTAAGTCATTACTGCTAGTACTTGTACAGGATTTGAAACTATGTTGCTACCTCCCCCCCCCCCCCTTTTTTCTTATATAGCGAATGGAATCAATTTCAGAGGTGGACTTCATAGAAGTCATTTAAGTCATTTCCTCTGCTGTTTCAGCCCTCAAAGGATCACCAGGGTGCAGGCAGTAACATCCCTCATATTGCATTAAATTGCAGTCCCATGCATGGAGGGATAGGTGGGGACCTGGCAGTTCTCAGTGCCAAGTGCAGGCTTTTCTTGCGGTGTGTGGATTTCGGTTGTAAGGGCCCTTCTTGCTATGCCTGGATTTCAGTGCTCAAGGTAGCAGTTTCTCAGCCACACTGTCCACATTTCAGTTACTGAAAGTGTTGTTAACTGTGAGTAATGGCAGGAAGTAGCAACTTTGCTGCCAGCTCTCCTGTCCACAAATCCCTACTCGATACTTAGTGACCAACTGTCACTGAAAGCCCGGTGGTGGGTCGTGGCACATCTCAGTTCACGCACAGGTGGCCAAGGGTGCACTTGTGTTGCCTCTTAGCCTCCCAGGGATAAACCCACATGACATTTTACAAAAGTAGACAGAGGAGGATCAGGCAACAAAGTGAAAGCGCAACAAGTAAGCGACCGTGATAAGGTTGGAAGTGACGTTTGAATAGGATGCTAGGATGCGAGTGGAGCCGCGGGAGAAACAGGTGACGAGAGAATGGTGACACTTGCTTTCTGGAGATTGGATACGCAGCCAGAGAAGGAGCAAAAGCGAGCCTATAGACACGATGAGGAAAAAGATGGAGATGTCCCAGAAGAGGGGACACTGGTAGCAAACTTCACGTTAAAGGGACTCCTGGAGGTATTTTGTAACATTGAAAGGCCAAATGATAAAGTGTTGGAGGTGAATCCAAGCTTGGGGAGTCAGACAACTTGCCAAGGTGTAGAAAGGAAGCTTGCTCTGTGTCATACAAGGAAAAAAGGCAAGCACTGTTTTTTTTTCACAAATGAAACACTTGATTCTCAGTGATTTTAATGTTTTAAGTTACAGTCTACAAAATATTAGTTTTACTATTTTTTTTCATTGTCCGCATTTAACAATAGAAGTTTTTAATACTTTGACGAACTTTAAAAAATGTATTCATCATCGTGGATGTTGTATTTTGAGAGAAGCATAAAAGGTAGACAGTTGATAGGCAGAAACGTGAGTCTAATTTTCTGATCTAGTGTAAATTATAAGATAGATCAGGTCCCTGGTTCTTTCTCGTCACAAAATTGTCAGCTCTGAAAGTGGTCGTTGTGCTCCTACAAGTCTGTTCCTTTAAATACAGCATGTTCAATTCCTTCTCAATGTCACCGAAAACAAAACAAAAAGAAAGCTGTTACTCTGTACCCAGGCAATCCTCACTTTGCACAGCAGTGCACGACTGTTAAAATGAGCTGCTTGCAGCTATGGGGGTAGGGAGGGTGCTTGGAGCTTTCACCCCCTCTCCCGGCACACACCCCCCCCCCTCCCCACCCCAGCACCTTGATGTGCTCACCAACTGGAAGCTCTCCCAATCCTGCAGTTTGGGTTTGTTTTGTTCTTTTTTTCTTTTCTTTTCTTTTTTTCTTTAATGGGGTTTTACGGCATAGGCATGATTGATGAAATCACTGACCATTGGTGATGGTTCACCTCTTGTCCCTCTTCCCTCCCCAGAGGTTGGGGGTAGGGCTAAAGTTCCAAGTTTCTAATCAAGGCTTGGTCTTTCTGATAAGCAGCCCCCATTCTGCAGCTATCTAGAAGCTGCCAAGAGTTCCTCATTTGAATAAAATGTGGGGTGCCTGGGTGGCTCAGTTGGTTAAGTGTCCAACTTCAGCTCAGGTCATGATCTCAGGGTTTGTGAGTTCAAGCCCCACATCTCTGTGCTGTCAGCACAGAGCCTGCTTTGGTTCTTCTGTCCTCCTCTCTCTGCCCCTCCCCTGCTCGTGCTCTCTCTCGAAAATAAACATTAAAAATTTTTACAAAGAATAAAAGATGGCCCTATCACCTCTCTCAGGAAATACAAGGGATTTAGGAACTACGTCAGGAACAGGGGACAAAGACATCTATCTTTCTGTGACATCACAGGTCACCTCCTGTTTCCGTTCCAGCAAAACAATTATAATAGTTAAGAGATACTGGCACATTTCTAGATGCCCGAGTAGTCATTACTAATTAGTCATCATTGCATTGTATGAAAATGTCTCCCAGGGGAAGGCCACTTGGATTTGCAGTCTTGATCTGCAGTTTGATCTGTCAGGTTCCAAAAGCAGGAGTGATCTCAGCAATAGATGGCTTTGACTTTCAGGCATAACTCAAGAAGGGCCTAATGGAAGAGACACCTGGAGCAAGGTATCCGAGGGAAGATGTGGGGCTGCCGTGCCCTCTTGGGCACGCCCCCTCCCACACCCTACGTGTGTTCACCACGGAGAGATTGAGAGAGAGAAAGTGGGTGAGAGCAGGGAAGAGAGAGGGAATCCTAAGCAGGCTCCAATACGGGACAGTCCCACAACCATGGGATCATGACCTGAGCCAAAAGACACTCAACTGACTAAGCCACTCAGGCCCCTCCCCCCGGCACTTTTCCAATAGGACTTCAGGTGGTACTACGTGGGGGTCTTTAGAGCCATTTCATTTTTCCAGAGAGGAACCTTCCAGCTTCAAACCTGGGGTAAAAGCGCAATATATGTGTGGACTAGGGTTCAATCTTACTTTCACCGATTTTCATTGGTGGTGTCACACCTCACTCCTACCCTGTGTTTTACTTTGTGTCCCGGATCCTTGGGCTTTTTCCATTTCCCTAGGAGTAGACCTCCACTGTATGAGGTGTTATGTGTCTGGCTGGTGTGTGTGTTGGTGGGGGGAAGGGTCTCCCTACCAATGTCCATTTTCAGTTCCCCGCCTCACACCCCTGTCTCTCTGAGTCAGAGGTGTCCCAGTCGGCATGTCCCATTTGTGATTTCCTCACCTTCCTCCATCAGCTTCCCATCTTCTAAATATGTCTTCAGTCTTCTTGGTAGCTGATGTTCCTCTCTCATTCTCTCTGTTGTGCATCCATACCTTTTTTGTCCTTTTATTATCCCTTATTGGGATCAGGGGAGGCAGAGGAAATACTGTATGCATCTTAAACTGGAATTCTGCCACCAGTTTTAAGATTAAGGATATGAACCGGTGGACTTGGGCAGAAAGGAGAAATGTGAGACTCCAAATAGGAAAAGTCAGACCGAGGCTGCAAAATAATCTTTAGTTATCCAGGCAGCACACACATTGGGTATTAAAGACAGAGCTGCTGTCACCGCTGGGACACTATTTGTGGCGATCATCCTCTCCCAGGCTCCACATTTTAGCCTTGTACAGAGTGATGTCATTGTAGACCCTGAAGTGGTTCAGCCTGCGGTCACCACGTTCGGGGCTGACCTAAAGAGGAGAACACGGGTGTCAGAAGGAAGCTTCTGGAGAGGGGGGATGACCTGGGTCCCGTAGTTGGATGGACCCGGGCCCCCAAAGCACTGGAGGCTTCTCCTTGCTCAGCCTTGTTTGGGAAAAGGAGATGACAGCAATTGCATCAAAACAGTCGTAGGACTGAATGAGAGTACCTATATGCAACGTGGCTTCCCTTGCCTTTCCCAGGCTTGAGTTGGAGGCCACGCCTGTGGACTGCTGGAATGTATGCTCCACGAGGGCAAGTCCCGTATCTGTGGCACTCACTGCTTATCCCCAGCACCTAGAACAGTATCCAGCATACACTAGGGATTCAGTACACATCTGTTGAATGAATGAGTGGATGTTGTTGAAGCAGTCACACAGGGAACTAAGAGCAAGCACTCTGACACATAAATCTTACAGAAGCTAGAAGATTAATTTATGCAATTAACTGAAAGGCTACATTTTCATCAAATGTTACTAGGAGAGCAGAAGCTGAGAGGTATTCGAGTATGGCTTCCCCAGTGTCCTACTATTGGGATTGGGGTTCTCTGCTAGTCTAGGGTCAGGCCCTGCTAGGGGGTAGGGAGCCAGCCCTAAGGTAAGTTAGGCCTGATCAATTCTTCTGCCCCCAAATGTATCACTCTGGAACTCCGGCTTAATTGCCTTTTATGGTTGCAAAACACCTGGATCTAACTTTTTTGGGAGGAATACTTTCTTATTATGCCAGCAGTGCCATCTAATGGCATTGTAATGATGAACAGGCTTGACCTATTTGCAGAACCTTTGCAACTCCACAGTGATGGCTGATCTGGCATGCACAGTTGGTTATCTGTGAGGCCTAGGAGGGTCCCCCTGGCCGGGACAGCCATACTTGTGCTTCCTGTCATGGCCGGGTGAGCCTGCCATGAGATGTGCTGGTCAAAGATGCATTTCTGGGGGAAGGGCCGAGATGGCAGAGCAATATGGAAGTTTTTTGTGTCTCTTATCCCTGAAATGCAGCTAGATCAACACCAAACCATCTTGCACACCTAGAAAATTGATCTGAGGATTAACTCAACAATCTGCATAACTTAAGCCACAAACTTGACAGGTATGTGGTGCAGAGAGGTTAACTGGGGGAGAGAGAAGCCTCAGAGGGCAAGGAGCTGTTTTTGCTTGGAGAGAGAGGATGGAGACATGGGGTAGAATAGAGGAAAGGCACTCCTCCTGAAAGCATCTGGAGAGAAAGAGAAAGAGTGGAAACACCCATAAGGTAATTAACAATAAAAGGAGAAAGGAGAGGATTTAAATTTCATTAAGACTCTATAAACAGGGGGAGCACAGAGTCTGAAACTCTGCAGCTCGATACCTGATAGACCTCTGGTGGGAAGGGTGAATCCCCAGGAACAGACAGCGAGATCTGAGGGGTCCTTGGGCCACACGGGGAGAGGCAGTTCCCCAGCTGGGAGGACATTTGGTAGAGGTTGTGCAGCCTCCCCACAGGCAAAGGTCCCAGCAGACCCCAGAGAACAGCCACATTTGCTGGTGCTGGAACAAGGACGTTGAGGTGGTGAAGACTGGTGCCAGATGTGTGTTGTGATTTTCCATAAACCCTGAAACGCTGTTGCTATGTGATTGCATGAACTTTTCCTGGGGCGGCTGGCACCCAGCCGCCGTCTCTGGGCAAATGCAGCGTCACGGTCATGTGAGCATTCCGAGAGGTGGGCCAGCACTTGGCCACTACTCTGTGAGACCCTCCCCCAGAGGGTCTGAATGGGTCAAAACCACAGGGCCCTCAGAAGTGAGGGGTTTGGAAACACAGCCCCATTGAGATAAAACTCAGGATAGGGGTGCTTGATTGCCAGTAGGCGAGCACAGAGTTCTGATACTAGAGACTGGGTAGCTGGGTGACACAATTTTCACTGCTCCTGCACATGCACATACACATGCACCGCAACAATCCACCCCAGTAAGCTAAGCAGCACCATCTATGGAGAAATGGAGTTGTTACACCAGCTGCTGGCCAACTGACCAACTGTGCTCTAGAGGAACACAAGTCTCTCCACCTGCTTAGGTACAGACTATAAAGTGCTTCATAGTTTGACTTTAGGGGAAACTGGATGTAATTTCCATCGTATTCCTTTCTGTTTGCCTGTCCATCTATTCCACTTTTTTTTCTTTTTCTTTCCTTATTCTTGAATACAGAAAGAGAAAAATTTATTTTTATTTTCTGTTTTTATAAAAAGATTTTTCTTTAAAATTTTCTACTATGTTTACCAGGGTTTTTTTTTTAATTTTTTATTATATTTTACTTTCATCATTTCACTTTATTCTATTTTATTGTATTCATTTTTTAAAACTTTCAAGTGTTTTCTTTTTTTTTTTTCTTTTCTTTCCCTTTTTCTTTATTCTATCAAGGTCCTTTCAACAACCAGACCAAAACACACCTAGGATCTAGCATCCTTTATTTGATTTTTTGTGTTGTTTTTAACTTTTAATTTTTATTTTATTAATTCTTTTTCTTCCTCCAAAATGACGAAACAAAGGAATTCACCCCGGAAGAAAGAACAGGAAGAAATGACAACCAGGGACTTAATCAACAGAGACACAAGCAAGATGTCTGAAACAGAATTTAGAGTCACAATAGTAAGAATAGTAGCGGGGGTTGGAAAAAGGATAGAATCCCTTTCTGCAAAGATAAAAGAAACAAAATCCAGTCAGGATGAAATTAAAAATGCTATAACTGAGATGCAATCTCAAAGGGATGCCACAGCAGCAAGGACAGATGAGGCAGAGCAGCAAATCAGTGATATAGAGAACAAACTTATGGAGAAAAATGAAGTAGGAAAAAAAGAGGGAAACTGAGGCAAAAGAGCATTAGAGAACTCAAATGAGAATTAGAGAACTCAGTGACTCATTAAAAAGGAATAACATCCAAAAAAAAAAAAAAAAAAAAAAAAAAAAAGGAATAACATCCAAATCATAGGGGTCCCAGAAGATGAAGAGAGAGAAAAAGGGGTAGAAAGTTTATGTGAGCAAATCATACTGGAAAACTTTCCTAACCAGGGGAAAGACATAGACATCAAAATCCAGGAAGCACAGAGAACTCCCACTAAATTCAACAAAAACCGACCATCAACAAGGCATGTCATAGTCAAATTCACAAAACAAAGGAAAGAATTATGAAAGCAGCATGGGAAAAAAAGTCCTTAACCTACAAGGAAAGACAGATCAGGTTCACAGGAGACCGACCTATCCACAGAAACTTGGCAGGCCAGAAAGGAATGGCAGGATATATTCAATGTGCTGAAGTGCATCAAGAATATGCAGCCAAGAATTCTTTATCCAGCAAGGCTGTCATTCAAAATAGAAGGAGAGATATAGTTTCCCAGACAAACAAAAACTAAAGGAGTTCATGACCACTAAACCAGCCCTGCAAGAAATTTTAAGGAGGACCCTCTTAGGGGAGAAAAGATGAAACAAAACAAAAAAGACCAAAAGCAACCAAGACTAGAAAGGACCAGAAAATTCCACCAGACACTACAATTCTACAGGCAACATAATGGCAATAAATTCATATCTTTCAGTGCTCACTCTAAATGTCAATGGACTAAACACTCCAATCAAAAGATATAGGGTAACAGAATGGATAAGAAAACAAGATCCATCTTTATGCTGTTTACAAGAGACCCACTTTAGACCTAAAGACATGTTTAGATTGAAAGTAAGGGAATGGAGAACCATCTATCATGCTAATGATCACCAAAAGAAAGCTGGAGTAGCCATACTTGTATCAGACAACCTAGATTTTAAAATAAAGACTGTAACAAGAGATGAATAAGGGCATTATATCATAATTAAGGGGTCTATCCAACCAAGAAGACCTAACAATTGTAAACATCCCATCATGGCACACCGAAATATAGAAATCAATTAATCACAAACATACAGAAATTCATTGATAATAATACCATAATAGTAGGGGTCTTCAACACCCCACTCACAGCAATGGACAGATCATCTAATCAAAAAATCAACAAGGAAACAACGGCTTTGAATGACACACTGGACCAGATGGACTTAACAGATATATTCAGAACATTTCATCCTAAAGCAGCAGAATATACATTCTTCTCCAGTGCACATGGAACATTCTCCAGAATAGATCACCTACTGGGACACAAATCAGCCCTCAACAAGTACAAAAAGATGGAAATCATAACGTGCATATTTTCAGACCACAACACTATGAAACTCGAAATCAACCACAAGAAAAGATTTGGAAAGGTAACAAATACTTGGAGACTAAAGAACATCCTACTAAAGGATGAAAAGGCTAACCACATTGTTAAAGAGGAAATACAAAAGTACATGGAAGCCAGTGAAAATGGTAACACCACAGCCCGAAACCTCTGGGACACAGCAAAGGTTGTCATAAGAGGAAAGTATATAGCAACCCAGGCCTTCCTAAAGAAGGCAGAAAGGTCTCAGATACACAACCTAACCTCAAACCTTAAACAGCTGGAAAAACAACAGCAAATAAAACCAGAAACCAGCAGAAGATGGGAAATAATAAAGATTGGAGCAGAAATCAGTGCTATTCAAACAAAACAAAACAAAACAAAACAAAACAAAACAAAACAAAACAGTAGAACAGATCAATGAAACCAGAAGCTGGTTCTTTGGAAGAATTAACAAAATTGACAAATCTCTAGCCAGTTTGATCAAAAAGAAAAAGGAAAGGGCCCAAATAAATAATATTAAGAAAGAAAGAGGAGCAATCACAACCAACACTGCAGAAATATAAACAATAATAAGAGAATATCATGAGCAATTATATGCCAGTAAATCTGGAAGAAATGGAAAAATTCCTAGAAACATTTAAACTACCAAAACTGAAACAAGAAGAAATAGAAAATTTGAACAGACCCATACCAATAAAGAAATCGAATTAGTAATCAAAAATCTCCCAAAAAACGAGTCCAGGGCTGGATGGCTTTCCAGAAATATTCGACCAAACATTTAAAGAGTTAACACCTATTCTTTTGAAGCTGTTCCAAAAAAACATAAATGGAAGGAAAACTTCCAAACTCTTTCTATGAAGCCAGCATAACCTTGACTCCAAAACCAGACAAAGACCCCACTAAAAAGGAGAACTACACACCAATTTCCCTGATGAACATGGATGCAAAAATCCTCAACAATATATTAGCCAACCGGATTCAACAATACATTAAAAAAATTATTCACCACGATCAAGTGGGATTTATACCTGGGATGCAGATCTGGTTCAATATCTGCAAAACAAACAATGTGATTCATCACATCAATAAAAGAAAGAACAAGAACCACATGATCCTCTGAATAGATGCAGAGAAAGCATTTGACAAAATACAGCATCGTTTCTTGATAAAAAACCCCAAGAAAGTAGGGATAGGAGGATCGTAACTCAAGATCATTAAAGCCATATATGAAAGACCCACCCCATATCATCCTCAATGGGGAAAAACTGAGAGCTTTCCCCCTTAAGGTCAGGAACAAGACAAGGATGTCCACTCTTGCCACTGTTAGTCAACATAGTATTGGAAGTCCTAGCCTTAGTAATCAGACAACATAAAGAAATAAAAGGTATCCAAAATCGGCAAGGAGAAAGTCAAACTTTTACTCTTCACAGATGATGATACTCTATATGGAAAACCCCAAAGATTCCACCAAAACATTGCTAGAACTTATTCATAAATTCAGCAAAGTCACAGGATATAAAAATCAATGCACAGAAGTCAGTTGCATTCCTACACACCAACAATGAAGCAACAGAAAGAGAAATCAAGGAATTGATCCCATTCACAATTGCACCAAAACCCATAAAATACCTAGGAATAAATCTAACCAAAGAGGTGAAAAATCTATACACTGAAAACTATAGAGAGTTTATGAAAGAAATTGAAGGAAACACACAAAAAAGGAAAAATGTTCCATGTTCCTGGCTTGGAAGAACAAATACTGTTAAAATGTCAACTACCCAAAGCAATCTACATATTCAATGCAACACCATCATTCTTCACAGAGCTAGAACAAACAATCCTAAAATTTGTATGGAACCAGAAAAGACCCCAAATAGCCAAAGCAATCTTGAAAAAGAAAACCAAAGCAGGAGGCATCACAATCCCAGACTTCAAGCTATATTACAAAGCTGTAATCATCAAGACAGCATGGTACTGGCACAAAAACAGACACTCAGATCAATGGAACAGAATAGAGAACCCAGAAATGGACTCACAAACGTCTGGCCAGCTAATCTTTGACAAAGCAGGAAAGAATATCCAATGGAATAAAGACAGTCTCTTCAGCAAGTGGTGCTGGGAAAACTGGACAGCGGCATGCAGAAGAATGAACCTGGACCACTTTCTTACACCATACACAAAAATACACTCAAAATGGATGAAAGACCTAAATGTAAGATGGGAAGCCATCAAAATCCTCGAGGAGAAAGCAGGCAAAAACCTCTTTGACCCTGGCCACAGCAACTTCTTACTCAACACATCTCCAGAGGCAAGGGAAACAAAAGCAAAAATGAACTATTGGGACCTCACCAAAATAAAAATCTTCTGTGCAGTGAAGGAAACAATCAGCAAAACTAAAAGGCAACCAATGGAATAGGAGAAGATATTTGCAGATGACATATCAGATAAAGGGTTGGTATCCAAAATCTATAAAGAACCTATCAAACTCAACACTCAAAAAACAAATAATCCAGTGAAGAAATGGGCAAAAGACACGAGTAGACACTTCTCCAAAGAAGACATCCAGATGGCTAACAGACACATGAAAAACTGCTCCACATCACTCATCATCAGGGAAATACAAATCAAAACCACAATGAGATACCACCTCACACCTGTCAGAATGGCTAACATTAACGATTCAGGCAACAACAGATGTTGGCGAGGATGCGGAGAAAGAGGATCTCTTTTGCACTGCTGGTGAGAATGCAAACTGGTGCAGCCACTCTGGAAAATGTTATGGAGGTTCCTCAAAAAGTTAAAAATAGAACTACGACCCAGCAATTGCACTACTAGGTATTTATCCAAGGGATACAGGTGTGCTGTTTCGAAGGGGCACATGCACCCCCATGTTTATAGCAGTGCTATTGACAATAGCCAAAGTATGGAAAGAGCCCAAATGTCCATCCACAGATGAATGGGTAAAGATGTGGTATATATGTATATATATGTAATGGAATATTTCTCGGCAATCAAAAAGAATGAAATCTTGCCATTTGCAACAACGTGGATGGAACTAGAGGGTATTATGCTAAGCGAAATAAGTCAGTTAGAGAAAGACAAATATTATATGACTTCATTCATATGTGGATTTTAAGATACAAAACAGATGAATATAAGGGAAGGGAAGCAAAAATAACATAAAAACAAGGAAGGGGACAAAACATAAAAGACTCAAATATAGAGAACAAACTGAGGGTTGCCAGAGGGGCTGTGGGAGGGGAATGGGCTAAATGGGTAAGGGGCATTAAGGAATCTACTCCTGAAATCATTATTGCTATATGCTATATATGCTAACTAACTTGGAGGTAAATTAAAAATAGATAAATACATTTTAGAAAAGGAAATAAAAAAAATAGATGCATTTCCACATGCATACTTTGTACCCACGGGAGCCAGGCCTTTTGTCTTTAAGAAAATGAAGACTAACAAGCTAAATTACTTGTGCTTCGTAATATTTTTAAAGTTGCTTAATTATCTACGTTGGATAGTTTACCTTCACAACTCTCTGTCCCTGTCCTTATACACTGTATGTTAGTCCCCCACCCCTCCTCCTCCTCTGTCCCTTTGAGCACTGCTCTCCTGGATTCAGTCCCCTTGTGAAGGTGGGAGGCTCCTGCTGGACCCACTTCTTATCTCCCAGTCTCCTCTTTCTAGGGCAATGCCCCACCTCTGAGGAGGAGCCGTTGCAGCTATTTGCTAAGTCATTCATTCATTCATTCATTCATTCATTCATTCATTCATTATTACTCAGCTGTTTACTCCAATCTCCCCATTGTAGCGCCTCAGCAGAACCACACGTCCCAGACTAGAGCCATATAAATAGGCAAGAAGACCAGGCCTGCGGCAGAAATTCAAGAACTACAGTGTGTAGGCAGTTCTTGGGAAGGTGCACACTAGAAAATTACTCAGTAGAGGAAGACATCTGGGATCAAGCCAAGGGGCCAGGAGAAGCACCCCATCGGTCCTTGGTTGGGCTAAAGCTCTCCTTTCTATTCCTCCTAACCCACATCATAGCAGCCCCCATTTATTGAACACTTACTATGTGCTGGGTACTGCCCTAAGCAGTTTATATACATTGTCTCAGTTAATTCCCACAACAAACCTTCAAGTGTCCATATTATTAACCCCATTTTAAGGTGGGTAAACGGAAGTTGAGAGGTTCAGTTTCCACAGCTAGAAAGTGGTGGAGCTGGGATGTGAACTCCAGCCGCTGGCACCAGAGCCACCATGTTACGTTGATGCACGGAATTGAGCTGAATGGTGCAGGAGCAGGAGACATGTGGTGCTACAGAAACGTACCAGGAAGGTGCCCAACTCTACCTGGGGGGGAGTGGGGGGTGCACATCCCTTAATGAGACTTTATAATGAGGTGCCTCCTGAGTGGTCCTGAAGGCTGAGTAGAACTCCCCAAGGAGTACAGGCTAGGGATCAGGAGGCAGGCTGCAGGAGCAGTAAACTAAGGATACAGGGTGTGCAAGACCTTGGTGCCTTTGAGGTAATGAAGGAAGCTCTGTCAGAGCTGAGGAACAGTGTCTCCAGCTTCACATCAGGCGCGAAGTATACAGATGGACTAAGAGCCAAGTGTTAAAAAGACACGACAACTTGGGGGGAAATCTAAAAGGAAAGCTAGTCATTTTGCAACTCTGGATAGTGAAGGTGTTTTCCTAAGCAAGGCACAAACCCCAGAAACTGTGAGGGAAAAGGCTGGCACGTTTGACTACTTAAAAACTAAAACTTCCTAAGTGACAAAAGACACGAGCCAGTTCAAAGACAAACGTGGCAGGAAGTTCTTCAAATTCTCTGTTCGAAACCCTGCTTTTCTTCCTCAGTAACAGAAGCCCCAGCTCATGTTGGGTGACAATGTGCTGATGATTACATTTCCTGGGCTCCTCGCAGCTCCCGGTCCCCTTCCAATCAAATGAGGTGTGTGTTACCAGCATTCCCATTTTACAGATAAGGGAGTGGAACCCTGTGATGTTACGTGCCCAAGATCGCCCTAGTAAAAACTGGTACAGCAAACTCAGGCAGTCACCGGCAACCTTTGGTCAACACTTACACGGCAGTTGCTATGTGTTAGGCACCGTTTAAGGCACCTTACAAATACAACCTCCTCTAATCCTCATAGCAAACGTATGAGGTGATGTCTGTAATATCTCCATTCTACAGTGAGGGAACAGAGTCAGGAAAGAGTTTAGTCACTTACCCAAGGTCACACAGCTAGGAAGTGGTAGCCAGAGTGGAAACCCAGCCAGTCTGGCTTCATATACTGCTTTTTTAGCCACCACCTCTGTTGCCTTTGGGCTCCCGAAGTAAAGGAGCCACACTTACCAAGGGCTCTGAGTCCCATCCGATTTCTTGGCTTTCAGTCTGTGTCTCTGGGTATTTCTTCCTTGGCCCCAGGGCAGCATGGTGAAGAAGATTTAGAAACCTGGCTGGGAGATGAGGCATGAGTTATGAAGGAGGCAGGCTTTGGGTCCAAGAGCTCCCATGCTCTTTACCCTGGCCACATCCTTCCTTGGAGATACGGCACATGGCCTCAGGGGCCTGCCAAGGCCTTGCAAAACTCATCTTTCAGCAAGTATTTGTTGAGCACAAACTCTGTGCCAGGCACTGTTCTGGACCCCAGAGGTAGAGCAGTGTGACAGTTATGGTTCGCGCTCTCCCGGAGCTTGTGGTCTAGGTGGGGGGATAGGGGACCCAATACACAAGGGGACAAATAAACCGGATGGTTATAGTGATGCTAGCTGTGTAGAAGGGGGGAGGCGAAGGGGCACGCAGAGGCAAGGGTGGCTACTTTAAATTTTTTTTTAAATTTTTTTTTTCAACGTTTTTTATTTATTTTTGGGACAGAGAGAGACAGAGCATGAACGGGGGAGGGGCAGAGAGAGAGGGAGACACAGAATCGGAAACAGGCTCCGGGCTCCGAGCCGTCAGCCCAGAGCCCGACGCGGGGCTCGAACTCACGGACCGCGAGATCGTGACCTGGCTGAAGTCGGCCGCTCAACCGACTGCGCCACCCAGGCGCCCCAAGGGTGGCTACTTTAGACAGGATGGTGAGGGGAGGTCTCTCTAGATGCCAAGCAGGAGCTGGCCCTGAGGGAGAGGCAGAGGAAAACCACACTACAGGCAGCAAGAACAAAGGCACTGGGGCACGAGCAAGCTGGAACAATGTGGCCGTGGTGGAGAGAGGAAGCAGCTTGTAAGAAGGTCAGATCCTTCGCACGGTGATATATATGGCCACCACCCCCACACGTATTTGTAACTCCACAGCTTGAGCACTTTAAAAGTTTCATTTTTCCATTTCTATCCTACTAAGTCTCAATTTGAGAGAGGCGGTTTGACAGTGGGAAGAACCTGGGCTTCGTAGTCAGGCATTCCTGGCCCTTCCACTACTGGCCTGACAGGTGGTTTAACTTCTCCAGGCCTCACTTTGCTCATCTGTAAGATGGAAGGCAAATATCTACCACAGCAAGATGACTGAGGATGGATGAAGGAATGTTAATTAAGGGCTGGCATCGGGCTGAGCTTATCCTTAATATAAGCAGTTAGCGATCAACTGCTGCTTAGCTCTCAGGCCCCTCACCACCTGCTCTTTTCCTTATTGCTGCAAGCCCCCAGCTCCTCTCCTTTCCTCTAGTTGGGCTACAGATAGCACACTTAATTCCTACAGATAGCTGTAGCTACAGATAGCTACAGATAGCTGCTCTATTAGTCTCTTGTCCGTCTCACTATGATACGAGATCCTCCCTCCTCCTACCCACCCCCACCTTCCTACCCTGACCTCCTACATAAACCTTGCGTCTTTCTTCCATCAAATTCTACTCTAAGAAGGTAGAGGGGAGGAGGAGAGCTTGCCAGGAAGGATTAGGCTTTCCATCAAATTCTCTTCCATCCTTCCTGAGTGTGGCCCCGCCCACTTGTATATTGCAGCCATGCCAAACTACCCGCAGGTCTTGGGCCGTGCTGATGTCTCTCATTTCTGTGCCTTTCCATATAACTCAGAATGTCCTTTCAGTCTCCTTCACCTGACCTACTCCACCTCACCATGTTACCACCTCCTCCAAGAAGACTTCCTAGAACTCCACTGTTGGACTAGGGCACCTGTTTTCTATGTTGTTGCCATCTCAATTTTACTCTCAATTTCCTCGTCTGTCTCCTTCACTATGGTATGAGGTCTCTACCCCGCAGGTACTGTTCTAAGTACTTGCATTACTTTGTTATTCTCACAACAACCCTGAGAGATAGGTTCTGAGAAGTTAACAAATCTGCCCAAAGTCACAGCTAATGAGGGGCAGAATCAGGATTTGAACTCAGTATGACTTCAGAACCTCTGCTTGTAACAGCAAAGATGTTTGGTGAGTGGATGAATGGATACAGTGTCAAAGCCATTAGGAGCATTTTTCTTGGCTTGGCAGTTAATGAACCTGCTGTATGGTTGAGTATGCCAATCTCCAATGAGCTTCATGAGCGTGAGCCCAATTTTCAGATGATCAAAGTGTTGCCCTAAGGTACCGCTATCCCAAGAGGCCTCCCTAGCCAGCTGCATATCTGTGCTCTATCTCAATGGTGTTCATAAGCCCTGGGACTTACCATCTTCAGGTTCCTCCAGGTTATCATGCCAAGACATGGGCTTTCTGGTGATTGTGTGAACTAGAGAAAAACAGCATCACAAGCTCATGTTAAAACATTCACACCCTGCCGTCTCAACGACCCACCCTAGGCCAGACACCTGCTGAGCATTTTCTGAGTGTTTGCTGCATGTCAGGTATTGTGCTGGGCACCAGGGAATAAGGCCCGCAAGGACCTCACAATCCAGAGAGGCACTGTCCAGCATAGTGGCCGCCAGTCACATGTAGCTACTTGAATTTGAATATTTGAAATTAAATACCAATTAGAAATCCATTCCATGGGCACACTAGCCACATTTCAAGGGCTCAGTAGCCACAGGGGGCTAATGGCTACCATTTTGGGCAGCATAGATATAGAACGTTTTCATCATTACAGAAGGTTCTCTCAAACAGCGGTGGTCTACAGGGATGTAGACATACCAGGCAGCCAAACAAGGTTGGACACACACTGATATATCAGAAGACTATGTGAAAACAGAGGTGCAGAATCCACAGACATCCGTTCAACCCATAATTACTGTGCACTGGAGACAGGGCTATAAACAGAGAAAGTTCCTGTGCTGATCTTCTATTTGTGGTGACAGTAAACAAATAAATATTTGGGCCAAAATAAGTGAGATGTAGAACAGTAAAGTATTTTACACGGGTAGAGAGTCGATGGTGGGATGGGGGTGAGGGTGTCTCATCTCTAAGGAGACATATTAGAGCAAAATTTCAAACAAAGAGAGGGAATGTGCTGTGTGAGGACATGTGGGAAGAATCTGAGAGTGAGCTTGGTGAGTTTGAGAAACATCAAGAAGGCCAGAGTACTGCAGTGCAGTGAGATAGGTGGAGGGCAGTAGGAAATGAGCAGAGGCCAGAAGGAACCAGTAGTCTCCCAAGTGATTTTTTACCTCAGACTCCTACCAGTAAAACCTTCCAAGCATGCGCCTAATACATGTATATTTATATAGTCTCTATATACTATGAGCAGTATAATTTTTCTTTATGCCTAAAAATAAACATAAATACAAGTTCTAGCACAAATACAAGTTCTAATATTTCCTGACTTTGTCCCAATGGATCATATGAATCATGTGCCCAAGAGACAAGAGCCAGGAGATCTAGAAAGCCTGAGTGTTGCCTGAAGGGATTATTTAAATTGTGGGAATGGAACAAGTTTAAACAGAATTGGACAGTTAATTTGCATTCCTGAAATTAGTGGTTGGGAGCTCCAGAGGAAAACTAGATTAGTTATGAGCAAAATGAAGACATTACATTTTCTGTACTCTCACCACACACACACACACACACACACACACACACACACACACACACGGTAACTGAGGAGATGGGTATGCAGTTTAGCTTGACTGTTGTAATCATCTCACTCTGTATATGTATATCAAAACATCATGTTGTACATCTTAAATATATGCAATTTTTGTTTAGAAAATCGCATTACATTTTCTCTGCAGAGCTGAGCTGCAGTGGACTACTGTTAATTAGGCCCGGAAGTTGGGGGAGAAATTCTGGAAGAAGAAACAATGGTACCGAGGCAGGGGAATGGTGTGATGTATTTAGGAAATCCATTCTATTTAGACACGGTGGGACAGAAGGGAGTGTGTGGCTGGTACAGAGTGGGCACTAAACTATTTATTAAAGGAGTAGTGTGTGGCTGGGGAGGGGAGTCCCAATGGGGCTGGGTGGGCAGCAGAGCCAGAGTCACAGGGGTCTTCTGTACTGACTGGTTTAAACCTCAGTTCAGAAGCTGTGGGGCCACTGAGGATTTTACAGAGGGAATGGTGGGATGGAACTCACTTTTAGCGTAGCTCCAGGAGGATGGAGAGGTGGGGGTGTGAGATCAGGAGGGCTTGGAGGAAGAGGGTAGTTATCTCTCTCTCTCTCTCTCTCTCTCTCTCTCTCTCTCTCTCTCTCTCTCTCTCAGTGCAGACAGAAGTGAGGAGGCTTGGGGGTGGGGGGAAGAGGCTGGAGAGGTGGACTCAGGCCCTAATTAGAGGGTGGAAGGAAGTGAGAAGTAGAGATGCCTCCACAAGCACCACAGTCTTTTGCTGAGGTAAGAACCCGGAAGGGTCAGGTGAGAGAGATGTGACCACTTCCACGTGTTTGGAGTGAGGGAGAGAGAGACTGAGGATGACTTCTAGGCTACTAACGTGGGTTGTGGTAACTTTTGCTCAAAGATATTCTGGAGTAGCAGCAGGGGGGGCGGGAGAGGTGTGGATGCCCCCAGTTTTCCAGCTGGTGAGTCTGAGGTACTCATGGGTTGTCCAGGGGAAGAGAGCTGGGCAGTGGTTGGGTTCGTGGGTCTGGGGCTCCTTTTGAGACCCAGAGTCATTCAGGGGCAGCTGATGTTACCGGACCAGATGCAACCACCCAAAGAATGTGCCAAGTGAGAAGAGTAGGGGCGGGGCTGTTTTATCGGGGGACGCTATGGGCCCTGAGTCCACCATCCCTGAACTTTCTGAAGGGCTAAGACATTACTAGAAGCCTGGAGAAAACAAACAATCAAACAAACAAACAACTAGCTTATTAACAACAAACCAAAACACAGAGCAAGACAAAACATAAAATCCTACAGCCCCTCCAGTAACCCTCTGTTTGTTCTCCATATTTATGAGTCTCATGCTTTGTCTGCCTCCCTGTTTTTATATTATTTTTGTTTCCCTTCCCTTATGTTCAGCTGTTTTGTCTCTTAAAGTCTTCATATGAGTGAAGTCATATGACATTTGTCTTTCTCTGACTGACTAATTTCACTCAGCATAATATCCTCCAGTTCCATCCACGTAGTTGCAAATGGCAAGATTTCATTCTTTTTGATTGCCGAGTAATACTCCATTGTGTGTGTGTGTGTGTGTGTATATATATATATATATATGTATGTATATATATATATATATATATATATATATATATATACCACATCTTCTCTATCCATTCATCTGTGGATGGACATTTGGGCTCTTTCCATACCTTGGCTATTATCAATAGCGCTGCTATAAACATTGGGGTGTATGTGCCCTTTCGAATCAGCACTCATGTATCCTTTGGATAAATACCTAGTAGTGCAATTGCTGGGTGGTAGGGTAGTTCTATTTTTAACCTTTTGAGGAAACTCCACACTGTTTCCCGGAGTGGCTGCACCAGTTTGCAACACAAAAAATACTATTTAATCGCGGTGCGTGTGCATTTTAACATATTAATGTATTTGATGGGATGCGGAGTGAGATAACCCTCACCCCCAACAATCAAGAGTCCTGAAATCTAGGAAGGGGGGCGAGGTCAGAGAAGGCGTCTCCTACTGTGCTGCACCCCGCACTTCTGCCCCGCACCCTCAAGGCCCTCCTTCCTGCCCCGCCCCTGTCCCCTTCCTCTGGCCCAAGCGCCTCTCACCCTTGCGGAGGGGATTCACGTGGTACTCTGTGTAGAGTTTCTGGGTTCTAAGCTCTTTGAGGTACAATTCGCGCAGGATCTGGTTCTGATGGACCTCATCTATGATCACCTCCTTTTGGCGACCGGCCATGACTGTGGCGGGGCTCCGCTCAGATCCGTCCAACTACTTCTCACTGCCCTGGATGGCTTGCGGGTGCGGGGAGACTGCCATCTCCTGGCAACGGCGTCCCACGCTGTCTCCAGGCAACGGCGTCGCCTTCCGGCAACGGCGTCGCCTCCCTCGGACCCCCTCCGGTCCGCCCATCCCCCTTCCCCCAACCTTATACTTTGCCCCACTTCCTTCCGAAGAACCACTAAGCTCGACTCACCTTCCCCAGCTTCTCAAGACCCTGGTTACTAGGACCGCCCCTGCATACGGTCAGGAAAGGATGCCGTCCAGCGGCAGACCCCGGAGGTAATGGGCTTGATTGATCCTCACCTTGGACAGTCATTTCCTAAAAAAGATTTTGAGAGGAGTCAGAAACCTCTCTCCTTTTAAAGCAGATGCCTAGACTCACAAAACAGATAAAGGTCTATCTCACAAAACAGAGGAAGTTCAAGTCTGACAAGTTATTCTGGCCCTTATCACCCATGTGATACAGACAAGAATTATTTCCTAATATAAATAATTTGGGGGACTTTATAGTTTATTTCGTTTAAAAATTTAATTGTGATAAAATACACATAACATAAAATTTACCACCAGAAGCATTTTCAAGGATATAGTTTAGTGTTTAGCGGTTCACATTATGTGAAACCAATTTCCAGAATTATTTCATAGCCATTAAACAACTCCCCATGTCCCCCTCCCCCTAGCCTCTGGCAACTACCATTTTACTTTCTTTTTCTATGAATATGACAACTCTAGATACCTCCTATAATACAGTTTGCCAGCCCATGCACTTTTCAGCTAAGTGCTTCATGCATTGATCTATCCATCCATCCATCCATCCATCCATCCATTCAGGACACAGTGTGGTCCAGGATGTGTTTAGGTCTGGGACCCAGTGTTGAACACATCAGTTATATGACACACCTGAAGTTTCCTGAGCCCAGCCAGCTACTTAGTGGCTTCTTGTTTTAGCTCCTGCTGCTCCTTGCCCTTGTCCTGGAAGGTTCTTTCCCCCTTGTCTGTCTGGAGAACACGTGTTTATAATGAGCTCACATGTAATCTTTCAGAAACCTTTCTGGACTCTATAGCCCCTAGTCCAATTTTTTTCTGTGCCATATTCTACTCCCAATCTGTAGTTCCTGGAATACTTTACTAAGCTTCTTTGTTTATAGGTAAGTTACTCGAGAATAAGAAATATATCAGGGCCATCTCTGCACTGCCAGTACCTGGCATAGTGTGGACAGATATAGGTGTTTGGTAAATGTTTGCTAACTGATTGGATGTCTGATCAGTTAGTACTGTGATCTTCTGCTTACATCATTACATAAACCCTTACATGATAAAGAAACGCAAACACACTTTATCACACCACAGCTGAGCCAAAGAAGCCTTTGTTACTCATCATTGTGAGCCACACCTGGGTCCCTTTTTCTTTTTCTTTTAATGTTTTACTTATTTTTGAGAGAGAGAGAGGGAACCAGTGGGGGAGGAGCAGAGAGAGAGGAAGACGCAGAATCCGAAGCAGTCTCCGGGGTCTGAGCTGCTAGCACAGAGCCCAATGGGGGGCATGAACCGTGAGATCATGACCTGAGCTGAAGTTGGACACTTAACCAACTGAGCCACCCAGGTGCCCCTGGATCCCTTTTTCTAGCAAAGGCTCAAACAGCCTTCTAAAGATTTCACTACGAGGGTGCCTGGGTGGCTCAGTTGATTAAGCATCTGGCTTTTGGTTTTGGCTCTGGTCGCGATCTCACAATTTCATGGGTTTGAGCCCCACATTGGGCTCTGTGCTACAGCAGGGAGCCTGCTTGGGGGTCTCCGTCTCCCTCTCTCTCTGCCCCTCCTCCACTCACACTATCTCTGTGTCTCTCAAAATAAACAAATAACTTTTTAAAAAAAGTTTTCACTACCTTCCTAAGCCTAAGTAGAGATGAACCATCATTCTAGAAGTATTTGTCCCCTGCTAAACTGACCTTTCTTCAGCTTGGCCCAGTGGTCCAGCATCCGTTCCTCCATACAAGGCTAGGGCTAGGGAGAGGCTCAGAAGGAGGAGAGGTGGGAGTCACTGTAACTTTATCTCCTCTCCACTCCAGTCTCACATTATTATGTTTCCCAGGTGCCCTGATATGGATTCTGAGCACATCACAACCCAGCCCACTACAGGCTAGCCCAGTGACTCTCTGGGGCTACCTTCTGCTTACCTTGGGCCATTCCAAGCCATCAGTGTGTTTCTAAACTCCCCGACTATGTATTGAAAAAGCTGAAGAGGTCTGGCCCTCTAGTTTCTCATCTAGTGTCTGAGGTTGCAGATTTCTCTTGAAATCTCTGTGTTACCATCTCAATTGGAAGCAGATGCAGAGACCTAGGTCATGGAAACCAACTAGAAAAATATAATAGAAAATGCCATTCACATTAGCAACAAACTGAATTATCTAGGAGTTAACCTAACAAAGAATGCATGAAACTTTTATGAAGAAAAAAAAGTAAAAATAGGTATCCCTATCATACAAAATGTCTTAATAAATAAAGAGCTATACGTTGTATGCTGGTGAGCTGCTATGCAGCAGTTAGAACCACAAATTAGATCACTGCAGCAGTAAGGGAAGACCTTAAAACAGGGCTCATTGGAAAAACTATCAAAGGCTAAGGTTTAAGTGTGGAGGTTCCTCAAAAAATTAAAAACAGATCTACCCTATGACCCAGCAATAGCACTGCTAGGAATTTACCCAAGGGATACAAGAGTGCTGATGCATAGGGGCACTTGTACCCCAATGTTTATAGCAACACTTTCAACAACAGCCAAATTATGGAAAGAGCCTAAATGTCCATCAACTGATGAATGGATAAAGAAATTGTGGTTTATATACACAATGGAATACTATGTGGCAATGAGAAAGAATGAAATATGGCCTTTTGTAGCAACGTGGATGGAACTGGAGAGTGTTATGCTAAGTGAAATAAGTCATACAGAGAAAGACAGATACCGTATGTTTTCACTCTTATGTGGATCCTGAAAAACTTAACAGAAGACCATGGGGGAGGGGAAGAAACAAAAAAAAGGTTAGAGAGGGAGGGAGCCAAAACATAAGAGACTCTTAAAAACTGAGAACAAACTGAGGGTTGATGGCGGATGGGAGGGAGGGGAGGGCGGGTGATGGGTATTGAAGAGGGTACCTGTTGGAATGAGCACTGGGTGTTGTATGGAAACCAATTTGACAATAAATTTCATATTTTTAAAAAAAGGCTAAGGTTTAAAGTATAATCCTATTACTTAAAACTACAAACAGACCAACTCTATATGGTACAAGATGGAGTCTACATGGTACAGAGTGAATGTAGGAGATTGGAGAGGCAAAACAGAGGGTAAAATAAGAAAACAAGACTTTTCCTTCTGGGCTTGCTCTCCTGCTGCAAACAACTAGGCAAATGCAGACCCTGGGCACCGAGTGGTGCTAGACTGTGATTCCTCGAGAGAAGGGGGACAAGTGAGATGAACCCTACAGTCACTCCACATTTCTCTCTGGAGACACTTTCTGAAATATGCAGGGAAGGGAATCCCAAGCTGAGCAGGTGATACTGGCTGGTTGCGGAGACACAGACTGAGGTTCAGGAGTGCAAGGCAGCTGACAATTTGTGGAGCAGGAAATTGGAGGGAGGGGTGGGGGAGAGAGGGAAGGAGAGCCAAAGATGTGCATGGAAACCCCTTGAGTCTTGCCTGATACTAAGAAGGGCGAAACTCAGTGAAGTGACTGGGGAGCTGTGAGCCCAACACCACCCAGATCTCATATGGGATGGAGAGAAGAGTGAGTTCTGGCCACACAGGGTAGAGAGTCCTAGTTGAAGGTGTTGGGTAGAGGCCCCCGGAAGTTTGCATTTTAGTAATAGGACTAAGCTAGCTTTAGAGAAAACGTTGGTCTAGCCTTTCCCCAACAAAGTTCACAAACAAGCTCTGAAAGTATCAAATGGATCCACAAATGGCCAAGTGGCCTGCCAGAAAGATTTCCAATACCTTTTAAAGAAAACAACAGCGGTGTCTGGGTGGCTCAGTCGGTTAAGCATCTGACTCTTGATTTTGGCTCAGGTCATGATCTCAAGGTTCGGGAGTTCAAGCTCCGCGTGGGGCTCCACACTGATAGCATGGAGCCTGCTTGGGATTCTCTCTCTCCCTCTTACCCTCCCTTGCTCATGCTCTCTCTCTCTCAAAATAAGTAAATAAAACTTAAAAAAAAAGACAACAAAATCCAGCACTCAACAATGTATCATTCCCAGGGAGCAGCACCAATAGAAAAGTATTAGAAAAGCAGACAGTTAAGAAGTAGGAAAATGTGACCTAGAGCCAGGAGAAAAAGCAACAAACAGAAATTTGAAAACTTAGATGAAATGGATAACTTCTGTGAAGGCATAGGTTTCTAGAACTGACAAAGATAGAAAAAAAAAAAGGAAAAGAGAAGAAATGGAAAATCTGCATTGCTTTATATCTATTTTTAAAAATTCAGTTTGTAATTGAAAAATTCCCCACATGGTCCAGATGGCTTCTCTGGTCAGCCTGTCAAACATATGCAGAAAATACCATTCCCACACAAACTCATTCAGAAAACAGAAGTGGAAGAAGCATTTCCCAACTCATTTTTTTATGTGCTATTTTAATTTTTTTAACTGAAAAATGTTAAATAAGCGCCACCCCGCCCCCCAACGTGGGGCTCGAACTCACGACCCTGTGATCAAGAACTGCATGCCAGCCGGGCGTCCCATTTCCTAACTCATTGTGAGGTCAGCATTACATCAACACTGAAACCAGGAAAATTATTACAAAAAGCAAGACTAAAGGTAAATAACCCTCATGAGCATAGATGTAAAAATCCTTAACTAAGTATTAGAAAATTGTATCCAGCAATATATGAAAAGAATAATATACCATAGCCAAGTGGGGTTTGTCGAAGAGACGTAAGGTTGGTGTAGTATTTGGAAATATCAATTCACCATATTAACAAATAAAAGAGAAAGACCATATGATGCCCTCTCTACATTTGGCAGATGGGGAGGGAAGACAAAAGGAGAGAGCCTCTGGGTCCTTTGTGGAAGCCCCTTGCACCTCCTGCCTGACACCACGACATCAGAACTCAGTTATAAGTTAGGGATTCTCGATAAGCACTCATGTTTCAAAATCAAAACAAAACCTTTTTATGGTGAAACATTGCACGTACACAGCAAAGTGCTTTCCTCCAAAAGGGGCAGCTCGTACTGATTCAGCACAAAGTACAACCGTGTAACCATCTCAGAAGCTGACACTAGAACACTAACACCATCCCAGAGGCCTCTCTCACACCACCACCCACCCCCCTGAACACTGTCTTCCCTGTTCTCCTCAAAGGTAACCACTATCCTGATGTGGAACACCAAAGATTACTTGCCCTGTTTTTCACATTATATAAATGGAATCATATGGTACACATACCTTTGTGTTTGACTTCTTTTGCTCAACATTATGTTTGTGAAATTCATCTATGCTGTTGTGTGTAGCTGTGATTTCATTGCTGTGTACTGTTCAGTTTTGTGACTATACCACAATTTATTTACTCATTCTACTCCTGATGGACATTGGGCTGTTTCAATATGGACTCTTACAAATAATGCTGTGTGCACATTTTTTAATTTATTAAAAAAATTTTTTTAATGTTTATTTATTTTTGAGACAGAGCATGAATGGGGGAGGGTCAGAGAGAGAAGGAGACACAGAATCTGAAGCAGGCTCTAGGCTCTGAGCTGTCAGCACAGAGTCTGACGTGGGGCTCAAACTCACAGACCGCGAGATCATGACCTGAGCCGAAGTCAGAAGCTCAATCAACTGAGCCACCCGGGTGCCCCTTGTGTGCACATTTGTTATAGATGTCTCTTGGTGCACATGTGCCAACATTTTGTTGGCCATATACTTGGGAGTCCATCCCATTATGGTTTTAATTTGCATCTTTCTACTGACTAAGGAGATTGGCCAACTTTTTTGGTATGCTTATTGGTCATTTGGACATCCTCTTTATGAAGTTCCTGTTACAAATCTTATTCTATTTTTCTTTTGGATTGTTTGTCTTCTCTTTATCAGTTTGTTGGAGGTCATCATGTATTAATGATGGGAGTTGTATGTTCTACAAATTCTTTTCCCGCTGTACTGTTTGCCTTTTTAGTCTCTTAATAATGTTGTTTTGATAACTTGAAAGACACTTTGTAGTATCTTCTTAAAATTTAAATATGGTCAAATATATCAGTTTTTCCCTTTATGATTAGTGCTTTCTAAGTGCCATTGTAGACATTTTTTTCTACCTGATGTTGTGAAGATATTTTCTTATATAACCTTCAAATCAGGACTGTCCAATAAAACTCTGAGGCAAGCCACACAAGTAATTTAAAATTTTCTAGTATCTAATTAAAAGAGCAAAAAGAGGGGCACCTGGGTAGCTCAGTGGGTTAAGCGTCCGACTTTGGCTCAGGTCACGATCTCGTGGTTTGTGGGTTCGAGCCCTGCATCAGGCTCTGTGCTGACAGCTTGGAACCTGGAGCCTGGAGCCTGCTTTGGATTCTGTGTCTCCCTCTCTCTCTGTCCCTTCCCTGCTCACACTGTCTCTCAAGAATAAAGGAACATTAAGAAATTTTTCTAAAAATAAAAGATCAAAGGGGCATCTGGGTGGCTCAGTTGGTTGAGCATCCGACTTCGACTCAGGTCATGATGTCACAGCTCGTGAGTTTGAGCCCTGCGTCAGGCTCTGTGCTGACAGCGCGGAGCCTGGAGCCTGCTTTGGATTCTGTGTCTCCCTTTCTCTCTGCCCCAACCCACTCACATTCTGTTTCTGTCTCTCTCAAAAATAAATAAACATTAAAAAAAATTTTTTTAATAAAAGAGCAAGAAGAATTCAATTAATTTGAAAGATGTTTTATTTAGCCCAGTATATCCAGATTCTCATTTCAACATTTTAATTTAGAAACTATTGAGATATTTTATTGTTCTTTCATACTAAGTGTTTAAAATCCAGTGCACCTTTCATACTCAATAGCACATCTCACATGCTCAATGGCCATGTATGACAGAACAATTCTACATGACTTATTTTTACTCTTTAATATTTAGATGCATCTTTTACCTGAAACTGATTTTTGTCGTAGTATGTGATAGGAATCTAGCTTAGTTTTTTCCATTTGACTATCCAATAGACCAAGAACCAATTTATTGAAAAGATAGTCCTAGCCCCCTTGTTCTGCTATGATACTTTTATCTTAAGTCAAGTGTCCACATATGTGTAAACCCGTTTCTGGATTCTTTTCTATGCCACTTGTCTATTGGTTTATGCTTGTACTACTGCTATACTATCTTAATTACTCTTTTTGTGATAAGTCCTGATATCTGGTAGGAAAATTGTTCCTACCAGTTCTTAAGAGAGTCTTGGCTATTCTTGGCCCTTTTGCCATCCAAATTATAATCCATCCAAATTATAATCAGCTTGTCAAGTTCCCTAAAAATGTTTGTTAGGATTTTGGTTGTGAATGCACTGAATCTATGATTAGTTTGAGAAGAGCACTTTTAAGAAAATGTATCATCTGTTCATCTGATGCTCTCATCTGGGTAGGATCTGGACGTGTCCTTGCCTTCTAGGCTCTGCTACCTGCCATATTCTGGGGTATAGAGGTTCAGCCTTCAGAGTATGGATGAGAACACAATGGAGCCCCACCCCCTGACACACCCATCATCTTCTTGCAGGAGGCATTTCTCAAAGGCACAAAGTCCCTGGCAAGTTTCTACGGTCCGAGTATGTGGAGAAATAGAGTCTTGGAGGAACCAGACCAAAAACCTTAATCCCCCATATAACTATAATAGGGGCCTTGTGTTCTGTGTGTGAGTTCTTAGGGGGTCACCCATTCTTGCATTCACTTTAATCTAGGGCAGATCAATAGGATTTACCTCCTAGAGATCAGATTAGATGTTTTCCACTCACTCTTCTCTACTTTCTGTCTCTGGTCTTGCTATTTGCTCCGTGGTCACAGACCAAGTTCTATGGAGAAGCAAGTTACAAATGTAAAAGTTCACTCAGGCTGGCTTATCAGATAAGAGAGGAAAGTAACAGATTCTCTAGAAAAAGGATCCTATTAAACGTGTCTCTGGCATCTGAAGAGGATTGACAAGGATGAAGGCAAAATACAGACAGTAGTAAGATGTTCAGGTTATGGCTGAAAAACACCATCATGGAAAAGGGGTCCTGTAAATAACTGAGCTTACCCTCCAAAATGGATGTTGGCTGGCCATTCTCTCAAATTCCCGATGTTCATCAGGTCAGGCTCCTGGGGATCCACAGTCCTAGCACCTATGGACTGTACCAGAACTGTCCCACTTGCTGGGAAACCATTCCTCCAGGATGAGATTTGTGAATCATGGAGGTCTGGTTGGGGCTGGTTGGAGTGCTGGGGAGAACCCGACTCCAAGGATCTAGAAAGAAGGGCTAGGAGGGGGAGTAGGAGCCAAGACAAAACAGTAACAGGAAAGAGGTGCGAGATGAACAGAGCGGCGAGGGGGTGGTCTGGAAGGAACAGAGGAAGAGCTGGGCAGGGAAACTGGTAAGGTAGGGTAGCAAGAAGGGACGACTCTAGTCAGAGGTGGGAAAGAGGTAGGGCTGTAAACTGAGGGAAGTGGATGGCACTGGGGAACAGTCTGACAGCCAGAAGTTTTCGGAGGCAGGGGAGGAAGATGCGTTGGGAAACGAGAGTATGAGGGGACAGAGCGGGAAGTTGTAGGCTGGGGCTGAGATGAAGAAATCGGGGGCAGCTTTCTTGTCATTTTTCCAAACGACGTTTCTCTAGCTACTCGTCTTGGCAAAATGAGCAATTGGGCACAAGCTCAGACCTACCCCAGCATTTATCTCACAAACCAGCCATCACATCATCCCATGGCTCAATGCCCATTATGACATGTGTGTCCCCCTCCCTTTGGGTAAGTCAGCATGCTCACCAGCCAGGGAAATGGCCCCAGTTGCTAGGTTGGAGAATTGATCACAGGAAATAGCAGAGAGAAGAAATGGGGCTGTAGTATTAGTCTGTGTTCCTTGGGATAACATGTAGCTTTGCCCCTCACTACGCCAAGATGGATCAAAGGGCTATGACACAGCGAGGGACTGGGGACCACGAGAACGGATCTGAATCAGGAGTGGGCAAAGTGAGGAGAAGTCACAGTGCCTCCAGCTATTTAACTTACTACATTTTCCAAAGCCCTTTCACATCATTTATATCTCTCTGTGAATAACAGGTGATCAGAGATAGTATGTCCATTTTACCAATAAAGATACTGTAGGCCAGGCAGGGAGCTATATGGACAGGCAGTGGGTGACAAAGCAGGTGTGACTGAAACTTGAACCAAAACTTGAGACATAGGGGGGCATGCAGGCGGGGGCACAAAATAGCACAGAGCACTGTCAGTCAGCATGACCATCTCCCATGTTTCTGGACAGGATCTTGTAGGGTTGTTTCAGAACAGAACTTTACAGTGCAGCTTTCCTCTTGGTCCCTGGGGTCCCTTGGTTTGTTGCCTGACCCTTGCCTGGAGCCAGGAACATAGGACTGAAGCCAATAACTCTTGAGTGCCTAATAATTAGATTTGGACTTTCTTGCTTACTACCTGAGACGTCCAGCTGCATGTCAGATGATTTAGGAGGCTACTATACCCTTCCCCTTCTCTTCCTCTTGTCTGATGTAGCAATTCTGTCTGCTTACCATTCTTGGTTTCTTTGATCATCACCCAAATCATAAGCTCCTTTGGTCCTCTATTCTCTTCTGTATTCTTTAAATTTTTTTTAATGTTTATTTATTTTTGAGAGACAGAGAGAGCTGGGGAGGGGCAGAGAGGGAAACAGAATCCAAAGCAAGCTCCAGGCTCTGAGTTGTCAGCACAGAGCACAATGTGGGGCTCAAACTCACAAACCATGAGATCATGACCTGAGCTAAAGTCAGAGACTTAATGGACTGAACTATCCAGGTGCCCCAATTCTCTTCTGTACTCCTAACACCATAATATGCTCAGTTTTCTCCTTTGGTCTAACATCCATGCTCTTGCATACTTCACAAAACTATCAGCTGTATTCTTCAGAAGTCCAGCAACATGACTGGAAAACCTTCTGTTTCCTCAGACTGTTTCTTTATTTCCTGTCCCTTGAATCCCCTGGCTTTAACTGTAAACTGGATTTTCCTACAGGACACTGCTTCCCTTGCATATGTCTCCTTCTCTCAAACTCTGCAATTCTTCAGGGGGAATGTGGTGTATTTCCTTGTTCCTTCTGTCTCCTTTCAAGCCATTATTCTTCTCTTCCTATTAGAAAAATCACTCGCTCCTTAGAAGTTTTTGCTGCTTACCATTTCCTTGGCATCGTTACCTTCAGACTCGTGGATAATTTTTTTTCTATGAAAATTTTGCACTTGTCTCAAAGTCTTAGTCTTGAGTCCATCATCTTGAGTGACTTCAGTGCCCATATAGATGACCCCATTCAGTGGTCTGACCTCCTTTCTTTCATTCATTTATCAATAAAGGAATTTTATTGATACATTCTACTTTAGCCATAGCCATTCCTGGTCTTTTCTATTGCCAAAGAATTATCCCACCTCCATTTTCTTTCTTTTTTAAAAAAAATATTTATTTATTTTGGGGAGTGCATAAGAAGGGGGAGGGCAGAGAGAGGTGGACAGAGGATCTGAAGTGGGCTTTCTGCTGACAGGCTGACAGCAGCATGCCAGATGTGGAGCTCAAACTCATGAACTGAGAGATCATGACCTGAGCCAAAGTTGAAGTTGGACACTCAACCAACTGAGCCACCCAAGAGCCCCAGACATTCCATTTTCTGACCACTACTTCCTCAACTTACAGTGTAATCACTCAATTGCTCCCCTTCACTGGGGCCTACAACCACTGGCTCTTTCTTTTCATTAATTCTGATTCCTATGTTATCTTTATTTTTGTCCTTACCCACTTCAGAATCTATGATTCATAATTTCAATGATTTTCTCTCTTTTTCTTAAAAAATTTTTTAATGTTTATTTATCTATTTATTTTTTCATGTTATATTTTATTTTATTTTATTTTTTAAATTTACATCCAAGTTAGTTACCATATAGTGCAACAATGATTTCAGGAGTAGATTCTTTAAGGCTCCTTACCCATTTAGCCCATCCCCCCTCCCACAAACCCTCCAGTAACCCTCTGTTTGTTCTCCATATTTAAGAGTCCCTTAACTTAAGAGACTCTTAAAGAGTCCGTATTTAAGAGGCTCTTAAAGAGCCCCTCCCTGTTTTTATATTATTTTTGCTTCCCTTCCCTTATGTTTGTCTGTTCTGTGTCTTAAAGTCGTCTATGAGTGAAGTCATATGATTTTTGTCTTTCTCTGACTAATTTTGCTTAGCATAATACGCTCTAGTTCCATCCACGTAGTTGCAAATGACAAAACTTCATTCTTTTTGATTGCCAAGTAATACTCCATTGTATATATGCCACATCTTCTTTATCCATTCATCCACCAATGGACATTTGGGCTCTTCCCATACTTTGGCTATTGTTGGTAGCGCTGCTATAAACATTGGGGCATGTGCCCCTTTGAAACAGCATACCTGTATCCCTTGGATAAATACCAAGTAGTTCAATGCTGGGTCATAGGATAGTTCTATTTTTAGTTTTTTGAGGAACTTCCATACTGTTTTCCAGAGTGGCTGCACCAGTTGCATTCCCACCAGCAGTGCAAAAGAGATCCTCTCTCTCCACATTCTCACCAACATCCGTTGTTGCCTGAGTTGTTAATATTAGCCATTCTGACAGGTGTGAGGTGGTATCTCATTGTGGTTTTGATTTGTATTTCCCTGATGATGAGTGATGTGGAGCAGTTTTTCATGTGTCTGTTAGCCATCTGGATGTCTTCTTTGGAGAAGTGCCTACTCGTGTCTTTTGCTGGATTATTTGTTTTTTGAGTGTTGAGTTTGATAGGTTCTTTATAGATTTTGGATACTAACCCTTTATCTGATATGTCATCTGCAAATATCTTCTCCCATTCCACTGGTTTCTTTTAATTTTGCCAATTGTTTCCTTCGCTGCACAGAAGATTTTATTTTGATGAGGTCCCAATAGTTCATTTTTGCTTTTGTTTCCCTTGCCTCTGGAGACATGTTGAATAAGAAGTTGCTGCAGTCAAGATCAAAGAGGTTTTTGCCTGCTTTCTCCTCGAGGATTTTGATGTCTTCCTGCCTTACATTTAGGTCTTTTATCCATTTTGAGTGTATTTTTGTGTATGGTGTAAGAAAGTGACCCAGGTTCATTCTTCTGCATGTCGCTGTCCAGTTTTCCCAGCACCACTTGCTGAAGAGACTGTGTTTATTCCATTGGATATTCTTTCCTGCTTTGTCAAAGATTAGTTGGCCATACGTTTGTGAGTCCATTTCTGGGTTCTCTATTCTGTTCCATTGATCTGAGTGTCTGTTCTTGTGCCAGTACCATACTGTCTTGATGATTACAGCTTTGTAATACAGCTTGAAGTCTGGGATTGTGATGCCTCCTGCTTTGGTTTTCTTTTTCAAGATTGCTTTGGCTATTTGGGGTCTTTTCTGGTTCCATACAAATTTTAGGATTGTTCTAGCTCTGTGAAGAATGATGGTGTTGTTTTGATAGGTATTACATTGAATATGTAGATTGCTTTGGGTAGTATCAACATTTTAACAATATTTGTTCTTCCTATCCAAGAGCATGGAATCTTTTTGCATTTTTTTGTGTGTCTTCTTCAATTTCTTTCATAAGCTCTCTATAGTTTTCAGTGTATAGATTTTTCACCTCTTTGGTTAAAATTATTCCAAGGTATTTTATGGTTTTGGTGCAATTGTGAATGGGATTGATTCCTTGATTTCTCTTTCTGTTGCTTCATTGTTGGTGTGTAGGAATGCAACCAATATCTGTGCACTGATTTTATATCCTGCAACTTTGCCGAATTCATGGATCAGTTCTAGCAGTTTTTTTGTGGAATCTTTTGGGTTTTTCAAATAGAATATCATATCACCTGCGAAGAGTGAAAGTTTGACCTCCTCCTGGCTGATTTGGATGCCTTTTATTTCTTTGTGTTGTCTGATTACTGAGGCTAAGACTTCCAATACTATGTTGAATAACAGTGGCGAGAGTGGACATCCTTGTCTTGTTCCTGACCTTAAGGGGGAAAGCTCTCAGTTTTCCCCCATTGAGGATGATATTAGTGTTGGGTCTTTCATATATGGCTTTTATGATCTTGAGTTATGATCCTCCTATCCCTACTTTCTTGGGAGTAGGAATCCAAGAAACGATGCTGTGTTTTGTCAAATGCTTTCTCTGCATCTATTGAGAGGGTCATGTGGTTCTTGTCCTTTCTTTTATTGAGGTGGTGAATCACATTGATTGTTTTGCAGATATTGAACAAGCCCTGCATCCCAGGTATAAATCCCACTTGGTCGTGGTGAATAACTTTTTTAATGTATTGTTGGATCCAGTTAGCTAATATCTTGTTGAGGATTTTTGCATCCATGTTCATCAGGGAAATTGGTCTATAGTTCTCCTTTTTAGCGGGGTCTTTGGTTTTGAAGTCAAGGTAATGCTGACTTCATAGAAAGAGTTTGGAAGTTTTCCTTCCATTTATGTTTTTTTGGAACAGCTTCAAGAGAATGGGTGTTAACTTTTCCTTAAATGTTTGGTAGAATTCCCCTGGAAAACCATCTGGCCCTAGACGCTTGTTTTTTGGGAGATTTTTGATTACTAATTCAATTTCTTTACTGGGTATGGGTCTGTTAAAATTTTCTATTCCTTTCTGTTTCAGTTTTGGTGGTTTATGTTTCTAGGAATTTGTCCATTTCTTCCAGATTGCCCATTTTATTGGTATATAATTTCTCATAATATTCTCTTATTATTGTTTGTATTTCTGCTGTGTTGGTTGTGATTTCTCCTCTTTCATTCTTGATTTTATTTATTTGGGTCCTTTCCTTTTTTTTTTTTTTTTTTTGATCACACTGGCCAGTGGTTTATCAATTTTGTTAATTCTTTCAAAGAACCAGCTTCTGGTTTCATTGATCTGTCCTACTGTTGTTTTTTTTTTTTATTTCGATAGCATTGATTTATGCTCTAATCTTTATTATTTCCTTTCTTCTGCTGGTTTAGGGTTTTATTTACTGTTCTTTTACCAGCTCTTTAAGGTGTAAGGTAGGTGTGTATCTGAGACCTTTCTTCCTTCTTTAGGAAGGCCTAGATTGCTATATTCTTTACTCTTATGACTGCCTTTGCTGTGTCCCAGAGGTCTGGGGTTGTGGTATTATCATTTTCATTGGCTTCCATGTACTTTGTAATTTCCTCTTTAACTTATTTGTTAGCCCATTCACCCTTTAGTAGGATGTTCTTTAGTGTCCAAGTATTTGTTACCCTTCCAAATTTTTTCTTGTGGTTGGTTGATTTCGGGTTTCATAGAGTTGTGGTCTGAAAATATGCACAGTATGATCTCGATCTTTTTTTTAATTAATTAATTATTTTTTTAATGTTTATTTATTTTTGAGAGAGAGTGAGACAGAGTGTGATCAGGGGAGGGGCAGAGAGAGAGGGAGACACAGAATCAGAAGCAGGCTCCAGGCTCCGAGCCATCAGCACAGAGCCTTATGCGGGGCTGGAACCACAAACCATGAGATCATGACCTGAGCCGAAGTTAGACTTCAACTGACTGAGCCACCCAGGTACCCCTGATCTCGATCTTTTTGTACTTGTTGAGGGCTAATTTGTGTTCCAGTAAGTGATCTATTCTGGAGGATGTTCCATGTGTACTGGAGAAGAATGTATATTCCACTGCTTTAGGATGAAATGTTCTGAATATATCTGTTAAGTCCATCTGGTCCAGTGTGTCATTCAAAGCCATTGTTTCCTTGTTGATTTTCTGATCAGATGACCTGTCCATTGCTGTAAGTGGGGTGAAAAAATTGAAGTCTCCTTGTATTATGGTATTATTATCAATGAGTTTCTGTATGTTTGTGATTAATTGATTTATATATTTGGGTGCTACCACATTTTCAGCATAAATGTTTACAGTTGTTAGGTCTTCTTGGTGGATAGACCCCTTAATTATGATATAATGCCCTTATTCATCTCTTATTACAGTCTTTATTTTAAAATCTAGATTGTCTGTTATAAGTATGGCTACTCCAGCTTTCTTTTGTTGACCATTAGCATGATAGATGGTTCTCCATCCCCTTACTTTCAATCTGAAGGTGTCTCTAGGTCCAAAGTGGGTCTTTTGTAAACAGCATAAAAATGGATCTTGTTTTCTTATCCTTTCTGTTACTGTATGTCTTTTGATTGGAGGACTGAGTCCATTGACGTTTAGAGTGAGTACTGAAAGATATGAATTTATTGTCATTATGTTTCTTGTAGAGTTGGAATGTCTAGTGATGTTCTCTGGTCCTTTCTAGTCTTTATTGCTTTTGGTTTTTATTTATTTATTTTTTGTCTTTTCTCTCCTCAGAGAGTCCTCCTTAAAATTCCTTGCAGGGCTGGTTTAGTGGTTATGAACTCCCTTAATTTTTGTTTGTCTGGGAAACTTTTAATCTCTCCTTCAATTTTGAATGACAGACTTGCTGGATAAAGACATCTTGTCTGCATATTGTTCCACTTCAGCACATTGAATATATCCTGCCACTCTTTTCTGGCCTGCCAAGTTTCTGTGGATAGGTCTGCTGCACACCTGATCTCTCTTCCTTGTAGGTTAAGGACTTTTTTTCCCTTGCTGCTTTCATGATTTTTTCCTTGCCTGAGTATGTTGTGAATTTTCTAAGTTGTTGTTACTTTCTAAGTGTCAAAAGAAAACAACTATGAATCTAGAATTTCATACCCAGCCAAATTATCATTCATGACTGACATATAAGACATATAAGACATGTCCATCATTTAAGACCACGTGCTGAACAATGAGAATTTACCACTCATAAGCTCTTATTCAAAGAAAAGCCAAAGGATAAGAAGAAAATTTGATCCCAGGAAGTAGGAAATGCAAGAAGTAACACCAGAGTAGAGGACTATGAGCTAGGATTGATAAATAGGAAGCCTTTCCACCAGCGACAGCAAAACTTGTTGCAGGCTGAATGCACATTGCTGGCAGTTCCCTTGGCTGTAGAAGTGACAAGAAGTCAAACACACTGGAAACAGAAAGAAAAGCCCCTTCCTCCTGCAGTGAATCTCTGGTGCTCTCTACTGACACAGTTTAACATTACAACGTGTCAGCGGGTAAAGGAAAAAATGTTTCAGGGTCCAGCTCCAGGAGCACAAAATGAGACAATGCACTCGGTGGGTTTGGGGCAACAGGCAATGAATTGGTAACTGGCATGGCAATGAATGAACAAAGAAACTGGTAAACATAGGTAAATCTAAACAAGCACCATGTGACTAAAATAATAATAGAAACTACTAATTTTGGGGCTATAGGGTGAGTCTGGCAGGCTGGTCTACCAGTGCTCCTAACTGTACACACAGAGCGCCTGCTGCACTCTGGATCTTCCTCTCCCCTGTTGGTTTTGGGGTAGGGGTGGGTGGGTTGGTGATGAAGTTGCTCTAGGAGGGGCTAGGAAAGCTATCCTGGTAAGAGTTCACCATATGTGAAGCAAAAATGTAGAGATCTCCAAGGAGAAATAGACAAATTCACAATTATTTTTGGAAATCTCAAGACCCCTTTCTCAATAATCAATAAGACAAGTACATACAAAATCCACAGAGATATAGCAGACTTCAACAACACTATCAAACAACTTGACCTAATTGGCATTTATAAAACACTCCATCCAATGACAGCAGAATAAACATTTCTTTCAATTACAGGGGTTATTTGATCCATACCATCAATATTCTGGGCTATTAAACAAGTCTCAATAAACTAGAAAGTATTCAAGTCATGGAGAGTGTGTTCTCTGGTCACAGTGAAATTAAATTAGGAGCCTGTAACAAAGATTTCTAAAAAATCTACAAATATCTGGAAACTAAATAGCAGGCTTCTAAGTAACCCATGGACCAAGGAAGAAATGAACAAGGAAAATTAGAAAGTATTTTGAACTGGATGAATATGAAAACACAACATACCCAAATTTTTTCTTTTATGGAGAAAAGCTTCAGGGAACTATCAGTAGAAGCAATGAGAATGGATACTGGCCAGAAAAATCAGGTGACCAGCGTAGTCTATGACACCGATTTTAGCTATCACTCCTAAGGAATC
Source organism: Panthera tigris (assembly GCF_018350195.1). Classification (NCBI taxonomy): domain Eukaryota; kingdom Metazoa; phylum Chordata; class Mammalia; order Carnivora; family Felidae; genus Panthera; species Panthera tigris. Next base: position 33,540,653 of record NC_056667.1, on the reverse strand, counting down.
AGTCCAAGAATGAAGTCTACATGTGTAAAGACATTCATTTCAGTATTGCTTATAAAAGGATTTGTCAAAATGTGTATGTCATTATGCATTCACTTAAGATGATATGTTGAATATAGCACAACTTGGGATAATGCATATGCTATAACATGAAGTGGATGGGGCGCCTGGGTGGCTCAGTCAGTTAAGCGTCCAACTCTTGGTTTTGGCCCAGGTCACGATCTGAGAATCTTGAGATTCTCTCTCTTCCTCTCTCACTACCCCTCCCCCACTTGCTATCTCTGTCTCTCTCTCAAAGGAAACAAATAAGCTTAAAAAATTTTTTTAAACTTAAAAAAATAACATGAAGTCAATAAAAGCAGTCTACAAAAGGACCAGCATACGATAAATACAAATTTACACAAAAACTTGTAGTTGATAAGATAATGGAGAAAAAACACTAACAAGAAGATGGCTTTGGTTTTAGAGAAGTGGGATTATGGTTGATTCCCTTCTCATATTCTCCCGACTTCTCAGGAATGTAGTCATAACACAATGTTGACTGAGGCTTTTCCTGTTGTATCAAAAGTTTGGCTAAAAGCTCCACTTTCTGCAAGAGCCTCAATGAGTTGCCAGACACAACCCAGTCCTGTGTTCATCACTCCATCACCATGCACTTGTAGACTGTTTGAAAAGAACTGAGACATGGAAAGGACGTTCATTACATTGGAGAGTTCATTGTTTAGTGTAGGCTTCGTGCCAGGAGAGAGTAATGTGCTCTTCCCCTTTCGGTGGGGGAGGGGAATGGGTTCTCCCTGGCCCCTCACCTGTCAAGTGGAAGAAGCTCTAGGAGAACAGTCAGAGAGGCCACACAGAGAGATTTGTGCTGAGCTGCAGCAATTCTAGGCCTCCCTGCCCTGGCCCGAGGATGCAATCAGACAGGCGCTCCAGGATCGACTGGGAGATTGACATGTATGTCCCTCAAGTTTGGGATGAGTGAGACTAGTGTCTCCTTCCCACCTGGGGAATACTTAAGGCAAGAGGCTGACCAGAGAGGCCCCTGAAGGCAGGGAGAGCAGACAGGGTAGCGGCGAGGCCTGCATTCCCATTTGGTGTTGCAAAGATGTGTGTGGATGCTGCATGTACATCCTGCCGATTCAGATAATGCAATGAAACTTGACTTTGCTCCTTGGTTGTTGAATGGATCATTCTGGCTGTGGTGTGGAGAGCAAATTGTCAGGTGGATGTGTGCAGGTGTAGAAATCCTTCATGAATTTTCCCTGGAATATAGTGGGGGCACGTTGATGTTCAGGGTGTTTCTTTTTGAGATCCAGAAAGGTTTCTTACATTGTACTTCTGGATATTGCCTCTGTTTTACTGTTTCTTCTGTAGAAACTCTTTAATACTTGCAGACAGATCTTTGTAACTCATCTTTGTTCCATAATTATCCTAATTTTCTTTCTTCTTCCCTGTGTCCCGCGAATACTTTAATTTTTATGGAAGGCCCATTGTGCCCTTTACTGTCTCCACTTCAGGCTATTTTTGACTACTGTGGTAAATGTACTTTGTTGGCTTAAATGCATTCTTCCCTCAGTCTGTTATCGTCACATGATCTGCTTTGTCCTTTTGTACTTGACTGAAATCACAGAACAGCTATTTAAAAATATTTGCCTTTCCAAATACAGGCTTTTCCTCTGAAGCTCCGGGCCACCGCTCTCTTCTCATGAGCTGCAGATACACGTTGGGGCGCTGGCCCTGGAAGTGCTGGCCTTGATGGACTGACAGAGTGGCAGAGTTAATGAGGGTGTTTGCACCGCAACAGGATGATGATGACCTTGATGTTGGTGGTGGGGAGATGATGAGTTGGGTGATAATGCTGAGGGCAATGATGCACTGGGGAAAGGGTGACATTTTGGGAGGGATGCCAAATGAATGTGGAGGTGAATACTAACAGGGCGATGTGGCTGTGGTAAGGTAACGTCTGATGAAAAAAACAGGTGATGGTGGTGGTGGAAGGGAAAGTGATTTGGGCAGGTGCTTGTTGGCTGGTGTACACGCTCAGGATAAAGTCAGGTTGAAGTTAAAGCAGGTTTCTTCAGATGCCTCTGAGGGACACTGGGTCATCTCTGATCTTGCTGCGTAGCTGCTGTGGCTGGCCCAGATGTCTAATGAGCTGAAGTTCTTAATGGTGTTCCTTCCATGTTCTTAAACACTGAATTTAACAAGCTCCCCCAGGACTTCTCACGTCAGAGCAACTCCGCTGTGGCTTAGGCAGACCACAACCAGGAAGGACTCCTGGGGCAGAGGGACCCAGGGGTGGCTCCCAGGAACTGGGGAGCAAAGTTGGAGACTCACAGCAGGAGGGGGAAAGAGGAAGAGCAATCAAGACATTACTTTTGGCTTAATTGAGATGAGAAAATTTTAACTCTGTATAACCAACAGTTCTTATATCCTCCTGGGAAACGTCAGGCTAATGCAGAGCTGGTGGGGAATTCTCAGTAGCTCAATGTCTGGAGCCTATGATTACGTTTGGGAAGTCACGCACACAGTCCCAAAGCAGGCCCCCAGACTCAGCGGGCATACGCTGCCTAAGAAGTTTTCTCCACCTTGAACTAGCCTTGACATATCAGTCAGTCACCGAAGATCACTGCTGTTAGCCTTACGGGAGACAGTGATAGCCCAATTACATCAGGAATCTCTCAAGTACTTTTACTGCTACTGTTTGTAATTTCTTTTTACTTTTCTCTAATTATACAAGTGAACATCAATATATTCATTATAAACATTTAAAAATACAGATAAAGAAAAGTTCCCTTTGATTCTCTCTTCAATACTAGTCCCCTTAAATCTGCAAAAATCAAAATACATGGTAAAGATATATTGTTAACAATTTCATCATATGACTTTTGACAATTTGGGGAAATTGGGTAAATGAACTGAAAAATGCCCTAAAGGAAGAAAGAAGAAAAAAATATATGGCCCCTTGAATAGTTGCAGAAAAAAACATTTACTAAAAGCTAATACAATATTTTTTTCTCCTGGTTTTTTTATTTAAAATAATTTTTTAAAAATATTTTTAGGGACGCCTGGGTGGCTCAGTCGGTTAAGCATCCGACTTCGGCTCAGGTCATGATCTCATGGTTTGTGAGTTCAAGCCCCGCGTCAGGCTCTGTGCTGATGGCTCAGAGCCTGAAGCCTGTTTCAGATTCTGTGTCTCCCTCTCTCTCTGACCCTCCCCCGTTCATGCTCTGTCTCAAAAATAAATAAACGTTAAAAAAAATTAAAAAAAAATATTTTTTTAAGTTTTTTGAGAGACAGAGAGACAGAGCATGAGTGGGGAAGGGAGAGAAAGAGAAGGAGACACAGAATCTGAAGCAGGCTCCAGACTCTGAGCTGTTAGCAAAGAGCCCCACACGGGGCTTGAACCCACAAACCGTGAGATTATGACCTGAACCTAAGTCGGACACTTAACTCACTGAGCCACCCAGGCATCCCTTTTCTCCCAGCTTTATTGAAGTATGGTTGACAAATAAACATTGCATATATTTAAGGTCTACAATGTGATGTTCTGATAGTGGTTACTACTGTCAAGCTAGTTCTCTTCTAGTTCAACCAAGGTCTTCTTTTGTCTTTTTAATTTTTATTTTATTTATTCTTTTTAAGCAGGCTCCACACCCAATGTGGGGTTCAAACTCACAACCCTGAGATCAAGAGTTGCATGCTGTACCCACTGGGCTAGGCCAGCCAGATGCCCCCCTCTTCTGTAACTTACAGTGAATGAGGTGATTTGAGATCTTTCTTATTTTTAAATAAACTTTTTTTTTGCATCCTGTGAATTTTGATGTGCTCTGTTTTTTTGTGTTCATTCCTCTCAAGTATCTTCTGTTTTCCCCTGTGATTTCTCCTTTGACCTATTGGTTGCATTAGAGTGTATTATTTAATTTCCACATGTTGAAACTTAATTCCAATAGTAGACAAAACCTTTGCACTTGCTCTGCCTTCCTTCCCTCCTCAGGGCCCTCACAGATCACGCAGGACTCCCAGGAACAATAATGGAGAGTGAGGGTAACAGGAGGTCAGTCATGGCTGCCTTCCTGAGGGGGTGGACCTGAAATTTAGGGCAGACTTAAAGACACAAGGGAAGAGGGTCTTCAGGTAGAGAGCATAGAAGGTGCAAATGAGGGAGAATAATAAATGTACAGGTGACTTACTTCCTATACACTTGGCACAGTCTTAAGAGCTTTCTATTTGTGAACTCCTTTTACCCTCCCTACAACTCTATGGAGCAGGTTCTAGTTTCCTGATAAAAGGCCTGGAGGCCTGGAAAGGTTTCTGAAACTTGCCCAAAGTCACAGCTGGTAACTGTGACACTAGGGATTGAACATATGCAGTCTAGCGCTAACCCAGAGAAAATATGTGGCACAGGAGGGCATGGACCTCTGGGGAGTAGTCGGGGCTCCAGTCAGGGGGTCTTGAGTACTAGGTGATGGGAGTGCAGACTTGATACTCAGTCCCTGGGGGATTTAAGGCAGAGAGAGTTCGTTGGAAGTCATTGGATTTGTCCTCCTGGGAACTGGGGCCCCCGTGAGCACAGTTTCAAAGGAGAGCTCCTCAGGCTTCTGGCCCATCCCTCACACAGAGCCTGAGAGCAGGTAAAGAGCAGTGGGAGTGGGGAGGTGGCCTATGGCTTTGGTGTCTGCTCCTCTGAGGCATCCTTTCTCTGCTTGTTCTGGTTCTCTTGACTTTCTACAAATCTGCACATCTGCAGGTCCCTTCATGCCTATGCTCTTTGCTCTGTCCTATCCTTTGTCCACTTCTTCTTCCCCAACTCTGACTTGCTCTCCATCCAACTACCTTTCTTTTCCCTCTGACTGAGTATGCACATCTCCTTTAAGACATTTGGCCTTCAGTTGCCAATGAAGACAAAGAGAAGGAGGAGGGGCTGTTGCTGGGGAGGCTGAGGCAGCGGGGCTCTCCCATGTGTCTGTCCCAATCAGGGGGACACTTGGAAGTGGGCAAGTCAAGGGATGCAGGTGAGAGGTGGGGAAGGTTGATAGGACAGCACTAGGATATGGGAGAGGAGGAGGGAGGCTGCAAGGAGATCTCAGGGGAGGCAAGGATTTGGAGGACCACTCTGACATTGGGAATTGCTCTAAGGATCTCTTATTGAGGAGCAGGGAGCAAGGCAGATGCCTCCCGCCAAGATACTTATAGTTCAGTGATGCTCCCTGTCACTGTTGTCCAAAATTGTGGGACTGAGAGTGCTTCTGGAGTTCTGGAGCTATCCCCCATCTCTATTCCCTCTTCTTCTCTTCTACCCACCCAATGCTCCTTCCCCCATACATTCTGCACCAGTAGAATGAGCGGACAAAGGCCACACTGAAAATGCTCTTTTATTTAGATTGCTCCTAGAAAATGCTGTAGGACTGAGTGAGTGGATGGGACTGGAGGATGAGAGTCACAGTGAGAGGCTGCTACAGTGCTCCAGGTATTAGGCATTGGGAAACAGGTGAAGACAGATAGTAAAGAGGACAGAGAAGATGGGAAAGACCTTAACTCCTCCGGATGGAATGGACCTCAGCAGTCCTTCTGCTCCACCTATAAGTCCAGGTTGATCCCACTGTGTCCCTGACATATGGTCAGCTAGATTCAGCCTGAACCTGTCAACAGAAACAGAGAGCTCATTGCTTCTCAGGACAGTCTTTTCTGTCTATGAATATCTCTGGATGTTGGAACTTTTCTGTAGTCAATCTGAAGCTTGGTGTCCTAGTAAAATTTATATTAATTCTAAATTTGGGACTATGCAGGGAAATTCTTATTCATCTCCCTTAATGCAGCCCTTTAGATACTTCTGTAGACAGACCTCAGCATCCTCCCTAGCTTAAATTTCCACAGAGAAAAATCACCAGTTGCTTAGATTTGTTTTTGTACCATCATAATATCTTTCTACAAGCCACAACTTGTCCACGTATCTCCTTAAGACTTGGGTCACAGGTGTAAATTCTACATTCCAAATATGTTTGCCCCACTGGAGAGGGCAGGTATCAATCACCTCTATTTATCCTGCCAATATAGCTTCTAGGATGGAATCTAAGACTGGCATCCCTGCCTTAACAATTTAATAAATATTAATTGAGTGGCTACCATGTGCCCAGCACAATGATTGACACTAGAGATATACTAGTGAACAAAACAAAGTTTCTGCTTTTACAACCTACTTGGGGACAGCAGACAATAATCAGATAAATAGGTAAGTTTTTTAAGAAATGAGAAGTACAATAAAGAAAGTAAAGCTGACTAAGGAGACAGTGAAGGATGGCTGCATTTCAGACAGGATGGTGAAGAAGGAGCTCTCTGATGAGTGACAGTTGGGCAGGGAACTGAAGGAAGTAGGAGAACTCCCCCCTAAAGAGATCTGGTAGAAGGGAGCATAAGTACTGGATGTTGTGGCAAAAGTCTTTAGGTGAAAGTCTAGTTGGCAGTTGTTGGACTCGAAAGGGTAACAGTGACAGTGTGGTTTTTGTGGAATGAGACAAGGGGACAGTAATGGGAGATGAGATCCAAGAGCTAGAGTATGTAGTAAAAAATTAGGAGTTCAGTCTTGGATGTGAGAAGTTTGAGAAGTCAAACAGCAACAGGCAGAGTTCAAGTAGGCAGTTGGACACAAGGAATATAGGGGGACCATCCAGGCAAGAGATATAAATATGGAGATGTATTTAAGGCAGGAGATGGGCTGGCTTCAGACACTTTTGGTTCTCATCTCACTTGGTATCTATCCATATTTGACCACAAAGACCATACTCTCCTTGTAGACCTTGTCTCTCCTTGGGTTTCTGTGTCACATGTCATCCATCTTTGGCCCCTCAATACCATCTTCTCTGGATTCTCTCCTTGAAGCCAACCCTTAGAATGTGGCTTCTCAGAGTGCTGCTTTCAGCTGTCTTCTCCCTCTACACGCTCTCCCCAGGTGATCTCATCTCTTCCGATGGCTTCAGTTCCTATAAAAGTGCTGAGGACGCTCAGATTCCTGTCTCTACAGCTTTCTTTTCAGCTCTCAACCATCAGCCAAACAGATACTGGGAGTCCCACAAACTCCCTGACTCCAAAACTAGACTCATCATGTGTCCTTCTTCCCTCCTTCCCAAACTTTCCACTCCCATGTACCCAACCTCAGTGAATGACACCATCATCCCCATCCATTTACTCAAACTTGGAATCCATCCTTGACCCATCTTTCTTTCTCACCACTCCCTAATCACTTACCTACATCCATAGACTCACCTCCTAAAGACTCTTGTTGAATACCTACCTTTCATATCAATATTTGCTCCCACTCTCATCCTTTCCTCCCTGAATTGCTTCAGTCTCCACACTGCAGCCAGTGTGATTGTTGCCAGATATAAGCCTGATGTCATGCCTATTTGGTGGATCCTTATGTTCCTTTCTATAAAATCCACCCTCATTAGACCATTTTGTAGGGCTTTATAGGTCCTCCAAGGTCTGTCCTTGCCTACCTCTTTACCCCATCTCCCATCACTCTCTGGCTAGCTAATGCTTCATGACTTCACACAGATGACTTTCTCTCCCTGGTATATCCTTTCCTGCACTTTCCCTATAGTTAGCATCTACCCACTCTTCAACGACCAGCTTGACTCTTACCTCCTGCAGGATGTCTTCTATAATTCTTCAGATTGAGTTAGGCTTGCTGTAACAAGGAGGAAGTATGTTATGTTTCTTTACCTTTTAGTTTGTCAATTCCTCATCCCAATTCCCAGTGGCTTTAGCCACTGCCAGGCTTGCAGTAAGAGAGAGATGAGGTGAGGGGCAAGACTGTCCTGAGTTGACTGGTACTATCTTGATAATCTAAAAATTGTATTCTTGTTCTTCTCTGGTTTTTAAAGATTATTCCTTTCTTTATGGAATTCTTTCATTGCCACTAGTTTTTATTTTATTTTATTCTATTTTTTTTTATTAAATTTTTTTTTTAATTTTTAGTTTAGAGAGAGGGAAGACTATTTTTAGTCTAGTAGGGACTAAACTAGACAGAGAGAGAGAGGGAGAGAGGATCTTGAGCGGGCTCCACGCTCAGCACAGAGCCCAACATGGGGCTCAATCCCATAACCCTGGGATTATGACCTGAGCCAAAATCAAGAGTTGGACACTCAACCAACTGAGCCACCCAAGTGCCCCAGCATTGCTACCAGTTTTTGAAAATCCAGTCTGATAATCTTTGTCTTTCAGTAGGCTTGCTTACTAATATACATTTAACGTAGTTACTATTGTGATTAGGTTTGAGTCTATCATTTTAATAGCTGTTTCCTACTTGTTCCAAGTGTTCTTTTTTCTTTATTCCACTTTTCCTGCCTTCTTTTGAATTAATCAAAAACTTTTAATTATTCCCTTTACATTCTGTACTGTATTTTGAGTTTTACTATTTTTTAAAATTATTCTTTGGTTATTCTACAACAGGGATTGGTAAACCTTATATTTTTAAAAGGGTTTTTAAAAAACAAATAAAAATATGCTACAGTGACTGTATTTTCTGTGCAAAGCCTAAACTATTTATTGTCTGACTCCTTACGTGAAAAAGTGTCTTGACACCTGACCTAGAGACTAAAATATGCATCTTTGGCTTATAGTCTCACTTAAAGTGCCATTTTCCAAACAATGCAAAATCTAACAACAGTTTAAGTCCATTTCCTCCTCCTGCTTGTTAGACCATTTTTGTCACATATTCAACTTCTATGTGTATATTTAAAGCTCCAACAAGGTGTCGCTATTTTTGTTGCTTTAAACAATTAATATTCTATGATATTTACACACACATTTATGATTTCTGGTGTTAATTTTCTCTTTCAATTGCATACTTCCATCAGGGACCATTTGCCTTTAGCCTAAAGAAGCTCTTTAATATTTCTTTTACTGTGAGTCTTTTAGTAATTGATTATTGGGTTTTTGGAGAGCAAACAGCTTTCATTCCTTATGGATATATTTGTTGAGTATAGTATCCTAGCATGGTAGTTTCTTTCCCTCCATCTCTTGTTCCTTCCTTCCTTCCTTTTCTCTCTCTCTCTCTCTCTCTCTCTTTCTCTCTCTGTCTCTCTCTCTCTCTCTCTCTCTCTCTCTCATGTATTACCCACCTCTGGTCCATGGAAACACATGACTTTGACTTGTCATGAAGCTGAATTTATTTCCAAATGATAGTTGTCTTCTGGAGTAAGTCAGATATCCAATAACTATGTCTCTAAAATTCCAGAGTACCTATTAGGCTACTCAAGTAGTCCCACTGAAGTCCATTTTGATAAAAGCTTCCAAGGAGGGGTAGAAATCTTCATGTGGTATGAAACTTACAACAGATGCTGTAATCTCAAATATCCAATTATTTTTTTGACTGCTTTGAAATCTTTTATAAGCTCCATGAACTATGGTGAGTTCAGGAAGTGCAGGACACAGTTTTGGACACTCCTTTTTGCAAGTTCTACATTTTGAAATGTGAAATTTATTATCTGTGGTCTCAGAATACACTAGGATTAAGTAATACAATATTAACATGCTGTTTCATATAAAATGGAAATTCTTTTTTAAAAAATTTGGTTCCCAGCTTTGTGGGTGTCCTAATGAGAACCTACTTTGCTACTTATATTTGGCCCTCCTAATAAAAGAGTAGCATCAGGGTTTGAATCTGAAGACTTTATTTTATGAATGATTATGGCTCTGTTCTTTCTCTATACCAGGAGAAGGATGCAAGACTTACGCTGGGGAAACCATAGCTCTCTTACTGAGTTTATTCTTTTAGGATTCTCTCGTAACACAGAGATAAATGTTATTCTATTCAGTGTCTTCCTCTTCCTCTACCTCATCACTCTTCTGGGCAATGGGCTTATTATCACCTTGATACGCATGGACTCCCGCCTCCACACACCCATGTACTTTTTCCTCAGTGTCCTATCCATTATGGATATGGGCTATGTCACCACCACAGTGCCCCAGATGCTGGTACACCTGGTTTGCAAGGAGAAGACCATCTCCTACATTGGATGTGTGGCGCAGATGTACATCTTCCTGATGCTAGGAATCACTGAGTCTTGGCTTTTTGCAATCATGGCTTATGACAGGTATGTGGCCATTTGCCATCCCCTGAGGTATAAAGTCATTATGAGCCCTTTGCTATGTGGGTCAATGGTGGCCTTCTGTGGATTCTGGGGTATCAGCTGTGCCCTGATATACACTGTCTCTACTATGATTCTTCCCTATTGTGGTCCTAATGAGATCAATCACTTCTTCTGTGAAGTACCTGCAGTCTTGAAGTTGGCCTGTGCAGACACATCTCTCAATGATCAGGTGGACTTCATCTTGGGCTTCATTCTTCTGTTGGTCCCACTCTCCCTCATCATCATTGTCTACATCAATATTTTTGCTGCCATCTTGAGAATTCGCTCAGCCCAAGGGCAGCTCAAGGCCTTTTCCACCTGTGCCTCCCACATTACTGTTGTCACTATGTTCTCTATACCATGTATGGTTATGTACATGAGACCTGGTTCTGAATCTTCCCCAGAAGAAGATAAGAAGTTGGCTCTATTCTACAACATCATCTCTGCCTTCCTCAATCCTATCATCTATAGTCTTAGGAACAAAGATGTGAAGAGAGCTTTCCTCAAAGTGACAGGCTGGGGTAAAGCCACAGAATGAAGTCACAGAAGCATGGGCACCAGCAACAAACCCGGGACACAGCCTACATGACTTCTCCATCTAAATTCTTTCCAACATCCAATGGGCACACATATGTATTAATGGGTTAGTCTCAGTAAGATCATATCTCAGAACACCCGGGAGGTTATGGCAATAGGTGTCCCTCAAGCATAAAGACACCTGACAGGGAACTCCATGAAGGCACGCCTATATTTGATTTCATTTCTGTACCACCAGTTTACAAGACCTGGCATAGAATTGGCACCAATATTCATGTTTCCTATTACTGAGTGAACATGCACCTGAGTGCTTGATCTCTGGATTCTTGAAATAAGTTCAAATTGATGGGCATAAGATGACTTCTGGTCAGTGACTGACTAATGGTCAGTTACTAGTTACTGACTAATGGTCAGTAACACCATTAAAGCTCAGTCAGGGATTTGACAAGGTCTGAACCACAGAACAATTTAAGAAAATCTATGGTAATCATATAAAATAGGGTTCAGGAAAGTAATATAGGTCACAGGTCATTTCTCCTTCAATACTATTAGGAGAGTATTCATTTAGGGCACATAAACCCTCATGTATCTAAAGTAAGGAGCTCTGTCTTAGTGAAGTGGTATTTTCAGGGGAGAGCAGAATCTCCTAGCAATTGGGAAAATCTCCTCCCACCCAGACACTTTCATAATGCATTTTTAACTGTATTGAAATACATTGACATATGGGGAACTGTAGATATTGAAAGTATACAATTTGATGAGTTTTGAAATGTGTATATATACTTATGAAAACACCACCATAATCAAAATCATTATCATCAACCCCCAAAGTTTCCTTGTGACTCTTTGCAGTTCCTCTGTGTTAGTTATCTATTGGTGTGTGACAAATTACCCCCAAATTTTGTGGTTTAAAACAATAAACATTTGGGGCGCCTGGGTGGCTCAGTCGGTTAAGCGTCCGACTTCAGCTCAGGTCACGATCTCGCGGTCCGTGAGTTCGAGCCCCGTGTCGGGCTCTGGGCTGATGGCTCAGAGCCTGGAGCCTGCTTCCGATTCTGTGTCTCCCTCTTTCTCTGCCCCTCCCCCGTTCATGCTCTGTCTCTCTCTGTCTCAAAAATAAATAAGCGTTAAAAAAAAAAAAACAATAAACATTTATTTTTTCTGTGGGTTAGGAATCTGAGCAAAGTTTAGCTGGATCCTCAGATTAGGGAGTCTCAGAAGGCTGTAATCAAGGAATCAGCTACAGAAATCCTAGCACTTGACTGGGGAAGGATCTGCTTCCAAGCTCACTTGATTGTCACCAGGGTTCAGTTTCTGGTGGGCTTTTAGACTGAGGATCTTTCCTGACAGCTGTACAGAGCATGCATCAGTTTCTTCCATGTAGGCCTCTCCTTGGAGCAGCTCTCCACCTGGCACTTGGCTTCATCAGAGAGATTGTGAGCAGGGTGGAGCCAGGGTCTTCTGTAACCTACTCTTGAAAGTGATTTCCCATCACTTGTGGGATATTCACGAGAAGCAAACTAGTAGGTCCTGCCCAGACTCAAGGGGAGGGGATGACTCAAGAGTGTGAATACCTGAGTGCAGGGGTTATTGATTCATGCAAAACTATTTAGACTCTTACTGATCAAGGAGTGGTCTGGGGATTAGCATCACCAACATCATTCAGAAGTTGTTAAGAAATGCAGAATTTTGGTATTTCCACACCTAAGGAATCAACATTTGCATTTTAAAAGATTCTACAGGTGATTCCTACACACTTCTAAGTTTGAGAACAACAATCTAGCCAACACTTCAAGGACCATATCACACCACCTGTGTAGTATAAACTACAGCCTTTTTAAATTAAATTTTTAAAAAAGTTAAGCTCAATAGTGAATGAAGCTTTTGGAAAACTCAAGGGGAGAAACAAATTTCCTCGACACAGGTGTGGCTCCAGGTTTCTGATAAGATTGACATAACATTCTCTTGGCTCTGTGGCTTCATCATGACCTCCTTTCCCATCTCTAGTGAGTCTCCTGACACTGTCTGTGCTTATCTTGAAGAAAACTTGAACTCAGCTCTTGGCTTCCTTATACACAGGCTCTCACCTTATTTTTGTTGAGGAGAATGAAAAGGAGGACAATATAGTCCTCTTGAATTGGAAGAAAGGAAAAGGGAATAGAGTACTAATATTTTATTGTTATTTTATCTCAAAGAAAAATAACCTTTTTTTCAGTCCTGATTTTCCCTGCCAGCCATCAGTCCTTTCTTTGCTTTTGGAGAAAATTTCCAGGAAACAGTTGTCTACAGTTCTGTCTCTAACTCTTGTCTTACAATTTTCTCTGAAACACACCTGTCAGGTTTCACTCTTGTGACACTACTAATATTTCCTCCACCACCACTTATGTGAAGGTAACTGTTGACCCTCACATTGCTCACTGCACTGGTCACTTCTCAGTCCTTGTATACAACCTTCAGCGTCATTTAACATATTTGATCTCTCTTTCCTACTTGAAGCACTTACTTGACTTGCTTCCAAAACTCCACACCCCTTATTTAATGGCCAGTACTTCTTAGTCTCCTTTTTCTAGTTTCTCTTCTTCTTGACCTTTTAATTTTTTTTTAATTTTTAATGTTTATTTATTTTTGATAGAGAGAGACCGAGCACAAGTGGGGAAGGGGCAGAGAGAGAAGGAAACACAGAGTCCGAAGCAGGCCCCAGGCTATGAGCTGTCAGCACAGAGCCCAACATGGGGCTCGAACTCACAAATGGCGAGATCATGACCTGAGCTGAAGTCAGACACTTAACTGAGCCATTCAGGCGCCCCTCCATGTTCTTTTTTTTTTGTTTTTTAAAGTGGAATCTTTTGTTTTTAAAGCTTATCTATTTATTTTGAGAAAGAGAGAGAGAGAGAGAGAATGAATGATCAGGGGAGGGGAAGAGAGAGAGAGGGAGAGAGAGAGAGTCCCAGGCAGACTCTGCACTGTCAGTGCAGAGCCTGATGCCAGGCTTGAACTCACAAACCATGAGATCATGACCTTATGCAAAGTCAGATGCTTAACTGACTGAGACACCCAGGTGTCCCCATTCCATGTTATTATCCTTGGCCAACACCTCATCTGGATAGGATGCTTCACTTGGGGAGGTGTCTCAAGCCTGCATTCCTGTAGGACCTGACTGCTGGACGCCTTTTTTTAAAGAGAGGTTTTAAAAACTTTATTTTTCTATTGAAATATATTTGACATATAATACTGTATACATTCAAGATATGCAACTTGTTGATTTGAGATATTTATATATGGTAATATGATTACCATTGTAATGATAGTTTGCCCCTTTATCATACCACATAATTATCACTTCTTTTTTGTGATTAGCATAACTAAGATCTAGACTCTTAGTAAGTTTAGTTATTATAATGCAACACTGTTGTCCATATTCACTATACTGTGCATTAGATCTCTATTTACTCATTGCAAGTTTCTTGATTGGGTCACCACACTTGTCAGTGACAATTTCTACTGGTCAAGGGAGTACAAGATATATATTCCCTTGCCCTCCTTGCAAACCAATTTCCCCTGGTAACAGGAACCAGGCAATATAGTGACCCTCTCCTCCATTTCGTTTACAAGAGTGGCCAGCAGGCAATCTCAGTGTCTAATAGAACCATAGATCTCTTCCCTAATGAATGAATTCCTCCTTTGAGCACAAACTCAAAGTTGTAGGGACAGGAAGCAAAACTTCTCTTGAAAGCTATTTCTGTGTGTGTCTGACTTGATGGTTCAGTGGATATGATAACACAGTTTATGATGGGCTATTTTGTTTGCCTAGTCATGTGGTGGGTGACCCGCAGTAAGATTTTCAGCTTCTACCAGCGCATGAGATCCATGAAAAAAAAACCCCAACATTGTATTTTGAAATAATTTACGATTCACAAGAAGTTGCAAAAATAGTGAATTGAGCTCTTTTGTATCCTTTATCCAGCTTCCCTGCATTATCATATCCAGTAAACTGACATCAGTATACCACTACTAATGAAACTACAGATGTTATTACAATTTCACCATTTATTACATGTACCCATTTGGGGGGATATATGGTTTTAAGAAAAATTTTTATATTCATAGCTTCATGTAACCACAATAAGGATACAACATTGTTCCATTACCACAAAGAGGGCTGGCACTGATTGTCTATCATCTATTTTGTCACTTTAACTGAAAATGTTACACAAACAGGGGTGAGTGGGTAACTCAGTTGGTTAAACATCCGACTCTTGATTTTAGCTGACTCAGGTCATGATCTCATGGTTGAAGGATCAAGCCCTGCACAGGGCTCTGCGCTGAGCATGGAGCCTACTTAAGGGTCTCTCTCTCTTTCTCTCTCTCTCTCTCTCTCACCCCCTCTGCCCCTCCTCCCTGACCTGTGCTCTCTCTCTAAAATAAACAAACATTAAAAAAGAAAATGTTACATAAATGGAATCATACAGTATGTAACTTTTTGAAACTAATAAAAAAAACCCCCAAAAACCCAGCCTGATGTCTTTGAGATCCATCTAGATTGTTGTACATATCAATGGTTTGTTCCTTTGTATTGCTGAATAGTATTCTCTTGTATGAAGGTACCAAAGTTTATCCATTCACCTGTTGAAGTACATTCAGATTGTTTTTAGCTCTTGACTTTTATGAATAAATCTGCTATGAATATTTGTGTAAAGATAAAAAAACAAGTTATTTTTTTTCTAGAACAAATTCTCAGGAATGTGTTTGCTGGGGTTGTATGATATGTGTATGCTTATAGTAATATTCTAACCCAAACCACAATGAGATACCACTTTACCTATTAGGATGGCTATAGCTTAAAATACTACATTAACAAGTATTGGTGAGGATGTGGAGAAACTGGAACTCTTACACATCGGTGGTAAGAACATAAAATGGTACTGCTGCTTTGGGAAATAATAGTTCCTCAAAATGTTAAACATAGAGTTATATGAGCCGTCAATTTCAGTCCTAGATATATAAGAGAAATGAAGACATATGTTTACACAAAAGCTTGTATATCAATATTCCTAGCATCATTATTCATAATAGCCAAAAAGTAGAATCAATTCAAATGTCCATCAACTAAATGGATAAAAAAATATGGTATATCCATACAATGAAATGCTACTTTGCAATAAAAAGGAATGAAGTAATAATACATGCTAAATGATGACCCTTGAAATCAGTGAAAAAAAGCCAGTCAGAAAAGTCTGCATTTTATAGGGTTTCATTTATAGAAAATGTCTAGAATAGGTAAATCTATAGGCAGAAAGTAAATTAGTAGTAGTTGGGAAGACCTGGGGATAAGAGCGGGGGAGAAGGAGTGATTGCTAATCGGTATGGAATTTCCTTTTGGGGTGATGAAATGTTCCAGAATTAGATTGTGGTGTTAGTTATATGATTCTGTGAATATAATAAAAACCATTGAATTTTCACAGGGCCAGTGGGTGAGTTTTATGGTATATAAGTTATATCTCAATGCAGCTGTTTTACAAAAGCATACACCAAACTGTTCTACAGAGAGGCTATACAATTTTGCATTCCCACTAGCTATGATCCTGTTGCTCTGCATACTTCCTAGCCTTGAGTGTTGTCAGTATTTTTCATGTAAGCCAGTATAACAGGCTAAATAGTGTAAGAGTATAGTGACACCTCCTCATGGCTGTCGTCTGTATTTGACTAACAGTTCATGATATTGAAAATCTTTTCATGTGCTTAATTGCATTTATTTGTCATCTGTATAACCTCTGTTGAAGTGTTTGTTCAAAATCTTGTCCATTTTCCAACAGGATTCTTTATTTTCTTACAGTCGAGCTTAGAGAGTATTATATATATTCTAGATACAAGTTCTTCGTCAGATATGGGACTTGAGAATATTTTCTCCCAGTATATGGCCTGTCTTTTCATCTTTTAACAGGATCTTTTGCAGAGCAAAAGTTTTCCATTTTGGTGAAGTCCAGTTTATCAGTTTTTGAATTTATGGATTACATTTTGGTATAAACATCTAAGAAATTGTTGCCTAAATCTAGGTCATAGAGATTTTCTCCTATTTTTTAAAATAAGTTTCATAGCTTTACATTTAACATTTAATCAAAACCGTAATGCCTCTGATCCTGCAAAATGACTTTGACTGTTAGATGAAGGAGCTGGTTGGGGCTGGACCCTGCAGGCCACAAAAGACTGGCCATGAAACGCCACTTAGTACTAGTGGCACTTTGACATGGACACAGCATCCTTTGTGTCTATCAGAAAAAGACCTTTGTGCTTCTCTGGTCACCATCCCATCAGCTGTAGCAGCCAGGAGAGCCAAATGAGCCCCAGTAGAGACACCAAGGAATCTGTCACTGCAACCCAAGTCTGATAGGTACCACTCTGGGAACAGGCTGGGACAGAACATTTCATCAGGACCCCTTGTAAAAGGAAAGTAATTCAGGAAGGAGTAATGTGCCTGGCACCCCTGCTCTGCAAATCTCTAGTACTCACGAATCTCAGAACAGGAAGCGATGTCAGAGGTTACCCGGGTTGGCCTCCTGGGCTCTGCAAGCCTCATCGCTGTGGTCTTTCTGACCAGGCTCGGAGTAAGCGACCACTTCTACTACCGCATTTGGCAGCCTGCTTCTGAGCATGAGTACTTGACTCACATTCTGTTTGACCACATGTTCACACTGAGCTGTTAAAACATAGAGTATGAACATGGCTGGCTGCATAGAAATAAAGATTTTTTTTTCTGCAATGCTCTGGCCACAGCATGGACTTTGAGAAAGTTCTGGCTGCCATACAATCAGGATCTGGACTGATCGCTAGTACTTGGTTGTGCAAAATATGAATGTGTTTGGGAAAAAAAAGTGGGTATGAACCAATGGGATTTCTCACTATAATGACATTACTCCCCTATTTGTTGATTGATTTGAGGTATCCCACTCATGATAATGTGCACTGTAGCAGAAAAGATCAAGATTAGGACTGAAAGAACCATCACATACAAAACTTTGTAGGAAGCAGTGAAGGCAGTGTTTAGATGGACATTTATAGCTCTATAGGTATTTATTACAAAACAAGAAAGACTGAAAATACTGAGCTAGTCATTCCCATTCTGTTTACTAGAGTAAATATAAAGAGAGCAGGAGGGAGATAATAAAAACAAAAGCAGAAATCAATTTGTAGAAGGTTAATTAACACAGCCAAAATCTGTTTCTTTGAAAATACAAAATAGATGCTCCTCTGGCAAGATTGATCAAAGAATAAAGGGATACATATTAAGAATTTGTACATATTAAGATACATATTAAGAATTTATTTAAAAAAATTTTTTTTTAACGTTTATTTATTTTTGAGACAGAGAGAGACAGAGCATGAGCGGGGGAGGGTCAGAGAGAGAGGGAGACACAGAATCGGAAGCAGGCTCCAGGCTCTGAGCGGTCAGCACAGAGCCCGACGCGGGGCTTGAACTCACGTACCGTGAAATCATGACCTGAGCCAAAGTCGGACGCTTAACCGACCAAGCCACCCAGGCGCCCCTATATTAACAATTTAAAAAGGGGGATACAGAGCTACACATACAACAAACTTAAAAAAAAAGTTTGATACCGGTAAACTTGAACACCAAGATAAAATGGACAATTTTCAAGAAAAATTTAAATTGGCAACATTGATTGAAGCAGGAGGAGGAAATGGAAATAGTAAATCATCAGAAGCTCTTTGGAAGAGGGGTTAGTTTACATGCTACAGGGGACAGACATGGTCAGAACTCTGGTTAGAGAAGTTTGAGATTTTCTCAATGGAACTAGCTGGGATGGCTCAGAGGGGAAGCTTGTTCCAGAATTGGAAGAGGTTTGCCCTATTTGGAAAAAAAATAAAGTGTCTGTAACAATGTCAGAGACTCTATCAAGGCAAACTGTGTGTCTGCGTTCACTGGAATTTCCTGGGAGTCCATGATTTCATCCCTGCTGTGTGAATTTAAGAGAAGAGGCTCATAGAGTGGGTTGGGCCATTGAAAGCCTCTACTTGCCAGATGTCTGGACATACTGTGATTGGGGGTGAAATTAAATTGGGGTGAGAGAGGAGCATGAGAACGAATGTGAAAACACAGATAAGGTAAGCTGCCTTAATCAGTTTATTAATTCATTAATTTGAAAAGGTGGGGAGTGTGGCTGTGTGTGTGTGTGTGGGCGTGCACAAGTGTGTACAAAAGTATGACTCAGTGGCGCTCTCTCCTATTCTAAGCTTTAATGTCTGACTTCAAGGGTGAAAGGGTATTTACAACTATTAATGGTGTGATCATAACATGCTGTTCACCAGCTGTTTCTTGCTTTTATTCACTTAGCATCTTGTGAGCAGTCATATCATTAAATATTCTTATAAAATACATTTTCAATGACTATGGAGAACACCATTATACCATAATATATTTAAATCACTCACGATGACAGATGTTTTCTGTTGGTTCGAATTTTTTCCTATGTAAGTAACACAATGAAAATGGTTATGTTACTTTTCCTGCCCTTTTGATGTCTATTTCCTAAAATGTCCTGAAAACAGAAGTATTGGGTAGGAAATTATGGACATATGTAAGGTTCTTGATACATAAAGCCAAATCACCTTGCAAAAAGATGGGTACACTGGCCATGTACGAGAGTCCATGTTTCAATGGAGCCACCTCTGACTCCATTGTTTAAAAACTCTTCGCCATTTCAAAGGTGAAAAAGTGATATCTCATTGATACTTAAATTTGCATTTCTTTGGTGCCTACTGTGATAGGATTTTCCCCACACATCTATTAATGATTTGAATGTCTTTTTTTATGAACTGTTCAGATCTGTTGACAGTTTCCTGGGGTGTTTGTATTTTTCTTACCAATTTGTAAGAGCTCTTTCTATGTTCATGTCATTATCAACATGTCTGTAAGTATGTTGCAATGATATGCCCTGTTTTGTTATCTGCCTTTTAATTTTGATTCATTATTTATGTGACACTCTGGCTCCTGTGTGGTGGCATAGGGCAATATTTTTGAGGACATAGAGACCTACACCTTTGGCACGGACCCTGGTAACCCATGGAGGACATAGGCATTCATGTTGAATTTTCCGGCCAGTCCAGCTGATTTTTTTTGCAAGGAGTTTCATAGTCAGTGTACGTCAGCAAGGGGGTAGGAAAGAACAACCCGAAGGTGTTGCCTGTTAGCCTATGGAACATGTATTGCTTTGTTGGGTGCTGGAGTTCCTGCGGCAGCAAACAGACACAAAACCAGTAAATACAGTGATGCCCAGTAACATGACCCTGCAGATTAATGAAATTTGGGAAAAAACAATTTATGTTTGTAAACATTCTATGAGGCATAGGCAGAGTTTCAGGGAAGGTCTCTCTAAGCAAGAGGGAGCAGAAGAGAAACTCCCCATGGAGATTTTAACCTCTCCTGGACTGCCTAACTTTTGCATCTGGGGGGAACGTTATACCCACTCCCTCCCTAATTTTGCTCATCCTCAAGTGGACAGAGTCTCTCTTCCTTGAGATCACCCAAGACAGGCTGTAGTTTTCCAAAATGGACTTTATTAGAACAAGGGGCAAAGGAAAATCAAGAGGTGTAAAGATACAAAAGCATAAGAACGAATGGCTACAAAACAAAGGTAGAAGATGAGTTCAAGGTGCACAATTTGTGGATGGGAGATAAGGGCTCACTTCCTCATTCTCAAGTCTCTCACCCTAAGATTCTCCACTTCTCAGTTTTTGAGTTTTTAATACTCCCACTCCCTGCCTTTTTCCCTTTACTCTCTAGGGCTCCAGTTACTTCCACAGTTCAGAAGAAGATCATTGGCTAGTTCAAGGTTGACAGTTCATCCCTAAGAAATAAATTTTAAACATTAAAACTAGTATCTGTTGAAAGCTGACTATTGCTAGTCTCGTACTAAATACTTTTCACATAGAATCTCACATCATCATTACAACCTCCCTGTGAGGAAGAGATAGGTATAAACCTTAGAGAAGTTAAATGGCTTGCAAAAATTCATATGTCCTGCTAATGGCTAAAATCAAGTCTGTCATCCTGGCTCTTGACCACTATGCTCTACCTTCACAATCACCTCTGTCCCAAACCAGGTCACCACAGATGCTGTGGTTGTCTGAGTACTCAGTTCCTTCTCCCTAGGCCAGGGTGAAGGGTTAGCTTTATGGAGTACAGCCCTCCCAGGTCTCATGGAAGAGTCTTTGAGGGGTTGTGGGTGTGAGTCCTGCTTTGTTTGGCTCCCCAGGTCTTCAGCTTTAAGGCCTCACTGTGGGGCCCTGCTCCGTCCCATCAATTTGAGGAAAGCCTTTTTCACGTCCTTGTTCCTCAGACTGTAGATGACAGGGTTGAGGAAGGCTGTGGCAATGTTATAAAAAAGGGCCATTTTCTTGCCATTGTTTGACAAGGAGTCAGAGCCAGGGCTCATGTACATAATGATGCATGGAATGGCAAACATGGTGACCACAGTGATGTGGGAGGCACAGGTGGAGAAGGCCTTGACCCGTCCCTGGGCTGAGCGGATCTTCATGATGGTGGCAAAGATGTTGGCATAGACGATGACAACCAGGGACAGTGGGACCACAATGACATTGAAGCCCGTGATGAAGTCCACCAAGTCATTGAGGGATGTGTCTGCACAGGCCAGCTTTAGGACAGCAGGGACCTCACAGAAGTAGTGGTCAATTTCATTAGGGCCACAGTAGGGCAGACTCATAGCAAAGAAGGTATAGCACAGGCCACCCACCACACCATAGGCTGCACAGATGCCCACCATGAGGAGGCACATCCAATGGCTCATGATGATCTTATACCGGAGAGGATGGCAGATGGCCACGTACCTGTCCACAGACATGATAGAGAAAAGCCAGGACTCAGTGACCCCAAAGAGGAGGAAGATGTACATCTGGGCCACACATCTAGCAAAAGAGATGGTCCTCTTCTCACTGAGAATATGCACAAGCATCTGGGGCACGGTAGTGGTTGTGTAGCACACGTCCAGCGTGGAGAGGACACTGATGAAAAAGTACATGGGTATGTGGAGGCGAGAATCCTGGTGAATAAGGGTGATGAGGAGGCTGTTGCTTATGAGGATTAGCAGGTAAAAGGTGAGAAAGAAGGTGAAGAGCAGAGGGTTGGTCCTAGGGTTGGGGGCAAAACCCAATAGAATGAATTCCGTCACGGAGGACTGGTTGAGTTCTTGCATTGTGATCTGCCTGTTTAAAGAGTTTTGAGGATATGTAATTTATTGAGTGTCTATGCCAAGGGTGTGTAAGGAATTTTCACACTCATTGTTTCATTTATGTTTCTTAATGGGCAGTTTGGATTGGCAGATGGAAGCACTGTGAGATATGTCCCCATAGTAGCTTGGGTGGTATTGGGGTTGGGTTCAGGATTTAGTTGAGGAATATGGGGATGAAAATGGTGAACACCAAATCAGGGAAGCGCTATATGCTGTTTCCATTCTGGTCTATAGGTATCTGTTTTTCCTTCTGGCACAGCCTTGCTTTTCTTTCTTTCTTTTGTTTTAATGTTTATTTATTTTTGAGAGAGAGAAAGAGAGAGAGAGAGAGAGAGAGAGAGAAAGAGAGAGAGAGAGAGCAAGCAGGGGAGGGAGCAGAGAGAGAGGGAGACACAGAATCTGAAGAAGGCTCCAGGCTCTGAGCTGTCAGCACAGAGCCCAACGTGGGACTTGAGCTCGTGAACTGTGAGATCATGACTTGAGCTGAAGTCAGATGCTTAACCAACTGAACCACGCAGGTGCCCCAGAGCCTTGCTTTTCTATTCACCTTATTTTCTGTTTTCTCTTGGAACTACAGGGGTTGCTAATACTTGGTTTCAGATTAGGATCAAGGTACGACTATTATACTCATTATTTGGGTTAAGGTTTATCTTTTTTTAAAATCACTATTAGGATTGGGACTAGGGTTAGAATTGGGGATTAAAACCAATACTATGCACAATAAAAATTAGAGTTAATATTTAAGATTTAGCCTTTTCTGGTGAATAAGACTTCACCAGTGTTCATTAATTATGTCATTCATTCAACAAATTTTTACCAAATGCTTATTGAAACATTGTCTTCCAAAATATAAGGGATATTTTATAGTTAAGGCAAGGTCATGAGTAAAGTGAGTATAGTTCCATAAACAATTTTTAGAGTTACTAAAATAAAAAGAATAACACCAACACATCATGCAAAGAGGATATAATCTTAACAATGTGTATATTGTACAATTACTCTTCATTTATCATACCTCCTTAATTGGAAACTCTTCAAAGATGCCTTCCTTCACACTGTCCATATGGTGCCAATAAATTGGTTTTGCTTTGTTGGAGATGGTGAACATACTGAGATTTAAAAATTTTCCCTGTGGCTGGTCCATCTTTCAATATTCATTGTCTGTTTGGTCTTATGATTCAGAAAAACTTTTATTTTATTCTGAATATATTAAAAATTCTAGTGATCATAAGAAAATGTTCAGAAGTAAATCCACAAAACCCAGAGTTTCGTGAAAGAGAAATTTGTTGAGAGTGGTTACAATTTGTTGGGAAGGGTTTATTAAGCACATGCACTCTGCCCACGTGGGTACCCCAGCCCACCTCCTTATCCATTTCTGACTTGTACACCCTTTGTTCCTATGGCTTCGTAGATTGCTCTCAACTTTCTGTTTTGTGAACTCTCACAGAGACATTTAATATGGCATCTCCAAAAACTCCTTTGATATTATAAAGAATATTTGTTACAAAGAGCCAGCATCATGCTTACTGCTAAAACTATAGCATAGAGGTCACTTAATGGTCACCCGAAGGCCAAGTATAACCCACAGATATATTTTGTTTGGCTTGTATAGTTTTTAAAAGTTGAATTAATTGTCAATATTTTTAAAAGTTGAGCTTACACATAAAAAAATAGATTTTTAGCATCACAAGCTAGACTTGGCAATAATGGGCCCATGTTCCTCCAACCAGCAGGAGGTGAGCATGTGGTTTCCCTTTGGATGGAGTGTGAACCCACAAGTTCACCATATTCCTTGTCCTTCCTTATTATTTTTCATAGACTAGTTTTACTCAGTTACACTGCCTGCTTGCCACGCCCCAGCCATGCATTTGAATTTATGATCCTTGTTCTGGTGGTGTGCAAAGTGTTTGCTACTATTACTGCTAGTGTGTAAGATTATTCAGAAAGGTGTAGCCAAAGAAATAGTTTAAGGTGAGGAAATAATATTATAAAGATCAGAAAATTATAATGATTTGGAAATATCATACTTGTCTCTTGTAGAAATCCAAGACAACCAACTGATACAGTTCTAGAGCTAATTAAAGAGTTTGGTTGAGTTGGCTTAATATGAAAAAAGTTGGGGACCCTGGAGCCTGTGCAACACCAGCAGCTGGGCCCTGACACCTCTCCTGCTGGGTCTCCCCAGGTACTGACCCTGCCCAGCAGCCAGCTGCCCAGTGGGTCTCCCCAGGCCCAGTTCCTCCCTGCGTCCTGGCATAGGCCCGGGGAACTGAATTAAATTTTTTTAAAAAGGGAAAAATAGATTTGAAGAACTATATGCATAGTAAGATCTCATGTGTACAGAGATGCACATGCACACACATTTTTAAAAAATGTATTTTACATCACATATCAGATGCATAGAAAATGACGGCTTGTTATACACAGACTTGTCAGATTTTTTTATCATTGAGGACTAAGATTTACCATAGTGGTGAGTGAGCAGCTAGCGATGAATGAAGTTCCTTTTCTTTTTCTTTTTCCATTTCTGTCCTATTTGCTATTTTTCTACAATGAGTATGTGTATTTTTTTAATCATTAAAAAACTAAGAAATACCCCAAAACGTAGAAATGTTTTATACCAGAAAAAAAGTTAGAAACATATTGGAAAAAAAGATCTAAAAAAGCAGCAAATAAACAAAAATATACAAATACCTAAGGATGAGCCTCACAAGAAATGTTCAGGACCTATGAGAGCAATATGAATGATGACAAAACAAACAGAAGATTCCTTAGAACTTTTCTGAAAGACATAAGGGAAGCTTCGATTAAGTTCAGGGATATACCATATTTCTGCACAGAAAAACTAAACTTGGCCAAAAACAAAACAAAACAAAACAAAACAAAACAAAACAAAACAAACCTCCCCCAAAACCACAAAAACCAAAACCAAACCTTTATCTCCAAATTTATTTATGTTATGCAAATCTAATTAAAACCAATAGAATGATTTTATAAGAACTTGATAATGTGATTCAGAAACTCATGAAAGAATAAATAGGTGGGTGTCAGAAAGGCTGACATTAACAACTCAGGCAACAACAGGTGTTGGCGAGGATGCAGAGAAAGAAGATCCCTTTTGCATTGCTAGTGGGAACGCAAACTGGTGCAGCCACTCTGAAAAACAGTATGGAGGGTCCTCAAAACACTAAAAATAGAACTACCCTATGACCCAGAAATTGCACTACTAGATACCTATCCAAGGGATACAGGTATGCTGTTTCGAAGGAACACTTGCACCCCAATGTTTCTAGCAGTGCTATCGACAATAGCCAAAGTATGGAAAGAGCCCAAATGTCCATCGATGGATGAATGGATAAAGAAGATGTGGTATATATATACAATGGAGTATTACTCGGCAATCAAAAAGAATGAAATCTTGCCATTTGTAACTACGTGGCTGGCACTAGAGGGTATTAAGCTAAGTGAAATTAGCCAGTCAGAGGAAGACACATACCATATGACTTCACTCATATGAGGAATTTAAGAGACAAAACAGATGAACATAAAGGAAGGGAATAAAAATAATATAAAAACAGGAAGGGGGACAAAACATAAGAGACTCTTAAATATAGAGAACAGAGGGTTACTGGAGGGGTTTTGGGAGGGGGGATGGGCTAAATGGGTAAGGGGCATTAAGGAATCCACTCCTGAAATCATTGTTGCACTATATGCTAACTAACTTGGATGTAAACTAAAAAATTAATTAATTAAAAAATACAAAAAAATAATAAATAGGTGGGAATAGTCAAGGAAATACTGAAGGAAAAAAGGGACAATGAAGAGGGAGTCAAGTTGTCAGATTTAGCAAATAAAAATAAATCTGACATTCAAATTTAACTGGTTATCCTGGATTTTATTTGTGACCCTCTTCCAAAGGAGTAAACAAAATACCATATATTTATGTATGTATGTATATGTGTGTGTGTGTGTGTGTGTGTGGTATACATACCACAAAAATGTAGTGTAAGCTCAGAGACAGCTACACAGATGGATGGGACAGAACAGAGAGCCTGGAAATGGACCTCAGCCAGGGATGAAGAGGTGATTATAAATCAGAGGGCAGGAAGTTATTTAACAAATGTTGCTCAACCAGTTGATGATCTGGATAGAGAAAGTTCTTTTATGCCGCCTACCAAGATAAATTCTAACTACATGAAACAGTTAAATGCAAAAAGCAAAAACTATAAAGCATCCTAGGGGAAAATATATGGGTGAAAGTTTATTATATGATGAGACAAAGAGAGACCTTTATAGCATAACCTGAATGTTCGGAGTCGTTCAGCCTCGTGGTGATAATTCTTCCTTTTATAAGTACACAAGGCAACAAAGCTCCTCATCCCACCTGCTGTGAGAAGCCAGATTCTTTCCCCTTCTTAGTTTTTTAGTAGTTTTGAGGGTTCCTTGTGTATCCCTGGTTACTTTGTTCTCAAAATTTCTCCTCTCACTGAACCCTTGGCCCCCTGCCTTCCTCGGGTTGGGATGGACCTCTTCCATGGCTCATCCCTATTCTCTTTCACCTTTATGCCCCAAACCTCCCCAACACAAGGTTGTCCTCAGATTTGTTCTGAAGGTGTTGTAAGACAAAGATGTGTTACAAGGAAGCACAATTTAAAATTGAATATTTAATTCCATAAAGTCCTTAGACCCTCCATGCAACAGTTTTTCTTCCTCTAGTCCCGAGACAACCATTATGTCATACGGGGGTCTGGGTTCCTTCCTGGAACCTTGTCTCATCTCCCCTTATCTCCCTTCTAGGACTTCTTATTCCTGTCACCTGAGCAGCCAGCCATAAACCCCACTTCCCTATCTCCCTGCTTCGTGTATCAGAAGCATCTGGAAGGCTTGTTACACACTGCTGTGCTTCACACCCAGAGTTTCCCCAAAATTCAGTAGGTCTGGAGTGGAGCCCCAAAATTTGCATTTGTAACAAGCTCCC